>NC_089869.1:10444704-11143733 GCF_036373705.1 Amia ocellicauda
CTAACAGCTGGCGAGCGCTCCAACTTGATGCATGTGTAGTTAGCACAGTGGGTATTAATAGACATGCCGTTGTAGACCAGAGATGGATTCTTTCTTTTCCAGCTTTAATGCAAATAGAAAAGGATCCTTTAGGCCAAAGACAGCAGTAGTTCTGTTCATCAGTGAAAACAGCAGTGCACTAGTAATGACAAAGATGCAGTTATCTAAAACTATAGAGAGAGATTTACAGTAGAGTACATTGATGTTTTGTGTTCAGAAAGTTATGAAACAAAATACTTAACAGGGTTGGATCCACTCTGATCTGGTGTAAAGTGTGTGTGTATTAATCACTGGTCAAGTTCCTAATAGGTGTTTGTTTACAATTATATCTGTCGGTGCTTGGCAGGGCAGGGGTTAATGACTGCTGGTGCAGCCCCACTAGTGTTTGTTCTGCAGATGTTCAGGGGTCACTTTCCCAATCCCTCTCAGTGACCTTGCTGGGCTGTAATCCTTGGTCCAGTAGAGTCACAAACAAGAAAAATAAGTGTAAAGTTCAGTCCTGACCTTGCAAACACAAAACACAAAACACTGCAACTCATGTGATTTTCTCTTTTTACGCAATTTGCAAGAATGTTTCAGGAGGATGTGGATGTCTCTGTCACTCATTGTTAACAAACTCCCACCTGCACATAAACAAACTTGGAACTGATTGAAATTCTAAATGCACAAATATGTGGCATGTGATGCAGAATGAACTTGTATACATATACATATAAAACTCAGTGATATAAAATAAAATGCCAAGTAACTCAGACAACTGCTTTGTTCCCGTACTAGAAGTAGTATATATCAAATGCACAGGGCCAAATGGATAAATCTCATGAGGGCAAAAAATAAAATAAAATCAAAGAAATATGAGGGGGCTACTTTAAGTTAATAATAAAAAATGTAATGGTTCCATTTGGTGTTTCTTTTTCATCTTATGAAAAATGGATGGAGATTTTAACATGACATCAAAGGTTTCTGAATACTCTGTAAAGTGGCAGTTTTCTTTCAGCGTATAAATTGTTAAATAATGTACTGCGCTGTGCTCCATGCTGCGTGCTTCTGTTTTAATATTTGACATTAAGAAAGAAAAAACTCAGAGGGCGAGGGAAGACAGAGAGTGAAACTGTAGCAGCTCAAGTTAATGAATGGAGAACAGTGCGTTTCGCAGCATCGGCACGGATCAGGCAAAATGATAAGGAATTAAGTGAGGGAGCTATTTCTGTCTGCTGATGAGAGTATTTTTTTCCCCACTTATATATATATATATATATATATATATTTTTCATATTAATTGGGTGTCAGATCTGGCAGTTGCCCTTAATTAGCAGAATGGCTGGAGTTCTTTCTCCTTGGAGGTGTCTGATTGGCTGAGGAGCCCCCCAAGAGAACAGCGCAATCCCTTATTCTCATTGCACGGTCAGCCAGCCAATCTCATGCCCGGGTAGACATCTGCAGTAGTGTAAAACCCAGGGCTTAGACCTGTCTGTATCACATTAAGTTTCAGAGCTTTTCAAGAGCACTGAATCGTGTTGATAAGCTTGGCGGTACATTTCTGAGTTTGAGTAATAGGGCTTCCTTTTGTGAACTCTTAAAAGACCCAGCGCATAATCTTCACAATAAAGCTTTTTTTCTCCACTCCATTTTCACATCTCCCACATGGTCCACTCTTTCACAGATGGTAAAAGTGGCAATTGTAACAATTTGTCCATATATATTCTTCTATGTATGAATGAAATGTGCCAGAAGGCAGTGGAGTTGATTGTTACAATTAAGATTCAGCTGCTGCTTGTGTCTGGCGTGTGTGTCTCTAACGACCTGTTGGTTTCTGTGGCACAGGGGGACGGGGGCGGCCGGCGGACCCTGCAGAAGAAGTGGACATCCTTCCTGAAAGCACGTCTCGTCTGCTCCATCCCCGACTATGACTTCCACTTCAACATCCTGCGCAGCGTGTTTGTGCTGGAGAGCCAGGGCTGGCGGAGCAGCATCTTCTACGGGGTCTTTGGCTCCCAGTGGTGAGGGCTGAGGGGAGCGGCGTTGAGGCTGGTGTCCGGTCGGCTGTGGGTGTGAGGGAAGGGGCAGCTCTGGGAGGGTCTTTTACTCCGTTTAGACAGGACAGGTCAATTGGTTTTCTCTGTCCACACCCTAAGATAATACATTATCTTCATGTATATTTGACTATAATCTACTCCCAAGCTTGCTTCTCCCCAGTGCAGTATACATTTACAGGATAGAAGTTCCCAATTTGGCAGAAGTGACTATACCCAACTGACTATCAATTCTGCTAGGCTGCCTTCTCATTTTCTGCAGCTGCACAATAGCCAGCTTAAAATACAGTATTCTGGAATTGGTTTGCACTTATCAAGTGGGAGAGAGAGAGAGAGATAGCGGCTCTCCGTAGCAGCGGCTTGTGTAATTAGAGGACGGGATGGCTCTAATCCTCCCAGTCTTGCCCTCGTAGATGTCGACCTATGAATTTCTGTCGCAAATGAAAGGGAGTAGACTTGCATTGGGGTGAGTGAGGCAGGCTGCCGGCCTAGTGGATCCCTGCTCTTAACTTCCAGCTGAGCACTGTAATTTAGCAACACAGCTGCTCACAGGGCGAGCCAATCAGCTAACAGGATCCTAAGCAGCTGCCCTTTGCAGGACTTGCATATCCAAAGGAAACATTTCATTTTTAATAAGTATATTGCAGCCACAGTGGACCAGGTGTATGCAAAATTCTCACCAAAGAGCAACTTGGAAATCTGATTCTTTCTTGTGTGTACAGACCCAGGGTAGTTAGAAAGCCTGTCAATCTCCACAGAGGAGAATGTCTCTGCGTGTCCTGTTTACTCGAAAATTAGTGTGAATAGAAGTGGGAGAATAAAATCCCCACTGGCACTGTCCACGTGGTGCACTATATAAGGAACTGAACTGCATATCCATTGGCATTTTAACATCCTTACCCCTAAGTGTCCAGTGACCAAGGAGGCAAATATGCATCCTGAGATACACTTCAACATTGTTCTGCAGACGTTTGCCACAGCTTTGCTGCTTAAACAGATGTAGCGAACGTGTTATTGCTTATTGCTTGCTTATTTTCATCATTTGATTGGTGAAATTAACTTTCATTTTAGAGATCTGCAGAAACTGTTAGAAAGTGTTGGAAACCCTGGAGAACCAGTGTATGTTTTTCTTTTGATGTCACCTCCTGGAGAGCTCATCTGAAGCATCATCTCTTGACTAAACCCATGGAACCCTTCCCTCCCCACATTTTACCCTTTAGAGAAGAAGAAAAATAAATAAATGGGAAAAACCAAGGAGGTACCAAGATAAAAGGTGGCTTGAAAAGACCTCTCATTAAGTGTTGTTTAATCTTCTAAAAAGGTTAACTATTGACAGATACCTTATTATTAGACACCTCTAGTCTGGTCTAGGCTTAAGTGGCTTAGGAATAATTTAATTTGCTACAATAGTCAAAGTGAAAAGGCAGGCATTGTGAATCGTATGATATGGCTATTTGAAGAACGAAAATGTTCATTTAATCAATATTTATTATTAGTAGTAGTTTATATCTTTGTCCAAAGTGATGGACATTGAACAAACAAACAATATAAAGAAATAACACTGTTAATTGTTACAAATTGCTTTGTAACGATCATCACCTGGTTTGATCAGACATTTGCTAGATTTTTTCTAAATTTATTACACATAACATTAGAGAATGCAGTGTCTAGAAAAGAATGCATTACATTGAATCAGATTAAAGCAATGAGATGCTTTATGACAATGTAGCAGTTTAGCTGTGTATCTATTTGTACTGTACAATGCTTGAAGTTGAACTAGTGTAAATATTAAATTTTGCATGGCAGGATGGAAAGTAAGATCTGATAGTGCTTAGAATGTGTGAAACAAAGGTGTAAAAATGACTGTGAGGACTTGACTGTAAACAGTCAACAGTGAATACACGAGACAGTGTGGACAGAATCCCTTCTAAAAGGGAAAAAAACACATAGGAAACACAATAGCATAAGCCTAAAGTAAAGGACAATATATTAATTTGATCTGTGGAGGCAGGAATCAACGTGATGGTGTGCAAAACGTCCTTCAGGCACAGTTTGGAGTGACTCACTGTAAAATTGTTAAAATGACAATCCTGGCAGTCGGGGTGGGTGGCTGTTCCTGGGCTGGCTCCGTAATAACGGCCACCGAATATTGCTGATGTCTGAGTCCTTCTGTGCTTTGTTTCAGTGGAAATTGTAGGAAGTTGCTGACAACGTTTCCCACCCCTGGCAGTGCAGAATCTTTTATTCATAAGCCATAGCTCCAGAGAGTGCTGTAACTGTGGAGAAATTAGGATTGCGTTATATAAAACCGAGGTTTGTGTCATTTTGTTTAAATGAGATTTTATGTGAAACATGATCAACGCGTTTTTTTTTTTTGTTGCCACACTTAATGAAGATGTTGCAATAGTGCTCCCTTTCCACCACTCTCACCACAGTTGTGCTGACTCACCAAGTCTCTCTCCACCGTGATTTCCACGGGGTCACAGAGGATTACAACACGCATCATCCCACACTCCTGTGTTGTCAGGTGTGTACAGAGCCCTGCGGGGCTACAATAAGCATAGAAATATGTATACCAAGCTCCAAAGGGACCAGACACATAACAGCAGGATCTGTGAGCCCGACCTCATGCGTTATGTAGCACCTGATGCCTATGTTCAGGTAGGCTGATATCTATACTACAGCATCAACGTGGCAAGGAAAGGGGGCAATTGCACCATTTTGGAGAGTCGGTATTTATACAACAGTGCTCTAATTTTAGCAGGTATTATGAGTCTTTAACTTCCAATTGATTTGTATGTATTTACCAATAATAATAATGAGGTGAGGATAGTGAGATAGAGTGATCAATAAGTGATTCAGAGAGGCTCCTGATGTTTAAAGGGGTGCTCTGATCACAAGGGGCAGGGACAGCCAGTGTCAGTGCTGAGGAAGCGTGTGAGAAACCAACATGTGTGTCACAGCGTCATGCCGTTCTGCACTCTGTACTGCGGCTCAGCGTGGCCTGGGGGCGGCTGGGTATCAGCTACTGGTGACTCAGCAGGGAGAGGTCTCCCTCTCCAAGGAAATCTTTATGATGGAACAGTTGGTTCCACGCGAAGGGCCTTGCCTTGGGAGGCCCTTACCTGTGACACAGTCTGGTGGTTATGGTAATAAGGCATGTTTGTAAGGACTGGAACAAGGCTCTGTCATTGTCCTGTCTGTCAGCATTGGAGACAAAGGGGTTCTTAATCTCGCCTTCAGGCAGTGGGAAAATCCTTACCTGTTGCCAACTTCCTTTTTCCAACACACTGTGTTACGGAAGACTTGTATCTCTTCTCTGATTTCCCCCTATGCTCTGTGAGCAAGATTTCCAGAAAATAGCTTTGTAACCTGTCCTATCTATTGTATTCCCTTCAGGGCTGTTAGTGAAAGAGAAAACTGCCGAAATACAGGTCATTTGACAACTGAAAACCAGACTGCTTGTTGTTATTTTACAGCAAAATATATTCTTGTGGACTTTTTCACATTCTGAATCTCAAATTCTGGAATTTGAGGATACAAGCATACTGTAGTGCTTCCACCTTGCTTTGAGACACCAGACCAGTCACGTCACTCCCCCCCCAGTGGAATGGAATCTTATCGACTGCCTTGAGATTCTTCTATGGAAGTTTTAAAATAGACTTTAATCGGTGATTAAAATTTCAGTTCCTTGGAATGAGACGTTTAATAGGAATTAGTATAATATAATCTAAAGTGATATGAGGAAATAGTGTCAAGGTAGTATGCTTTCAGACAGGGCTAGGGCACAGATTGTTGTTTATCAGTTGAGAAGAGAAAGTTTTTCCATGGAAAAGGAAAACAAATTTTCTTTTGGGGCGTGGCAGGTACACAGCACAATTACAGCCGAATTACCCTGTTTTCAACCTGCAGTTTATTTTTAGGGCAGGTGTGTGTCTTGTTTTGAAAGAGCGTGACGTTGTGGCAGTGGTTTGAAATGTAGGTCGATGCTCTCTGTGTCTTCAAATGTTAACAATGTGTTGACGTCTGTTTTGTCTCTCTCTGGCAGGAAAAACGTCAAGGCTTCTGCTATCTGCCGGTACTCCATTGAGGACGTGGAGAAGGTCTTTGACGGGCCATACATGGAGAGCGAGGACTCCACTACCAAATGGACCAAATACACCGGCAAGGTTCCAGAACCTCGGCCCGGCTCGGTGAGTCAGAACTGAACGTTGGAACTGATCCTGTCTGGCACCTGCTTCAAAGCATGCTAGTTAGCACTATACAGTGCATTGCGAAAGTATTCACGCCCCTTGGCATTTTTCCTATTTTTGTTGCCTTACAACCTGGAATTAAAATTGATTTTTGGGGGTTTGCATCATTTGATTTACACAACATGCCTACCACTTTGAAGATGCAAAATATTTTTTATTGTGAAACAAACAAGAAATAATACAAAAAACCAGAAAACTTTAGTGTGCATAACTATTCACCCCTCTAAAGTCAATACTTTGTAGAGCCACCTTTTGCAGCAATTACAGCTGCAAGTCTCTTGGGGTACGTCTACTGTATAAGCTTGGCACATCTAGCCACTGGGATTTTTGCCCATTCTTCAAGGCAAAACTGCTCCAGCTCCTTCAAGTTGGATGGGTTCCGCTGGTGTACAGCAATCTTTAAGCCAAACCACAGATTCTCAATTGGATTGAGGTCTGGGCTTTGATTAGGCCATTCCAAGACATTTAAATGTTTCCCCTTAAACCACTCGAGTGTTGCTTTAGCAGTATGCTTAGGGTCATTGTCCTGCTGGAAGATGAACCTCCATCCCAGTCTCAAATCTCTGGAAGACTGAAACAGGTTTCCCTCAAGAATTTCCCTGTATTTACATACATACATCATTCCTTAAATTCTGATCAGTTTCCCAGTCCCTGCCGATGAAAAACATCCCCACAGCATGATGCTGCCACCACCATGCTGGATGGTGTTCTCGAGGTGTTGGGTTTGCGCCAGACATAGTGTTTTCCTTGATGGCCAAAAAGCTCAATTTTAGTCTCCTCTGACCAGAGTACCTTCTTCCATATGTTTGGGGAGTCTCCCACATGCCTTTTGGCGAACAGCAAACATGTTTGCTTATTTTTTTCTTTAAGCAATGGCTTGTTTCTGGCCACTCTTCCGTAAAGCCCAGCTCTGTGGAGTGTACAGCTTAAAGTGGTCCTATGGACAGATACTCCAATCTCCGCTGTGGAACTTTGCAGCTTCTTCAGGGTTATCTTTGGTCTCTTTGTTGCGTCTCTGATTAATGCCCTCCTTGCCTGGTCCGTGAGTTTTTGTGGGCGGTCCTCTCTTGGCAGGTTTGTTGTGGTGCCATGTTCTTTCAATTTTTTAATAATGGATTTAATTGTGCTCCGTGGGATGTTCAAAGTTTCGGATATTTTTTTTATAACCCATCCCTGATCTGTACTTCTCCACAACTTTGTCCCTGACCTGTTTAGAGAGCTCCTTGGTCTTCATGGTGCCACTTGCTTGGTGGTGCCCCATGCTCAGTGGTGTTGCAGACTCTGGGGCCTTTCAGAACTGGTGTATATATACTGAGATCATGTGACAGATCATGTGACACTTAGATTGTACACAGGTGGACTTTATTTAACTAATTATGTGACTTCTGAAGGTAATTGGTTGCACCAGATCTTATTTATGGGCTTCATAGCAAAGGGGGTGAATACATATGCATGCACCACTTTTCCGTTTTTAATTTTTTTAAACAAGTGATTTTTTCATTTCACTTCACCAATTTGGACTATTTTGTGTATGTCCATTACATTAAATCCAAATAAATCAATTTAAATTACAGGTTGTAATGCAACAAAATAGAAAAAATGCCAAGGGGGGTGAATACTTTTGCAAGGCACTGTAATTGAGCACCAGTGCCCACAGCCTCTACACATAATAACCTGTCCCAGAGAGACTGTAACAGTGACAAAATACAAAGCACCAAAGAGAGCCCGCACATCTAATCAACCTCTCCAAGTGAAATACAATAGCATATTTGAATTCTATTAAAGAATTAAAGACACCCGTGTGTGTTTGTGCCATCTGACTCAGTTCCGGCTGAAGGTATTCCCCGTCCTGAGGGCTTCTGTCCCTGCTTGTCCCTCCCCACAGTGCATCACAGCCCAGTTCAGGGCCAGGGGTTTCAACTCCTCGTGGGACCTCCCCGACAACGTGCTTGACTTTGTCCGGAGACACCCGCTCATGGCCGAGCAGGTCCGGCCACAGCAGGAGCGCCCCCTGCTGTTGAAGAGGAACGTGGACTACACCAAGATTGCCGTCCACAGAGTGGTGGCCCTGGATGGACAGCAGTACGACGTGCTCTTCATCGGCACAGGTAGGGCAGCGCCACTCGGAGACAAAACACTGGGCACAAAATGGAGCACCCCCAAAAGCTATTTCAATAAAACAAGTTACAATAGAATCAAATCTGATTTAGAGCATTGGGATTACAATGTGACTTCTCCCACCATCTCCAAAATGAAACTGCCATGTGTTTGTCTGAGGCCTTTTTGTGCTGCTCATTTTAATAGGGCAAGGCAGTGTCATCAGGTTGATTACATTACATTACATTTAATTATTGAGCAGAGGAGACTAGGATCCAGAGAAATGCGGGTCTACTGTCTTGTAATGTCTCCATCCCGGTCCTTGTCTCTCAGATGGAGGCTGGCTGCACAGGGCCGTGGCCGTCGGGCCCCGTGTCCACATCATCGAGGAGATGCAGCTGTTCAACCAGCCGCAGCCCATCGACAGCCTGGTCATCTCGGAGGCTCAGGTTAGCAGGAGGCAACACCCTCCCAACCATTCACTCTCATTCTCATTCCTGAAGGAAGTACACTGGTTATATCCTGCATGCTCAACATAAACATTTAGTAATCATATTAATTATTTGCATATGATCCAATCTATATATATATATATATATATATATATATATATATATATATATTAAATGTGCATGGTGCTTAGATAGCAAGCTAGAAATAAAACACGAAGACTTGTATTTACAGTGCATCTGGGGAAATATAATTATACACATTTAAGCTTTGGTGCGTAAGGAAAAATCCCCATCTGGATCATTATAAACCTGTTCTGCAGTTAATTGAGTGGGTATGCAATCTGTAATGCACAGGATAAAAAAGATATGAATAACTCAATTATGAGAACGTGGTTATGAGTTTGTTTTCAACTCTCCTAACTCATCCCTCCCTCTGCCCCCCAGAGGAGTATCTATGTGGGCTCATCCAGTGGGGTTCTGCAGCTGCCCCTGTCCAGCTGCCACAGGTACCTGTCCTGTTTCGACTGCATCTTTGCCCGGGACCCCTACTGCGGCTGGGACGGGGAGCGCTGTGCCGAGATCGCGATGCACTACAACAGGTGAGGGGGGGGCGGGGGGGCGCTGGGCGGGACGGTGTGGGGCGCCTGCATACCTGCTTGCCTGTGAGAGAGTGTGAGACCAGGACCTGTCTTAGAAGTGTTCTTTCCCTCCCCGCAGTTCCAGCCTGACACAGGACATCCAGAACGGGAACACAGGGTGTGAGAACGGCACGGGAGAGGGTAGGCACTGAGTCCCTGTCCTCTGTGGCAGATCTGCCCACATGGAGAGTACACTCCAATTTGCAGAGCAGATTGATCTGCTAGTTTGTGTATGAGCCAACAAGAGGTGCTGAATGTTGTTGCTCGTTAGTTTTTGTTGACCAAATGAAAAGAATTGTGAGATACTGCTTCAACACTAAATTTCTACCATTGTACTCCTGTGACAAAATCTGGAGTGCCTTATTATGCTATGCCTTCGTTCCATCCTGGCTTCTATCTCTGTGGATATCTGTGGATGAGAAAGCATAACGATAACCCCAGCAAGTAGTATCACTCTCAATTCAAAGCTCTTTCAAGGTATTCACTTTAGTGCTGATTAAGATTACATTACATATTCCGTGCTCCTTTCAGCAGGTCTGATTAGCTTACTGCAGTATTATTCTCAGAGCAATTCAATCACAGCCTGGGAAAATTCAGTTACCTGAGCAGAAGAGATCTGTTCTCCAAACGCTCCCGGTTATTAAACCCCCCTTTGTTGAGAGGATTTACATTTACGTGTGGTTTACAGCTGCATTGCAGCAAGCAGCACCATGTCGATACAGACTGACTGAGTTCACCATGGTCAAAGCATTTTGAAAACGTGCTATTGTAATAATAATGTGCGGTCATTTCTCTGAAAGGAAGGGGGATAAATAAAGGTAAATTATTTAATTAGCTCTGAATAATTGTAATTCATGTTGAGAAGAGTTGCCAGTCTTTCATCTCCACTTTTACATTTGATATAATGGCAGGATTAAAGACTGGAGTCCATAAACATGTTTAAATTAAACATCTACCACTCCTTCAAAGAGGAGCATCAAACTGGTTTCCTGAATTTAAAAACAGTTCTGGCAAATTTGGCTTCTTACGGCCATCTCCATGTGAATACAGCTGACTTTATGAATGATGCTGGGAAAGTGATGTGCTGGCTCATATTGAATGTTTAACATGGTGAAGAAATAGACTGGAAAATTACTTTTAATTAAGATGTTCGAGGTCAATGTTGGGATATGGCCTCTCTATGTCCACTTCAGATCCAAAAGTGGATTTTGGTTCTTCACGGGTGTTAAATTCACTCTGTGAGTGTAAAGCCATCTCAATCAGATATTTACCACTGTGTTAAAAACACATTCCCCATGACAAAAACAAACCTTTAAATATCTTGCAGGCACTGGGGGCAACAGTGTGTAATAGTGGTCAGGGCTCTGGACTCAGACATTGGTAATGGTTCAGATCCTGGGTGAGACCCTTGTACCCTTTAGCAAGGTACTTTACCATGTAAACACCTGACGTGTATAAACTGCACCCCATATAAGTCACTCTGTGAAAGTGACAGCAAAATAAATGAATAACAATTAAATTAGCATACAGAAAAGCATCACTTATAGATTTACTTGTGTGTTTGTATCACTAGATGCCGTAACACTACTTGCAGTTATGGGTGATTATACAGCAACACTTGCTAAATATATGCAGTAGTTTTCTCCAGAAAATTTATCTGATACATTCTGCCAAATTGCAGTTGACTGTAGTATGACGCTGCTGTGTCTGAGTGTGTCTGTGTGTCACACTCACTGTGTGTGTGTCTGTGTGTGACTCCACAGAGCTGGCTGGGCGCAGGCAACGCTCTGTGCTGAAGGGGGATGACGTGCTCCTGCAGTGTGAGCTCAGCTCCAACTTGGCCGTGCCCCAGTGGACGGTGGACGGCCAGGAGCTGTCAGGCTACGGCCTGGACTCGGGCTACAGGATCGGCACGGACGGGCTGCTGATTGTGGAGGCGCGGCCCGAGCAGAGCGGCAACTACAGCTGCTACGCATCGGAGAACGGCTTCCGTGCGCAAGTGGCCACGTACGAGGTGAGGGTTCACCTCATCTCCCTGCCGTCCCATCCCAGACCCACCCAGTCCTCCACACTATTGCCGCCCGTGCCCCTGCCCTCCCGGCCGGAGTACCAGACCTTCAAGAGCATGGAGGCGATGTACATCTCCTTGATTGGCGTGCTGGGGGGGCTGTGTTTGGTGCTGACCATCGTGCTGCTCTACCTGACAACCTGCATGCGCAGCCGCCGGGGGAAGTACACCATGCAGGGCCCCCGGGCAGGCAAGAGGAGTTCTCACATGGAGCTGCAGACCATCTCCAGCAACTGTGCCGGCAAGAGGGAGGCCGAGGGAGACACCCCAGACGGGCTGCTGCAGATCGTACCGGGAGAGGGGCAGGCCTCCCCCAACAAGGAACCGCCACCGCCACCGCCGCCACCGCCGCCCCTGCCTTCCTCAGAGTACGCCAATGGGCTGTCAGCCACCCTGCCCAGCGTCCTCCGCAAGATGAACGGCAACAGCTACGTGTTGCTGCGGCAGAGCGATGCAGAAACCACCTCTCCTCTCTACCACTCGTTCACCGAGGAGCTCAACCGCATCCTGGAGAAGAGGAAGCACACGCAGCTGCTGGCCAAACCCGACGAGAGCTCGGTGTAGCTCCCCTCACCTCTGTCCCCAGCCGGCCCTCTTCTTCTCCCATTCTGCAGCTCCCCCTGTGGTGTGGAGGTCGAATTGTAGCCTAATCAGCAATCGTGACATGAAGGTTTTTTTTTTTTCTCGCCCTGTACTTTCGCGGCTCCACCGAAACATGAGCAGACAAAGGCTGCGACCGGCCTACGATCTTTCAGGTTAAGCCTTGGGATAAAACTAAAAAGACAAATATAAAGAACAAGGCTGGAACAATATACTACTGAGATATGGCGAAGATTAAAATAAAAAACAAAAAAACAACTGATGTTGCAGTCTTCAAAATAAAAATTGACATTAATTGCAAGAACTGTGAAAATCTACCTCAGCAGAAGCTGTTAGGCCTGTGATTGGCCTATTTCGTGAGGGACTGGCTGCAGTATGTGCGCTCTGGTCACTAGGCCAAAGGGTGTGATCTCCCTTAGTCAAAGCCCAGCCTGGCCACTCCAGGTCAGGCAGTGAAAGCGTGAACTCTGCTTCCTCACTGCAGGGGAATACAGACACAATCAGCTCTGAACAAAAGGACCTTCCTTATCAGACAATAAAATATACATACATTTTTTTTGTACCTTTGTCCTGTATATTTAATGTATGTTACTAATTATTATAATAATAATAATAACAATAATAATAATCATATCAGCATTGATTATGGTAATACAGACCTTGAAAATCAATATTTTGTAAAGCTGTTTGTTTTTTTGGAGGTTGTGTCAGCAAGGAAACCAGTATTAAGTCTAGGGATGCACTTTATTAACTGGAGTCTAACAGGCTCTAAAAGAGGACTCTGCTGTTCCCGCTCCCAGCTTCCCAGTGGATTGACAATCAGAGAGCGTGTTGTTGGAGAAGATGTTAATTGGACACAAATCATGGACGGAGAGCAAATTAGTATATATATATCAGAAGGGGCTGCATTGTTACCCTGACAAACAAACAAAAAAGGACTACATTTTGTTGGCTACTCTTTAAGTGGATGTTGAAAGACTACCTGGGATAATATATGTCGATCGAGATAACGGACAAGATCAGGTCAAACTTTCAAAGGAGACCAAGGAGAAACAACACCCGCTACTCTCCAATGCTGCACAACCCTATTGATGCTGTGAGATGTGATGTCCTGTCTCTCGGAGTAGATGAACTGAGAAGCAAAATAAAGACTGTCCTGCTTTCTCAATCCATCAAGACTACCTGCTCTACTGCTAATCAGTATTAATGAGGAAAGACACCTGGAGTCTGAGCAGAACATAGCACGGTGCTAGAGAGCAGGGACAGGCTGGCTCCTTCGCCATAACAACTAGATCCAAGGTGAGCAACTCGGTGTAGTGTTGGTGTTGTTTGTTGTCAGTCACACCCAGAATTCCCAGCTCCGCCTGTAAGGCCTGGAGCAGAGCCCGAACTGATACCCTATCAGGTGTCATGTGGGTTTTCAGAAAGCAAACTGGCTTGTGCACTTGTGGCAACTAATCTGATAAACACAAGGAAAATATATATCCGTCTGTAAAATTGTCTAGTACCAGGTAGGATTAGTCTTAACATTCAATACTGTTTATGAATGACAATGTATACTTCCACATACATTTGTAATGATGATGATGGTTTTATGTATTTATTTTATTTCATAATACAATTATTTTGATTATGCCTCAACCCACATTGCACCATAACACCCCAATTGCATCATTAAACTTACAGAAACAGAAAGAGGTGGATAACGGCAGCTATACACTAGTGCAGTTTATAATGCAGGTGGGGGGGTAGTACAGCTCCAGCAGCAGAGCAGAGAGGGCGAGTTTTAAACTGGGTTAATCCATTAACTGGGGAGAAATCACCTCCGAGCTGGAATGCGGTTTGCTGTGTAACAGAAGAGCAGGCAGAGGTGTCACGACTGGCCCGACGAGATACTCATCAGTTGGCTCGGATTTCGTAATAGGGACTGTTCTGAGCAATACCTCTCCAACTTCCTCAAAATGAATGAGTGCTACAGCACAGATAGCGTGACTCACACAGCCCTAGTGTCACACAGCCCCGTCTACAATGTGAACCAGCCAGTCATTCTACATGCAGCGAGGAAATTTACTTTATCAATGTGCTTGTTGTCGAGCGAGATAAGCCAGCAGTTCTCCTTGGCTGTAGGTGAGACGGAATCACTTATTTTACTTGTTTCTGTGACATGAATTGTGATAACGCTACATTATCATAATAATAAAAAAACAGAAACATCGACCTTGCTCTCTCAGCCGGGAGATGTGCAGATATAGAGCATGTCTCTGACACAGACTATGCACAGCTTTTCCACGTCTCTCTCAAACAGGCACATTAGCTTTCAGTGGCAGATTAATTTGAATGTTCTTCTGCAGCTTCCTGCCAATCCCCCACCCCCCGGCCTCGTGGGAGAACATACAGCTACGATCACCACTAATTAGGCAGTGCTGGTCTTCGCAATGCACTTGACCTTGTTTCTGCAAACCCATAGATGTTTTCTACAGCAGATAAACACTCCCCCACCCCCCACTATCCTTGGAGAATGCCAGGAGTCTGGGGACTGGAGAAGGGGGAGTTGTGCAATACACTGGGGTAGTTGTAAGCTAAAATCATGGTGTACGTCCATTCTTGTCAAACAAAGCAGCCAATTTGGGAGATTTAGGTAAAAGGAAAGCTATGATGGAGTTTTAAAGGGATATGTCTGAAACCTTGACCAGTAGAGCTGGCCTTTCAAATCAACACATCAAGTCTCGTCTGAATTTTTTTTCTAGGAGTAGGCAGTTATGTGACCTCTCTGCTGCCTCTTCCCTGGCAGTTATTCAATATTGTGGTCGGAGAACAACGGCTATGGGTCTGGTGACATCCACAATCCAGGTTAGGCTGTCGGCCAATGGCACAGCACTTGACTGGTGTGGTTTCACATGTTTAAACAGGATGGCAAACCAAATTAGGTCGTATTTAATGTCTACATCATTGCACTTTATAGCTGGGATCGTTCATTCTACCAAAAGACCATAGAATCCAAATACATACATATCTTATTACAGCAGGACTTTATACAGCATCTTTTGATAGTATAGCACTGTGCACCTGGATAAAGACTTCCTGAGCTGGTCTTGTGACTGACAGAGACTGGTGTCAGCAGGCAGTTGTGAAGACGACATCTGTTCCTGCCAGCATGGAGCTGCAGTACAGAGAGTTTAGTGCTGTATTTTGCTCTGCTGTATAATGTGAGTTGTGTTGTATTCCATTTTATTCACTGTGTGTAACATTTGCACTATATAGCTTTTTACAGTGGCTTAATGAATGTGTGTCACATTGAACAACGGAGTTAGCCAAATCAGTTATGCACTCAATTATATTTGTAAATTAATTATAAATTAATAATCTTTATCATCATTATAATAACTGATTTCTGCAGCTGTGAGATAAAGTACTGTTTATTATTATTATTAGTATTAGTAGAAGTAGTATTAACAATACTAATACTACTTAAAATCATCATCATTATTAAATTAATAACACCAATATGAACAATACACCTAGTTAAGTATATTAATATGATGTTATTTAGATTATGCTTTTATCCAAGGTGACATTAACATACAATTCTCTACATCAGCACTATATTACCAGTGCACTGTTTTGACTCGAGCTGGCTTTGGCCTGTTTGAAATACCGAATGTGTCCCCAAGTGTGACGGACTGGGTGTCTTTCCCTGCAGGCAGAGAGAGCGAGTTCTACGCTGTCCCAGCCTCCCACGGCAGCACAGGTAGTGGAATCGCAGATAAAACGGTACACCGGGCAAAGCCAAGGCCAGGAGGGAATCCACAGCCCCCACCAGGAGCATTCATCCACACCTAGGGACTTGCTGAAGGAGGGCAGAGTGGCCAGGATTGGGCTTCCTGGGTCACATGACACTTCAATGATGCATCCTAATCCTATTGTTTCGACACCATTCACTGACACTCGACGACACCAGTTTGTAATGAGGTGTCGCCTATTCTTGAATGAACCACATTCACCCAATCCAGCAACACACATTCCTTTCCTTCACCATACCCAGTCTGACCATCACAATAGATGTCTGTTTTGTTCTACATGGTTTATAGTTTGGCACTGGGCAATAAGTGTTTGGGTTTTTTGACAAAGATATAAGTGCAGCGTTCTGTGTTTTTTGTTTGCATGGCCACCTTTTCTCATCTACCAGAGGTGGCCCAGACTGCACAGAGAGCAGTGAGGACTCACACCAATTCGGCTGGGAAGGAACCCAGTGCACCAGGCATTAGAGAACCACTATGTGATCCCATGAGACATAATGTGATTTTCATTCCCAGCGAGGGAGGGCGTTGCAATGTGTCTTTCTTGTGATGGTCGGTGCTCAGTATATTAAGGCAATACAGTAATAGTCATTGCATGTGGGACGTCCCGAGATCCTTAGAAACCCGTGGAATGTGAAGATAGGATCAAATCTGATCACTAGTGTATCCACGATCCCAAGGGTGCACAAGGGGGTTGGACTTTGTTTGATTTTCAGGCCGTTTTATGATAATGGGTAAAGTTTAGATCATGAATCCACACCCAAAGTTGAAATAATGTGAAGACTTTGTAAAACTCGGAACTCTAATTTCAAACCAGACAGAATAGCTTATTTCCTGCTTCCCTCGTGCTATTAACCGTGTCCCTGAAGAGCCAAACCTTTCTGCTATTTCACTGTTAATAGTCACGTGATTTTCACAGTGACAAATTGTCAAAGCCTGTGAAAGTGTTTGGTGGTCCTCTAGTCTACAGGAACATCTGACTCAATTAAAAGGCAAGAACCTCGACATCTATGAATCTCCAGGGATCCAGCTTATACCCACAATTACACATTGACATTGATTGCATTGACTCTGTATGAAATGCACCTTACACCTTGAATCGGCGCACGGCGTCAACAACAATCTGATAACGGAAAGAGATCAATGTAGGCCTTGATTATTATGAGCTCAGTTGGAACGAAAACAGAAGACACTGGAGGCTGGACTTAGAAGCCCTGTTTCTAGCCTGTGATGAGACCGTTCAGAGGAGAGGCCCAAAGCAAAGGGGTGAGCTCCAGAGAAAAGTCATATAATGAGGAGCAGGCTCTGCATATTCATAACTCTGTGTTAATAAGTGAACAGCTGCCACCCTGGCCTGAGAACTGTACCGCAGTTAAAAAAGCAATCCTTTTTTATCGCAGAAGTCTGATGTTTACCCACGATCAACTAGAACAGGTTGATCTGTGTTTGCTGTACAAAAATAAAAGGGAAAAGATTGGCAGCTTTGTCTCGATGCTCACAGATCCATAGCTATAGCTCCAACAGAGCAAGGGAGCAGGCAGTCAGTTACTGGAGGAGATAAAGGAGGAGGAAAGAAGCAAAGGTAACCTGTATGCCTCCTGCATGTAGCTGTTAACAACCTTATGTTTTATTCTTTAACATTGAACATAAATACCTTTCTTAATGGGGGACAATATTCAAGCTACTACACTATAGCATCCCAGAATGCCTTGTGAATTATTCAGAGTCTCTCCCCACTGGCCCTGCATGGCAATAACTTCTGAACTCAGTGGCTTCAGTGCATTCTTCTGATATATACCCCACCCCCCTCCTGTCTGCCTGCAGTGCTGGAAGGTTTCAAGACTTGTCTTTGGCACTAAAGCGACGGGATGGCGATTAGCTTGAGGAGTAGCACAAAACATCGTCCCCGTCTAGAATCGCCGTGGCAGCATTTGCTCCGATTTGCAGGAAAGTGACACGGCGTGCGCTTACTCCAAGAGACGGCGCTGTCTTAATGAGTTCCGCTGCAGGCCAACTGGTACATCAGTGACAGCATCGGAGGCCCCTGTGAAGCACAGTGACGGGTCGCCCTGAGCGCACTGCAGGCAGCGGCAGACCCAGGAGTGGTGGCAGAGCCGTGGCCCGATCCCCTCTCTGTAAGTTCTGTTTTCCAATAGCTTCAGTTCCTGCCGCATGGCTCCACTGAAACAAATCAATGATCTGCAAACTCTGTTGCAAAACCAGGCCATTTATTTTCTGTTTTATGACCTTGGATAATGCCATCTTTGTTATGATAAGAAAATGTTACAATTCAAATGCATACCACTGTAAAGGTGTAGAAATCAAACTCATATGAAAATATTTTGATGGTACATCCCAGATTATATGCTGTTAGCTTCCATTAAGGGTGCAGTATTGCATCAAAGGTGTTTAACTCTAATGATTCCCTAAAATAAACATCTTTGGAGATCCTCATCATTTAAAACAACAGGAAAGTGGAAAATAAATGGCCTCCCATCCAATCCCATCATCAGACATCTCTTAAGGTTTCAATCTGCCATTTAACATTTTTATAATCAGGACTATTTATGAAGATATTTTATAAAGCCAATTTGCTAACGAGGTGTTTGTATGCAGAAGACCCAACTTCGATTTTTTTCAATTGCAGAAAGTTGCTGTAAGAGAAATATATATAACGTTTCTGAGAGATGTATTATTTTGTAAAATATATTTCAAAAACACTGCTGCGTGTCTGATTTGTACTTATTTTGTTTGTGTCTTTGCTTTGTTTAAACGATCGCTGGTGTACGCCACAGGTTGGGCCAGGAAGAGGCCAACGTGGGGGGTGAGTGAGTCCCATTAAGCGTGTCTTTTGGAGAGGGAGATGCATCAGGTTGGTCAGGTTGAAGCGCCGTAATTGAGGTCACCTCACACTGCTCAGTTTCTTAATGCTTAGAAATCCCTTCCCCCCCACCATGTGATTTGAATCTGTCCTGAAAATGAACCTAATTAGGCAAATACAGTGGAAAGACTAATAGACACAATGTGGAGGTGAGCCTTCTGCCTGTGCTGTACACTGTTTTTCTCCTCTGAAACTGGGTGTAATGCACCCTGATTGAAGCTTTGCTATCAGTGTATCTTGAGTTACACAGCTTGGCTCCCCGTCAATGTGAACAATGACTGCTTCTGTCTGTCACCGCTCCTTCCCAATTATTTTCACCCCTCGAGCTAAAAACAACAAAAAAGCGAGACCATGTGTATTTATCCCAGAGACGGGGGGAGGATGGGCAATGTATGCAGATTCTCAGAGAGGAGAGGGAGCCTGTTATATAAACCAGAGGAGACATCAGTTAGTCAGGTCTAAACTGACACCAATCAAGAGATTTTTGAGTGTCAGTCTGTCAAGGTGTATCAGGTGATTTGTGTGTGTGTGTGTCAGTGTCAGTCTGTTGGTGAGTAAGTCTGTGTGTCTGTCTGTAGGTGTCACATGAGAGCTATTGTGTCTGTGTGCATGCGTGCGTTTGTGAGAGAGCTCAGTTTCGGTCACCCCTCGGCTGTGATTCAGTTTTAGCCCGCACGCCTCTTATTGCTTTTCAGCCAAGAATGGGCAGATTCGATACCCAGACTCTGACAACTCTCCCCTCGAGTCCCCAGCCTCTGTTGAGCAACACAGGAAACGTGACATGCTGTCGCTCGGCTATTAGCACCTAAGGCCGTCTTAAGACTCTGACAGGGCGGTATTGGGAGATTTGGTGCAATCTTGCTGAGATAGGGAAACGCAGGCCGGGGTACACAGCTGTTGCCTAGTAACCAAGAGATCTTTATTTAGCCTTTTTTTTTTAAACAGATGTGTTCATATTTGCCAAGTTTCAGAAAGTGCAGGGGATGGAAGTACACAGATCAGGGCGGATGGAAAATGCATCCTGGGCAAACATGCTGGACAACCATCAGAGCCCTCAGGCAGGAGAGTGTAATGGTTTTATAGATGTGATCTAACTAATGCCTGCCTCTCTAGTGTGGACACAGTGCCATTCATATTCTGCATCCATAGCCCAGGATGTCAAGAACGTCCCCTTGAGAGCAGTTTTACAGAGACCTGAGGACACTGCCGGCAGGGCTAGGCCACAAACAACGCATCACAAACACAAGCTTTGGCTCGGTTCGGGGTTTGAGGAAATTATTTCAAACCTTTTGCGTGACGTCACATTCATCCCAGCTACGGAGATCACAGGAATGGAAACTGCAGGGTTACCTGTGCGCCTGCTTCCCCTGCACCGGGTGGCTGTGGTGTTGCTTTGTGTCAGAGTGGTTTTGCTGGTCTGGTGATTTAGTGTCACGAAGACACCTAACACTGTGCCTATGGGCCATAAAATGATTAAATCATAATACTGAGCTGCTTTGTCTTTCTTTTCTGGTAACCCAGTACAAAATGCTGGCGGCTCTTTCCAAAAAGGTCAAGCCCTCAGGAGAGGAGTGACTGGAGGAAGCAGGTTGAGCACACACTACAGGTGAGCCCTCACACCCCCAGGCCAATCCACACACTTCCTCCTTCCTCTGAAAGGCACACATGCTTCTTAATCTCTTCCTTGGTTGGGTTGTTTTTCCATTTTGGCATCACGCCTCAGTCACAGACAATGCAAATGTATCCAGCCCCTTGTTGTCCTATTGTCTCCAGTAGCCATCACTTAATTACAACCTGAAAGTCTGTTATGCCCACACCCTGACATAAAAAACACACAACCGGTGTACAGACTGGTTTGCGCAGTTCTAATAAAGGTCACTTTAATAAAGGTTCTTCAAAACAACAAGGAAAGGCTATTCGCAGTTCTAGGTTGATTACAGCGGGTGGAATTCCCAGACACCCCTTTATCAAGGATGATGTAATACTGTCTTAAGACTCCAGATATTCTAAACTTGGGCAAAAGAACCAGTTTTACAGAATGTGTTAATTTTAATGTTAACATTCAGTCAACCAAACATCTCTTGCCTTGTTTTACATACAGAAAACTCTCACCTATGAAATGTCATAGTGTGTAGACACAATATCATCATTACTTAAGCATGTTAGTGATAATATTGTGAAGGGAATTAGGGTAGTAAAATGACAGTACAATGTTTCCTGTGTATTCTCTTTCCAAATGGTTATTAAACATTTGTATATGCAAAATGTTGGTCAGGTTTCCAAAAGATTTCAAGAAGACTGCAGAATATGAACTGCTAGCATGTAATATAGCGATCGGCCTCCTCATTTATAATGACAATGCATTCAATATTATTTTAATATGACACTAGCATCATTCTCAGAAGGACAATGTTAAATACTAAACTCATGGCACTGAAGCTTAATTATTAGACTGCAAAAATGGAAATTAGGATTACTGAACCCAAAGCAGGGTGGAAAACTATTGGAAAGTCTGAACATGATGCAATTTGATTGTTTTTGGCTTTATTAATCCAGATTATCACCTGGTACTGCACACACACCTTGGCCTATAAGTGCTCTGCCAGCAGGGTAGTGTAAATTCCTGTGGAGAGCTGTCACATGACGTGCAGAGAAATCCAACCCAGTATGATCCTAGGCGAGTTTGTCTGGTTTAACTAACTGGACGGGAGCGCTTCAGCACTGCGCCTCGCTTGACTCAAGAACGCCACATTATCAGGGCCAATGATGACGCATTCCCTTGTATTCTTTTCAGATCTTTTAATAAGTCGCAGATCGTAAGCACCATGGTGCTACTGCCACACACTCATGCCCTCTCACTCACAAAAAAAAAAAAAAAAAAGACTTATGTTGTTGAACCAAAATCAGACAACTTTATTGTGCAGAAATGAGGAATGGATCATAGGGGAAAGAGATCATGGATGGTTGCCATAGAGAATTAAAAGAGAACCAAAATCTCAGCGAGGATATTTCTCGGTGTGGGAACCGGGCCCCTGCATAGTAAACGCACAGCAGGGCAGTGTGCAGACTGTAGGGAAACTGGGCCCCGTAGTCTGTTCCAGTGTATTGAGACATCCTTCAGGTCAGGGCTGGCCAACCATGATCCAGAGAGCCAGAGTGACTTCTGATTTTGGTTATATCAGACTTGTTATCTACCTGACTGCTTCAATTTTGCTCAATTAGGCAAGTCAGTTATCATAAGTATTCAGCCATTGATGATCCAGAGAGGCCTACAATGCACAATTGTGGCTCTTTCCAGGAACAGTGTTGGCCACCGCTGAAAACAATATGTAGGTGTAGTTTGGGACCCTCTGAAAGGGCATGCTTTTCCACATTATAGATAGGAATTACCATTGAGGAGAAAACAAAACAAAAGACTTGTCCAATCCCCAATTCCAACACACCGAACTCACGTGCTGAGAAACACTGGAAGCTTCCCCTTCTTCAGAGGGAATCCGTCATCAGCCTGTTTGTTGTCTCTCAGCAGCCTGCAGATCGTGTACAGCTCTCTTCAGCGCTCAGGTGGGCCGAGGCGCTGGTTGTGTATGGGGTCTCGGGGGTGAGTCTCTCGGCTCTCTCTCCCCGAGGTGACAGCCGTCTACTGTGGGGCAGTCTTCGAGGCGGGGGGCCCGGCCTGGCCATCCTGCGGGTGCAGCAGCCCCAGTGAAGGGGGCCGGTTGGTGAAGGGGTGCCACTGGCCCTGGATGCTGGGGCTGTCGCTGTGGAAGGGCTTGCGGATGCGGATCACCTCAAGCCCCGACTGGCTGGCCAGCTTTCTGACCAGCTGGGCAATCTCCTGGGCCGACTTGCTGGTCACGGCCTCCTCCTTCACACTGCCGTTCACTGCAGGGAAACACAGAGCTCAAGTGAGCAGCTGCACACAACACCCCGGACAACTGACGCATTAAATACAAGGCGCTCTTCCCTTAGCTAACCCTTTGAATTCAGTGTGTTGAAGTGAGCAGCTTTGTGCATCACTCAAACTCCATGGCACCCTGAAACCACTGTAGGGGGAAACTGAAGTCCACAATGTTTTGTGGGTACAACATCTAGAGTATATCAACTTATTTTGAGACATCGGCAATACAAAATGTGAAAATGTAAAACCCGCCGGAACACACTACACACGGTCCACTAGGACTGGAGTCTGACAGCCTTGTATTAAACTGTGTGCGATTGTATTTCCACTCCCTGTAAGATGAAGCTCTGTGCAGGCTGGTGCCAGTTCATCTCCTCACCTGCTTTATAAGAGCAGTGCTTATTGGTTGGAACCTGAACAACAGAAGCAGAAGCCTTACAACAGAGTTATGGGTGATGTAACAAACCTTTAACAAGAGTTGGCCTTGACAGCTCTGCAAATATTGACTAAAGGCCGTTCATGATACACACAACAAAGAATGCCTGCCTGCTTGCCACAGCGACCCCTCCTATTGGCCAGGCCAGCCTCCATAGGATAGGCATTGGCATGTGTGGCAGTGGTCTGTGGGTGGCTGTGTTGCCACGTCTCCATCGCTGCCAACTGACAATCTACCTGTGTGACTCCGTACTGATGCCCAAGATGGCAGCACATTCTCACTAGGGCGAGATCTCAAAGTACTGTGCGTTGGTATTCAAATATCATCACTATCAGCCCATATCAGGCTCCCCAAGATGTTTGCACTTGCTCCGATCTACAGCTTCTCTTTTCCATGTCATGCCTGAAAAGTGTATGATTTTGTCCATCTTTGATCTGTTCCTTTTGCCATGTGAAAATATCAACTTAAATCTATAACAGAGTTCAGCAGGATTGAGAAACAAAGCATTGTGGACACGGCAGGGCCAAAAGAAGGAAGCTCTATATTGGAGGGGTGAAGACATGCAGACTGGCTGTTGTGTGTGAGTGTGTGGCACCACCTAGTGGATTTCAAATGGCAAGCCTTCACCACAGTTTAAAACCGTGGATTTAAAGGGCCAGTGACATCTGGGGTTCTTCTTCTCAAGTCACTTTAGGAAATGACATGGTTCACCACTGGTTTGTATTCCACCATGAGCTCTTAAATAGTTAATCCACCTCATTATCTACTCACTGAGTCTCCATTGCCATAATTCCCAGGGATGATGCTGGGCTCTGGACCACAAACTGATGGATGCATGAATGGTTTACTAAATAAATTATTTCTGGATGTCTTCCACTACAATGTCACTACTATCGCTTTCCTCTACTATTAATACCACTGTGGTTACGTTTCCAGGACACCAAATTACTGGATATTTTCCAGAAATGTGCATTCTGGAGGACAGTTTTTAAACTATTCCTTTTTTATATTTGTTTAGTGTGTATCTGTGCAGGTGTGAGGAGGTGTTCAGTCTCATCACTCACGGTACTCTGCCACAATCTTGGGAGTTGTGCGGCTCTGAGGGCTGACATAGACCACGATCCCTGGGTTCTGCTTGGCAAAATCCACCACCCCCTCCTCGATAAACTCTCTAGAGAGAGAGAGAGAGAGAGAGAGAGAGAGAGAGAGAGATCCATAAACTCAAGAGGGATCAGTCAAAACAGGGTGAGCATGCCTCTCCGCTTAAAGACAAAGAGATTAGGGATGGTATCAGATGGGCTCCTTTTAAACTTAATATACAATTCTTTTTCTGTATTGTAGACAGTTATAAATACAAATTAAAGTGACACCATTCATAGAAATAAAGTGTCAATAATGAATGTTTCTGCTTGTGTGCTCTTTCATATTTTGCACATCAACAACGATCATGAAATAAACATGTTTATTATTTAGGTGGAGACAACGATAATAATAATAAAATCATCATCATGGGACAATTGTCAAACAAGGAAACACTTCATAGTTTTCGTTGCTATTGGCCTCTAAATGACTTCCTGACCTGATTTATCATATCTAGTAACATTTTATAAACGGAAAACCGGGAAAAGCATCAACAGTCTTTTACTGTTGGGTTATTCAGAAAACAGAGCTTGGTTTCACTGGGCTCTTGTGTGCCTGTATGGACGCTAATCTTACCTGGTTCCCAGAGAACCGGGTCCGTCCTTTGAAAACACCAGAGACACCCGCTTGAGCTGACAGACATAGCGGCCCACGCCGTTCTGCAGCACGCTGCGGAGGAAGCGGCTGGCGGTGCCCCTGGAGGTCATGCTCAAACACCGATATCTGCGGCAATTTCAACGCCGATCATTTATAAACACTTAGTGGGGACGTGCGAGAGCTTGACCCTGGGAGGACATGTGCAGAAGTCGGCACGCCGGGAAACAAATCCGACTAGATACAAGCAATGCTGTCTGTACGGGACCCAGGCAGTTGTTGTTTCAAATTAAAGGGAATAAACGATGTTGAATTGAAATGAAAACAAACAAAAAAAACCAAGTAAGAAACATGGATTTGTAAACTGTTTATTGAGCTATAAAAGTGAATTCCAGTGCCGGGTATGTTTTTGTCGGTATCCCGGGCGGAACTCATGTAGCGCTTTGTTGCACCCGGGTTTATTTTGCAGCGCAGGCGCGTGGTGGCAGAGCTGCGCGCGAGCTGGGATAACAGGTAACTTTGTGTTCTAACGATAATTAACCATAATGATAAATACTCCCAAATATTACAGTAATACACAGCATTAATGATGCTATATAATATACATAGTATGTTTTATATCCAGTCGTAGCTAGAGTAGACAAAACAGTAAGTTACCTCTAGTATTTCGAGTGTAGTTCGTACGACATTGTGAAACGCTGCATGTCATTATTTTAAATCATGTAGATTAAAATCCTTCAAAATTACACATAATCCCAGTCGCCTGCAAATTCCCTTCAAAATAATAATATTGATTATGCTACTTAATGCATACGATGAACAGTTTATTACTGTGCAGTGCTAACGGGGCGCTATGGGTCTGTTAGAAATAACTGTCTTGTCTATTTCCACACCTGCTGGAAGAGTTATCCGTTTTTCACTATACATTGCCTATATATGTCAACACCCCCTTTCAGTTTTTTCACCTTCTGTTGCCTTATAAATAAAATGCATTGCAATATTTTTTATTTAACAATAACACTTTTTTCCCATAACAGTATGTTGTGTAAAGAAGTGGGGAAAAAAATCTAATTGAAATGCATGAAAATCTGAGGCACTGACGCAACAAAATGTGAATAAAGGGGGTGTAGACTTTCTACCGGCACTGTATATATTAAGGACGAGTGTCGCAGGGGTATTTTTTCATATTTTCAGTCTAGTCTCCATGATTCTTAATATTTGGGCTGTATTAGTAAGTGTTTCTGAATGTCCAGTAGGATAAACACATTTTTTTAGGCTATATCATTCCTGTGCTTAAATGAATGCCTTCTCTTTTCCATTGTCAGATTCAGGATGTCCATTTGTCGGTAGCTGGGGCCAATGCTGTGGGTCAGTTTGTTGTTGAAGAGGCCGGCCTGTTTCCTTCGGGTGGTGGGCTCCAGGAGCTTCCCCCACCTCAGGCTCACCTCAGCGGCCCTGCTACCTGCCAGCCACCCCCGTCCAGCCCCGTTGCTGCTGCTGCGGCCCCTGCTCCCGGAGGTTGGGTTTCTCAGCCACCGCCGGAGCTTTAAAAAGGACCTCAAGTCCACTGTGGACCTGCCTGTGACCCCGGTGAACGTCACGGACATCAAACACTATCTGCGGTCCAAGAATATCCCCTTCCACGATGGCTACAGCTGCCTGCACACCCCCAGTGTCTTCAGGCCTGGCTCTGAGGGAGCGGAGAAGGGCGGCTACACCCTGTTCATTGACAAGACCACGGGGCAGTTCCTGTGCACCGAGACGCTGGTGGAGGGGAGCTGGGAGGACCTGCAGGACTGCGTGGAGGTGATGCAGAACGAGGGCCGGGAGTCCCTCAGCCCGGGCGTCCTGTTGGGCTACTCCGAGAGTGAGGAGGAGCAGGGGGAGCGAGCGCTGGAGTGCAGCGAGGTCCAGAGGATCTGGGCCAGCTCGGTGCCGCTCTCCGACCTGCCCGACGAGGAGGAAACCCACCTGGTCAAGACGATGTTTGGAATAGGCAAGATCTCCAGTCTCACCCTGAAAAAGTTTGGGGTTCGTTTCTTTAAGCCCACCAAGAGCTTGGTCTTCCCCTGGCTGTCCGGCAGGGACTCCAGCCTGAGGGGGCTCAAGCTGCTGACTGCGCAGTGCCTGGGGGACGGCAAGGTGGTCTACACCGAAGCCACCCTCCCCAGGCCAGCCGCCTTCCACAACCTGTTCGGGCTGCACCTGGTGGCCCGCAAAGACTCGGAGGTGGTGTTGACGGGCCGGGAGGTGGACACGCTGGCCGTTAGCCAGGCCACGGGGTTGCCCAGTCTGGCCTTGCCCCGTGGGGTGAGTTGCCTGCCCCCGGTGCTGCTGCCCTACTTGGAGCAGTTCAAGAAGGTCACGCTGTGGCTCGGAGGGGACATGCGCTCCTGGGAGGCTTCCAAGCTGTTCTCCCGCAAGCTGGGCCTGAAGCGCTGCTCCCTGGTGCGGCCCGGGGACACCCAGCCCTGCCCCAGCGATGCCCTGGCAGCGGGCAAGAGCCTCGGCCGCATCCTCAAGACAGCCATCCCGGCCGCCCACAAGTCCATCGTGTCCTTCAGGCAGCTGCGCGAAGACGTTTATGGGGAGCTGGCCAATAAGGAGCAGGTGGCTGGGGTTAAGTGGGCCCGATTCCCCGAGCTCAACAAGATCCTCAAAGGCCACCGCAAGGGAGAGCTGACTGTCTTCACAGGTAAGAGGATGGGGCAGCACTCTGAGTTTACATGGGAGAAAATCCTGCCACACTGCAAAGTTTGTTTCCAGGATTAGAGGTTTTATTATTATTATTTGTATTATTATATGTAATGGTAATCGTATGTAAAGAATGTTGTTATTGTTAACAGTAGAGATATTGGTGTCCTATCTCTGTACAGTAAGATGTCTTCATGGGAAAAGTACTGCTTGGTTAGTTTATTTGGGGGGTAATGTGTTAAAGCAAGACTCTGTTGTTGATCAAACAGAAATTGAAATGTTCTGGAAAAGGACGATAAGATGTGCGTGAAAAGTCTGACTTAGTGGTATCACAGCTAAATTGAATATTCACTTTGAACAGGTGATTATATTGAAATATGTGGGTATTGGAGAGAGTGGGAGGGAGGTGAGGTGGCTGGCATTGCAGGGCTGGGTAGTGTGGAAAAAGACACTTAGGTGGCGTGGAAGACGTAAGTGATGGTTTTGAGTCACAGCATCTGATTGTGGCAGTTGCTTCAGCTGGCCTGTGAGCAACACCATACATCTGTCTCTCGTTCCCTTTGTGTCTCTGTCTTTCTCTCTCTCTTTCTGTGAATCTCTCTCGCTGTGCCTATCGCTGTCTCTCTCACTCTCTCTGTCTCTCTCCCCGCAGGCCCCACGGGCAGTGGGAAGACCACCTTCATCAGCGAGTGCGCCCTGGACCTGTGCATGCAGGGCGTCAGCACCCTGTGGGGCAGCTTCGAGATCAACAACGTGCGGCTGGCGAAGATCATGCTCACCCAGTTCGCCATGCAGCGGCTGGAGGACAGTCTGGACCAGTACGACACCTGGGCCGACAAGTTCGAGGACCTGCCGCTGTACTTCATGACCTTCCACGGCCAGCAGAACATCCGGTCAGTGGTCCGGTGGCGGGCGCTGTCACAGGCTGGAGAGGGTCAGGCCCGATTTCCCCTCTGCTCAGAGCAGGGGTTGGGTGACACTAAGTGGGGACAGCGTTCTGTTCTCAAGCAGGGGTTGTTTGGCTACCTCCATTGTTTTTAGAGCTCCTCCCTTGAAACTAAGCAAGTCTCTGTCTTTGAGTGGCCTTTTTCTGATACTTTATCATTTTCAATAGACATCGTGAGTCCTGTTTGCACAGCTGTTTTGGAGCCAAATAATCAGCAACTACAGAAATATTGGATGACATTATAAAGGGAATTTGAATGCAGTGTTAAAGTGTGTGGAAAGAGATGTGATTTCCCTGCTGATGTCTGTCTGTCTCTCTGTGCAGGACTGTGCTGGACACAATGCACCACGCAGTGTATGTGTATGACATCAGCCACGTGGTCATCGATAACCTACAGTTCATGATGGGTCAGGAGAACCTGTCTGTAGACAAGTAAGAGACACCTTGTACAACCTCCCCTACACACACACACACACACACACAGGGTGACCTTTTGCTACAGCGCTTATTGAACATGCCTTTTATTTGTATTACTCTTTGTGTGTTTGACTTCATTGTTGATCAGTGTGTTTAGATGTGTGTGTGTGTGTTAAGAGGTCGACCGATAGTGGATTTTCAAAACCGATACCGATAATTAGGGTGGGGGGAAAGCCGATTTCCGATTATTATTTTTCTTTATCAATAAAATCAATATATTGTATACAATATATAGCACTCAATATAAAATTGCAACAGTTGAAACCGATCAATTTCAAATCCTTGAAAATTTTGAGGGAGTTATGAAGAATGAATTTATTGGAAAGTGTTTGATAAAATTACAGCATTAATTCAACATTACCCTTTTTAGATCATTGATGAAAATAAACTACGAATAATGAAATTCCAGGAATAACAAACTTTGGGTACTTTTCAGATATATATTTTCAGATATAACTGTAGCTGTAGATGTAAACATAAAATAAACGTAACTGCACCACGCATTGTATTTTATTTATAGATTTTCAAGTTGCATCTGCAGGTAATAAAGGCGGCAGCTATTCGTTTACAATTGATTAGCAAGGAAACGTTAGAAAATTCTGGAATCATATAAGCATGTCACCATGTACACAAACGCCTAATGTTTGTAATCCATGCACTTGTTTTACACAAATAAATATGATTCAGAATAAATAATATAAACAAACAGGTTCATAAACAGGAATATGAATCTACAAAAAAATAACTTGTGCAAATAACTCAGTAGGAATAAGAAAAGATCAAAATTTAAACAAATGTAATGCCCTGATTTAAGTGCCCATGCTGCTTTGCCTGTAGAATAACTTAATATAAAATATTTTTGAACGCAGCAATTGTTATTCTTCACTACTAAACTACTTAGGGGACATAAATAGTATTTATTGTACTTCCTGATCAAATAAATGGTATAATCCTCTTCGAAACAGTATTTCGTTGGTAGAAAAAATAATCTAGTGGGGAAATGTTGCTTTCTGAAAGCTCTGAAATGTCTGCGAATGCGGGTTTTCGGGGATATAAGTGCTATGTAGCTTTTTATAATACTGTCAGTCGTAAAGTACCTTCCATTTTATTTGTTTGTTTTCAATGTTTGACTTAGTGTCATGACAACTTTTATTGACAACTTGTTGATGTACTTCTTCTTTCAGCCGAAGTTGTTAAGTGAGCATCAGTTTTAAGTTCCAGCCAAGCAGCGTCTGCATGCTGAGCCAAGTCACATGTGACAATCAACTCCATGAGGAGTCAGTGATTGTTTTAATTTCACCACTAGAGGCCGTGTTTGTACCCTATAACCAAGGATATTAATGCGTACAACCCCAAAAAACTATCAGTCATTTATCAGCTTTCTATGTGCTTGCAAAAAATACAATGGACAGAGATATAAAGCTCCTAGACGAACAGGTACAGTAAATCAAAGATAAGCTTTAATACAGCAACCAAAAAACCCAATAGCCAAGCAATTACATACCTATTCAGCCGATTGCCGATATGTTTCAAAAAGCTGTTATCGGCCCCGATAAATCGGTCGACCTCTAGTGTATATGTGGGTATTTGATTCCACTGTTGGTCTGGTGGAATTAAGACATGAAATAAGTAGTCAGTGTGCCCTGATATGGAGTAGACAAATTTGTATAATAATTATGTATAAATATCAACCTATAACATGTATATATATATAAAGGGAAATTTTAGCTTGTCACATTGTGGAATAAAATGCAGGTTGAATCTCCTTACCGTGAATTCCATTATTGAGAAAAATCTCACTATAATGAACATATTTCCAATTCCAATTATTTGTGTGTAATTTCACTGTGGATCTGTTTGTTCCTGTTCAGGTTTGCCATGCAGGATCACATAATCGGCGCCTTCAGGAAGTTTGCCACCAACAGCAACTGCCACGTGACCCTGATCATACACCCCAGGAAGGAGGAGGATGACAAGGACCTGCAGACCGCCTCCATCTTCGGCTCGGCCAAGGTGAGTGCCAGCACGGCACCCCTCTCCCGCTGAGCTCCTCACCTGCGGCCAAGACCATATATACACTACCGGTCAAAAGTTTTAGAACGCCCTCATTATTCCAGTTTTTATTGAAATTTAAGCAGATCAAGTCCAGTGAATAACCTGAAATGGTACAAAGGTAAGTGGTAAACTGCCAGAGCTTAAAAAAAAAAAAAGTTTAGGTTAACAAAAATTGAAAAATAATGTACATTTCAGAGTTATATGCTGTGTTACTGCACCCTCTTAAGCATTATTTGGCAGTGTTAAACGCAGCTCCTGTACATAGAAGTTACACTGTATTCCTACAATGCGCACATCGTTTGAAAGCTTATTCTCTTGGCTACCAGCGTGTTTCATTCTCAAACACATCCGATTTACAGTTTCGCCCGCCGTCAGCCCGGGCGGTAAATGTGCAGTCTGCTCCGGGGGGGGTCTCATTCAGATGGTCACAGATCACTGAGTTGCGATCTGATTTCTTTGGAAATAGGCTTGTTTTGTGTTTTGTTTAGAACAACCTAACGATAAATCCAGTATATATTATTTGATGTTCTGTCAAACACAGAGAAGTTCAGTTCCAGTTATGTAAAATCGTTGTGTATTAGTACACTGTAAGCAGAGTTTTCCATCTTGACATTTTGAGCTCTCTGCAGGTGTGTGTTGCATCAGAGACTGCTTCACATCGTTAGAAAGCTTGAGAGTCTCAGCTTTCATGGGATACCAAACACTTGGCAAACAACACAACAGTGAAGAGTACACATGGGATTAAAGAGAAGCACATGGATTTGGTGCCCTTTTAAGGGTACCAGAGGGGTTTGTCAGCTTAAGGGGTTACAAAACAAAACGATTCCATGATTTATTTTTTATCTCCGATTGTTTATTTGTTCTTTTCTTTAATTTCAGAGTACATTGAGACATCAAACTGTGTAAATTGCAATACAAACTGGACAAATTTAGGTGTTCTTAAAAGTTTTGTGTATTAAAGTTAGAGATGCGAGTGGTGCAGTCTGTATACCACTGAGAATGGGGTCATTGTACCTGAGATAAATAGAGAACAGGTTCCTAATGCTAGTCTTAGAGGCCCACTAACCTCCCAGATTGTGTATTAAATAAATTATAATAAACACACAGACTGTGGCTGCAGAGTGAGTCATTCTCCCAGCTGGTTTCAGTCCCGAGAACATGTGAATGTTTTAAATGCAGTGTGGATACAGTAAATCAGATGATGTCAGTGCTGCTTGAATCACAGACCTGGACTGTCGGTTGCATTCTGTTGCCAGCTGTGATACACCAAGTGAGAAACCAAGGAGAGTCTGAAGTTCATGCAGCTGGCTGTAGATCTTTAGAAAGTACTTCAAGACAAGTATATCTTACTTTATCTCAATGAGCATCTGACTTCAGTGCCACCCATTTTATATAATGTACAGTCCTACGCCTGCAGGTAGCAATTTGTCAACATTACACTCCCATTGCCAGGTGTGTGCCAGATCCTGAAGTGTCTGAAGCTTTTTGGATTTCCTGAGCTTCTCCTGTATTACTAGTCATTAGTGTCATCTGCAGATTTAACAAACTTATTATTGTCTGGAGTCTAGATTATTAATGACTTCTTGTAATGAGTCCGCATGATTAAATTGTAGCCACCTGCTAGGTAGCTCACAGATGGGCGACCCAGCTAAGGGAAAAAGTCATTTTTTCGGGCCTAGCCCCCATGAACTCACTCACCCTCTCCTGCCCCTCTCCAGGCCAGCCAGGAGGCAGACAACGTGCTGATCCTGCAGGAGAAGAAGCTGGTGTCGTGCCCGGGCAGGAGGGCCCTGCAGGTGGCCAAGAATCGCTTTGACGGGGACGTGGGCATCTTCCCCCTGGAGTTCCAGAAGACCTCGCTCACCTTCTCCCCGCCGCTCAGCAAGGCCAAGCTGCGCAAAGTCAAGGCCGAGGAGACGCAGCAGGCAGAAAAATCCGCCAAGGTGCCGAGGGCAGAGAAAGGAGAGAAGACGGTGAAGACGGAGAAAGTCCCCAAAGCTGAGAAAGGAGTCCGGTCGAAGCCCCCAGGAGAGCCAGGGGGTGTGAAGTAGTGGGGCTGTAGGGACGCAGGTGAATTGAGACATGTAATGCCCTAGTTAGAGGTTATCCGTCCACGTTTCTTCTGTTTCTTCTGGACTTTAAAGGAAGTTGAAACACAGAAATAGTCAATGATATGCTAAAGATGAATGCTAAAATTTGAATACTGCTGAGTTTGCTGCTCTGTATGTCTGAGTACACAAGATGTGAAATACTATTGCACTGTACCCCAGTTCAATGTTCTCTTTAATTATATTAATTATGATACTTACAGGACATACCGGTGTTGAGTTCAGTAGAGGGTAAATGTGTGGAAGAGACAGGCTGTCAATAAGTGATGTTAATAAGAAGGTGTCCGTTAAGAGGGAAAATAGACAGTAATGTAATGCTCTCTTTGTTATATACTGGCAGATTATGCCACTGATATAAGGTATGAAAGAAATCAAATGATATGAGTCTTCTTTTCCATGAATCCCATAAAGTATTTTAATACAAAAAACGTCTTAAGGTTTTTTTTGTGTTTATATGAACTGCAATACCATTGTTGTCCCCAAGGTGTCAGTTGTGGCGCAGAGTTTGGAGGCCTATGCTGTGGGAGTCAGTGTCCGAGGTAAGCCCGGGGAATGTGTACACAGGAAATGGCTGGACTGGGGTTTAGTGGCCTGCTGACACGGCACAGAGAGAGGAAACTGGGCTGAACTTATGTTTAAATGTGGCTTTGCAACGGGAGTTAACTGCCTGTTAATGAAAAACCATACATTTCATGAGTTCGCTGCAAAAAAGAGGCCGACGAGCCTGGAAACTAGGTCTTGAATTCAGTTCAGGTGACAAACAGCAGACGCATTCCGTCCACATCGACAACTGCGTATGACGTCTAGAGCTGCCGCAGCGTCTGCCTGGCCTCGGGTAAATTCCCTCTCCGATCGGGCTTTCTTCAGCAGCGGCACACACACAGCTGTGCTACACAGCCAGAGGAGAAAGAACAAGAACACAGCGAGAACCATCATGAAAAATGTAGCGCCGAGCCCACAAGCCCATGTGCCCACTCTGGGGACAATCCCTCCACTCTGCCGTGTGGAAAACACGTGGCCGAAGGCAGCCCAGGCAATTTCGCACTTGAGCGGAGAGACCGTTTCGTACATTTTAATCTCGAGCGCATCGGTATTAATAAAGTATAATTCAGAGGATATGTCGGAGTATTCCTTTAGTTTGGAATAGATTTTGTGTTTAAGGTTTAGTACATTGACTTTTCTGGCCATTCAGCGTGTCGGGAGATTTATATTCCGCAGAAAGTGCAGGAGAGATGGTGTCTGATGGCCTAGTTTACAGGTAGCTGCAGTGGATGTCTGTGGGCCGGGTCTCTCTAGGTTAATGCACTTTGTCACTGAGAAGAAGCGATGGTGATCATGTCTTACTGAAGCGTGTCAAATTCGCTGCATGATTCGCACTTTGGCCCTACACCCACTTCAAGGTATCCCTGTCCTCCAGCTCACTTGTTGATGCCCAACTGGCGGAAAACCACACCACCACTCCCCAGCTACAAAGGCCAAACAGCAGGGGCGTGTATGCTCATTGTAATGTGGCAGGCAGCACAGGACGGAGCGCGAGATTAGAAAGCGCCGCTGTCTGAGCACCTCTTTTAAAGGCGGGTTTAACCGAGTCGGATGATCTGTCTTAAAAATGTGGCTTAAAGCTTAGCTGACGAGGAGTTTTTCTTTCTGGGGATGCAATATGGAGGTTTAACCTGCTAATGCCTCTGACACAAAGCACTGGCAGTGTTGTACAGCCCACTCCCGCGTCCCTGGGACTGAAGTGAGTGTGTTTGGCAGCCGTGGCGGTGTGGAGGTGGCGTAGCACGGGGGAGATGGGTGGTGATTCAGTTGGTTACTATGAACTGTTTGGTTGTTCGGCCTGCTGAATCGGTGAAGTGGAATACTATGAGGCCGCCTGTTTTTACACAGTCATTTGCATGCTGAAACAAAAGAAGGCAGTCTTTGGAGAACAGTGGGCATAGAAACCAGTGACAGCCACATATAGGGCCCTGCTGGGTTCAAGCAGCCCCCCCCAGACATAAGGGAGGAACCTTGCTAACATAGAGCGTGTTGAGGTCCATTTGAAGAACCAGACCATGTGACTGACAAAGCGATACTGCATTTCAAGTAATCTGAACCCTCAAAGGTGCCGACACAGTAACCCAAAGGCCTTCCTCGCTGTCAACAATGAAACCGAGAACTCAAAGCCACGAGTGGAAAATAGGTTGAAGTTGTATAGAGCACATTCCTTACACAAGACGTGACGGGGGTCTATAACAAGATGACACACTGGGATCGGAGGCAAGTTACTGCACAACCAGATGGAGTGAGATGTCTTTCTCTTATTTCCGACCTTTCTTGTGTTCTTTTGATTTGTCTAGCGCAAAAAGAAATGGCAAGCAGCCCCTGGCATGATCTGAAACTGGCTGCTGGCAAATGAATGCTGTGGATAAAGAGAGAGAGAGAGTCGGGTCAGCTCTCAATACTGCATACTCCTCTTTTTCCACTGCTGTACTGAATTACATGATTACCTTGTTTTGAGTTCCTTCTGCTTTCCAACTGGCTTGTGGTAGACCGGGGCATTAACAGCAGGCAGTGGACCTGGGAGTAAAGCTCACAGCTGCAAACCTAGACTGAGTGAACTCTTATAGAGAAGATTATTATTATCACAGAGAACTCTATTATAATTATTATTATTCTATGAGACTGCATCAATTACCAAACACTTCACACACTTGATCTGACAACTCTTGGGTTTTAAACTTTGTAAGAAGTTTATTATTATTTGAAATGGTCTGTCCTGTTTTCAAATCTCTCGCTTCCCTTTCCCCACGTCTGGTTGTGTTCAGGTTGTTATTGTCTCATGACTAAGTTTCTGGATCTTGTTTATAGGCCGCAGAATGTCGCCCGTCTGAAATGGAGCCTACACCGTGAGTCAGATCCTTAAAGACGGCCGACATCTCTTGGAACCCGGTGAGCCTTTCTTATGTTCGGGTTCAGTGGCACCAGTTTGGTTATACTGTACATTTTGCCAGTGTTTTGCACTTGTCAGCATCGGAGTGTGCCAGGTTCTGTCTGCCTGGCCTTGATTAGTCTCTTTGTGTTTGCTTCACTGCTGCTACAATGACAACTAACTCCCCTTAGTTTGGTATCATCTACAAATTTAACAAGCTTACCATTTGTACCAAAAAAAAGCAGTGTTCTTAAAACTATCCCTTATGTTAGTCTCCATCTCCTTCAGCTTCCAGTGTGAAATCTGTCAGGGGAATTGCCTGTGGATTTGTTCACAATGCAGTTTAGCGAGTAGATCCACTGATTTCAGCAGCATTAAGCCACTCGGACACATTAAGGGAATATATCTATGAGTCTAATCAGGGGATCTGCAGATCCCATGGGCTGCCAATGAGGGTGTCAGTGCGTCTGTCGGCGGTGTTGGTGTTCTCAGCTCGTTCCTCCGAGCCTGCAGTGTGACACGACCCGTCGGGGAGTGAGAGAACTTGTGCGTAAGCTGTTCACAGCTTGGCAGATTCTGTGCAGCTTGTTGCCTTTCGATTTTCAAATGAGTACCATAATCATTCCCAGATGTTATTTCCAGGGCATTTTTTTTATTTAATTTTTTTAATATATTGAAAGAAAGAAAAAACTAAAAGGATCGGGGCCACCTCCGGGAAAGATGTCCTAATTGGAAAATGCGAAGTATTGAGTATTAGGTATTAAGTATGGTGAGGCTGTAAGGATGCTCTGCTGTGTTGGCTCCTGGTTCTCGTACTGGGTTCCATGTTGTGTCGGGGTAATAAAACAAGATGGATGGTGCGGCAAGTGTGTTTCTGTAATGTTTTGACCTCGCCCTCACCTACCCTAGGGATAAAATACTCACCAGATGACAGGTTCTTTAAAGTCAGGCTTCCCCGTGACAGTCTGGGCGTACAACAAAGATGTGAATTATGGCCGGCTTTAAAATGAAGTATTGCAATAGAGCCAGAGTCGCAAAACAAATGGATTCTCTTGTGTACAAAGTGGGTGGAAAATAACAATCACTGGAGGCCAGATCAGGTAGGAACCAGTCCGATGAGACCAGCTTGCAGACAATTTGAGCACATCTGAAGGGTAGATGTACTTGTTCTATTCTAACAATGGAAAGAGCTTCCCTTAGGGAGATTGTGACCCATCTAGCATGCAAGACTGTGGTAGGACTTTAAAATACAATTGCACCTCAAACACAGATTGCACTTAAAGGATTTGCCTTGACACAGAGATGATACCCGGATAAAACCTCAAGAATAAAACAGAAATGGCATAAACACTGGTTTGAAGATGAGGCTGATATTTAGGCATTTGTATACTGTGGAACTATTTTCCATACTTTTAGGTGTTTTGTAACTGAAATGGTTACTTTTTCACACAAACCCTTGTTTAAACAGGAAATAGGGTTCAAAACAAACCCAGGGCAACATCAAATGGACACTGTGCTACCCCCAATGCTGCGTGTTTACAGAAACATTTCTAAGACACACAGACCCAGAGCTGTGGTTTGGTTTGATGTTCCCTTCATTAGCACGCAAGAGAGAGGATTCATTATTTCAAAAAAGAAACCTAATTTATGATTAAACAAGGCCTGGCTGTCCCTCTGGAACTGCCCGCATTCCCCTGGCTGTTGAATAACCGTTTTTCTTGGCTTTTGACTTGTTGGGCTCTTAAAAGCGGAGACTTCAGAAACAAACGGGGAAGAAGAGAATGAAAACCGAGGAGGGTCGAGAGAGGAATCGGACAGTTGTGTGCGATCGCCACATGTTATGGGCCCACAGTCGTCATAATGTGGGAAGCTGGAGGGCGATTCAATTTTCCCACACGCATCTGGCAGCGGACTCAAAGCCCCGTCCCCTCGGAGAGAGCGGAGAGTATAAACACTGGCCTCTGTGCTTGCTCCCAACAGCTGTTTGAGGGCAGGGCTTTAGGGAAGAGGTGGGGGGGACGGTAGAGTCACGAGATGTCAAAACTGTCCGTGAACCATATCAGACGCAAGGAAACCTGCCAGGTGGCAGCCCTGGAATGCTCTAGAAAAATGTCCACTGAACCCATGAAGAAGAAAAGAAAAACAAAGAACATCTATCTATTGGCATCAAGACTGCCAGCTGTTTTTCCAGTATTTCTTGAAGTCGTCCATCTTGTGACGGCAAAATACACGTAACGTGCTCTCTGTGACTTTAGCTGTCATTTAGGAGTTTTTGGTTGGAGGGCAGACAGGGGGGATTGAATTTGATATCCAAGCCTGAATCTTAGCTCTGAAGGATGCTTTTTTCTTTTTCTTTTTCTTTTTTGCAATTACAAATCTGGAGATCATTTTGAGAGCCCTGCTCAGGATGATCTTAAGCATACCAGGTTGGGGGGTGACCTGAGCTTCATGTGATCCTCCCAACAGGATACCCTTCCTATTTATTCCCTCCACCCTAAGACCCCTCTTCGGGGCCAGTATAATTGAAGCTGCAGCATTGACACTGTTTCCATTGTGTGATCTAAAGCGTGCCGGCTGTCCCCTGGCTTAATCACAGCACAGGGCTGGGGACGAGGACCCCAACTGATTTCCCCAGAGGCACAGGGGCTGATTGCAGAGAGACAGGGCAGGGGTGCAGGCATTAGTTGGGGAGGAGGTGGGGAAAGGAAAGTATATGGGGCTGAGCCGCATGACTCCCCGAGGTATGTATTAACATTCCAAGCCCAAAAGCCGGTTTAGGATATGAAAGTTCCCAGCACTCAGATCTTCACAGCTTGACTTCTGGTTCCATTTGTACTTTTGAAAGAAAATATGCATAGGTATCCTCTAGCAACATGAGGAATAGCTGTAGAAAATTATATTAAAACAATTAAAATAACACAGCGGAGTTATTAAAGGAACTTCAAGACGAGGGCAACAGTGACTTCATAAAGGAGCCCCAAAAAGTATTTGTGCACTGACAAATGGCAAGAACACACTTATAATTACAACATTGTCAACCCCTGCATTTAATAGAAACCAACGCAGCCAACATGCATGACAGTGCCACTTTGTATTTTGAAAAAGGAAAAAGATCTGGGATGTTTTGTGTGCTGGATCCTACACCGGCCTCCCCAGTTTGTCAGCTTTAGTTTCACGTTGGGTTCCCAGTTAGAATGTGGATTAGCCAAACCTGAAAAACTGGCAGACTCTGATTCTGATGTCTTGGCGCACAGCTGTTGCAATGGGGAAGTGCAGAATGCAACCTCGGCCTTCAGCTTACTCCTGGTATGTGTGCAAAGCTGGCTTTGTCAGCCATATTAAAATGAGCACCTTCTGCATTGACAGCTGACTTATCCCATCCCCCCCACTGTCACTGTAGTTTGTTCTCTGTCCCCAGTAGATACTGTAATACGTAATAATACTCTGTAGCTGATGTCTTGTAACGGTAGCTGATTGTTTACATAGCATGCTTTGGGCTAGCTGGTATTTATATTGTCTCTGTTAAAACAAGCAATATTTCAGTGCTATTACTTGAATTCTGTATGTGCTGAGCAGCAACATGATCATTAGTTACGCCTGAAACAATGTTATTTTTTTTTTCTCCCCCCTTGTTACCTACTAATTTATCAATTCTGTGTCTGTGTAGCTTGTTGAACACTGATTCAGCCATAGGGAGAAGACAATGGATTAGCGGTTAGACGTTCCCACTGCCTCATCTCCGAGCAATCAGCTGAAACCATCACATTTCGCTCTAGGCTTAGGTTGCTTCAGACAAAGGGAGCGAATACTTTCAAATCTAACTATCTCTGTACATGGGCACATGGGCAACCCTGTTGAAAATTAAATTAAGGACAGTGATGGGGGATAGAGTAAAGCTTCTTCTAGGGCCTCTTAATTAATGAAATGCTCTAACTCGGCCTGTTTGAGATGTTCATGCACTTGCTGGTTTTAAAGCATGCTTGAAACCGTATCTACTTATAAGCTTTTAGCCAGGCTTTAAATTGCACAGTAGCTCGGGGGTGCTTTCCACAGAAAAGCATTGTCGAAATCTATAATGTATTCTATTGCAGCGCACGATTTTTCCTGACCATGTTTGCGTTGTGCATTTATGCAAAGTGACTGGAGTCATGTATTATTCCCAGGGCGATTGGACCCTGGCTGCTGTGGCTGTGTATCAGTTTCCCGTGCAGCGGGTCCTCTGTGTGGTGGATGCGCTCACTCTCCTATCCTGTTCTCGGAGCGTTACCGTTTCCCAAGCCTGTGTCAGAGAAACCCCAAAAAAGGGCTCTGCAGTTCCTCGACACTCCAAATCTACCTCCATGTTGCACTTCAGGCACTTAAGCTAACCAGATTGATTAATGCCGGCCTGCCGAATTTCCCTGTACTGTATCTCGCGCTCCTCGCCAGCGCTGACGACAGTGGGGGAGGGGTTGGTGGGTCGGGGGGAGTGAATGGCTCATTTCCAGCCCACCCCCCTTCTTGAGAGCTGCAGATCGAACCAGTGCTGAGAATCGACCCACAAACAGGTTAAGTGTTACACTGTATCAAACGCTTTTCTAAATCCTCAGTTTTCAGTATATAATTTCTGTGCCTGTGGTATTACTATCAGCCTTCTTTATCAGACCTTTTGGAAAGCACAGTGTCTGCAAGATTTATGTGTTTGTGTGTGTTTTATATTTCTTAGCAGACGCCCTTATCCAGACTGCAATATAGTACATTATTTTTTGCATACCCATTTATACAGCTGGGTTTTTATGGAGCAATCTGGGGAAAGTGATTTATTTTATTTCGTGTTTTAGAAAACTAGGTCTCAGCCAGTATATTTTCATTTCAAACCCTTCTGAGTTGGAAGTGGACATTTCTGATCGACTGGGCCCACCACTACCACCCTTGCACAAACGAAAGGGAGCGATTCAGACAAACATGGCAACACAGAGCCCTCTGATATGTGTGCAGTCAGGCAATCTGCTTCTTTCCACGGCAGGGCTAGAACGTTGTAAGGAGGACTGATGCAGCTCTCAATCCTAGCACTGCAGAGCTCACAGATGCCTGGTTAGACACAGCATTGCAAGGCAAGCTAACCCTGGCTGGCTTCTGCCCACCCAACTAAGGTAACTCTATGCCACCTGAGGGGAATCCCAGTTCCAGTTGGTCTAGTTTGTCCAAGCCAACTCATGTTAAATAAACCATGAAGTCATTGAGATGTAAGTTATGGTATTGTGTAATGAATTAGCACAAAAGACAGGACAATGCAAAAAGTGTTAACTCAAGCAAAAAAACTATGAATGAAACAGCCACTATACACAATAAGAAGGATTACAGTTCAATATGCCTAAACAGTCACAGAACTAAATACAGAAATGGTGCTTTGGATCTGATCCTCCATACTGGGTGGGGAGGATTAAATACTGCAGTGCTGGTGATAGCAAATCGTAGGTTACAAGGCAAGGAAATTGGTATATTAATGCGATGAGGAATAAATATGTACTGCAGTGGGGTCTGGGCAGGTCAGTCTAATACTGGCATTGGAGCTGCTGTGCATGTCGGGCTGTGTGGAGGATTTTCTGTGCCCTCCTTCGGCCAGATGCTGGTGTCATCTGCCCGTTCGCCAGCTGTCCTCGGATGCTCTGAGGGTGGCATCAGGGCAGGCGGTTGGCACACATGCCCTTTACAGTCCAGTTCTCGGACGATTGCCCGAGCTGCCATCCCGAATCCTCCATCCCTAATTAATGGTTGATTTTTATTTTGTATTTTCTTTATCAGAGTCATATTTTGAAGTCTACATGGAGAATGAGCCGCTGGCATGTATCCTGCCCGGCCACATGACACAGCCCTCTCTGTCTGTCTTAATGAATGACAGTTTGGGCTGTTGACTGGGCTTTCTGTTTTTCTAGTGTAAGACACACTCCACTTCTATTAAATTCAAACGTCAGATCAGTACTCAGTGTGGCTCAGAAATGTAGAGAACGACCAGGACAGACAACGGTTGCATTTTTGTGTGAATTTCAGTCATGCCAAATGTGTTTTAATTAACAGCACTGTTACTATTATTGTCCAGAGGAGCTTGCCGTAGTGTTCTGTACAAAATGGCAGCCAGTCGTATGTGACTCATTTCATCAGACCTCTGTTTACCAGGCACTTTTGTTCCTTTCTCTGGGGACGAGGTGTTGCCTGGATAAGCACTCACACATGGACATCTACAGTGCTGGCGGTGTGATTATAAACAACGGCACTGAGCCACTCACTATGGATTAATGACCAGACCAGCAGTACTGAGTGCAGTGGAAAGGCAGGCTGTGTTAGACTGGAGGATGTGAAAGACTCCACTTAACCCCCTCCACCCGCTTCAGCGCCACTCATATCTGAGCTCTGCATCACCGCTCATTTATGTCATGTTTCATATGTTTTTTTTTTTTTTAAGTGCCTGGTAAACCGAGGTCTAATGAAACCGGTCACCTGCGATCGGCCGCCATGTTGTTTTTTTCAACTACTAAAGAGGTTGCAGTGTCAAATGTCTCCAATGAGTCACCCCTGGCAGGAGCAGAGCCAATGAATTTCAGAGCTCTGGTCTCTGTCTCTCTTCTGGTCGCTGTCCTTCTCAGAACCAGACATTATTTTAAACTATTATTCAGTCTGCCCTGCCTTTCTGGAATCAGTGGCAGAGGCAATGGCTGAATCTATACTGAACAAGCCCTGGGTTCATTAATGTAATGATTTTTTAGATAAATTGATAGTGACATCATTCTCCGAGACTCAGCGGTATGGAACCTTCTCCGTCTCCAACTGCTACACAGACCTTCAATCAATTTAATAGACTTTGATAGATTAACCCATACATGTCTAAGCTTCGGTACCTAGATGGGTGTGCTAAGCTGGATAAAGTGATTGGCTCAGCACCGACTTAACCACAGCCCATACTGGAAGGGCCATCACGCTGCCTGCCGTATTAGAATAAGCAGCACCTACAACACATGACGCAACACCGAGTTTAAAAGGAAGCGGGCACACACACAACAGTCTCCTGGCTTTGTGCGTCATGCAGGAACTCCGGCAGATGTTCATGCAGATGTCTGTTATGTCTCTGTGTGAGATACAGGAAGTACTGTACTTATTGGACAGTTCCACTCTTCAACCTGGTGTGACAGTGGGTCTGGTCGTGGCTGCGATTTCTCACATGTGCATCAGCTCGGCTTCGTCTTTTTTCATTTACTTCCCATGTTTGTTGTTTAGAAATTAAAATGATCAATTTGCAGGCGGTTTGCATGGCTTCTCCAGGTGCTGGGGTCAATATGTTAATAACGGAGGGCTGGGTGCTTTGCAATGGAGACTGAAGACTCAGGGTGCCCTCGAAATGCAGTCACATGGCCCATGTAGTAATGTAGCATTTTGCTTCAGTGCAGCTGCCATCTGCTCTGCACACCTGCCGAGTAACCACACAGCCTACTGGACTGCTATTCCTGGTAGGGCTGTGCCAGTGACAGATTTTTGGTATCAATATACCGTTGAAGAATTCACCACGGTGATCGGTACTACCGTGGGGGGCGGGCTGTGTGGGGGCAGAGCGGGGGCATGGTTTTGTTCTGCTATTCTGAAAAAGTAGGAGGACTCTTCTGTTTTAACTCTTTTCTGTTTCAAACAGTAGAACTAGTTACTACACAAATACAAAATGAAGGTAGTATTAAAATAAATACACCATACAAACTGAATAAAATAAAGATTTAAAAGAACAATGTGCAAATGACATTGCAAATTGTTTTCTTAAGTGTTATGACTTAAAAAGAGCATTTTAAGTAGACTTTTTAGATTTAAATAGGCCTACAAATTGTAAGAAACTGTATGCAAATCTGTTAATCTGTTTCAATGTTGTCGTTGTTTTTAAGTGTCACAAATGTTTGCTTTTAGTTATGTTGTGTGTGGAGGTTCCGTGCCAAAAATACCCACATGACTATCTGGCTTTAATGATGATCACACCAGAGCTGCAATGTTTCACTATTCATTTTAAAAACAAGTCTTAAATGGAGCCTTAGGTACCTGTCTATTTGCTATGCACTTTTCATCACGAGTTTTTAATCACAAACAATAAGGTCACCGATAACAGATTTCCATCAACAAGTTTTCTTTTGGAAATCACTACTTAAGCTGTGTAGCGCTACAGTGAGGGAAAAAAGTATTTGATCCCCTGCTGATTTTGTACGTTTGCCCACTGACAAAGAAATGATCTGTCTATAATTTTAATGGTAGGTGTATTTTAACAGTGAGAGACAGAATAACAACAAAAAAATCCAGAAAAACGCATTTCAAAAAAGTTATAAATTGATTTGCATGTTAATGAGGGAAATCATTAAAACTAAACTAAAACCCCAATAGATCTATTCATAAATCATAAATAACAGATACAGTAAGTATTAAATTAAGTAGCTACATAAATAGCCTTTCATTAAATCCAACACCCACTGCAGTTGCAGTTTTCAACTCTTTAACTCACCACTTTTTATCGATAACTCCGGCTACATGTTGTAACTAAGCAGGCTTCCTATAGAACTATACAACTGCAGAGTATTGCACTGCACCCATGAAATAAAACTATATTACAAATGCTTTCTGCTAATACACTGTAGGAGATTTGTGTTGTGCCCACACACAAACATAAACACTCGCAGAATAAAGAGAGGGGGTTTAAGTGTCCCCATGTGTTCCTGCATTCTGGCTATTGTCGGACTAATTCAGGCTATAATCTGGTAGTAGCGGCTCCCCTGGGTGGATAAGCAGTCGCTGGGATGCACAGGAAGTTTCGGCTCGATGCTGTGATGTGGGAAGGCTGACAGAGTACCGACTCTTACTGCGCAGTGAGGATCGAGCCACAGTCAGTGCGCTCGCCCCTGTGGGGAAGGGGGCGGTCGGACTGAGATGGAGATAAAGGTTAAATTGTACGGGCCCCCGCTCCCCTGTCTCACTCAATCCATGCAAAGTATTACGTTGACAATTAGTCTAGACACATTGGTAGGTCAGCAACTCAACACCAAGGGCCAAACCGAGCAGACAACACCTCAGTCCGTGGCAGCTTGGCGTGGTGGGTCACGCAGGGCCTGACTGAGTTACTGAAGTTGGCACCACCCAGATTGTGGATGGGGGATGGGGAGTGAGAGAATAAATCACCTAGGTGTTGTGGGGTGCTCCCGATTAATGGGTCAGAGTGCATTATTTGACCCTACTCACCACACAGTTGCATTCTGGTGCACCTTTGCCCTCTTTAAATCATCTATCCTGTCCCCTGTTTGTCCTGGGATCGGCTGCAATCAAAGAAAGATGCATTGTGGGATTGATGAGAACCGGGCTGGACCAAAAACTGATGGACTGAACTGTCACCTTCTTAAGCTAGATGGATACCTCAGAACATATTGGGATCAGCCTCTGTTGAAAAACATCTGAGTATAACAACGTTTGCTAAACTGATTTCTAAGCTTAATTAGCAGAATAACAGCAAAACAACTGGGGAATGAAACGCAATCTTGACTTGTCATTATTTCTGTAATGTATTGCAGTTTACATTTTACAACTGTTTTCTGTTAATTAATAATACATCACTCTAATGGGAACAGTCTCTCCCCCCATCAAATAAGTAATTTCAATCACAGTTTCTGCCATCAATCAGACCACGTTAACCGCTGAGCATTATATATGTACAGCAGGAATGTGCATTCATGTTTATAATTTATGCCTTTGTTTCTTCATGTTTTATTTACCCATATTGTCAAGTTGCTTTTAATCTTGTGTTAGAAAGCGTCTCTCTGCTGCCACTATTAAGAACATAGATACTGACTTTTTTTTAAAGCTGCTTCTTAATGGAGACCCGCTGAGGCACACAACGGGTCTTTCTACATTACTATCCTGTCGTACAAATATCAGGCTGAGGTGCTACATAGAAATGTGTTTGTGCCACCTCTGTTGAATGCTTGGTGTTTTGTCATAGTTGGGTTATATCTTTGTCAAGGCTGCTTTGCATAATATGGAATCCATCTTCCAACAACTTCTTGACAAGTTTAATTAATTGTGTTCATGTAAATCCCTAGAGTAGAATAAGCTATACAAATTGATCAAGAGTAACAATAAAGGATTATTAAAGACAAAGCATTTTTGTTTTTTTAAGCATCCAAATGGCTTATTTCTTTAATAAACCCTGAATAATGAGTTTACATGATATATCTCATATGCACAGATTGGTGCCATATTGGTGTAAAATAATTTGAATTGGCCAGTTTGTTCACAGTACTTCTGTGCCGAGAGCATCCTTTTGCATAATACTTTGGCAGACTTCATAAGACCAAAATACACGATCTTGCTGTGTTTGTGTATGCTCCTTTCTGTGCTCATTGTTGTGGCATTTTTCCATTGCTGTCTATGACATGTACTGTAGCAGTTATTTCCCACATAAATATTACAAGACACTGGTAATTTTTTACTCTTGCAGACAGCTGTGCTCTCCCCAAGGTTAGCACTTATGTAAGCATGCAGGATTGTAATGTAAATTAACCAATGGGCCGAGCCATTACTGAGGGCATGGTGTGTTTGCGAGGAAACGTGTATATGAATTATGAAGCCCTAAGATTGAGGCTGAGTCAGGCTTGGTTCCCTGTCAAAGCAGAGGAATTCATTTAATGCTACATTGATCTGTCTACAGGATTAATACACTGAAACCCAGGCTATCCATTTCTATTTTGTTTGTTTTCATTTTTCATCTGATGCAAATTAATAAAAATAAAAAAACATCACGAATGTAATTATGCAGCCTGGAGTGTCGATATGTTCTTTATTAGACACACAGATCTTAGCACTGTGGCAACTGGCAGAATAAAAGCAAACTGACATGGTAATCTTTTGATATGCTTTTTAGCTGTAGCAACCTCTACCTGGGCTGGATTACATTATTAATGTAGTTTGTTTAATTTTAGCCCAGACCTCATTCAAGTACTTTCAAGTGTGGGATTTTAGAGCTGAGGCAAGCAGTCTTTAAAAGTCATTCTCACCGGTTTTAGCCCCAGCTCCATCCAAATATATTATCCAATGTCTAAGAGCCTTGCCTCACAGTACAGGTACAGCTCGCTTTGTGCAAGAGAGAGGTTCCAGAACAATTCACTTTGACATTTTTTAAACAGAAATGCCATCTATCTATGCAAGGTGGGTGTTTAGATTATGCTAACATTTGATGTTTTAAAGATTTTTATTTTGATTAATTCGTTAATTTGATTAATTTGTGCTCTAATGAATCTTCACATGTGTGTGATAATGTGTGTGTACACTCACACATTGTCTCAAAGGACACGGCTCCAGTGCATGCATGTAGCAGAGACTGCTGAGGGCAGGAATCTCTTTATCAGCCAGGCAATAAAGTAATTCAATGAGAATAACTACACTCTAATTATGTCACAGTGTTTTCCTGCGGGAGCGACGGGCAGCCAGAGGGCTGTCACACTGAGGAGCCCGCTGGATAGAGTGGCAAACCGCCTCAGCTGTCCCACACTGCGGGGCTGTCATGTCTAATTTAGTCCCAGGCCCATGAGGTGGCTGGCTGCGTGCCGTAGTGCTGCTCCTCTCTCCCCCAGCAGGGAGCTCTGTGCCTGGGGGAGAGTGGGGGGGCTGCTGGGCACTAACACAGCACAGCCACTGCAGCAAGGGGCTGCTTTGAGGGCTGAGTTAAATAAATGCACAATCTTGGTCTTTAGTGGAGAGCCACACTTTCCAGGGGGGAAAATAAATTCCAAGTTCTGTTTAGAGGAACAAGGATCTGCTATTCCTGTGATCTGCTGCCTTATCAATGCCTATTTAAAAAGATACTACATGATATAATTTCAAAGCTCTCGGATTCCTTGTTTTTCCATGGTGTGATGGGACGCCATTTTAAATATGCTGCAGTGTCTTTCTAGAGTACACTCTACTGAGTGGTGTCCCTCCTCTGTGTCAACGCGTCACGTCACTTACAATCGTCAGCTCGTGTGGTCCGAGAGTGAGCTCCTGTCTGCGATGTGGGTCAAGGTCAGCTCCTTCCATCTCTCCATATCGAGCAATCTTCATAATAGTAACTCTGAGCAGCGAATGGGGCGGATAGATGGACATCCTTCTACGGCTCATGCTCACTTTTTAAACAAAATCAGTGGCTTAAGTGCTCACACTGCTGTCTGATGCACTAACACTGTGTTGAGCAGTTGTCAACCATTTCCAACTCTTACCAAAGCCCCACAATGCATTGCTCTTTCTCTTCCTGGGTGTGAGACTGCAATCTGCTCAATATAGGAAAGATATGCAGACTTTAGTTCCCCCCCCCCATTTCAGATCTCCTACACCAAAGGCCAGAAGCATCTCTCTCTGCGTTTGCACTATAAAAAGACCAAAGGGAACATTAATGCTGAAAAACTCTCCAAAGCAGCTATGTGGTAAATGTACCAAACAAACAGGCAGAACTAAATAAATAACTTTGCTTTTCTTTTATTTGATTGCTGATTCAATTTGAAATGGTTAATATGATTACATCAACCACTGCTTAATTCAAAGAGCCTGTGTGAGAGAAATAATGACGGGGAACGCAGGGATACAGTACACAGTAAACAAGTTAATCTGATAACATGATTAAAGCAAGTCCAATACTAATAGTTTAGGATCACGGTAGCTTTGACTTCACAGGTTGTGGCAGCAGTCCAGTAAATGCACATTGCAAAACTACTGACGTTGAATGTACAGAGCCCTGTCATATTAAAATGAGAACCCCCTAAAGATGTACAGACCAAGACTTAATAGTAAAGGTACTTTATAATTTTCCTGTCAGTATACTGCACTGTTTGGCAATGGCTACCATATTGTTGTTAATTAAATTGTCCCTTCACAAAGCCATTCATCAGAACCCTTAGCAATCAAGAATTACTTATATCCATACAGAGGCTTGCTAAAGAGGAATAATATATTTTTGTCAAGCCTGTTACATGATATTTGTTGTACATAAGGGTTAAAATGTTATCTGACTTGAGTTTTCTCAATTGATTTTGACTGTGTTTGGGTAAATATGTAGAACAATAAAAAGATTAAAGAATTATAGATATATTAGGTGTAATCACAAAACTCTAATAGAAGTCCAGGAGCAGGTGTGAAAATCCACCAGTGTATATCTGTCCTTTAATAAAGGCACTTCCTAATCCACCAACGCAATACAAAGCTTAACTGTGTATTCATGTGGATTTTTTTTATGTATTTGTTTGTGTTAAGGTAACACCTTTATAATTAAGCTGCTTGCTCAGGCAGCAGAATTCAATCAAAACAAGAGCCTATCAACTGATAAATCCAATTTTAAAAGTCGTGGACTTCGTTAGTGGCACTTTAGGAAAATACGATTAGAGTTGCAGTTTTAAACACAGTCGGCACATTCCCTCACACCATTGGGAGTAATCTGACTGAACCACCATCACCACGAAGTAAACAACTTTTCTTTCATTTTAATGGCAACTATTCTATTATATAGGTTGTGGGACTGTGGGCAATCTAGTCTGTAAGTAATATTTAGTCAACATGAGGATGTGATCTTGGCACAGTAGTGTGTACAATTTCTGAATGGGGGAAAAATGTTTGATTGTTAAAACACGTGTATAAACTTGGTTAAATGCTCTGTTGTCTTTCATCTTAACTTTGCACCAAGATTGAAGACTTTTCTAGTATTTTAATGTAAAACATTTTCATGGAATTATGCACATGTAGTTATATTTTGAGTTGGCCATCTGAGCAACCCTGCTGTCCCCCCATCAGTTCTTAAACTGAGTTGTTAGTGGTAGTGGCATTACTGATGCTACATAATTTCACAAAAACAAAGCAGAAAACAAATAGTAAACAGTTATTCACGGTTAATATATAGTTGTCATCACTAGATGCATCCATTTCTGTGCATTGGCAGCCAGTCACAATTGGGGACCTTCGTGAAAACCTACAGATCAGTGCCTTCCATTGCTTCAAAGCAAGGCGTTCATTTGAAATGAAATGCAAGAATTAAAGCAAATGCAGGCTTTCCACAGAGATAACACTTTGCGTACGCACCCCGGTGTAAACCGAGATGACATCTAAGGGCCATCGTTTGTTACCGCTCTAATGCAGCAGAAAATGTATGCAGTGGTTTTCCAGTCCTGGAGACTGGATAGGGAGAGACAGTGCTGAATGAATGAAGGGACGGTATTGTCGCCCCAGTAGCTGGTTAACCCACACAGAGAGCTTCAGACGATGGAAACGACCAAGTAGAGCCATGGGATGGGAGACCCCAAAACCCGATCTGATCAGAGCTGGGCAATTCCAGTCCTTGAGTGCTCGGTTCCTGCAGGTTCTAAATGTACCTTTAAATTGGCAACTAATTAAGACCTGGAATAAGCAGGGGATTTGACTTCCCAACTCCTGAAGTCAATGCTGTGGCCCTTGAGGACCGGAATTGTCCCCCCTGTCTTATAATGTAGGGCGTTTCCAACACTAATTCTAGAGAGATTGACTTTTTAGGCCCTGGGAGTGATTACAAAAAAGCCCAGGATAATTAGTTTAATTGATCAATTAAGGAAGAGCGGGTCATGACAACCAGGAGGCAGGGCTATGCGGTGGATTAGACTTGGAATTCTGTGCAGCCGGACCCAAATTATACAGATCCAATCTCTCTTCATCTCTGTGGCTGTAGAGCGTCGACTGTGTTGGCGAGGCGCAAATTGAATCGGTGAGTTTCATTTGCAAATCCCATTCTCGCACGGCAAGATGTTAATATTAGCAATAATAAAATCAGGCTGGAAAAACATGGGGGCACAAACGAACCATGAAAATTATTCATGGGTTGGAACGGTGATGGGAATGGGGAGAGGTGGGGGTTGGTAGCTTGGCTGCGTTTCAAGATATTCAATATATAGCTTTTGGTGAATGGGTCACTGAGAGTTCAGCTATGAAGGAACTTCAGATTAAGACTGGAGTGGATTTGTGCCTGAATGTACAGTTAGCTTCTGCTTCCAGTGCATTTAAAGACCCCAACCCCCCACCCCCCATCATCCTTAACTTTCCCCCCATTGGGTGCATTTTTAAAACAAAAGCATGCTTTCATACACACACATATGCTACAGATATGGTTGGGGCTTTCCAAGTAGGTCCAAAACTACCTCTACAAACAATCTGGGAAAATAAGGAGCCTTTACAGGGGGAGAAACAGAATCAAATAAAACAGTTTTGAGTTTCCAAAACAGAGTCGAATGAAGGGCAGTGCAGCCGGTGTGTGTCTCGTGTGTAATCTAGGACAGTGGTTCTTGGGAGCTTTCTGTGGAGGGATAGATTTTGTCGCTAAAAAAAGATCTGTGGGGTCGTCAGGTGATTCTGTACGCAGCACACATCCTGCACACACTGCCGATGACTCCAGCCTCTTATCATTTCAGTATTGCCTCACCCTCCCAGCTTCCTTTCTGTTTTATTTGTTTACTAATTTTGGCATTGCTGAATCTTTTTCTTTAAACCCTCCCAGTTTAGCATTGGCAGCTGTTATTCAACTGGCCTTGAGGCTAAGACCCTCAAACTAACACCTGAGGGATGTAGAGAGTAATAGACACACACAAACACACACTGTCTGAAATGGTTCTTCACACGCTGCAGAGCTCACAGGCACCTGGTAAGACATGGGGGTTGCTATACCCTACCTGACACGGGCACCAATGTTAATGAGACACTTTCACTTACAGTTTAATAATATGCATGTGTTCCTATGTGAAAAAGTTTGATTTCATTGATGGCTCCATTCACTGACTGTAAGCGTTTCAAGGACCATGAAAGTATAAGGATAGTAGTTATCTGTAGTTTGGGGTGTGATTGTCACTCCATTGCCCCTCCCACTTCCTCTGTGTGACCGTGTGGCGTCTTCTGCCGTCTCCTGACACTGGGAGGGAGTTTGCTGATTGTGTGGGGGGTGTTTATTCAATCAGGCCTTGCAGTGGATGGCTTTGGATGGGGTTGCTAGGACAAATGGCATTGTGTGACTGTGGGACTGGGGGTGGCTTCCATCAATCACTCTCCATTGGAGTACTGTACATGAAGTCTTTCTTGAATGGTAAATCAACACAAAACATTGGATGTATTACAGACAGATCTTGCAGTTCCTAGTCCCCTCTAGTGTCTGCCCTCTCATTGGCTCCTGTTGTTCCTAATGTTGTCTCCTGACTGAACTGGCACCACTGTCTTATCTCTACTGTAAGGCAAGCATCTTCCTATAGACCAGCTTGTGATGGAGGGCCAATTTCCGGAGGTTGCATAAGATGGGGGGCTGCAGTACAAAATGAACCACTGATTTTATTTCCTATACATTTCTGTTAGGGAACATTTATTAACTTGAATTGTTGTTTTATTATTTTCCCCGCAAGTTACATGTGCAATTTGTAACAGAAAATGTTCATGAAGTGTAAAAATATATTAAATCTTCAGAAAAGTGGTGGTTGAAGGTTGGCTTTGGGGGCCCACACCAAACCTCCCCGAGGGCCGCATTTGGCCCCCGGGCCGCACTTTGGGAACCCCTGCTATAGACAACTGACTCCCAGCTGAGCTACTAAACTCAATGCAAAGCTCTTCCACCCTCGAGAACCGAGCTGACTTATCCTTGTAGCCACTGGGGATTCACAGTGAGGAGGTCACGTTCACTGCCATAGGCCTCTTATCACCAATATCAAAAACAGTGGTTATATAACCATTTCTTAGAACATGACATCATAGTTCTTAAAAACAAAAAACACCAATCATGCACTAGTATCTATTAAGTGATCAATTGACTGTCAATACAACAGTAAAGACTATTACATTTGCCGATTAAATTAGGATTGTAGAAGATAATAAGAACTCTACTAAATGTGGTGCCACTATAACATATAGAAATGGCACTTTTGCTCAGCTTATCCACCGGGCAGTGTTATTGATAAACATGTCTGTGTTTATTTGTTGAATCCCACTATTCCTAATCTTACTATGCCTATAATACAATAGGATAGGTCTTTTATGTTAAGCGAATAAACTAAAAACTAAATCTAAGCCGTGTTTCTAATCCACACAAAGTCGGCTGTCTGTAGCCCCCTATGGGTCCCCTCCCGTACCCTGCGCCGGTGTGAGGGAGTCTGTCCAGCCGGCGGCGGTGTGGAGCCGGTGGGGGCTGGGTCCTGCCCTGGGTCCTGCGCGGAGAGGCGGCGGGCGCTGTGCGTGTTTACAGCCGAGCGGGAGCGTTTAGGGATGGGAAGGCTTCTGCGGGAAAGTGCCCTCCTTACACTGTTTTAATACACAGAGGGACGCTTTACTAACGCGCACCGCGGAGAAGCGTGGATTCGCCTCTCTGGGTAACGGGGCACTTTTCACGGCGCTTTCTGTTCCGCGTTGCTGTTTCGGAAAGTATCGCTACCCCGCATCTGCCGGGCGGAGGAGCCCATTTGTAGATGGTAAGTTTACAACCACATGCGTGGATGTGCAGTGAATGGTCTTAGTGTGGGACTGGCAGCGTGGATGGTATTGGAAATGTGGGTATGGTGGCAAAAGTTAAATAAATGCGCATCACGTTGGGCTTCAGCTGCGTAATAGATACGAGTTGTAACGGTATATGATAAGTGTATAGGACATACAACTGTACGAATGCCTTTTGAACGGAGTTTTACATTGGGATAGTAGTTTTATCAAGGTGGCGAGGGTCTATACACTCTTTGGTGGCGGATACTGTGCGTGCTGTGAAGTGGGAGATGATGAGTTTTGGCATTTGGAAATATAATCGATATCGCAGTAGGTGTTGAAATGTGCTGTGAAGTCTTCTCTCACACTGTGCTGCTGGAGAAAGGCAGCACAATGGGTTTCTGTCATAGAGATGAAGATAATGACGAAAATGATCTGAACGCTCTAAACGGGTCCTCTGTATGTAAATGAAGAAAAACAACACACTGGACTGTGTCAGACGCTGGCGCAGTTACTCTAATTGGGGGTGGGGGGTATATGTGACTGATAAGATATCCCATTCACATTTATGATTAGGCTAAGTTTCACAATGTTGGTTTAGGATTGCTAAAGTATGTTCAGTTTGTGTAATTTAGATTAGCAGGTTTTGATAATAGTGCAGCTGCATCTGGTGACTACTGGTAACCCCTGTGAAGGTTGTTTAGCTGCTTAGATGTCTATCCTTAAACATGACAGTGATGGCAAGATTGCAGATCCTTTGTGTTTTGAGTTGCAACGCAGTGAGTTTGCCCCTTTTGCGGATTCCACCTCTTCCCAGTAGAGGGTTATACTTCAGGTGTTTTTGAAGTGATGAGACTCTCAGTTGTTTCTGTAATGGTCTTTTCTGTTCACGTATGGAAGTTGAGCTGTGTTTTGGTACCGCCTAACGTCAACACGTTTTAGAAAATCCTCAATGAGGGGTGGGGAACTGATGTTTTTGTTGTCGGATCATTTATTGTTCATTGATAACTGGAGAAGACTATCTCGCATCTCCCTAAACCTGCCTAGGACTTTGTTCCGCACTGCGAGTCCAGCAGGGCAAACAGCAGAGTGAGAGCATCGCAGGGGAGACTGACGCAGCTCTCAATGGGAACACTGTGGGGCTCACAGGCACCCAGTAAGACACAGGGGTCACTATTGGTGATCAGATATTTGCACACTGCTCCTTAGGGAATCCCAGTCACGGTCTACTTTGACTAAGCCCAGTTTGAAACACGCGCCGTCTGGTGTTCGGGGCCCATCTCTGATGTCCTGCCTGGAAACACGAGCGACCGTTGATTGATCATTCCCACTGGTGATCCTCTGAATATCTCTTGCTTCCACACATTGCTCCGGGTTCACTTTCAAAGCAAGCCATTGTCCAGTGGTTGTGAATTGTCAAAAAGCTTGTTGTCATAGCCGTAGTAGCATTTGCTCCTAGCCTGTTAAATGAGGACACTTCACAGCCCTCCCATGGTGTTTGGGCCATTTTATTTTCTTTACGCAATACAGTGATGATTTTCTCGAAGGATTACCTGCAAGAGGGGGGTTAAAAAATTATCCTTCTGCATAAAGAACACCCTTGTCACCCTGTCTCTTCCTGTAAGTGCTGGGGCTTATATCTGACCCACTTACCTGCCTGGCTGAGAGAGTGAGCAAGCCAGGCTTTGGGGAACCAGTTTCCATGCATTCCAATCGCACAAGTCCCTTATCAGCGCTGTTCAGATGCTCTGAGCCGGCCGGAGAGCGCTTTATCCAGTCACTGCGTTCAAACTGGAAGTTTAAACAAAACAGTGATCCCACCAGGTGTGACTGAGGGGACTGATGCTTCACATTGTACCACAGCTGCGGGGGGGGCGTTTGGTTGGGTTGGGTTTGGTCAGCACCTGGAACGAGAAAGGGAGAGTGAGGAGAGAAGAAGTTTTTTTTTTTGTCTGGCTCTCTCAAATTGTTTTGATAGTGAGCATTGCATGCAGGAATGCCAAAAGGAATGTATTTTTGTGGAAACTAAGCACTCAGACTAATCAAGTGGATTCACAGAGTGGAATATCAAACAGAAACGGGAGAAGCTGGCTCAAGAATCATTGAATACCCACTTCCCCGCATCCTGCACAATGGCTGATGGGAGAATACGCTCAGCCATCGCATCAGTTCTCCTCAAACGTCCCCTTCAGACCATTTCAGAAGGCAGCCTCATGTGCACTTTGAGGAGCAAGGTATCTTCAAACAGGGGGCTGAAGCGAAGACATCTGAGAGGATTGAGGCACGGTTGATACTGAGGGGGAATGACAAGTCTCCAACAAACTTAATGGAAAAACAAACCCTGGAAAAAGGTCACTGAGAATTACCCTAGAGGCACAGTGGGAAAAACCTGGAGAGCATATGGCTTTGTTTAATGTTAGTCCCCACCCACCCACTCAATTCAAACCAATTAACCAGTATTGTCTTTTTACGAATTGGGGGAAGGGCCTATATGTTGGGTAGGGGTAAATAAAGCCATTGCCTGTGTAGTTTTTGCAAATGTATAGGCTTAAGAATGTAAACATCGAAGCTGACAACCTGCCTAACGTGTACTCATATGTTTTTACTACTTCTTTAGAAGACTGTTTCAAGTCTTCTCCGAGTCACTGTTGTAATAATGCATTTCCTCTGCCCCTCCTGTGTTTCTCTCACATTGCCAGTGCCTTCATTCCTCCCCCTTAGGCGCACTGAAGACCCTCCTCTCTCCTCCCCTTCCCTGTCTGCCTTGGCACAGACCAGCCTGTCTGTACCACTTGCTATCCCAGTTGTTTTTCCTACATTTCAATATCTGCCAAAGGAAATATTCCTTCTTGTCTTTTGGCCCCGCTAGTGAAACAAGACATTGTGAAGCGAACTGTCACAGCCGGGAAGCAAATGATGTGTGAATTGTTCGCTCGCTGTTCCCGCACACTCCTGATGTTTGTTCCTGAGGTTGCGTACAGAGTCTGTTTTTGTCAGGGTCATAGTGGGACCCTGTTTGAACACCACACAAAAGGACTGAATTTAGTTTATTTACATTTAAAATTGTCCACACTTGTTTGGCTTATGGCACAATATTGCAGGTACCACGATTTCTTAAACCACACTCCTGTAACCTGTTTTAGCCCTGCCTTGGGCCCATTATGTACGCATAACTCCTAAACAAGTGTTTCTGGAGTCTTAGTAGAAGGAATGTATTTTCTTTCCCCTCTGGTAATCTGTTCTGTTTCCTATTGAAGTCAGTGAGTTTCAATTGCAAAACCGATTGTAGATCAGGTTATAAAAACTTGTGTAAGCCAACTCCAGAGGCTGTGTATTTAAAGGTGGTTATTGGAAGGGAGTTTATTTTCATACACCAACGCATGGAGCTGAAATGATATTGAATCTGTTCCCTCTCTGCTTTGTTTAATTCGTATAACCCGAGAAGGATCAAAGAGCAAGGCAGTAGGAGTCTTTGTTTGTTTCCCTGTCCAATAAGCAGGGACATTAGAAAGGCTGCAAACAAGTGGAGATCCTTTCAGGCAGCCTTGCTCGTCTGGTTTTATTGTTGTTTGGGTGTTTGGGTTTTGTTGTTGCTAGATCAACCTCAAAACTGAATCCTTGAAGGAAGTCGCAGAGTCTGCTTCAAATACAAAGTGTGCCTTGTTCCAGACTCCCACCACTCTTGGTGCAAGACTCCAGACTCTCACTACTTGGTGTGTGTATTTTGGACCTCTTCATACTGCCCTCATCCCTGGTGCCTTGAGGAGTGCAGTGTTGGCTTTGTCCCCGATTTTCAGCACCTGAATCAAATCCACTCGTAATCTCCTCTGCTGAAAACCGAAACGTTCCACTTCCTCTCTGTGTATAGGAGTTATGTGTACACAAACTGGGCACTGCTTATCTATTCACTCTATGGTTACTCATTTATCATGTTTTTAAAGGTGTGGCAAAAACCGAGAACAATATCTTATATGAGGTATTCATAAGATCTGAAATCTGGATGCCATATCACGGCTCGAACTGCCATTCCAGTGCGGTGAATGTCACGGCATGGCCAGGTAGAATAAAACAATTGCTTTTGTGTTTTGAAAAGCTCAGGTCAGCCTGGGCTAATTCTTACGTGTTCCTGTGCTTTCTGGTTGGGCAGTCTTGCTGTGCTTTATTAGGAGAGTGTCTGCAGGTTCATCCCAATCAGTCAGCTCCCAGCATCCTCCTGGGTGGGGGGGAGGGGGAGCTGTGGTGTACGTTGTCTTAAGTGTATTTATTTATCGTAATTACTTGATGCTATTTATGCATTTCTGCAGAGACGACTCTGCTACTGCATAAGCAGAAACATTTTTTTTAGCTTAGGTGTAGCAGAAATGATGGGCTATTTCAAGAGAAGAATAAACTAGGCAATGGAGTGCTGGTGGCTGTTCTCTTGCTATTAGTTTTTTCATTAGCAATACCAATAGACAACAGGTTCACAGTTTTACAATCACTTGCAATATTATATATTAGGTTACATGTTTCAATAGTTCATGTAATGTAACTCAAATGGTATGTACAACTCAAATAGTGGGTTTTGGTTACAGAGTGACCACCTCAGCACCTCCTCTTTGGAATGGCTGAATCTCCATTGAGCGTGGCCTCCGCTAAAGTCGACAGCCTCAACCGTTTCCTTGTGAATCTTTTCCCGGAATAGGCTCTCCTTAAGACGCCGCCTTTTAAATTATGAGATTCCTGCAGTCAATCCTTTTTAGTCCTCTTCAAGCGAAAAAATAAATAAAGAAAAACTCACATAAAATTGTGGATTATGTCTAAATCTATATATAATTCCAGCTGTGCAATGCATACCGAACTCCCGTTAGAATTTGAGTCTGGTCATACAGTAATTCCTCAAGAAACTGATCCCATTTGGTCGTCAGATTTTCAAACGGAAACGTAGATAGCTTTGCGTTCATCTACAATGAATCCAATCTCCTGTTGTGTGACATTTAATGTGTTGTGATCTTTAAAAGAATGTCACCGCTTACACCTGAGAGAGATACGGGTCCCAAACTCTGGTCACCTCATCCCTTTTATCTCTGAAATCGGCTGGTTTTTCAGTAGGGGGCTGGGGAGATGCTATTCAGAGTAAATGCTAAGTGATGTTCGTTCAGCTCATCTCTTTCCTTGCTTTTTTGTCTTCTCTCCCTAATTACTTTGTGTATAATTATTTGACAGAATAATGGATTCCTTTGCAGATTTTTAAACCGCAGCTCAGTATTAGTCTGCCTGCTGCTGTCGGTTTAACATAAGAAACGCAAATCAATCTTGTCACGGTGGCTTACTGGCTCACTGCGTTATTCTAATTTTGATGGTCAAAGAGGGTTGCAGAATATTCTAGTTTGGCAGTGCAAGCATTTGGAGAGTAGCAATAGTGATAGTTTCTTTTTTAGTTTTATAAGTACAAGGGCATATATATCAGCTTTCTGCATAATTGTCTTTGTCAAGTCCTGTACAGTGCACAAGAAGGGCAGGCCAGTAGCGACTGGTGTGTTGGTGCATGCTCTCTTTTGTGCTCTGTGTTCATCCACTGTTGCATCACTGTGGTGTCAGAGCCATCTCTGTACCTTTGCCAGGTGTCTGTGGTAAGTAGAAATGTTGTCTCTGCTAAAACAGATGGCGCATTATTCTTATAAGCCGAGTGTTAATGATTATAAAAAGCATTGTTACACTTGGGTAGGATTAAAGACAGCTGATGAAACGACACATCGAAACATGAAATGGTACAAACAGGAGACCCTCTTTCAGTTCTCTATCCCAGAATTTCATCCAGCCGCTTCTTTGACTACAGTTATGTGGTCTAGGCTGGTTGTTGCAGTCCCCCACAACTCTTCATGTAGAGAAGAATCATCATCCTAATTATCATTTTTGATGATAAGAGGAGGCCTTTCCACACATCGTGTTCGTTTGGTGTCCATTAATAACTTAGTGATCCAAGGATCACGTCCAGTCTATTTTTAAATGTTCCCAAATTGTTGGCATCAGCCACATCGCTGGGGAGTTTGTTCAGATTGTGACTCCTCTCTGTGTGAAGAAGTGTCTCCTGTTTTCTGTCTTAAATGCCTTGAAGCCCAATTTCCATTTGTGTCCCCGGGTGCGTGTGTCCCTGCTGATCTGGAAAAGCTCCTCTGGTTTGATGTTGTTGATGCCTTTCATGATTTTGAAGACTTGGATCAAGTCCCCACGTAGTCTCCTCTGTTCCAGGGTGAGAAGGTTCAGTTCCCTCAGTCTCTCCGAGTAGGACATTCCCTTCTCCAAGTATTACAATGACCTTGTCCAACCTAGTCTAGATTTTTAACACCTCATCCAAATACCTTGCCAGCTTCCCCTGTTCAATACACCATCAAATTGTGGATGGAGGAGCGGGGAGAATGATGCATTGATTGAATGTGAGATCAGAGAGCTGGCGATGGAGTGAGGGATCGATGTGCCAAGAGGTGGGCAACAGGGGGACCAGCAGGGGGATGTGAGGGGCATGAGCCCAACATGAATAGAGGGAAGATGAGATAGATCTATATTCATCTCACTGGTGTAATCCTCAGTACAACCCAGCACAGGGCATTTATTTGTATTCTTCATTTGGATTAAAAGGCTTGTGCTACTAGGTGTTTATGGTGTCAGGACAAGTTCCAAGAGTAAAGAAAGAGGGGATGCAAATCTTTCTTTGATGGTGAGTGCTAATAGAGCTCCCTCCTGTGTAAACAAGAGGTTTCTGTGAACTAAACATCAACTGTGAATCGCTGACCTCTTTTGTGATTATTGTTTGTGGCCTGTTCATGATGCTTACTGTCTTTAGGCATAAGTTTTATGTAGTGTAAATATATATATTCAATGTATTATGCAGGGAAAGTGTACAGTCTTTGCTTATATTTACAAGTGTAGTGTATGCGTTTTCTGTACTGGGTCACATGGACCTACCAGGCACCCCCTGTGTTTGCATCTTGTCTGTTTTTCACTCCCTCACATACCTCCTCTATGTGCAAGGCTGCTTGCTTTAACTCTTTTAAGATGGACCCACCGCTAAAGTGGTATAGCCCAGAATCTAGGACTTCTAAATCATGACCTGCATTGCCTAGGATTACGATTCCAACTTTCTCTCTCTCCATCCGCCATGATAAGAAACTGCCTTTGTGAGTCTCGATTTGTTATTTGACAGAGTTGTGCCCAGTCAGGCACCAGCCTGGATGTGTGTATGACTGGTTTCTGCCTACAAAGTAAACACAGAACAGGAGCCAAAACAATGAAATGTACTGATAATGCTGTATGACCTGGAGTTAGTTGTTGCATAAACCTTGCCGTGCCTTACAATTAGCAAGGTAAACATTTACATCTCTGCAGTGTGGGTGGGAATGAGATTCGCAAAGGCTGCTGCCAGTGCCAGTGACGTCTGTAAGTCACAGAGACACCAGACCACTCCAGTTGTGTGGATCAGAGGAGGAATGGAAAGGGGCTGTGATTTCACTGGAGTTTGAGGGTGGCTTGATTTGTTGTACATGGAAAATCTCCCATGTCTTTGAGCCATTGCTGAGATTTCCAGCTCCAGGAGGCTGTTCCTCAGGGCAATACGAGGTCAGATGCTGTGATGATCCCCATCATTTGCATATTTGCATAGCTTTTTAATGATCATTAACTTTTGAAGCAGCCTGTATACAGTACAAAAATGACTCTCAACATCAGAACTCAGAGTACGTGCGTGAGCTACTCAGGTGTCATGTGGTTCTCATACATTAATTCATGAGGAATACGCTGGCAAAGAAAAGAATAGATGACCAAGGAACCTTTTAAAGACGGTTCAGCCTCCAGCACACATGACATGCTTCAGGACACAGAACGCACAGCCCCCTCCCACATAATAATCTACAGTTAATCGCAGGGCACAGCAATTTCAGCAAATCAAACAAGCAAATACATACATCGAGCTGCAGAAACCCTGTAGGCTGTTTGAGCTTTGAGAAAATGTATTTAATCAAGGGCTTCTTTAATGTTACTCAGCGTGATAATATTTATTCATTTAATTACTGAGCTGTGTGTCAGGACAATGCCTTTGGAATTGTAAAACTACAGAGATTCCACTTGGTTGAACCGAGTTAAGGCATGGAGCGTGTGTCTATTTTTATCAGTGAGATAAAAGCAATAGTGCAGTCACAACAAACAAAGCCCCTGTTGCTGTTCGGCTAATATAGAGTGTGCTTTACTATCAACAACCAACAGTAGACTTGCATAGTTTTCAGCATCGGGCATTGCAAATGTGGAGGAATTGCAAACAGTGGGTTATTTTTTCCCTCACTTAAGAAATGTCATTATGGTAATAGATTACAAAAAAAATGTCAGCTGATTTGGCATTGGCTTTTTTTCATGCTTTTATATGACTGTGACACTCTTGATGGCAGAAGCAGTATGCAGGATTAGTCATGACACATCCTTGGAGAATGGATGCCGTGTTTCTGTTAAAGCAATGCCATTCAAGTGTATAGGAGAGCTATTATGAACTTCCCACTGTTGATCAAATGCGCTTAAGCTATGCTGCTATCTCACGCGCACAAATCGTGGCTTTAAAGCAATGAGAATTACATTCCCTTCTAATTGCTGTCCGTTTGCACCTGCTTATGCAGTGACTCCAAACACCAATTTTGTAATTTCAACTTATACGGAAAGCAGTAAAGCGTAGGTGTAGCATTTATTTGCTGTGTTTTTTAGTCTAAACAATCAAACTCTTGGAAGTAAATTACACCTGAGGTTATAAATAAACAATGTGAACTGTGGAGGGAGGGGGGGAGAGGTTAAGGAGAAACAGACAAGTGTTCACCACCCAGGCCCTGTGACGCCAGTAATACAACACGAGTAAACACAGGTATTGTAGATGTAATTGCAGATGTAATCACCTCCACAATCAGACAGTTCGAGTTGTAGATAATTGTTTTACATTATTTGGCAAACAATAGGTAGAATAATATATGATTGACCTAAAAACGTACAATGCCGCAGCTACTGCATATAATTAGATTGTAATTTGTTGAGTTTAATAATTTGGATTTCCTGGGTGCTTATAAATGAGAATGTAGGGCTGGGATGTTTCTCCAAACGTATACATGCCGTTTGCCTCTGTGGGTCTCAAATGGGGTTGCTAACTCCCTTCGGTGGTTTTAGGGCAGGGCTGACTTGCATATGGTGGCTCCAACTTCAGTGCGCTGGATTCGTCTCTTAGGCCTGTGCCTTGTCGAGGTGACGTAGCCCCGGCGCGCAACACAAAGGCCCCCCATTGACAAGCAGCGTCTATATTAGGCGTCGCAGGGAGAGAGAGCGTGGCACATGGACGTCGGAGTGTTAACCCAATAAGAGGGCGCAGATTGCATTAAACTGGCAGAGGAAGTAGGAGGTGTTGGAAACAAAGGTAAATGCCACAGAAGTATTTTTAGACTTCTTCATCTGCGGAGGGACTGTATATTACTGCCCATTCCTTCTTGTAATATATTTTGTTTCTTAGATTCTTTCAGTCTCACGGATTTCCTTTTTTAATAAAATTTCAATTGCATTTTTTTTTTTATTTCTCTCATACCCTCCCAGTCTTGAATCAGCAGCTATGTGTTGAGTTGGCTCAGCTTTACACCCCCCCGTACTAGAAGAAAGAGATGAAGATAACTGAAGATTACAGTAATCCGATGAAAAGTGTGCCATCCGGTCATCTATTGACTGCGGACAAAATTGCGTGCCATCTTGTGAGGAAGCCCAGTTGCAGTCGGCTATTACTGCCCAGATTGGAGTTAGCGCTGTCCGAACCATAGGTCTCAACTTGTGCCCTAAGCTTTGTTTTTTACTGGGAGCTCAGCTTAAATAATAATTAGGATGATTAATAATACTGTAGCTGTACAAGGTCGCTATTTATCATGCTGAAGGGAATCCAGAACAATTCACTCGTTTGTGTCCTGCTGCTGTTTTGGGGTCATTTTCTGTAGCAGAACACACTCTTGTGGCTAATAGGTTACCAGTGTAACTGTGGGAACTAAACAAGGGGTATGTTAGTCCAAAGTGAAATAGAGCTCTTTCTGATATACAGAGATACTGTATTGTGCAAAAGTTTGTGTGTGAAAAAATACATTAGTAAAGTAAAGTAAGAATGCTTTCAAAAATAGACATTTTAATAGATTATATTTATCAATTAACTAAATGCAAAGTGAGTGAACAGAATTAAAATCTAAATCAAATCCATATTTGGTGTGACCACCCTTTGCCTTCAAAACCGCATCAATTCATCTAGGTACACTTGCACAAAGTCAGATTTTGTAGGCATATAGTCAGGTGGATGATTAAACAATTATACCAAACAGGTGCTAATGATCATCAATTCAATATGTGGGTTGAAACACAATCATTAACTGAAACAGAAACAGCTGTGCAGGAGGAATAAAACTGGGTGAGGAACAGCCAGACTCAGCTAACAAGGTGAGGTTGCTGAAGACAGTTTACTGTCAAAAGTCATACACCATGGCAAGACTGAGCACAGCAACAAGACACAAGGTAGATATACTGCATCAGCAAGGTCTCTCCCAGGCAGACATTTCAAGGCACACAGGGGTTTCCAGATGTGCTGTCCAAGCTCTTTTGAAGAAGCACAAAGAAACTGGCAACTTTGAGGACCGTAGACGCAGTGGTCGGCCAAGGAAACTTACTGCAGCCGATGAAAGACACATCATGCTTACTTCCCTTCACAATTGGAAGATGTCCAGCAGTGCCTTCAGCTCAGAACTGGCAGAAAACAGTGGGACCCTGGTACACCCATCTACTGTCCGGAGAAGTACCTAGAAGAATTGATGCTGTTTTGAAGGCAAAGGGTGGTCACACCAAATATGGATTTGATGTAGATTTTTCTTCTGTTCACTCACTTTGCATTTAGTTAATTGATAAATATAATCTATTAACATGTCTATTTTTGAAAGCATTCTTACTTTACAGCATTTTTTCACACCTGCATAAAACTTCTGCACAGTACTATATGTGTGAAAAAACACAAGGCACATACCAAGAGTATCCTCAAATGGCAAAGCATTGTGTAGCTTGGTGTCGCATGGCCAACTGATGATTATACTGCGATCGGTGTGGAAAATCAGACAATCCCATTATGTTTGGAGGAGCTCGCCTTAATACTGCGGGTATGTGTGGCCACTGGAGCAAAATGGTGTTCTTGGCGAGCTCTGCCTAAGCAGATTAGCATAGATTGCATGGTGATAAAGTGTAAACGGTGGGGAAACTCCCCTGATCAGAACATAGTGTGCTTTGGACTAAACAACACAGAACAAAACAAAAATGCATGCATAAATGAATAATTATAATGTGAAGCTGCGATTTGGTAATAAGTCAAAACTGGCTTCCCTAGCAATGTGTTTGCAGACTGCTAGGGCAGCGTGGAGCCAGCATGACTGTGGCAGAATTAACTGTCAGATTCTGGAGCGTAGACAAACATGCAATCTGACATTCTCAGCCCCATCTGGTCCGCGAGGCTTTGGGGAATAGCTCCTGTCTTAAGATTTCAATTGTGGGAGGTGGGGGTGGGGGGAGAAGGTAAGAGGAAATCTATTACATCATACATCAGGTGTAATGTGCTCTGCTCTGCTCTGCTCTGATGGGATGGGAGGAGAATGAGATCTGATGCCCCTGACCTCTGACCTCTGACCCCAGGATACATAGGTCCAATCAGTGAGGGAGGTGAAGGATAGGTGTCTGTCTTAAGTGAAATAGGGTCATCACTCCTTGTCCACATGCCATTATCCAGCTCAGGGGATCTATAATCTATAAATCAATCATTTGTTTTACTGAGGATCGCTAATTGAATTGCTAGGGTGATTGAGCAAAGGGCACCAGGTGAGACACGTGTTGTGTGGCAGATATGGACAGGATACAAGAACGAGCTAGCCTTGCGGAGTTTCAATTCAAGGGTTAGGTTTTAGAAAGGCAGAGGGACGGCACAGGACTATTGGTGGTTTGGCTCTCTGCTTAAAAATCCACTATACTGTTGAACCCGCTCAGATGTGGAATTACTAAACCTCAGATCTACCCGTACAGCACATTTAGCTGTTTTCCCCTGGCTGCCTGCCAGTGTGCCCACCGCTTGCCCTGTGCTGCGTCAGTGTGACCTTCCGTTGTCCAGGCCCTGCTGACTCCACACATGGGCCCCCTTTGGAAAATAAATGGTACAGAAGAGCAGAGCAGAAACAGAAGTATGCATCTTCTTGATTTTTTTTCTTTTAAGCCTTTGCATCAGATTCAAGGCTATTTGTCCTGTTGTTTCTAGAGCCTATAATTTAAGGATCTGTGGTAAATAAACTGCGAAACCCAGCACCCTGCCCATATTAAAATGAGCATCCTGGCCGTGCATGTGTGAAGAAGAAAGGACACCAAGCACATAAGGGCGGATCCCCCAACATATCTCTGTCTGTGAATTATGGCTTGGGGCACCAAACATAAAGCTCATGTGTGTATGCCAGGCAGCAGGTGGGTAGTGGGAGGACTGGCATATTCCCATAATTTGGAGGGTGTTTGGGGAAGTTTTTTTTTCCTCATCTACACTGGCAGAAGGTCACTTCATGGGTTAATGGTATTACGCTCCATTTTCGCCTTTTTCTCCATTGACTCCTCATCTCATTGTGGAATACATGCAATCCTCCCCCTACCACCACCTCCTCCTCCTCCTTCCTGTCCTGGCAGCCTCTGCAGGTTTTAAATGACAAGCTCTGGATTTTTGACAGACACAAAGAGAAATGTATTGTGTACTTCCAGATCGCGTGCTCGTTGGCTGGATAATATGTGCCTGTAAGTGGCCGCAGATGTTTTATATCGATGTCCTCCTAGGGCTTGCCGCCTGTGTAAACATTAAAAAGGCCTTTCTTGCTTAACTTCTCTGAGCTTCAAATTCCCAGCTCTAACTCCCGTTCTTGCTTTCCAGTGAGTCTGAGATTTGCTTGTCCTCTGATGTTTTTTTTTGCGGTGTGCTTGAATTGCTCTCAGACTCCGTAAGAAGAGCAAGATGCTCATTTCCTTTCTGACTCTGAGCCCACTTTGGCATCTCCCTAAGGATCTCTCTCACTGTCTACTTTAAAATAACCCTGATCTGACAGAAACTAGGTAGTCTCTTTTTCCAGAGCCCTGACATACTCAGGGCTTACTTGGAAATGCAGCTCAGTTTGGTAAACATTACACAGGAGCCAAGGGGACGGGAACAATGATGTTGCAGAGCTGGGAAGAATCGAGGAAGCATTCTTGTGCAGTCTGTCTTAGTTTTAGGTCTATGTCATCTCTTGACTAAAGCCCCCCAGTTATTGGACTGTGGTATACTTGAGTACTGAGACATCCTAATGCTTTTATTGAAAATCCCAGCTTTCAAATTCAATTAAGAGGGGCTACAAATGAATAATCTATGGGTTTACAATCCTAAATCTTAACATTCCCTTACTGGAATAGTACTTACTATGAGGAATATGTGTTCATTTAAGTTATATATAAAAAATCTTAGCATTCTTGAATAAGTAGCCTTTTAATAATCTAGAGTATATTTATTCAATTAAACAAATTGGAAAATTATATTGGCTGCATTTTCATGCGACTTAAAGTCAGACCAAATCTGGTGCTTTAAGTGACCAATTTAAATGGGTGAGACTGAATTACAACAGACGGGAAGTTTTTCTCCATATGGGCCCAAGCGCCGTATTTGCAAAGCGGGTCCTAGAATGTTCTTCAAGCGTTGTCATTAAATCTGTCATTATTACTGAGCCACGGCAAACAAGGTGGCACTGAACACGTGCATGTGGACAAGAAAAACGAACATCTTACATTAGTGTCATTCTTTTTATTCCATGTTTTCAAATATAATTATTGTGGGTATGGTTTAAAGCACATTAGAATTGAGTGTCCCTTCAGAGCATGAGTTATACTCTGAGAAGTATGGCAAGCCATGTGGACGTAAAGGTTAAAGACTTGTCTTAACACTGTACTTAAGTAAGACCTCTGTAGTAATTCATACCTATTTAAATGCATCACTTTAAAATCTGGTGTTTGTCAAGATTGAAACTCGCATGAAAATGCAGCTGTTAGAGGGAATTAGTCCTGGTCTGAGTCTGTGTCTCGGGGGACTTACCAGAGGATAAACTGACAACGGCACACTGGAAGAGATGCTTTCTTTAGTATTAGGAGTTCAGCTGAGGTCCTGACTACTTATTGAAGATCCCGTGGCACTGTTTCAAGGAGTACGGGATGCTGTCTGTGTCCTGGTTAAACTGGAGCTTATGAGAATGGAGGTTAGACTGGGGAAACTATAGCGCTCTCTATGTATATCTCTATGTTTAAATGCTGGGGTTTAAATGGTGTTCACTGTGAGAGTGAGGAGACCTGTGACTGCCGTGTCTGGGCTACAGGAAGCTGTGATCAGGGAGCTGGCCCCGCACCGATACCTCGTCTGTAATATTCACATGCCCTGCCCGCTGAACTCTTAATGGGATAGCGTGAAGTAGGTCGCTGTTCAATTGAGTGCAGCCCTGGCGTCGTGGTGGCGGCAAGGGGAGAGAATTTGGGACAGTCCTGGGAGTCCAGCCAACCCCCAACCCCTCATCCTACCGCATCCCTCTTTCAGAAAACATCAAATTGAAGGTCGATTAATTTTTCAGTGCAACAGTGACCCAGTAGACCAAGGGCGACCCCTGACCTCCCCACTCTCCCACCCTCGGCGTCATTATTGTTATCGTTCCTGTATAATCCCTATTAATGTCATTAGTATTAATCTGTCCCGGCTGGGTCTGTGTTGCTGTTGTCTGTGGAGAACTTCTTCTGCACGGTGTACCCTCCTCTGAGAGAGGATTAGCCCCCGTTATGTAACTGCACTGATTTTTGTGTGCTTTATTTGTATTTATTCTCTCCTTCCCCTTGTTGAGGATTGGGGATTGAGGATTTTCTAATTACATTTCTCCCCCCCCACCCCCTCCCCCGTCGGTCCTCTGCCCTCACCAGTTCTGAGCTCTCTGCAGCTTATCAAGGGGTTGGAGATATTAATAGAGCAGCCTGCTGTTAGGATCGCCTGCCTAACCTGGCCCAGTCCAGCATCGCTCTTGGTCTGTTCTCCTGACATCATTTTCACTTCAGTCTCAGTTTTACACATCTCTCATATTGGCTACTGAAACGTGTGCAGAATGATATACATTTACTCACAACAAGCCTGGAATATCCATCACAGTGTTGTAATTTCTGTACTGTATACACAGACTGCTTTCTCATTAAAAAACTGAATTCTGTGCACTGTTTTGCAGTGACATTTGGTCCACATAAAAATGGGACCACAGGGATCACAGCATCTGACCTCATATTGACCACTTAAACAGTGAACAGCTTCTCACACACTCACAAGCCATCACGGACACAAACGAGTCACACTGAGATGCCCTCTGGTGTGTCTTGTCACTGTTCAAAGGAAATGGTTCCCTTTGGCCCTGTTTGTCTATGGACCAGATTTCACTCCACCACCATACAGTTATGGTAACTTTAAAAGTGTCCTGTTTCTCAGACCTAACTGGAACCAAACTGGTTTAGTTTTGTCCCACTTATTGACACTTTTGTTTTTTAAATGACAATTCAAAGTCAGATTGAAATCAATGCAAATGCAAGTTGCAACCCCACCCATATACAATTACTTCTGGGTGAACACCTAAACCTTTATGTTGGACCATAATAAAGTCACACAGAAGAAAGAGAAATTAAGCCAGCGATGTGGACATACTCCATTATGATTGAAGGTCACATGAGGCCAGTAATAACCCACCATGGAGTCGTGACATAAAACATCTTGGAAAAAGAAGAAAACCTATTAAGACCACCAGGGTCACAAGGTAATCCTCAGCTGGTACAGACATTAAAGATTGCTGTGCTTATTTATTTTTGACCTGTCTCCTTATTAGACTGCCAACGATCACATGCAGTGACAAGGAAGGCAATATTGAGCTACACTTGAGATAATGTGTAAAATGCTGGAAGGCACATTTAAGTTCACCTCACCCAGCCCAGTGCAAATAAGGCTTGCTAATCTGATCTGGGTTGAGACAAGGTAAGGGACATATACTCAGCACAAAAACTGCTTTTATTTTATTTAACATGTGTAAATATTTGTATGAACATAAAAAGATTCAACAACTAAGACATAAACTGAACGTGACTAACAGAAATTGAATAATGTGTCCCTGAACAAATGGAGGGTCAAAATCAAAAGTAACAGTCAGTATCTGGTGTGGCCACCAGCTGCATTAAGTACTGCAGTGCATCTCCTCCTGATGGACTGCACCAGATTTGCCAGTTCTTGCCGTGAGATGTTACCCCACTCTTCCACCAAGGCATTTGCAAGTTCCCGGACATTTCTGGGGGGAATGGCCCTAGCCCTCACCCTCCGATCCAATAGGTCCCAGACGTGCTCAATGGGATTGAGATACGGGCTCTTCACTGGCCATGGCAGAACACTGACATTCCTGTCTTGCAGGAAATCACGTCCAGCGAAGGTGGGTTTGTGTCCATAGGCGATGTTGTTGCCGGTGATGTCTGCCTTACAACAGACCTACAAGTCCTCAGTCCAGCCTCTCTCAGCCTATTGTGGACAGTCTGAGCACTGATGGAGGGATTGTGCGTTCCTGGTGTAACTCGGGCAGTTGTTGTTGCCATCCTGTACCTGTCCTGCAGGTGTGATATTCAGATGTACCGATCCTGGGCAGGTGGTGTTACACGTGGTCTGCCACTGCGAGGACAATCATCTGTCCTTCCTGTCTCCCTGTAGCGCTGTCTTAGGTGTCTCATAGTACGGACATTATTTATTGACCTGGCCACATCTGCATGCCTAAGGGACGTTCACGCAGATGAGCAGGGACCCTAGGCATGTTTCTTTTGGTGTTTTTCCAGAGTCAGTAGAAAGGTCTCTTTAGTGTCCTAAGTTTTTATAACTGTGACATTAATTGCCTACCGTCTGTAAGCTGTTAGTGTCTTAACGACCGTTCCACAGGTACATGTTCATTAATTGTTTATGGTTCATTGAACAAGCGTGGAAAACATTGTTTCATCCCTTTACAATAAAGATCTGTAGTTATTTGGATTTTTACAAAATTATCTTTAAAATAGTGTCCTGAAAAAGGGACGTTTCTTTTTGTGCCGAGTATATCTTAACGACTGTATAAAGATCCTTGTCTATTGAACAATTTAGGATTCCCCCTTAGCTTTTCTCTAAGTGTTCCTTGAGTTTAAGGGTGTTGCTCAAAGTAGCTCAAGACAAAATACAGACGTTCCCCGACTTATGCATTTACGCATATGCATTACGTTCCTCCATTTTTTTTGCAGAAGTCAGAAATGCTCTACTTGCTCTTCACGTATCTAACTTAAAATCTTCATAACTCGGAAATTGTCGTAATGGGGCCTACAGGAACATTTTATGTAAAGTGGTATTTACATAAATCAGGCATTACGTAATCTTGGAAGTGTCTTTATTCAGTCTCAACTGGAAGCCAGCCTTGTACAACAGCAGACGGTGAGTTGGACTGTGTGGGTCGAATGGTCAGTTACAAAGCTATGAAGCTGATCGATGGTTGTTAAGGGTGGACAGTGTTGCGGAGGTTTGTTGCTTTTCAGACTGAGTAGAAAGATGTTTTTTGCTCTCACAGTTCTCCTGCAGTCCGTTATCTGCTTTTTGGGATGCAGGCTTAAAAAACAAATTTCAATTTCCTGTACACAATAGATTGAAAGTTGCAGTTGAGCAGGGCAGAGGATGCTAGTTGTGACTGATAGGAATTAATCTGCCACATGCAATCCAGTGTTGTCTGTAATTTAACATTATCGACAACGTCGTCAATAAAAAATTGTCTACAAATATTTTTGTTGTCGACAAGTCGTTTGATCTCATAGGACCTATTTTAAGTGCCTGCAATAACGTGATTTGACCAGTGCGGTGCTGTAGCGCTAGACTATAATGCAGCCCTAAACAGCGTTAAAATGTCAGTGTGCAAACGGAGCAGAACAAGTCGCGTGTGGGAAAGTTTCACTAAAGTTCAAACTAAAAATGCTGTCATCTGTAATGCGTGCAAGGCGGAACTTGCTTTCCATGGGAGCACAACGTGCATGCTGGAACATTTAAAAAGGAAACATCCCGGCACGAGAGGAGATGGAAACGGTGAGAGGTGAGTGTGCTCCAGCTGGAACTAAGCAAGATGGCCAGTTAGCGACACCAGTTGATAAAAATGCATTACGCGGTATTTCACGCATACTAACACCGTAGCAACATGGCCACAGACAGCAGTTGGACAGTTCAGTGTATACAACCATTGTAATGAGACACATTTAGATAGTTATAATAATTGTTTGTAGATTAATATTTTAGACTTGTATGTGTCCTTAAGCAAATCCCCCTTTTTTCTGTTTTTCTGTTTCAGTTCTAAGAACAGCAGTGGGTCTATTGATGACTTTCTTTTGAGGGGGAATTCTTGTACTCCTCAGCCAGCCGCCACTCTTACAGAGTCAATTCTGAACATGATTGTTAAAGACATGAGGCCTCTTTCCATTGTGGATGGGCAAGGATTTTGTGAAATGGTTTCTGCTTTCAACCCTGGATATATCCTTCCATCAAGAACAAGTTTAATGGAACAAAAATATGAAAAAACCTGTCAAAAGGTATACATACACCTAATGTAAATTCATGTTTTTTAGGAACAATCTAGATTTTAAACTAAACACTCCTGTCTAAATGATGACTAAACATCAATTTAACCAAGAGTGTTAAAATTGAGAATATTAATATAACATTTAACTTAAAAAAATCGGAATGTCTTTTAAAGGTTAAAGAAACCATGCAGGATGCAAGAATCTTCATTGCATTGACAGCTGATATTTGGACCAGCCTTGCTACAGAGGCATACCTTGGTGTCACATGCCATTTTATCACTGAAGACTGGAAAATGAAGACTCTCACACTTGCAACAATGCCTCTTGAAGAAAAACATACTGGTGCAAACATAGCAACATGGCTGGAAGAGGTTATTGCAAAATTCAGCATTTCAGTCAACAAAATTAAAGCAGTTGACCATGACAATGGATACAATGTTGTGGCTGCAATGAAACTGCTGGCAGACAAACATAACTGGGTCTCTGTCCACTGTACTGGACACACACTTCAGCTTATTGTAAAGAGTTCCCTTAAAGAGACCAGCATCTGCAAAGCTTTGGGGGCTGCAATGACCTTGAGAAGTGAACTGGCCCATACAAAGCTGAAGGAAAAGCAGCAGCAGATGAGCACACCAGAGCATAAGCTGATCCAAGATGTTAGCACCCGATGGAACAGCACCTATTTTATGGTGGAGAGACTACTGGAGCAGCGCTGGCCAATTACTGCCACACTTTCTGATCCTGAGGTGACACCAAGGTGCAAACAGTACTTTGACTTGAAGCCTGATCACTGGTCACTGCTTGATGAGCTGACCCAGGACCTGCAGCCTTTTCAATGTGCCACTGAGTTCCTTAGTGGTCAAGTGTATGCAACACTATCATGCCTTCCTCAGGTTGCAAAAGGGCTAAAGAGGTCTGTGGAACAATCCCTTAGCTTTGAAACAACACCTGGAAAAGCATTTTTAGCCAAAGCTTCTAAAGAGCTAACAGAGAGGTGGGGGAATATCAGCATTTTCTTCAAGGACAAAGACAACACAGTTCTTCTGTCACCAGCCCTAGACCCAAGATTTAGAAAGCTCAAGTTTATGCCTGCTGAACAGAGGATAGAGGTTCAAAGCACTGTCGAAGTCCTTGCTATCAAAGCAGCAAAAGAGTCCTGGAAACCTACAGAAGGAGGTCAGAGTGTCATTGTGGAATTGGTGGAAGGAAAATGGGGGCGTTTCCCTAACCTATCAAAGCTTGCGAGATCTTTTCTTTGCATTCCTGGCACATCCACTCCAGCAGAACGGATCTTCTCTGCTGCAGGAAACATTTGCTAACAACAAAGAGCAAGCTTGTCAAGTGAGCATGTTGATATGCTGACCTTTCTTCATTTTAATTTGCTTATTTGATGAAAAAGCCAGTCCAGAAATGATACTGTTACTCACTGTTTTTCATTGAACAGAACCCTGTTGTCTTACAAATGAAGCTTTTAATGCTGCTACCTAATTTAATAGAGATTTGTTTACATTCCTAATTTTTTTTTTGTCTGTAATGCAACTGACATTTTTGTTTATTTGTATTTTTTAATTTAGATTAAAAGCAACAAAATGATTGAAACAATGCTTAGAGAGCATTTGTGATTTGAGTTGGAAAATTGGACAAAAAGATATTGGCCTGTTCAATTGGCTCAAAGTGCAATAAAAATATTTTTTTCCAAAAGCTGAAGTGATGTCCTTGTTTTATTTATTAGTTAGAATAAGTATAACTCAATGTTTTAACAAATTGCAAAAGCTGAATAATCGTTCAAAGCCTACTGATTAATCGGTGAAGAAATTGACGATCAGTCGACTAATCGTTGTAATAATCGTTAGATTAGTCAATTATCAAAATAATCGTTTGTTGCAGCCCTAGTCTGTAATAGCGTTGGCTTTTGGTGCAGAGCAGACGGGAGGCTGGGGCTGTACAGGCTGGTTATGTAGGGTTGCGACTTTAACGCCCTCATTTCTAAGTTAGTTTATTGAGAAAAGCAGTAACAACCATCACAAAACATTTGCCTTGATATGTCAGTTACAGTTAGTATTGTTCTAACCGACTCTGACACCTGTGTGAGTGGTCTTTCTGGCAACTTTCAAATCATTACCCAATATGTCATTTGAATAACAGTAGCAATCCTTGAACTGCCATGTACTCACATTATTTATGTTGTGAAATTGTGAGAGAAGCTTTTACTAGCCCTTACATTGCACACTGTACGAAGGGGGAAAGGTTTAGCCTACTAAACTGAACAAGGCCTGGGAAGAACCACTTCCAAACCTTGGCAGGGTGTCTAAATGTCATTGCCCATTTCCCGTGTGCCCACTACTAGTAATGAACACAATGCTATCCCACAGTCTCCAATATCTGCGCATGGTCTTCAGTAACCATTTTCAGAATGCTTATTCACTGGTGCTTTGATGTCCTTTACTGCAACCTCTTGGCAGTGGAAGGAAAACTGAAATGGTCACATCAGAGCTCCTGGCATGGACTTGAACTTGGGTGGCACCGTGTTGTAAAAGGACACTGCGATGTGGCAAGTTGGTACGTCAGTGGTCCGAACAGCCCTCAGTGATCGAGGCATGTTCCCAGCCACCCATTTCTGATAACTGTTGTCAAGTTCAAAAAGAATACAAGACTGGTGCCTTATCCTTATGCAAGTTTACCCTGGTAAATTTACAGCTGAGTCCTGGGTCAAGTCCTGCTAAGATGAAGCTCATCAGAGTGAGTAGATCTAAAAGGATCTTAATCGCTTCGCCCTACTGCAAAAATCCTCTGGATCACACATTTCAAAGCTGAATTAACCCAGACACGTTTGTCCATGTGGTATTAAGCGATTAGCTGTTGGGTTGGTGTTCAGGCAGTTATTATAGTGCGATGTATTTAACGGTCTTATTTTACAACAGGACTATTGCGATCCAGCTTATTATGGGTTATTTGATGAGTAAATCTCCTTTTGAGACCCCTGTGCCGTATCACAATACAGCAGTTGATTGAAAAGGAATAGACAGTGGAATCTGATGGAGGTAGGTCCATGCAGTGGGCAGTCTTCACCTAGGCCTTTCAAGAGCACATCATTTTTATTGCATTGCATCCTCCCACCCACATGGGCCAGGGGCTTAATAAAAGTAACTATATCTGCTCAGCCCTCGAGCCATTAATGCTGCCAATAACAAGATCTTAATCCAATATGATGCAGGAGCATGGCATAACTCTTTGATTATTTAATACAGAAAAGCGTAATCTTACATCCGAGGTCGAGGTCAGCCCAGGGTTGATCTTTGCAGGACGCAACAAGCAATCTGGAGTCCACCGACTGTGCTGAAGATTAGACTTTTAAGCAGATATGTGCTGTACTTATGTAAATTCGGCGGCAGGAATCTGTCTTTTTCTGTGGGTTTAGAAGCAGTACAGGGATTTTAATCTGACTGTGTGGAAAGGCTTCAGTGGGGAGGGTTCAGTAAACAGTTGGCAGTTTTATTTATTTATTTGTTTGTTTGTTTATTTATTTATTTGTTTTGTGAAAAGCAGGAACCCAGCCTGCTTGGGAAGTGTCTGCTGGGAAGTTAAATTGCCTCCCCCATACACACACACACACACACACACACACACTTCTATTTCAGCCCACACCCTCACATGGCAGCGTCTGCTCCCACTCTCAGGGCCAAGTGTGACTGCATCGGAAACCCAAGTTGTTTTCTTTGAACAGAAACGCGCTTCCTCACTTTGAGTCCTTCGCCAGTTGTCCTTTAGGAAGACGTGACAAATCCAGCTTTAAAAAACCACATGGCGCTATGGGGGTTCGTAAGGCGGCCAAGCAATCTTCTAACACTGGGAAGTCACACCGCCAGAGTGCGTGAAAAGAGGAATCGGAGATCAAAGTGTGCAGCGCCAAGCACAAACATCCCAGTTTCTGTTAGCTTCCCTCTTGCTTTCTGGATCTAGCCCTGCACAAGGAAATTGTCTTGATACCCAGTCTTGGAGGAATTCTGGGAAAATCACCAAAAACCATTCCTGTGGAGAGTATTTCACATAGTAATGTTGTGAAGGTCTAGGCCTATGTATCATCTTGTACCGATCTGATTTCCAGAGAGAAACTCACACTGTGTGCCTGCTAGATAGTGGGGTTGCTACATGGAATTGAAACGTATTTCCTTTAAAGGACCACTTAAAAGGTTCAAAATGGTGTACTTTGGTCCTGTTGAAAGAATACAGCAGAAATATGAACTCCAGTCTTCATTGCTATAAACAGATGCTGCCCTGGTATGGTCTTTTCAATTGATATGATTGTTTCACTGCCAGGCAAGCTGTTGCACTATTAGTAGATGTGTAAATCAAACTGTTTGCCCCAAAATGAAGATCAATGTCTATTACAATCCCTCACGCTCCAACAAAGACCTCTGTTACAGTGCATGTCTGTTATAATAGCAGGTGACATGAACTCTATTCCCCCAGGGCTAACAGGAAGAGGAGGGGGCAGGGCTGGTATTAAGCACTCCATAAGCGTGCATTGATTTCACACTGTGGACAGCATGCTTCAGAATGCCTGCTTTTTCCTGTGCCCTGTGTCCCATGTCAGCACACTGCTCCACTCTCCCGCCACTCTTCCTGTATCACCATCTCCCCAGTACAGGTCGGTCAGTCTTGGCTTACTTCAGTGTGTCCGGCTTGGGATGGAGGACTGATGCTGCTCTCACGGATAACCCTGCAGAGCCAGAGCATACAGTAAAAGAGATTGCACCCAGAAAACAGACTTCTGCCCTCTAGTGGCGATGGGTGGAATCAACTGTTTTGAGAGCTTAGGGGCCCAGGCGTGCTGAAGAAAACATGATTAAAGTGTTATCTGTCTCAGATCAAGCTAATCCTACATGAGCTGTCTGCATTGAGCCCTTTGCAGGGTTGTGAGACCCAACCCCCTTGGATTTACTGTTGAGAACACCAGGGGTACAAGACTAATTTATAGTCAATACGTTCATACTTGCATATATTTGGAAAAAATCTAGGAAAAGTCTTGTTTTGGGTACTGGTAGAAATATTAATCTTCCTCAGTTTTCTCTGCAAGATGCACAAGACCAAGCAATTAGATGCCTGCTCTGTTTAGTGCTTGGTGTTTTGTCATCATTTTGTTTGTGTGCCTGCTTCAGTATTTGAGATCCACCTGTCCCAGGCTTCTCTCCGAAGCACAGTACAAGGGGAGAGTGCTGGAGGAGATTCTTCCCCAGTCCCAGATTAAGACTGGTTTACTGCACAAGATGGATCTGTTGTCAAACCTTAACGCAATGCTGTCTGTCTTCCCTCCCTACTCCAGTTCAGACGATCAGTCTATCTTCTGTGCTTTGACAGTCTCACTTGCCTCGACTCAGTTTGCTCCCCGTGCACCAGGTTCAGTCAGTGCTGTAGCAGAAAAGGAGCACGGTTCCAAATCGATTTTCACGTAATTTCTAAACTAAAATGCAAAGAAGCAGAAATTCTGTAGACTTTCAGTTTAAGCTTCATGTTTCGTCCAAATAATTACTGTCAAGAGTGATGCTTTACCACAGCCTCATCACCCTGAAAAATACATGATGCATTACTAAGCATCAGTGTGTGTGTGTGTGTGCATGCATGACTGAACCTTGTAATGTTGCTTCATGCTCTAAGTTAATGGCTGATTTCTGGAAAACCACTTGCACGGCTGTATGCTTTTTCGAGAGCTTGTAAGTTTGCTTCGTGGAGTAAAGCAGAGATCAAAGCTGCAAATGATGTTTTATGCATGGCTGCTTGCGCATCGAAGCCAATGAAAACAGGGACAAGCATTGCAGCAGAAACTGGGGGAACAAAGCCATTAGAAATTCCTTAAAATCATTGTGATAACATGGCATATAAATTCGCACATATGCTTACTAGCAAAAGGATGATGGAATATATCAAATATTCGTCTTTTTCTCACTCTTGATCTCTGTGTGATTATATATAATGCTCTCACATGTTCAGAGTCCTCCTGGGTTTAAATTCACAGCCTTGGTATAGGTAATTATGCCCATTTTAACTCCACTGCATGTAACCCTTATGTAACAATTGTTAATGTTACTGTGTAACTTTAATTCTACTATAAGTAGGACTAAAATTGTATGTTCTTGCTTTTACTGTATTATGCTTCTTGAAATTGATGCTTTTTTACAATAGTAAGTCAGTAAAGACGAAGATTATGATGAAGATTATTCATAGTAGTAGTACTGAAAAACTGTGAAACATAAAACAGAGCAGAATGGAGCACACTCTTACATCATTGGCCACTTGGGACGTATGCATCATATAGATAGTTTTACTTTGTATGTATTTGTCGAAAAACTGGAACACTTTTGAAAAGCATGTGCCCAGACTCTCTTCTCTTCACTGTAATTCGTGGATGATTTTTTAAAAAGTGATCTCGATGCATCACATCCCTGTAAAGTTGTGTTTATGTGGAACGATACAGTATTATTTGTAAAAGCATACGTTGTCTAGGTTACAGGTGTCTGCTCAGTGACTTAGTCATAGAATGCAATGACTGAGAAACCTTGTGGCTAGAAGGTGTTGACAAATTGTGCCTCTCCTTGTCTTTTTTGGGCCTGATCTTTTTGGCAGCTGGTGACTAGGTTTACTGTGATCAATACAGGGGGGTTGGGGCAGGAAGGCAGGAAGGCCTGTGACAGGAGTTGGGGGTGTTGAGGACAGATAATCTGCCCTTTATAATCCCCCCACAGCCCAGCACCAGGGGGTACCTTCACAAGGCACTATTTAATGAGGGTACAGGAGGGGGGGTGGTGGAAGAGCGCAGCATTAACAGTGCTGGGGCATTGATAGGGCATTGCAGATGATCATGATTGTGGAGATGGTGTTGTATGTCTCTATTGTCGATGCTGATTAGCTGGGGGTTAACAAAACCAGTCTGAATTTGTAGTTCAAACCCCCAAAAATCCTGTAAAAATCACGTTAAAATCGTCCGGACTGAGAATGAACCAGATTGAGTGAATATACAGTGGTGTGTGAACTGTACAGTGGAGGAGGGTAAGATGAAGGCTGTGTTGTGTTTGGGATGACTCTAGGAGGGGGCTTTGGCTTGATGTCTTCTTCAAACTCCTTTCAGGTCTGTGCTGCCCGTGAAGCTGGCTTTCCGTCGGCAGCAGGGGGTCTGTGCCGCTCCAAGCAGCTTTGATCTGTTATTTTTTCAGGCTGATTGTGTGCTTTATATAAACTGCAGTGTTTATACAGATCTGACAATCCCGAGTGGTCCAGGGGGTGGGGAGCAGGGGGCGGCACCCCCCTCCCGTTTCCCCAGCAGGAGTCCTGCTGCTGGGGGAGGCTGCAGTCACTGTGCTCCCAGGCTCGTCCAGGGCCTGTGCCTTTTGTTCGTCTCTAGACAGTTCCATATGCCAGTCAGTTTGGTGGGGAATAGTTTAGAAGTGCAGAAGGTGAGGTGTACGATTTGCAGGAGACTCTCTAAGCGTCAGTGTAAAATAAACACCCCCCTCCCCCCTAGTTACGACACTGATGGTAAAAGAAGTGCGGTGAAGAACAATGTGTGATTTCTGTTGCTTTAAATGTCTACCAGTAGATCATATTTTGCATCAGCTTTTGTTTTAGAGACATGTCATTCTAAAATGAGCAACAAACCCATAAGACATACATTACACAATGCCAAGCACAAAACTGAACAGGCCCTAACACACGATAAGCTGGTAGCTGGGCTTCCTGATGCAGACAGCAGTGCAGGAGATATTTATACTGGTGTGGAATTGCTGTGTAAAAAGGGTTTTGATGGTTTGGCGAGGCAGTGCTCATCTTACTATGGAAGAGGAGTGCCTATAAGTTGCTGGTGCAGGTAGTCCACATGCTTACACATGGACGGCTAGGTGAGTCTTCAGAGAGAGAGTGAGAGGCAGGATTAATTACTCTGTCAGAGCTTTGCAGTCTTGGTTTGGATGCGTAAAGCTCTGTACAGTTTGTTAGCTTTTTTATTAGTCATTATGCAGCCAGCCAACCATATCAGTGAGGCAGATTCAATGGGTTACAGTAATGACTGGACAGGATCAATAACTGAGCAAACAAACCAGGAAAATGAGCTGAAATGAGCTCCTCATTAGTCACCTCCATCATCATCATTTTGTGCATTTACATGACCATTACTAATGGTCTGATGGTTGTCCCTAAATGTATTTCAGTTTTGAAAAATATGATTTATTTTGTACTATTCAGCAATGTACTTAGCTTTTTTCTGACTAATTTGTATTAATAAACAAACATATGTGTGTTATAGTTTTAAAAATGTATGTTTATGGGACAGATTTACCTGCAAAGCTATACCCGGCCCTTTTTATCTAGGCGTAACATTTTATTTTAATTTGATACAGGTGTACTATATATTATTTATTATTTGTCTATTTCTAGTCATAGTGCAAAAAGTTTCACTTACACACTTCACAAAAAGTTTGATTTGCAAATACTTGAATCTTGATGTTGAAACAAACCAAAAAAGACATGGCGTGTTTGTCTGTTTCTTTTCTAGACTTTTTACCACTTTACAATTGTATCTGTCGGTCTTTAATGCTGCGTTAATGAAAATGATCATTAATTAGGATGGCTGTATTGCATTTACAGTGTTTATTAATAACTGAATATGTGTATATTTTAAACAAATAAAAGTCATAAGGTTCTAAGACCTTAATTGCATTTTCTGTGTATTTTTCTGTTCCTTTCATCAAATAAAACTGTTTGTGTGTAGCATTCTCCCCATATGTTTCTCCATGAAATACCACAGGATCCTGTGCAACACTATAGTTCAGTCACATCCAGGTAAAGATCCTATAGGATTCTACAGAGATTCTACAGGTCCGTCTAAAAGATCCCTGGTAGAAATCTTGGGTCCTGTTTAAGATTCTGAAGGACCTGGCGATAGGAACTTGTACACAATGTTGTCAGATATTGATCTTACATGATCTTATAGGATCCTGCACAAGATCCTAATGCAGGATCTGGTCCAAGATCTCTACCAGGGCTATGGCATGAACAAATGTACTGTACTACTGCATGGAGAGCGTGCTCAGGGTCACACATGGCGGTCACAGTCACGTCTTGACCTAGGAGCCTCCTGGTATCCAGCTATTTTTCCTAATCTGCAGTTTGTAGCCCGCAGGATCCACAGTTATTGGCTGCTTGTAAAATGCAGGAGAGAGAGAGAGAGCAATTCACGGGCAGCAGGGTCTGAACACACCTCGAAGCTCTCCGTTCCCTTGCCCACGTGCAGGGGCCCAGGGGCCCAATTAAGCATGATCAGCCACTCGCGTTGTATTGCTCCCCCGACAGTGCTGGACAGGACAGATCTTTATTGAAATGTTGGTTGGTAGAGGGGTGGCAAGAACTGCTCGGAGCTGCTGTGTGCCGGGTGAAGACGGAGACAGAGAGACACATACTGCTCAATAGGAAGTAGCCAGAACATATGGGGAGGGCTCATAAGACATCTTTGTCTGTGTGCGTGTTAGCATTACAGTGGGGTTCTCTATGAGGGTGACCTACTTTGAAATGGGAATATGAAACCGTACAAAGCTGGAGGCAATTAAAGGCCAGCGATAAATAAAAAGAAGCACTGGAGGTTTTTTCTTTCCTTTCTTGATTTTGTTTTGTTCTCCAGAAACGTGTATAATTAGTTTTGGGAGAGAAGAAAGGATCTATGCATTGAGGCTGTGGCGGGGGCCTCTTGTGAGCTGAGCTGTCTGTGAAGACAGAGAGACGTCCTGTTCCCAGTGTCGACAGCCACGGCCTGTGGTTAAACTGGCAGGGAAACTGGTTAAGAACAGGGCTGTTCCCTGGGAAGTGAACTCCAGTGATGCACACAAGCGCCTTGGCACTAGCCTACCAGCCTGGGATAAAACCCACTTTTCAGTCACCCAGTTTATAATTTTCCTGGGCATAAAAGCACGGGCAGGGCTGGAAGGTCGAGACAGGCCAAGGAAGCTGGAGTGAAAGGCGCTATAGTGGTATGATGCTAACTTAGGACCAGTAGTGGAGTGCAGTTTAATATTGAATTGGGGAAATCTATGGTTTCTTTCATATGGAGATTAAAAGGTACCCAATGCAAGGATTAAATACTGCATAATGGTTTGGCAAAAATAAAGTAAAAACATTGTAACACATTTCTACATGATGCAACACACTATACAATGCAGTAAAATGCAGTTCAAGATCCGGCAAATATCCTTACCTAAACACCTGTTTTGTTTTGTACAAAGTGATCGTATTATTTATTGATGATATATTGTACTGTTGTAAACCTGTAAGGATAAAGGCATCTGCCAAATTAATATTGTTAATAATAAGCAAATGAGGGGCAGAAATAGAGTAGGCTTGAATAGTTAGCAAGAAGGATTACTATTTATTGCATTTAAAAATATAATGTGGTCACATCCAGCCATTATAAAGCACTCATCTCTAAACCTGCAATTCCAGTGTGTGCTATTTAATCTGCCATTCATATCTACATATTAATAATGTCTTTTGGTTTTCTGTCTCAGTCACACTACAGACATTTTCTTATTTGAAGGATTTGTAGGTGTAGTCAGAAAGGACTTCTAGTGACGATGTTATTGTCTGCAAGATCTTCATCTCTAAATTTGTTCTTCTTTTTTTAATATTATGATTATTATAAATGTATTGGCAGACACCCATATCTAGGGTGACTTACAGTTTCATTTTCTTTTGCCTTCTTTCTTATTTTATTTGATCAGCTTTTTCTTTAGGTTCCCTATTTATTTTCCACTGTGCTGTCTGACTCGATCCTTGCACAGTGTGGGGATCCCAGCAGGTGGCAGTGTGGCCCTCCCCTCCTGTTTATAGTCCAGGCTTGCTCTGAAAGCCTGAGGTTTGTTAGTCACTCCTGAGCTGTTTAAAGCAGAGACATGAAAGCCTCATCCTGCAGGCTTGCTGGCTGTTCCTAAACAGGGTCTTCAGTGAGTCTTATTCTTCCTGCAGTTTAGTGTTTATGTCATCCATCTCTTTTTCTCGACTGTCAGTCTTTCAGTGGACATCCTTCCCTTGAAAATGTGTGGGTGAAATAGCCTTGAATTTCAGTGGCTTTACTGACTTTCTCCTCTTGTCTCTCTATAGATCTGTCTAACTACCTACTGTCTCTATGCATCAGTATTAAAAGAGACCTTAATGACAGAGCACTATGCTCAAAAAGGAACATCCACAAACATCCACATTGGATATCTCAGTCTCATGCAGAGACGGTCAAAAATGCTCATAAGCAGCCTGGTATTTTTTATCAAGGTAGATATGTGCTATAGGTAGATAACAGTTTTGTTGTGTCGACTGCTCATTTTAAAAAAGCAGTGCTCTTTTTACTTATGAGTGTATATAGGTAACGCCCCTATTCTGGGCAACACACATTTAATTGCTGTGTAATTTACACAATCAGTTGAACCAGTGTTACTCAGTGATTCATTAAGTTTAATGATTCAGAGAAATTCTGTAAAGATTCCACTTCATTGAACAGCTGCAGTGCGTTAGAACAGCACTATAAAAAGCCCAATGATAATTACCCATTACAGTGGACAACATAAGTCATAAATAGTAGGTCTCTATAACTGATTATGGTGTCACAATAGTTACAGTGTTGTCTTTGCCTTGGTCCCCGCAGCTCTGTCTCTGGTGGAGGCCGATCTGGGTGTGAGCGCCTGGGCCGCAATGCTCCCCTGCCCGGCCAGGGGGCTGCTGGGCCAGTGAACGGTGAACTCTTGAGTGCCAGCGCCAGGTAAGACTGCTTTACTGCACTGCTGTCCCACACAGGCTGCTTGGCTTCAAAACCCTGAAACCAAACCAATCTCCAGCCCTGCAGGGTAGTAAGAGTGCTGGATAGTACATACACCATTTATTTCATCTCCTTTTAAGGCTGCCCGTGTGAAACGAGAGCAATTCAGTTCCTGAGAATCAGAGACGTGCTGATTGAGGTACAAGCTATGTGTCTGCTAAGGATTCTTGAAAATGTTTCCCTTTCCATTTTGTTTCCAAGGCTAGAAAGTATAAGAAAGTATAATATTCTGAAATAATTCCGCTTCCGGTGAGGTGGCAGTCACTTGAAAACACACACACACACACACTGTCTTGACTGGCATCTTGACTGTTTTCTCTGGGTGGAGTCCGTGTTCATGCAGCTCTGAGAATATATAACTGATGAAGAAGTTTAATCTTAACTCTTAAGCAACCCTGTGAGATGTGTATGTCTGAAACAGAGGTCTGGTAAACTGGGATTATATATATTTTTTAGTGCATAATATTTCATAAATGAAATTACTTGCTGAATAAGTTTGTGTCCCATGAAGAGTTCAGCCACAACTATAATACAGGAGCACACTTATTTCAGAGCAGTGTGCTTATCGGACTGATCTTTATGCTTTGTTTGGGTGCACTGTGTAAAAGTTTACGACCACTACCAGTTAAAACAAGTGTTACTTAACTGGATTAAAAGATCCAAAGACAGGCTGTTGCATGCAGATTCCAGGGAAATGTTTACATGCAGCCCTGGCCATGGGCTCTGGTGTCCAGCAGGGAGGAGATGTGGCCCTGGGCCTTGACATTGATAAATGGGCTGGAGTTTTGTAAGTCGCTTGCATTGAAATGGGCTCCCATGGAAAGCAAAACAAAAACACAAGGCAAGTTCTTTGAAGTGGGGCATGCCCACTGGGGCCTGGCAGGGCTGAACGCGGGCGGCAAGAGAGTCTGTAAAGCTGGGGTTAGTGGGTAGGTGCCGCAAGGTCAAAGGTCAGGGCAGCATGGCTGGCCTCAACTGTGTCTGTCAGAAGGGGGATGGGAGGCAAGGTACTGGATTTGTGGTGGGGAGTGTTAGTAAAGCAGAAACAGACAACAGATAAACCCTTCCCTCATCAACATACAGACACACACACACACACACAACAAGCAAAGTAAGCACAACTCTGCTAATATCCCTACACAGGAAGTCTGTCCCTTTAAACACAGGCCTCTAGTCAACAAGTTCACAGCAACACACTTTTGACCCTACAGGAACTTTATTTATGTATTCATTTATGTGCCTGACTATGAAAAGTCTTTATTTAAGGAAGCACAAACAGTTGGTGTTACCGCTTAAAGAACCCTTATATTAGAGAGAATTAAGAATGCCCTCATTGGACCTCATTCACCCAGCACTGCTTCTATGAAAACACAAGGCGGATTTATACACACAAATTATATACACATGCACACACCCCAGAAAATGTAAACATTGTTTCTTCTCCTGTCTACTCCCTGACTTACTAATATCTTTCCTCCTCCAAATGAATATCTGCTATGAACACCAGTGTGTCATCTCTGAACACTGGATAGCTGTGGAGGGCAGATGTCTTGTTTGTCACCATGCTAACATTTTACATCATGTACACCATTTTACAACACTATTAAACCAACAAATAACCTGCAATTTTGTGCCCACTATCTCTGATTGCTTACATCTTGTCATGCACTTAAACTCTTGACCTGTACTGTATGTTAGTCCGTTTTAAAGTTCTTGTATCTTCAGTATCCTGGGATCACTATCTCTACGGGGGCGATGGCAATAGCAGGAGAGCTCCCTGTGATTTATACACCCAAAAGGAAAGCAGCCCAGGCAAGCAGCATGCTGGGAGTTAATGGAAAGGGAATTGGTCTCCTGCCATTATAAACAACCCTGACACTTGGCCTGCTCCTGCTTGAGCCCAGCTTTTGTTGTGAGATTTATGACTGAGCAATTGCTGTCTCCACGCACAGGACCTGTATGTGTGTCCGTATGCGTGTTGTTTGTGTCTTTTTATAGCCAGCTTGTGTTACATCCTCATTCCTGTTGCCATAAAGCAGCGCCTGTAAATTGGTAGGCCGAGGCCCCCTGCTTGATTTGTAGCCCGGTCTTTGTCCTGCTTTGATGTTGGGTAGGTGTCATTCTCTCCCCTTCCTCTGGAGGAACTGGGTATTCTGCGTGTTTGATATCAGATTTTATAACCAGTGACCACATGGTCTACTGCACCCCTCACATGCTTTAGTCATAGAGTACTGGACACGCCACAAACCTTTTTCCCAAAAGCATGTGAGGAGTTCTCAGATGTCTATTGGTAGCAATAGTCATTCTGAAACCAAAGGGAACAATGACCTGGCCAAGAGGACGAGGCCATCGGAACCCCCCCACTAGGTGGAATGAGCCAATGAGCTGCTGCAATGGCTGTGTTTGGGGTGGAGGAGGCATGTGAAGCACTGACTGCTGGGAATGTGTGTGTGGTGTTGGTGACTTATGGAATTCAGGAGCCACCATTAAAAAGACCATAAGATAGCATAGATCTGTAGGGGTTCAATTTGTAAAAGCTTCTGGCACGGGTTTGTGTTGGGACCTGTACTTCAGACAGCGCTGGTTTCAGTCCGGGCTGTGTCAGACCCCAGTGCCGGTCAGAGGACACGTTGTGGAGTCAGTTCAGTTACTGGTAATTATTGATTTCAAATGGACAGGATCAATGTAAAAATGGGAAAGAAAAATATCTGTTTATATGTAAACACAAAGGGTCCTTCCCGAGTTAACGAGGCGGCACAGAAACGGGGCAACAACAGGCGTGGAATGTGGCGCCAGTAACGAGATCCTTTGTGTCCTGGTGGTGTTTGACCGAGCCGCGCTAGAAACGCGGTTTGTGTTTCGACTGTCACTGGATACGTCTGTCATCCTCTTACCCGGGGTGAGCTCTGGGGAGGTCAGCGCGGCCGCCTGGAACAGCACTCACAGCCCGCCACGGCTATATTTATCCTCCCATCTCAGGTCAGCAGCAGGATCTGGGGCTGGGCCTGGCAGAGCCTCTCTGGGTCTGTGCGTTTTGAAACACGAGATACGGGAAGGGAGGCATGATTTCGATATGGAGCCGTGGAAAAGGTCGAACTGCAGGTTTTTTTTTTCCCCTCTGTCTTTGCCAGAGCTGTGCTGTTTTGAATCAGAGGTGGTGGGGGGTGGGGGTACGGCACGCAAGCATTGTTTTTGTGGTTCCCTTCATTTGTCGGCTTCAGCCCCCAGGTCATCAGTCGCAAGGTGGGGAGTGTAACTGGATGAGCAGGGGGATGTATGATTGACATTCCCAAACAAATGGAGTAGCTGATACTGGGCCATTGACAGACACTGGAAGCCCTAAGTTATGGGATTGAGAATACTTTCCTGCCTTTTTCCCTTAGGAGAAACTCAAAGTACTTTGATTATTCAGTGTCTTACGTAAAGTGTCAAACTAGCTTGAGGGATCGGGCTCAAGATTAGGGTTTGGTTTGTATGAGAATATACTGTAATGTAGCCTGGTGTATAGTACTGGGGCCCATAGCCACCCCCCCAGGACCCCCAGTGACAGGGACGGGAAGAGGATGGTTTGCTGCCCCCCCCCTTCCCTCTCTTTCTCAGCCATTTCCTTCCCTTCTTCCTTAACAGCTGGTAGCTATCAATCCACACTTAATATCTGGTACACACACACACACCTACATGCATAGTGCGTATGGATACAGTTTTTGGAGTGACTGCTTATGTTATCAGGCAAAGCATACATTTTTTTTCTTGTCAGTATATTTGGGGGGATTTGTTTGTTACCTAATTATACAAGAAAGAAACTTAAGAAAATCATTTCTGGCATAACTGAACGTTTTCCATGCTAGCAAATAAATACTTAAAGACCCAGAAATAAACTCAGAGAAAGACAGACCGTGGTGCCCAGATCAGACGTTGCATTTGTATCCTTGTCAGGCCCCTCTATGACGTGCAAGGTGAAGCAACCAAATTCAGGAGGTGTTTGAGTAGGCGCCCTGTTGTGCTTGGTGTTTGGACCTCTGTTTCAGGGCTACTACCACCACAAAAGCCATTCCTTTTCCTACTAATACTACAACAACAATAATACTGGGAATGATAGACTAGCAGTAAGTTCAGCTGTCCCATGTAGACTTGCACTTGGCAGCCAAAGATAATCTCTCAAACTCTTATCTTGCTCACATTTTCTGCTTCTCCCACTGGTTTGTGTTTTTCTGCCCCCCACCCTCCCCGTGTCCAGGATCAGTAGATAAAGAGTTAAGTGACTAGGACCCGGGCTGGGGGTCTTTCTTCCAAACTCAGCCGTACATGGCTCCTCATTGTGCCGGGGCCTGATTGAGCCCAGTCTGGCCGAGTGGCTCCGAGGCGGAGCAGCCCGGCTAATCAAATCACTCATTTCGAGGGGATTAAACAGGTTCTTTGCCTTTTGTCCACAAATGGTATTATTTTTCCTGGGGTGGGGGGTGAGAGGCATTCAGTATTTTGGCAATGGTGGTCAAGGGGGCCTAGGGTGACAGACGTAGATTGTCTTCTTTTGTTTGTGTTCTTTTTTCCTCTCTTTTGAATGGAGACTCGGGAAATTAATTTATTTTTCTTTTCTTTAACACTCCACTACTTCCCCTTTCTAATGAGTTAGATGCCCCCCACCCCCACTCCAACCCCAGTCCTCTTAAAAAATAGGCAGAACAGCACATGGCAATCATGTAGTGTTACACACACGTTCTGTATTGAAATCTATCTGACCCCCCAAGAGATTCTGTAAGTTCAGGGGGAATATCATGTTAAATCTTACAGGTGTCCAGTGCAACCGCAGATGACAATGAAGTCACGCGTAAACACACGCACATGTACAGTCATTTGCTCCCGAGGTAGAAACTTATTTATTTTCACCTCTCTTCCTCTCACTCTCTCTTTCTCACTCATGGAAAAGGATTCACAGCACACCACACTTTCTCTTTTGAGAGGTTAGACTAAAGAGGGGAAAAAAGTTGTCCTGCGGTTCTGCTGTCTCTGTGCCCAGCCAGTGTGATTGATACAGTAGTCTCTGTAGATACCAGCCAAGTTCCCCTTCATAATAAAACAGAAATTAGTAAAAGCCCCTGCTAACAGGTGTGTTTGCGTACACGTGTTTGTGTGTGTATTTACAGCATGCCTGCGTGTGTGTGCGTTTGTGTGTAAATTAGATCATAGAAGTGAGACATATCAATTAACCATAGGTCATTCCACATTGGGAAGATGTAGTAGTAGTAGTAGTAATAATAATAATAATGATAATAACAATAAAGCATCGCCTTCCTTTTTGGGGTTTGTATCCTGAATAAGGCAAGATACAAATAGAAAGTAGAGAATTAAAGCATAGGGTTTAGCAACAGGGAGAGGAGTTGGGGGCAGTGCATGTTGAAGGATGCTCCCACACAAACCATTTCAGCCATTAACAATATGATAGCCGTGTTCGTTCGGTGCGGGGCAGTGCACCCCTTTTACCAGCTGAGGGTTAAAGTGGAAACGGGCCCCAGTGCCCTCTCCTCCCCCCAGGAGCTGGGAAGGAAAGAGTGATGGTGGGGGGAGCTTGTCTGTGAATTACTTAGAGGAAGCAGGCAGAGAGAGAGGAGAGAATTTGAGAAAGCATAGAAGGAAAAAGAGAGAGAGAGAGAGCGGGGGGGTGAGGAATGGGGTGAGGGAAGGACAGAGAGAGAAAGAGAGCACTGAACCACAAGGGAGGATTATTTTGAGTCTGTGCGTGTGTGCAAGAGAGAGAGAGAGAGAGAGCGAGGGAGGAGGGGAGGGAGAACCGATAGAGAAAGTGAGAGGGGAGGGGAGGAAGAGAGAAGGGAGGGAGGTGGTGGACTAGGAATGAGAGGGGTGGAGGGAAGGGGGGTGTCCCATTCAAACTCCATAGCGGTGCTTTTTTTCTTTCTCATACACACACACACACATACACACACACAAGTGCAGTGCTGAAGTAGGCTGCCATACACAAAGACAGGACTGGAAAACTTCAGGAAGGGAAGACAGGAGTGAAGGACAGTGGGAGAGAGAGAGAGAGAGAGGGGGGGGGTGAAGAGGAGGTAGTGTGAATCTACACTTCCACTCCAACTGGGATCTTAAAGATTTTAAGTTATTATTTTTTTCCTTGGAGGAGAATCAGCCAGCCAGGAAACAGCAATGGACAGACCAGGCAAGGGTATGTGATTTTTAAGCCGATCTGTTTTGGGAGAGAGAACTGCAGACGGGGCTTGGGGTTGGGGGGGGGGGTGAATGTATGTGTTTTGAATTGTGTATCTGCGTGTGTGTGAAAGTGGGTACAGTTATGTGAGTGGATAGTAAAGTGGGCTTAAATAGTCATCTTTGTATTTCTAAAAGGTGCAACATCCCCCACTCACTGATTCAACTATCCTGCAGAGGTCTGTGTTTTTATTCCATAATAGAGAGCAAACATGAATGCACCTAGAAAGTGTGAGGAGACATGTGAGATCAAGTACTTTCGTGTGTTCATAAATATATTTATTTAAAAGCTTAGCTGTTAGTGGGAGAATTTGAGGGTGTCTTTGCCTGTATTACTCACAACAAAAATCCAAAAAACTAAAACTGTCTGATCTTAGGGGAAAGGAAACTACTTGAGGAATGTAGTGTGTACTGAGGGTGTATATCAAGAACAAAAAGTGTGAGAGAGAGAAAGAGACAGGAGCAGGACTTGAGGTTTTGGACTGTGTATGTGTGTGCTGGGAAAAACAGTCGATGCATTTTTTCCTCTAAAAAGTGTTTTAATTGGCTTCACAAGGAGGATGACATTTGACCGGTGTATGAGGCGGCAGGAAAAAAAACAAAAAACTTTCTCTTAGCTCTAACTGGAGGGCAAGGTTTAAGTGCAGCGTGGAATAAAAGCACTGTGTTGTTGCTCTGTGGTGAGAGAGCGTGATTGAGGCTACTGTACTTTATTCTGGGTCTGAGGGAGGACGGCTGCACAGCCACTGCTCTTGTGACCGAGTCTAGTAAACAAAAGTCAACCATGCATTTTTTCACCATACCGTAAGGGCTGTGGTGAAACCAGAAGGCAATTGTTACAGGAAAAAAAGATAAAGTTTCCTAGAAAAGCAAAGTGAAAATAGTTATTTGTGATTTCACTGTGCTGCTGGAATTCCCCTGGACAAGTAGTAGCCAGCGAAGAAGATGTAAAGGTCACAGTTTGTACACGTGTAGTAGCCTTACAATATCAGTATTTTCAGAAAAGTATATTCAGATGATTTTTGGAAATTTCTCTCTCTCTCCCCTAAATAAAAGATTTTTGGAATATTCCAGTATGTTTTTGAAAAGTGCTTTTATATGCTGTTATGATATTGGAAAGTATCTTTTGGTTGCCTGTTTTCCATAAAAATAGCAGAATTTTCATTCTAAATGCACTTACTTTGTTTTGTTTTTTAAATATGATTCTGCTTTACAAAATTATAGTGAAACTCCTTGTGGTTTCTGTTGAAGTCTACATTTTTCTTTTCTTTTTAAATCTTTATACGTCAGTACTTACATGTAATAAAGTTTCCTGAATTCCTTAATGGTGTATTTGCTGTGCTGTAACCTATAATCTAAGCACAATATGCTAGTTGTACTGGTGTTCTATTTTATTTGTTATTTTTTCATCAGTTATGGTGATTTTCAGTTTGTGTGGATTTCCGTGTGTTTTACCTGACCCTATTTGTGGAATCGAGGGCTAACCCTGAATACTCACCAGATTGTAGAAATCTCACAGCTGACAAATCCAGAGACGTGACACTGGTAAACCGAATTAGGCTGATTGATAATTATGTGGTTGTAGTAGTAGTTACTCTTTTTTTGCACAGTTTTACAGTACAATAACTAGTGGGTTTGATGTTCGTGTTTTAGCTTATTTAACCAGACTTATGTAAGTGATTATAAAGTGTGTTGTGCACACTTTTGCTCTTTTTATATTGATATTGAAAATCTCAAGTCAGTACTGCACATCTCCACTGAACCACATCAGAGCATTTCTATTGAAGAGAGCAACATTAACTTCAGTGAATGAGCTATATTGGAATTATGTATTTCACAGGCTTTTCCAAAAAAGACCTGACAATCTCACCGTGGGCTTTCTTGGACTCGTATTTTGGCAAAGCAATGTGAATGTGGAAATTCTGGTAAAATACTGCACGATTATTCCCTACAGTGGAGAGACCAAGGAAGAAAATATAATGTCTTCAGAGTTTCATGGAGATGATGGTAAAATAACAAAGTTAACTAGGTTGTTTTCCCCCAACAAAATCTGATAATATCCAGTAGTAATATAGGTTGAACTTTTATTCCTTGACTTGAAACAGGAAAGGATAAATTAGGAATCCTCGCGGGTGGGAGAAGGTGGAGGTAGTTATTTTCGAACATTATATTTTGACGTAAGAGTCTGATTAAACCCCACAGAATGCAACAATAGGCAGGACAACAAATGTAACCACAGAGTGCTGTGGTGTGAGTGGGCCTTTACAAAGGAAAGGTGCCAGCGTTTTGTGAGGGAGTAAATCTGAAGGTTTCTAATTTCATAGAAAGACCGTACAGCCCTCCCCTGTCTCTCTCTTTTTCTCTCTCACTCCCTCTCTGCTTTTCCCTTGTCTGTTGTTCTTGTTGCTGTTGCCAGGAATGTAATTATTTGATTTTGGGAACATTGTGTCAAGTTGCTGTATAGAAAAGACCAGAATGAAGGTCCAGTATTTGTGTGTGGAAGTGGCCAGGGAAGTTTAAAATGCCATGCTTAGCAGGTGCAAAGTGCAGTGTGGGCTGCATGGAACTGTGGGAAACCAAGGCCATAAAAGTGGGGTTTGTAGTTTGGGTGAAAGTCTTGATTTGGTCTAGGCCTTAGTCTTAAGTAAATGTTTTTGTGTAATGCACTCCAGTAGAGCTGTCTGTCAGGTGTAATACCCAAGAACAAAAGCAATTCACACGTCTGCAAATTCTGTGTAGTGCTGGGGGACCAGCCCCCAAAGTAGAGCATTGAAAACAAGAAACTAACTCCTCAACAACAACTTAATTTGTAAAAAGCAGAAGTTTCGATTGTTAGACCTAATTACACAGACCCAAAATAACAGGATATACACACTCTCAATCAATTAAACCCAACGGCAATACTTAACTAGTTACACAATTAAATGAGATTTATCTTTAAACCCACTCTGGGACAAATATAATGGTTCTGCTATTTAATTTGTGAATATTATGCTGTTTCACATATTTAATAGTGTATAAAACTATTCTCATGTGTTTTTTATAAAGTACATTTTATTGTGTGAAGAAAAAGTCACGTTATTAAAAAAGTAAATAAGCGTAAATAGTTCAACAGAATTACAGTGCTCTCTTAACAGCAGCAAGGTAAATTGATTACATTGATACACAAAGGGTTAATCTGCTTTGAATACAGGAATGTGTTCAGGCCTTAAACAGTGAAATCTGAGTGGAGAACATGTCAGCTGTTTTTCTCCCAGGTGTAAACATTACCAGTGCAAAAACACATACACAGACAAGCAAGTATCTGGGCCTGCCGATTAATCCATGCCTGTGGCCTGTGGGACGCGTCTGTAATGGTGAGGAGTGAATGTTGATGTAATTAGCAATGCTTTTCTCAGCGCATTCACAACTGACAGACATAAAATACAAACTATAACCGTGCGTAAGGCCCTGAATCGTACCCATGGCTGAATGACCAGCTGATGCATGTTGTGTTCCCGTTGCTGTCATATATCCATCTCTGTAATATGTTTGTTGAGGCTGGTCCCTGCTTTCAAGTGCTACCACATCTGCGTGACTGTAGTCTATCTTTCCATGAGTAATAAAGGAATATTATAATATAAATCGCATTCCTGTACAGTGACGGCCCACTCCACCATGTGTCTGGGGCCTACTGTGACGTTAAGCCTAGGTGATGGGTGGCATCTCCTTGAGCCCCCCGCCTCCCCTCTCCTCTTCAGCTGCCACCAGACCTGCTTTCATTAAAAGCTCTGAAAACAAGAGCTCCCCCCCCCCATCCCAAACAGCTCTGCATCACTGCCTTTAATATGAAGCCTCTCTTTGTCTCCTTCGCTTGTTGTTGTTGAAAGAGCCTGTGTCACAACCTCATTACTCTCCCCTCTCTGAAACACTCAGAGATGCCATACACTGACGCACGATCGTGTCCTGGGGAATCGGCACCGGCACCGAGCAGTAAATAACAGTCAGAGGTTGGGGATCGCTATGACATTTAAATATATGATTTGGATGCCTAGTTTTTTTTCCACTGACACAAAAGCTACTTTGAAGTGGAGCGAAGGGGATCCAGATCATTGATTGTACAAGAGCCTGATGTCCAATTTGTTCAGTGCTAGTGAGATTGATCGCAGGGGGTTATCGGGAATTGGATTTTAAACCAACTGGGTACTTAATGAACCAAGAATACAGAGTTACTGCAGCGATCGGTGTGTTCTTGGAATCAAGTCTGAGAGTGCATGAGAGAAATGCTGTAGCCCCAGTAACCATTTTTCAGTTTTGATTTGACTTCATTAACTGTTAAAGACATAAGGGTGGCAAGAGATGAACTTGTGGGCTCCAGACTCTGTGCCCTCTGTGTGGTTGTGTCTTGTGACTCTCCTTAGACTTCATTTTTTTAGGACAATCCTGTTCCTCTTTGAGGGCAGTCAGGCCTTCCTCAGGAAGCATTTTGTAGAAACCACAGAATTTCCAGTCTGTGACGATGAGGAATACTGTCTACTGCTGATGCTGTTAAACAGTGTTCGTATGTTTTTAAGGTTATATCAAACGGGCAGACATAGCGAGACACAGGGGTCGCAGTTGTGTGGCAAGACGAGGAAACCCTGGCCAACAGCCCAGACTGGAACCAGTGCTGGGTGGACTGTAGGGCTCAGTTATGAACAGAATCTGGCTGTTGCTCAATGAAGTCTAAATGAAAGGGACTATGATCTTTTAGCTTGGGTGGCTGACTACCAGCAAAAGACCTTACCCCTCCAACACAACTCTATTGTTTGTCAATGCCAGAGTTGTCTCCTAGCATGGGGAGCACAGTCACAATCTCATAATAAAAACCTGTTGCATGATACAATGATTGACACGCACTGTCCACGCAGATTGGAACATTTGACCAGCACTGTGGATATCAAAACCTCTGCTCCCCAGTTCATGTATGCGCCCCCCAAAAAAGAGAGTGAGGCTGTAACAAGGCCTGTGTTGATTTAAAGCCTATTTATCTATGTAGAGTTTTGTGCTTCCAGTTTCTACTTCACTCGGGAGGGATTAATAGAGGCCAGATGCTTTGAGATGCTAAGGAGTCGGCCTGCCCCCTTGTCAGCTCGGAAAACACTCCCGCATTGAGGCTGTTCTCCGGGCCTACGCAGCGTGTAGGCCTCGGACGTCACCATGGCAATGGCTCGCAAACACAGCGAAGGAAGATTGATGTGAATGGCTGCAACAACTGCAACAAGTTGGTCATAAAATTAATGTGTAGCAGGACAATGCTGAGCCAATTACAGTTCTATTTCAACTGCTTTGCTGCCTGCTTTTAATTCAACCTCTTCTTTGCCGTGACATTATGGGTTTTATTGACTTTCCTGGCTGAAGTAAATTGGACTTCATTTTGTCTAGAGGGGCACACTGGGCTGAGGGGTTGGGGGGGTTAGGGGGATTTGAGTTGGAATATTTTGAGGCTATAACCTTGGCAACCAGGATGTTGGCTACACTTGAAAGGTTCTGAAACATTTTTAAACCTGTTTTTTTTTTTTTTTTTTTTTTTTCCTTTTTCCATATTAAGTCATTGTAAAAGTATGATTTGCATTATTATTGTTTTCTTATTATTTTTGCAACTCAGAATTTCACAGTGAGAAACCTGCTCTCATTTAGTGTGTAATGCAGAGCCCTGGGAGAATGGAACTGCAAAAAACAAAACACTGAGCACAAAATGGAGCAGCCCTAGGCACTACCTGATACCTTACAGTATTGTGCTCTTTAAAGCAATATACATCAGTTTTATTTGGCCCTGGGTCAAGTTTCACCCGCTTCTCCCACTTTTTTGATACTGTCAATGACTCCAGCAACCAGTCAGTCAATCAGTGAGGTGTTTGCTTTTCCATTGCCTCATACCGAACCCCTAGTGTCGTTAATATCCAGCCAAAGATCTGCAGTGACCGTAGTTAACTGCAACAGGTAATTATCACAAATTGTGCCACCCGAGAATGGTGTGAATGCTGCTGCACAGACATTGTGCCTCTGTAGTTAAAGCTGACTCTACCATCCTGTTTTTAAACCTGGTTAATGATGTGAATTTCTATGTGGTGGCCGTGCTGTACTGCTTGTAGAACAGACACTGGTATGGGCATGACACAAAGCCTGGCACAAAACCGAGCACACCCTGACCCCAAACACTCGAGCAAAAAAGGTGAGGATAATCCCACTGGTCAATTGAAGACAGGGCTCTTTTTTACGAATACGGTGTGCCACTTTCACTTGACAGACAGGTGATCTCATAGTGCTGTCTCTACTGTAAAATGGGAGGGGATTTGCTTTACTTGTTTGTGTCCAAGTGTGGGAGTGAAAGAAAGCTTCAATTAAAAAAAAAATTGTGTTGAACTTTTTGTTTACATGCGGGGAATGTGTGCGAACCCGTATAGGACTGTATTCTTCATACTGGCACCAGCATATAGAAGGGGGATTGTAGGAAAAGTTGGCTGCTTCATTACCTGTCAACACCGGCACACACTTGAACTATCCACAGGTTTCTTTTGAGTCAATTTCTTTCTCAATGTTACATAATTGTAAAAGAAGTTGTTAACTTTCTTATGTTATTATGTGGTTTTATCATGGAAATTTTGGAAAAGGTGGAGGATCATGTGTGTGAACTGTGCTATCCCCCTCACAGATCTTTAACACCCATCTCAGCTCGGTGGGACACTCACTGTTGCGCTTTCCCTATCTCCGTGTGACCACCCAGTAGGAAGATAAAATTTTGTGGCAATAGGGGATGTTGGAGGGGGGCGAGTCCTACAGGATTAGGCAGGAATGTGAAGCCACAAAAGATGGTGGTTGATGCGGGGCTCTGCGTTCTCTTCGATGGGGCTTGATTGAATAACATTGCAGCCGTGTGATTCTAATACAAACTGTGCATCGGCATGAAGTGCATAGCTATGCTGTCCACACACACACAGACACACACACACACACACACACACACACACACGCACACACACAGATGTCCTGCAGTTCAAGTCCCATTCTGTGCTGATCCCATTTCACGGAGATGATCCTGTAACACACAAACAATTCACCCCCTCGGCCCCCTCTTTAAGCAGGATAAGAGAAGCAAGTTTGGGTAATTGGTGGGGAACGGGAGGAGGATATAGGGATGAAAAAAGTAAGTGGTGGAAAAAGAAAAGCACCAGGAGTGGAGATGGGCAACTGGTCATAGGAAGCCGCAACAACTCAAGAGGTATTGGGTAATCACTGTTCCCAGTTCTAGTGCCGAAATAACTTATTTAAGTTATTTAGTGTATGGATTGAATTGTTGGAGTGTGCCCTATACTGGGGATATCTCCGCAGTGTGTATATTGGCAGCCCTGCCTTACTGAAGATAGCAGCTTCTACAGACATGATAAGAGCGGTTACAAAGCACCAAGCACATAAGGGAGCAGACACAAACACATACGTCTGGTGGCTCGGAGCCTGTGTGTCCTGCAAGGTCTGGTGCAAAAAATCTGATGGTACCAATGCAAAGAAGACCTAGTGAATACCAACGTTGAGTATATTGAACAACCCACCCTCCCTCTCTCCCCTCTCCTTTACCCACACTGTGTAAGCCTGCCAGCTTCCCCTTTACATTATTAATGGGGACTGGGGCAATCGGCGAGTCTTAATCCCATCACTCTTTTCTCCTGTCTCCCATTTATCAACCCGAGAACCAGTCCTCCTCACCACCACAGGCTTGGGTCTGTGTGTGTGTATTTGTGCAGGTCTATGTATGCTTATATATATATATATATATATATATATATATATATGTGTGTGTGTGTATGTGTGTGTGGGGGGGGGGGCAGTGCTTGTGTATAATAGTGTAGAAAAGAGAAGGTTGTCCAGTTTAACCTCAGATTTGCATGCATTCCTCGAGAGGGGGCAGCCCGGCGGAACAAAGCATCTCTCTCCACCCCCTCCCTGGTTTCTGCCAGTCAAGCCCCACTCCCTCGCTGCCCAGGGCTCAAATAAGGGGAAATCACAACAAAAGACCTTGTCCCGGGCCTTGTTTGGGGACTGGGCCCTTGTCACCGGAGCTGTTGTCTATTTTGGGGTGGGGGGAGCCAATCGATCACAGTGACCTGTGCCCCGGCCCCCTGTTAAAAAGGATTCGCCAGAGTTTGAGATGAAAACACAGTGGACACGAACGCATCCCCGTCTACATCCGCTTCCTTTGTGTCCACTGTGCAGGGCCTGGGGCAGACCAGCACGGAGAATTCATTATTCTAGGACATGAGGGAATATTGTTTTTGGCAGGGTGAAATTGCAGTTAATTGCAGTGTGTTAGTGTTCAAAGACAGCAGGGCCTTGCGTGCGTGACTGTGAGTGTGTGTCTGTCCTGTGGCTAGGTGACAACGTGAAGCATATCAGGTTTGCAGTGAGTTTAGAAATCTAGTGAATGGTGAAAACACCTTTGATCAGTCCGCACTATAGCGTCCCCTCACTAATCCCAGATGACAGCCTCCCAGGTTTAGTTACTGTGGGCCACAGAGTCAAATCAATCAACTGTATACTATTTTTAAGCTGTGGTGTGTGTTCGTACGGACTAGTAGATCTAGCACTAGGAATAATAAAGCGGTGGTCTAGTATAAGGATCGACTTTAAACTGTGCTCCTGTCTCGTAAAGGTGTGTAATGAACCTGCAATGCTATCTAACATGAATTGAGATGCAATGACTCTAATCCATGAGAAATAATATTTAAGTGACCTGTGTATCTTTGACATCTATTGTTTTTATTTGCTGTGTATCCTGGTACTATTGGCCAATGAAGGCTTGTTACTGGATTCTTCAGAATTCTTCTTTCACCACAGGGAATTCTAAACAAACTACAGAAAGTAGCAAGGACTGAATGGACTATTTTTAGCTTGATAGAGAAGTGCAGGATTTGTGAACTTTCCCATTTAAAGACTAGTAGATCTAGCACTAGGAATAATGAAGCGGTGGTCTAGTATAAGGATCGACTTTAAACTGTGCTCCTGTCTCGTAAAGGTGTGTAATGAACCGGGTTATTCCAAGACAGATTAAAGCTTTTAGGAATCCTGTACTGAAAGCATGGCCTAAAGGTGCTGCAGTGACCCAATCCAAAAAAGTCCATTCCATTTAGTGTGGATCTGGGTATTAAGAATACAAAACAAATGCTAGTAATCAATCTCATTGAATACAGGAAAAGTTTATTTGAATATTTCATAATAACACTGAAAATAAATGTTTCTAATACATGCTTTGTTGTTCATTGAAGTCCATGGATGTTGGGCATTTGCCATTGATTGTTTATTGGAATTCCTGTTTGTTTCATAACCTAGTTACTTTATTAAAAACTGAAATGATTCATTACAGATGTGTAATACGCACAAGATACAATAAATAATCCAGTATTTATTTGACTGTTTTTCTTGTTAAGTAATACAACATCAAATTGATGTTAAGAATGCAGTCTTAATTGCCGATGGCATTTTGGGATATTCAGATGATATTGATGATAGCCGTGATAATCTGTACCCGATCATTGATCACTCAAAATGTAGGCCTAAATCTCCTCCATCCCTTTTAACCATAACTGGTTCACAAATACCATCCACTCTTTTTATTTGTGTATCTGGTGTTGTAGGGCAGTTTCACACAACTGACCTCCACATTTCCAAGCCCGTCTGTCTCACTGGGAGCTGGTTGTGGATTTAGTATTGTCCACACTGAGGAACGCCACAAACTCTGCTGTGGCCTGTCTGTCCTGTAGAGCCACAGTGAAAGAGATTTTAAAGCAGAGTGATATTTTTCTCCCTGTAGTGAGACTTCTCAAAATGTGCATCTCCAGACACTTGGATTCATAATTTAAAATTGTGCATCAGGAGGCACCATGTTACAGAAACAACAAAAGGGATTGGATTACAAATGAGGGAAATCGTGAACTTGATATTGATCCTTGAAATCGTCCTCTTGCACCTGCATATCACCTCCATGCGGCCAGAGAAAGGAAAAGCACAATATTGACTATGCAAATGGTAGTTAGAGTGAAGGATTCCCAAAATGGTTGAGAGTGGTTCCGTGGTGCAGTTTGGGTTGCAATGCTCGCTCTGCAGAGTCTGGAGTTTCCACCGGTCTGGAGGAACTTAATTCCACAAAAGATCGGCACCACCAGGGTAATCCTGTCAGGCATCACTGTGGCTTCTAACATGCTTACCGTCAATGGGATTGCTCCATTCATCCAGCCTCTCAGACTGGATGTAATGGAAAATGCCTGCAGATTATCATCTTCCTTACTGAGATCAAAACGTCGATGCAAAAAAGAAAGCAATCTGACGCACTTAAAGTAAAAATAAATACAATTAAAGTAAAAATCTTGGCACTATTATCAACTGATCTTAAGAGCAAAGAAAGATTCCAGAGAAGCATATTTTCCCCCTATTGCTCATGCTAGCTTTGTAGTGAATCAAGCCTAGGTTTTCATCCAGTTGTCTCTTTAAGAGACAGAGAGCCAACTTCATCTTCATGCCTGTGGTAGCTCGTTCCAGACCTCCACAACTCTGTGTGTAAAGAAGTTTCCACATTTCAGTATCAAAAGAGATTCCTCTAAACTTGCCTAAACTTGTAAAGTTTTTCTACGGTATTGGTTTCATTCTGGAGGTGAATTAATCCTTGAGTTTGACTGTGCATCCCTTCAGGATTTCAAATACCTGAATCAAGTCACCTGTGATCAAGACTAAAGGGGCTCGGTGCCTTTTATACTGCCCGTGGAAAACAATCCTTTGAAACCAGAGCAGCTGGTTTGTGATAGCATTAGTGTTCTTCAGAAGTGGATTTGGCTTGGTTTGTGCTCCGGCATAATGTAATAAAACTGAACCAGCTCGAAATTGTGCAGCACTGGTGCTTTTTCAAGTAACTTGGCTGACACTGAGATTGGCGAGGGGGGTCAGTTTGCTTTTGAGTTTTGATGGAGGAAACACATCAGAGCCAAATTAGCTGTTAAGATTTGTAGCTCTTGAGTAGCAGCATCAAAAAGGGCAGGCCTGGGAGTCAGGGAGGGGGTCAGGAGAGCACTTGAACTCAGGGGTCGTGGGGGCACAGAGGTCAGATCCAATCCACCGGACTCCCTAATCGCATTATCCCGGCCTTAGAGCCATGGGCATGGCCAGAGACTTCCAGAGACAGGCATGTCTTCAAACATGAAGAAATTGGAGGGGGGGGTGGTGCAGGAAAAGGGGTGAAGTGATCCAGAATGATCAAGCCCTGGGAAAGAGGTTTGACCAAGCTGGCAATCCCCCCAAAAAACAAAAAATACCCCTACAGAAGCTTTTTAGATCTTCGTGTGGATCAGATCTGGCCTTCAGAGCTCTGACAGGGGTCGTTCATCACTGTGTCAGCGAGTGCTGCGCTGGTGCAGGCTTCTCACTTCATAGTGCGAGCTTCCAGTGGGGGAAAGCCCTTTACTGGCATAAGAAAGACATTACGATTGGTATAATGGATTAAAATGACGGGGCATGTGCACACAATCGCTGCAATATTCTACTCACTGTGCAAACTGCTGCTGATCTATCACATAGACCTAGTATCTGTAGTAAAGATGGATACCCAGGATTCTGCTAACCTGGAACAACATTTGTAAAGAGTACTGTAATCTAAATCAGCATAGTTAAAGTATAGCTCCTTCTGTAATTTAGGACAGTAGTGTTGACTGTGAGTATAGGTTTTTACTGTAGAATTTTTAGTCCTAACGGGTCCAATATAGGTTATGCATAACAATTTGTGCTTAGTGAGGTTTTGAAATGAATGTTTGTTTTTTCTGTGCTTTTTTACCTCCTATATTTGCAGAAACAATAGTTTTAGTGTAAGATTTTGTTTCCTGGGTTAATTCAAACTATCATACTCTCCCACACTGTGGACATCATGGGACCAAATTAGGTCTAATGGCAGACTTCAAATGGGGAGAATGTGGGGTTGGGGGTGGGATCAACTTAAGGAACACAGAAAAGTGTCTATAGTGGCTACCTCCAGAATTGTTGTCTTTATAATAATTATAACCGTTAACTTGTAGTGGATGGAGCATGTTTTGAAAATGGGTGGATGCTAATCATTCTGAACGCAGGGCCCTATTTATCTATAACACCCTGCTAAACTAGGTCATGATTGCCTGACACATCATAGACATTATATAGATACATGCATCCCATACAACACTCAACAAGATTGATATTTCTGCGTAAAGAATATACATATCAAGATGCATACACAGAAACAGGCAGAAAAAGTGTCTAAAAAGCAAAATACTTGAATGAGAGGGAGAATCGGGACACACAGAAGAGAAACAGCAGTACAGACACACACACACACACACACACCTTTCTCAAAACATGGTCACCTTTGACCTCTGCCAGTATAGGAGCTGATGGGATGTGGGAGGGCAGGGCCATTGTTGGGAACATAATGGGAGTGCTAGCCCGCAGTGGTCAAGAGCTGCTGCGATTGCCGGGATGAAAGGAGACTTTTGTTGCGGCCCTCTTCCCCGCTACACTGGAGCTGCACTCGGGGAGCTGCGAGCAAAACGCTGCGCTTGAGTGCGCGCTTCGTGTCCCCCTGACGCATTGTGCATGGCTGCCTTCAAACTGTACGCACTCAGCACTTTCTCAGAATATAATCCATCTCAGCCTGTGTCTGAGGATGGACTACTTTTCAATAATGAAATCTATTTAGATGTGCGCAAGCACCCATTCCCTGGATTAGACATCACCGGTCAATAATGTCAACCAGTTGAGTTCCATCATATAAAGAGTTGCTTAGACACGAGAGAATCTGAATTGGACACCGAGTACCAAACAGAACAGCCCCCAATACTACACAGTCTAGTACACTGCGGCCTTGTACATCCCTCGGCACTGATTTGATGTGCTTCTCACATGGCCTTGGAGTTATATTGATCTTAAAAGTCCTGCCTGAGAAAGGCTGCTCCTTAACTCTTTCATGTGTTTTTAATCTCAAAGGTCCAGCTGATTACTGTCATTTCATCCAGGAGTCTCTCTCTCTCTGTGTGCTGAGGCAGAATATCTCCAGATTAGACAGACACTGGTTTCCTCTCTGCTGCCCTTCCCTTGGCTGTTATACTGGCAGCACTGGACTACATGTTATTTCAGAAAACATCTGTTTTCTTTGGCCCGGGGGGAAACTGTGTTCTTTGACTGCTCTGTTGTAAGCAGGAATTTGCCTTCATGTGCAGTTGTCTCTTTAAAAATGATTAGAAGCCATGAATTGGTAGCAGTGGGACAGCCATTCGAATCTCAGTTTGCTGTGTGCGTTTACCCATTTTGCTAACCAGTTTCAGGTAGTATCTACAGAAAACCATTGTGTGATGTATTTTGTCATATTCCTGTTCTAAGGTGAAAGGCAATGTGATTCATGATGCTGCTTATTAATATGGACTTGACACAATGCCGAGCACACCAGGATTACACGCAGCACAGTGGATGGCAATGGTAAATCGTGTTTATCCCATTGCAGCAGGGTGTTCTGTAGCTCTTTACTGTAGATTCTGTCTGGCTATTTGGTTGGAACAGCTGTTTTTCCCCTGCTAAGAACAGGGGAAAAGACCCTCTTGTGTATCTTGCGCGTTGTGCTTGCTAGTTGGTAATCGATCCACAACAGTCATCCTGGCATTTCTTAAAGGACCCCAGAGAACTGGATTTGGATTTGATTTCACTGGTGACCTGTACAAGATCCAGCTTGTGGTCTCACCTGTGTGATGTCATACTGACCAAATGTCAATAGTAATCAGTGTTTTCCTAATTTAATTGTCTTGTCTTTTATAATCTCTCTTTACTTGTTATACCCCTTGGTTTGGAATTGCCAGTCTATGATCAGTTCAGTGCTGTAAATCCTGTACTACAACAAGGCACGTAGACAGATGTAGATCCCACAGCCCTTCCCCATTAACCTTGCCAGGTGCCTGTCTTGCAGAGTGTGTGGCTGCAGCAGGTTGTGACGGCCATGGCCCTGGTGCAGACTCTGCCCGTCCCCACTGATTGCCAGAGCTCCGGAATCGACGCGCCGCACCGTTCCCTCTCGCGCTCGCCATCCGCCCAGGGCGCCATGGGCTCGGTCAGCAGCCTGATCTCCGGCCGTCCCTACCAGGAGCGCCACTGCCGGGCAGCAGACCCCACCACCAAGGGCCGCAAGCCGGGCCCGGGCGGCTTCAGGCAGCAGGATGGACAGCCCCGCAGCGCCGGCTCTCAGGACCCCCTGGTCACCAACGCCAGCCAGCCCGCCCGGAAGTCCGCTTCCGGCTCGGGGAACTACGCTTACCTGAACGAGGAATTTGTTGGCGATTGGAATGACAACCACGTGGCTGTCGCTCCCAGCAGCCCCTGCAGCGACCCGGAGGAGGCTCGGGAGTGTCGGGGCCTTAACGGGAACATCGGGGGGCCGCCTCCCAAACTTGTCCCCGTGTCGGGCAAATTGGAGAAAGTAAGTCCCCTTCCCCCCGCCACCCCCTCGTCCACACTGCTCCATCACATGAACTGCGTGATCGATCAGATTAACAGTTTTATTAGGCCCATCCTTCATTCTGCAGGGGGATTTGAGCTCACATGAGGGGCTGCGGTCAATCAGCTGATGGTTGATGTGTTCTGCTACATCCATGTGACCCCTGGTTGCATGTTCTGGTCAATCAAGTTAAACACTGTCACCGACTGGCTACGCGTCTAGGGAATTAACTGTACAAAGAACTGAAAAATATCACTGAGACCCTCTATGAGGAGCGCTGTGTGTTCTCTAACCTTTAACTGAGCACCTATCCACAGAAGTCTGATGAGGATAAAACTGGGCTGGTGAACCCTGGTCCTACCGAGCTACAGTGACTTGTTATATATAAATAGTTAACTACTCAATTGATCCGATTATTGGCTTGTCACAATGACGATGTTATTGAGTGACTGAGGGTTCTGAGACCTGTAAAATCAGGAACAGGGCCACAGAAAAAGAAAGATGTAACAAACAGTATCATATGATGTTCCTTGTGAAAATGAATCTTATTTAAATCAGATGCCTAAAATAGATGAAAAGCAAAACAATAGGTGCCAGTCATACCTTTATCAATGTGCTTTAGTTTACGCTATACTGCCTCCAACACATCAGCAGGTCCTCCGCCCCCTAGATCAGCCCTCAATGTCAGGCCCAACTCTCTGATGGATGGTGCAGTAATCTCTGTCTCTGTCTCTGTCTTTCTTACAGAACATAGAAAAGACACTCATCCGGCCCACTGCCTTCAAGCCCGTGGTTCCCAAGAACCGCAACTCTGTGCAGTACCTCTCCCCGCGGCCAGGAGGCAGCCTGTCAGAGAGCCAGGGCAGCCTGAACCTGCTGCTGCCGGGGGCAGGGGTGGCTCCGGGGCCCGGGGGTGGGGCGGTCGGCAGCGACAAACGCAACTCTTACAGCGGGGGCCGGAACGGCGGGGGCAGCCAGTCGGGAACCCTGTCAGACTCTGGGCGCAACTCCCTCTCCAGCCTGCCCACCTACAGCAGCGCCACCTACAGCCTGGCCCACGGCGAGGCGCCCGGCGGACACCTGGAGCCCTCGAGGGTCGCCCCAGGCCACGGCCACTCCAACTCCGACAGTGGCCGCTCGTCCTCCAGCAAGAGCACGGGCTCCCTGAACGGGCGGGGGCAGCCCCTGTCCGACAGCGGCTCGTGCGGCCGCTCCCCCGCCCTGGCCGAGGGCGAGGAGGCGGTGATCCGGGAACTGGAGGACAAGCTGAGGGAGAGGGAGCTGGAGCTGCAGCAGCTCAGAGACAACCTGGATGAGAACGAGGCTGCCATCTGCCAGGTCAGCCCCGTGGGAGAGAGGGATGCACAGAGACACTCGGAGAGACAGGGACACAGCTTTTATTTTTGTACTTGAATACAACAGCAAAAACTTTTAATGTATACAGTCTGCAGTTTCATTATACCAGGTATTACTGCGTTAAAGGATTCAGAAAGAAGTGCTACAAATCTGAGAACTTTTGAGTAGTGCTGCCAGCCAAGTACTGAGCGCACACTGTGTAACTACTACAGAAATGCAGACTCCAGTACCACGTACACTGGCCCCAGGTGTTAAGACACCCAAACACACACACACACAAACACAATTCCTGCTGACCAAATATAGGCATTTATGTTTGATCCCTAAAGCAATTGACCATATCTTTTCAAACCTGATCGTCTTTACTTTGAGTGTAAAAGTCTAGATTGTATATAAAAAGCACTGTCTAAATCATTTCAAAAATAAATGATATGGGGTTCCCTGAATTACAAAGAAGAATCACTGAAGGACTGGAAAACGTGCTACGATGAAAAACACATCCTATAAAACAAGGCTCTGTAGTCCTGGCAAAATGGCGAAAAGGTGCAATTGGAAGGAGGCCAACAGTTGTCCCTCTCGCTCCGTGTGCGCAGGTGTACGAGGAGAAGCAGAAGCGCAGCGAGCTGGAGCTGGAGGAGCTGCGCCAGAGCTGCGCCGCCCGCCTGCGTCAGGCCTCCCAGAAGGCCCAGCGTGCCCAGCAGGTGCTGCAGCTGCAGGTGTTCCAGCTGCAGCAGGAGAAGAAGAAGCTGCAGGAGGACTTCGGCCAGCTGCTGCAGGAGAGGGAGCAGCTGGAGAAGAAGTGCGCCACCATCGAGCGTGAGCAGACGCAGCTGGGCCCGCGGCTGGAGGAGACCAAGTGGGAGGTACGTGGGGGGAGAGGGCGTGGGAGAGACCATTAGAGAGAGAGAGTTTGGAATTTGGAATTGCCAGTTGTTTTCTTTTCTACCCACCCAATATGGACATTGCAGTTGGTAATTAATTTGGCTACAACTCTCATTCTAACCCAGGAGAGATTTAGATACCACTAACACACATGGACACATCACACACAGCTCAAGATATTTTACAATCGATCAACATCCGTTTACAGGGTTAGTTCATGTCTTTGCAGTGGCTGTGATTGATGGCTGGTTTTTGAATTTAGTAAACACATTATTTTGCATAAGAGACCTTGACCTTGACCTTGAAGAAATTGGCCTTCTTTCAATTTGAGCATTACATTAATCTGGTCTACGCACCGTAGTATATTAAATATATCTAATCGTTTAAATCATCATTCCAAAAAAGACAAAGAAATCTGCATGGTGACCTGTAATCAGTCTTGTTCTTCAGACAGAATCAAAATGAACCAAGGGTTTTTGGAGTCCAAAAATTTGTTGTTAAATTAATGGTTAGCTAGACTTTAGGGACTCATGATTCCAAGGATTTTTTTCTATTTGATATTTGTTGTCCTTTTTGCTCCATGGCAACATCTACTCCCACCTTCAAAGTCAAAGTTCGGAGCTGCCAACTGGGCCAGAGACCACGGCAGTGTTGTTTACTGAAACGTGGTTTTGGGGAAATCAGCTGTAGTTGATTTGGAGATTAAAAAAAAAAAAACAGAATTGCAAAGGCTTGTTGTTCTCTGAATCTGGATTCCCTGTGTTGTCACTTTCAATAACAAGTATTAGATAGGAATGCTATCTGTCATAAGAGTGGTGGTCTGCGGTGAGGTCTGGGGGGTCTGTGTGGCGGGTGTTAAGTGTGCCTCTCCTCCCTGCAGGTGTGTCAGAAGTCGGGAGAGATCTCGTTGCTGAAGCAGCAGCTGAAGGAGCTGCAGGCGGATTTGGGCCAGAAGGCCAGTGAGCTGCTGTCCCTGAAGGCGCAGCTACGGGAGGCGCGGGGGGAGCTGCAGGCCAGCCAGGTCCACACGCAGGAGGTGAGTGCGGCCGCCCGCACCCGCACCCTGGAGCTGGAGGTGTGCGAGAACGAGCTGCAGCGGCGCAAGAGCGAGGCCGAGCTGCTGCGCGAGAAGGTGGGCTGGCTGGAGGAGGAGTCGGTCCGACTGCGTGAAGCCCTGAGCGTTCCCTCGGGCAACATGCACGCCGGGGGGCCGTGTCTGGGACTGGGGCGGGGCTACGAGGAGGAGCATCAGCTGCTGGCGTACGAGAGCGACGAGGCCAAGGCCCAGCGGCAGAGCACCGACGCGCTGCACTCGCTCAGACAGCAGGTGGAGCGGCTGCGGGCCGAGCTCATGTACGAACGCCGGCGCAGCGAGGACCAGCTGGAGGCCTTCGAGGACGAGCGGCGCGTGTGGCACGAGGAGAAGGAGAAGGTGATCCGCTACCAGAAGCAGCTGCAGCAGAACTACATCCAGATGTACCGTCGCAACCGGGAGCTGGAGCGGGTCATGAGGGAGCTCAGCCTGGAGCTGGAGACGCGCGAGCTGGAGGAGTTCGAGGTGCGTGGCTCGGAGATCCACTTCGAGGAGATCACCGCCACCGAGATCTAGACGGGCGCCCTGCACACTCAGCCCTGTGGTCTTAACATGGAGAGGAAAACACAAAAGGGATCCACATGCTTCTGATCGGAATCTGGACGGACACAGCGTGAATAAAGGAAAACAGCCGCTAGCCAACACTCTTCTGCCCCCCTCCACCTCTCTCTTGCACTCTCCTGCAGCATGCAATACACAAGCATTTGTAAGCAGAAGAATCTAATAAAAGGAGATGGTTGTGCATTCAGGGATAGGAATCGGAATACCGGTTCATTTTCGCAGGCCCAGAAAATCCAATGTTTGCTCCCCGCCCTCCTCCTCTCGCTCTCCCGGTTCTGTGCAATCGACTCACTGCACTCGGACACGAGTACACATATCGCCTGGCTCTTCATTGATCCAGAATGAAGTTATGACCGCTGTGATCTGGGAGATGGAGACTGATGGCAGCTGACAGACAGATGAGTCAGCACTCAGCACTCTGCCTCTCAGTGGAGGGGAGGGAGTGCAGGACCGGGCCTGAATCAGTGCTGCTGAGCTCCAGGGTTTGATCTGCCACTCTCTGGTTACCTCTCACTAATCTGAAATATTCAAAACGTGATGCACAGCACAGATAAGATGCACGTGACACCAAACACGTAAGCCAACAGACACCAACACAACAATGCCCCCACCACTTGATTACAGCAGACTCCGAATGTGTGTTTTGTATGTAGTTACAATCCACACACTGCTGCTAAATGGGATCCACCAATGTGTAGTTTGAAATGACCCCAGGTCTTGGTAATACAACAATCCCACTTTAACAAGCTTCTTACATAATCGATTCTGATACCATGAACACATGCTAATTGATTACTGGCACAATCGATAGTGGCAGCGCACTGTGATTTCCAATAAGGTATAAAGGATCACATTCCTCTGTGTAATAATAATCTAATGAGAGAGAGCCCTGCTGGTCTGTGAGCGGATCAGTATTGCAGGCCCGTCGGAGGCATCGATTTGGAGACTTTGGGTTTATGTTACCACCTAACGCCAGGCAGAATTTAATGTAGGCCTCTCAGTGTTCTGCGTCTGCAAATCACAGCCTTACCCGATTCATTCAGACATGCTTGCTCTAAAGATTGATTGTTAGCATCTATTCTACACTTATCATATATACAAATTCACGAAAGCTTACCGTGGTTGAATGGGAACAAAGGTTGAGGCTGAGCTGCGACCCCTGAAAGTCTTTAACATCTCCTGTGAATCTAGTGCAGAAAGAGGTACGTGTTAACCGTTGCTCCATCCGGCCTGTGCCAGTGAATTGTAGAACCTCCCACCCAACACAGATGGGCCAAACTCCCAACTTTCCCCCACCCCTTAGTTCTGAGTTAGGCAGGTACTGTAGGAGAGATGGGCCTAACTGAGTAATGACGGAAGTGAGAACCTTCCCCCGGAAAATGGACTGACCGTGACTCCTGCCCTCTGATCTTTCTGCTGTCTTTGGCTGTGGAGACCAAAAAGTGGAAGCGACCTCAGAGTGGTTATCTGCGTGTTTTGCTGCATCCCGTACGATAGCCCTGGCTCCAATCCAACTTTGCAAAAGAAAATACTTTATTTTTGCTGAGAAATCCTATTCAAGAAAAATACAAAATATATATATATACGTATATAAATATATATTTTTATAGCAGCTCTTGCTATTTTGTGGAAACTCTAGGACACGTTTAACAGAAGCGAAGACATACCCAATCTCTGTACCTGGTCCACATCGGCCCTTCCATGGAACATGTCCAAGTGGTGCTGATGTAACTGTGATACAGAGTTGGTGTTGTGCTGACAGTCACTTACACACAGACACATGGAGAGCGCTGTTGAAGGCAGAAACCTTTTATACAGAAGCATATTTGGTAGCACGTCCACAGTTTTCCCTGGGCTCTTCCCAGCATTACTTGCTATTCAGTGTGGCGTACATATCCCTGCCTTCCCATAGTCCACTCTTGCTGTAGCCCTGAAGTGGAATATGTCAAGTCATATCACATCTGCTGGGCACGTGACACTGCCCAGGAGGGGCACGCTAATAGCGTGTGACCTCACAGGGCAGAGACTGTGCTCTGATTTTAGGACCGAACAGATGACGGGTTACATGCAACAGAAGGGAAGGGGGAATCGCCAGCACAATCCACGCCTGTGTTGAGAAATTTAAATGTGAAAGAGAGAGATCCTTGAGGGGAAAATATCATGGTACCTCCAAGTATTTTCTGTCTAAGTTACCATTGTTAATGAGACCTAAATACAAACAAACACCCCACTGAGCAAATTGTCACATGGATTAAGTCAGTGGCATCCAGCACTGGTCCTGGGGAGCCAAAGTGTCTTGTGGGTTTAGTTTTCTTTAACAACTTAATTGACTCAATTTGGGCCTGGATTCATCACTAAATAGACTGAATTCATAGCAACTGTAACAGAGAGATCAATAAAACCTGCAGGTTGTGGCTCTCCAGGAACAGGGTTGATCACAACTGGATTAAGTAGTTGAAAACAAAAGTCTGGACACTAAGGGCCGTTTCCACAGACCCAGATTAGCACCAGTCTTGGAGTACTGGTCCTAATCAAGGTCTGTGAAACCAGCTGTAACACACTTTTGTCCCTGAAGGAGTGAACTATGAAAGCCCTGGTTTACACTGTGTTTTTTGTGGACACAGAAGAACAAAAGCCATTATTCTGCCAAAGGGAATTCCTTGCCTCTGTAAGCACATTGTTCACCCGTCTCACTGTTCCTCTCCTTGCTCCTCTACCTGACCCACACTGTACATTTAGTACTAAAATCCTCTGTGTAAATATTCCTAACAGTGAACGACATAGTGAAATACTCTATATCTTGCAGACGCACTATATCGATTTAAACATTAGCCACTGTGAATAGACCAAAGCCAAGTAACACTGCTGTTCTTATCTTTTTCTTTTTTCCTTGTGCTGTATGTGTGAATTAGTGATCGTTTTCTGTTTTTTTTTAATACACAGTATGTAGTCATTAATGTATATTTTTCATGCTGTACATTTTTTTTTTCTGTACAAAAATTACTGTTTTTAATAAAAATAAAAAGTTTCAGTTCATTTTAAACACTTGTATGTGTGTATATTTGGGCTGTATGGGGAGGTGAATGTATATTACGGGTTCTAGAGACCTCCGATCCAGGTACATTACTGGGAAATGTGATCCTGGGGGGTTTAAATGTATTCGGGGTCATCTCGAAAGTACTGAACACCTGCTTTATTGAGCTGAATTAAAGGTCTCCAAATTCTTATAATTCGGAAATGTGTGCTATAAAACCCTATGGATTGAACCCATAGTTGTAGGCCTCTGTTATGTTACTCTGTGCAGTACAATCATTTAAGTGTTTGGAGGCTTTCTGGGATGGGGAACAGGACGACACTGACTGGTGTGACATTTAAAATGTTGATTGGGAAAAACATACCAAGCTCACACACCTGGCGAAAGAAGGAGGTCGTGCGTCACACAATCAGGGTTTTTCACACAGATTTATATTGCTTGCTGCACCTTCGGAAACCAAGCCAACATACAAAACAGGTCAGTCATTATTTCTAAAAGTAAATTAAGTTACTTCAACATTTCTTATAATAATTCCCCTCAGGTTTTGTAAAAATGCAGCGGGGAGAGAGCCTGGGCAAGGACCTGTGAGTCTAGGCCTTAGTTTGTACATCTGACATGGACGTCACTCTACAGCACTGTGTCAACAGTCCCGGGTTTGTGGGACTGTATTTCAGCACCAGGTTGCGTGGCGTCCATTATTTATGTGAGTTGGACGGGGAAGAATGTGCTTACTTCAGCGTTGTTGAAATGGATTATTGTGAGGATTGGAATGCAAAATAATGGAATAAACAGAGCACACTCCCCCAAAAAAACAAACCAGTTCTGATGTGTTGATATATGCAGTTATTGTAACAGTCTCTAGGTGACATTCCTGTGTATGCTTACATGAACACATTCACATAATAAAACTGTAAGTGGACCCATAAAGATTTTAACACCCATAAAAATCAGCTCAGCAATGTGAAGGATGCTACAGTTGTACCTTGCCATGTCGAAAACCGGGCAATGGTCAGTACGATCAGAATCACGGAGTTGTTCTAGTCTCAATTAGCTTTCTTATAAAAGATGGAACAATGGGGAAACCAAATTGTTTTACATTCTTGACACTTAAAATCGATAAACTGTTTGTTTGTAAACAAGCCATTATGAATCACATTCCTATATTCCACAACATCCCTATACAATTCACCTTTACACTCCCTTAAAACATTCCCAAAATGTCAGGCTTTTGAACTTTGCTAAAGTGGATCTGCTCCTGAGGGGGATGAAGACAAAAAACACAGAGAACCTCTCTTGGCCTGGGAGCTAGCCATCTACAATCAAAATATCTGAATACAAATGTAAACCATGCTACAGTGAAGGTGCTAACTGATAAAACTTCATCAGCTAAGGTACACAAAGGGTAGGAGGGGCTTTAGGCATCAGTTCTCACCTGGAAAGAGTCTTCTCTGCGCTGAACCGTCCCCATTCGTGGCTCCTTGCTGTTCTGGACCTCCTAGACTCTGGACAACAGGCTTCCATCCACTGGCATCTTCATTCCTGCTCTGGTGACCTGGCGGTGTGAGCTTCCCCCAGCTCCCCTCTCTCTCTCCACCCCGGAGCCCGCTGCATCCTTACCATCTGTGGGCGCCCCAAAGTCTGTGCGCCTTCAACCAAATGCCCTTCTACAGCGCTGTCCATTAGGATTTAAAAAACGTAGCGCCGCTAATCCCGAACAACATTCCAGCAGGGTACAAGTGGAATGTCATTCACACACCTTAAACATGGCCTGCTATCCCACAATTGTAGAGCATAAGCATGGTTTAACACAGAATCTACTAAAGGAATTCAGCTAGATTGTATAGTAGCACCAGAAACCAGAGAGAGGGTGACCTTTTGACAAACCTGTAAGCTTAGCAGCGTGTGGCTAAATAACCAGCACTACCTTTCCAATTAGGCCACTTTAATTTACATCCACGTGAATGCATACATACATACATACATTGGCACAACACTAAACTTCACCTGCCATTTTACACATGATACAAGGTACTCTTCCACACCACACCACTTCACTGACGCTACTCCCGCTAAACTACCACTAATTTTCAAACCACGCTCTGCATTTCGATCAATTCCTTTTCCATTCATAGGTATAGACAATTAATACATTTAAACCATGTGACCAGGACAGGTCACTGGCCTTTCCTATTAAACCGAGGGTGGGGACGGTGTTTGAGGCTTCCTTCTTCCTTCTCTAAAAGTATCAGTGGCGATTCATAGCTCTGCCAAAATCTTATCGTGTTTCAACCGAGATCAGATCCAAATCTCGCTGCTGGCTGTGACTGATCCTGCACAGCAAACCGTTCCAGTTCTCCACTCTTCAGGTGAATTACATTAATTGCATTATCATTTGAAGCAAAGGTTTTCCAAGCAATACTTATTCAACTTTACATTAGGATTTATATACAAAACCACATCAATATTATTTCTTTTTTAGCAGGCACCCTTATCCAGGGTTGAAAGATGTATGGAATTGACTTTAATTCCAATCTAATAAAAAAGAAAGAAAAAGGCTATCGCTAGCATATACAGTTGGATATTCACACGTTTGAACTTCATGCGACTAGTGCATTTGTGATGCCAATTACGGGCCTGCTGTGTAAAATGTCCACACATACTCTATTAGTAATTATATGGTGATGCTGGGAAAGTTTACTCCCAGAAGAATATATTTACAGGATTCTTGAGTATTTACAAAATCCAGTCTCTTGAATCTCATACATAATATTATAATTAGTAGCAGTCACACATTCTAAACATTGTCTCGACTTTAAAGCAGCTAAAACCAAATACTGCATATTTATTCTAGAGATTGGGCTGCTGAAGAGGTCCCTATACCTACATGCTCCCTGTGGAATAACAAACATCAATCGTAAACATGGGGTTAAAAATGATCGGAAAGCTGATATTTAATAAGAGGTAATGAACTCACAGTGACCTCTTCAACAGCTTGTAGGAAAAACACAATCCTACAATATAATGACCACAATATGACAAACACACCATTGGACGAGAAAATGTTGTGCGTTGTGGAAAAATATAACATCCGATTAACCATGTGCTTTGACTAATGCCAATAGCACTTCCTGTTGTTTAGCTTCACTTGCTGACACAACTTTGGTCCAACTGGATGAAAAAAAATATTGTTCACTGATCCCATTAGTACACCCAGCCCCATACTGTTATATGCATGAGGGATGACTTTATTAATTTGACATACTACAGAAATAAAATCTATATAAAAAAAAAGTTTCTGTTTGAGACATTCATCAAGGTTTTTTTTTTTTTTTTTTACACCAACTTACTCTGTTTGACACTTTCTGTTCAAATAAAATGCCAATGAAAGAGCATAATCAAGTCACAGCACATATGGTTCAATTTACAGATGCTGTGGGCGAGTGAGGTTACTTGTCCATTTGTTTCCCCTTTTAGAGGAAGTGTCATTAACTGCTAATTGCGTTTAAAAAAATAATCAACCCTTGATTATAGGCCGCAGCGCCGGCCACAGAGACAGCGGTGAAACAGCTCTGCAAGGCTGGCACACACACACTGCTGGGATCTGCAGATTACCTTTGTATTACTGTGTAGGTGTGCATCCAGTTCCCAACCTATATTAACGGTTGCATCACTTTTCCTGCTTCATCAAGTCTAGGTTTTGCCTGCTTAAAGATAATCCTGGCAAGAGAATCACTATAGAGTACAGTGAGCCTTAGGAGAGAGCAGTAATAACTATTTTGGGAAGTGGCGATTTGTTGTGGCAAGTCTAAGCTGTAGGTGGCAATCCCACCAAGGCGGCTCCACTGGGATGCCAGTTCCCCTATCCCATGCCTACCTAGCGACAGAACATCCTTCTGTACTTTTCCACAGGTTTCCTAGTGAATCTTCAAGCCCTGTCAGCTCACTTGTTCCGTTTGAATCAAATAACAGGTGCACTTGTTTCCCCCCATTTCCATTGGCAGCTCAGACACTTCATAGAAACTCTGACCTGGAATGGATTCTATGCAAAGTGTTTAAACCCGAGTCTTCCAGCCAAAGCAAAGACCAAACCTCTTCATTCCAGTCTTGTTTTGTGTATCCCCTCTGTGACAGATGCTGGAGGGGGTCCCGGAGATCCTTAGCCAGCCTGTGTCCGTCCTGGTGAGTGAGCGTGTTGGTGGGAGGGGCCATACCGCCTTCGGTTCAGTCTCTGGGGCTTTTGGGCACCTTCACCACGAATACCATGGGGTTCTTGTCCTTGTTGCTGAAGGCCCGGCGGATGGTGTCCACTGCGTGCTGGTGGGTGACGGACTGCAGACTCTCGCCATCCACAGAGACCAGCTCGTACCCGGCCTGCCCACGGCACACACACACACACACACACACACACAGAGAGAGAAGGGGGGAGGGTCAGGCTTGATGCACAGCAAACATAAGTATTGTACACTTGGTGCATAATATAATATTCAAATAAGTTATCCTTCTATTTTTTTTGTTTTTTAAATCAATTGAAGACACATTCACAATCCAGGAACCAAGTCCGAGACTCCTGATTTGTAGGAAGTTTGTTATAAACATATCTGCCAATTAATTCCAAGAAAAAAAAATCCAAGCAAGAACCATTTCACTTGGCTTGCAGAACAGCTTGTATTCCTGTACCCATCATCCCCTCTGATCTCCTATTAAAGGGCCAGCTAAAGTGATATCAGTCACACAGGAGTGAAGAGGAGCGTCTGAAACCATCAGAGGAGATTAACAGTAATGCGTATCTGTCCATTTTGATACTCATTAACTAATGCGGTTTCCTTTCTTATACCTGTCTGCATTCTCACTGCGTGTGTCTTTTGAGATAATAAGTTTGGAGACTCATGCCAAGATGAAATCATCTCTTAACCCACAGGCGGGTAAACATAAGGGGCAGGTGCGGCCAAATCCAATAATACTCTTGTTTTGGGATATTTCCATGATGTAGGATAATTTTCAAAAGCATCCGTTTTGTGCAAGCCAGGCTCCTCAGTGTATTTTCCAAAACAGCTTTTAAAAGTCTTAAGGCAGCTCTCCAACAATCGTGTCCTCCGGTCTGGAGTCTCACTCTGAGGTAAGATTCTGTGCTCGTTTTCCCCATTTCAAAGATTTGAAGACTTTATGTTCAATTACATGGCGTGCCTTTTGACCCGGAGGGGGGGGATACCTGCTAATGACCAAACCAAGCTTTTTCCCCACTCATGTCTTCATTGAGTCACTTTTATTTTTTCGCCTTGTTTGTCATTCTAACTCAAGAGTCAACCAATGACGTGAATGTGTGTGAATTAATTCTGTGGTATCGTTCTTCTCATCACGAGTTGTTCTCGACCGCAAATTACAGAACTGTCTGTTAAATAGGATGTGGGTCCATATCGAGGACACCTGATTAAGATTTAAAGGCAAGTGAGAAGAACAATAAACACTGACGCATTCCAGACCTATAAATAGGCAAGTGTGATCCCCAACCAAGACACTTCAGACTAGCCTCTCTAGTGCAGCCCAGCCCTGCTTTTTCACATGCTGATCTTAGCCTGGGGGTCCAGTGAGAGATTGGCTTCCCTCCTATGAAGCCCCCACTAGCTGCAACAAAAAACAACAAATGTTGAGTTCTGCACTTCTGTAGACTGTATGTAGTTTGATATTCAATTACAGCAGTGCAGCAAAACTAAATTATACAATACAACACACTGTAGAGTTATGCATGCCCTACACAGCTTTCTAGTTGCTTTCCATCGGTGAGGAGGAACAAACAGGAATGCCCCACTGACCACAGCGATATAATGCAGAGATCGTGATTATAGCAGTTGTATCCCAATAGAAGCTGGAAGGGAATGCTTTTAAATGCAGGCAAAACACGTTGCATTGCAAACTCCATAAATCTGCATCGAGTCTTTGTACCTCTCTTGGGGGGGAGTGGGTATTTATGCTTCCGTGTTTGAGATCACGTTTACCCTCGCTCAAGGATGTGCAGAGCTCACATGCATGAACACACGCACACTTAACTCTCTCAAAGGCCATGGTTGATAAGGGTACAAACTGAACGTGTACCTGCACAACAATCACCAGAAGAGTCAACACCCTCTGTACAGACCCATTAAGAAGTTATATATGTGTTTTTCTGTTGCATCGCTTCAAAGTGTTAAAGCTTTATTCCCTCCCTTTCCTGCCAGTGGAGTTTCCTGGAGGAGAAACACATGACTCAGCCCAGGGATGAGGTGACTTCACTTCCTTTAAGATCATCCCCAGCAAGGACACACCTGCCTGGGAGCAGCCTGCAACTCATGCCTTCCTGTGGGAGCAGGGGGTCTGCTATCGACTTCCCATTTCTTTCCCCCATCTCGCCTCTTTGTAGAAGATGCAGGTTCAACAAGTATTGGAAAAACAATAAAAACGTCCAATCGAAAAAAGTTGTCCCCAAGATAAGCTGGGCACAGAGACCCATGACTGGGAGATAGCGGAGTGTAAGGCAGAAGGAAAGACAATGACTTTTAGATTTGCATTTTTTTTTTTCCAAACCGGTATAAACTAAACACAAGGGATTAGCAATTCACAATGGTGTGAGCGATTATTATACATGCATGACAAAATATTACCTCGGCCCTCCCTCTCCTGGACAATATGTCCCTCAGACATTAATGCACTTTCCTACAGCCCACCTTATTGCTTCTTTGAAATGTATATAATCTTCTAAACTGTACCTACCACCCATACTTTATAATTAATTTGGCCTCCTTGTCACCATTAGTCATAGCACTAAAACCTTTCTGCCTACACTCTGTACAACTCCACAATGAGAATCTTACACTGTTTTCTACATGGCCCACCTGCAGTAATGCATCACTCTGATAAAGCCGAGTCTCTCCAGCTGAGTGAGGTAAGACCGAATTATACAAGGGCAAAATGATCTTGGCGAGTAATTGCTTCATGGTTAATCAACCACACTGTTAATAATAACCCAGTCGCCTGTCTCACACAGATTCATTAGGTTTCAGATGCTGGGTGCTGGTAATTAAAGCATTGTGTGTGAATTAAACACAGGGAACACTTATTAGCCCATCAGGGTTGGAGAATGAGGGGCAAAAAAAACGTCTGGAAATATATATCCATTCCACAAAGTAAAGAAATTCACTATCTGTGCTGAATTGTGGAACAGAAGACTTAACTGATGGCACTAGATGTATGAACAGAAGCCATCTGTAGCCCAGGCTATGGGGCGGGCGTATGGAGCTCACAAAGGGAGGATACTGGGCCAGAGCACTGAGGCCAATATTGCTAGGTCAACTTCAATCTACTCCCAGGACTAATATACTTGCATTCCTGAGCAGATAACCATCTTCAAATTTACAGCCCTGAGTCATTAACTAAATGATATTGATGAGACAAAAAAAGAAAAATGTTCCTCAGTGTTCGGCTCTTGTAGCAACATATTTGGAGAGAAACGGAGAAAACGTTTTACTCAATTGTATGGCAATATTAATAAAAGAGGGATACACTTTATTTTTATGAAAGATTGCATTTTATCAGCTTCTCAAGAAACCCGTAAATAATTGCCCAGTCTTGTAGGTGAATTGGTTCACTGCATTCCTCCCATTGGTCGAACAATACCGATACTAATTATCGTCGTCGTCATGTATAATTGTAGCATTGAATTATGAATGCCTTGGTAGAAGCTCTAGGTTACATTAGTAACCCTATGCCACCTCCGTGTGGATGTCATGGGTGAACTGCCACAGCCTGGTTGTCAGTCTTGAGCCTCGGGTTTTTAATGAAGTTAGGAATATGAAACAGATCACAGAGACTAACTGCTCGCCCTTTCTGAAATAAGAGTTTTCCTTCACCCTTATGTTTGAACGTATGCGTCGATTACATGCTTAACATTTAGGTCAAGTCCTCAGTAAAACAGACATTAATATTATGAAATACAGGCAGACACTCTGTATACTGATATGCATTTAAAGTTGGAGAGGCTGCTCCCAGCATGCACCACACCGTCATGCACCACACCCTTCAATTAAATTTTATAATGATATTGGAAAACAGTTTGACAACATCCTCTTCAGTCTACAAATTATCGTGACCAAAACGTCATATTGTTGAATCTATGAAATTATTCTGAGCTGGCGGTCGCTCATCTTGAGTCACCACTTGAGGCTCGTGTTCAGGTCAGTTTAATCCAGTTGTGAATCCCAGCCTTATTCACATGGGCAGGGAAAGCTTGGCTAAGAGTTCACCAAGGAGGGGGCCATTGTTCGGAGCAGCTGACATGCGTTACATTCACTGTCAGCTCGCTGTTCCCTATAAATGTTGAATGCGGCGCGGGCCATCCGATACTGACACTGAGCCTCTCGCGTGCCTTTCAGAAGCCGTCGTAATGATAACCTGGGATAGTCAACTTCACGGGCTAGGCTCGGCAGGCCAAGCAAGGCCCCACAAAATAGAAAACAAACACATAAAAAACACTCCCCTTTGATCTCACTAGACTGCCCCCACCTACTCTAATTTCCAAAGTTGTTGAAGGATTTAGTGAAGCGTTAAGGTTTGAAATGAAATGACCTTCTTCTCCCGAACTACTTACTGAACACACCAGAGTTTCTTGTAATGTGAGCATGAATTCAGAAAGTACATCTAATTTAGTACTTCTCTGGAATTACTTTTTTCCCCCAGCACTTCTTTTTCATCCACGATTTTGGAAATGGTTTATCCTTAATCAACTTGGCTATACTGCTACAGCCCTGGTGCCAGCCAGGGGGAGATTAAGATGATAGAGCAGGAAAATACAAACCATTTCTGTGGCACCTGGATTTGGAAAGCTGATCAAGATCTCTGTAATGGGAAATTTACTTCAAAATGACCCAGTTTTCTTGCCCATTGCAGATTATTAAGAATAGGAAATTAATGGAGAATATTTTGAGAAATTTGGGATTGTATGCAGCTATTAAAACAAATAATTTCGGTTTCCATTTGATTTAATGTTTGCAGATATCGCATGTTCTCCAATCTAACATTTCCTCTGAAATGTATGTTTTCTGTGAATTTTCTGCAATGTAAAAAACATGTTCAAATGTCTGAGGGGAAACTCTTACAGCTGTGCGTTTCTCATTTTCTATGCCAGAGGATTCGTTTTGAGGGGAAGCTTCTTTTGACCAGCTTCAGGAGATACAAAACCGGGTCTGCTTTCATGTAGTAATCATGGACTAATATTAGATTAAACTTAAATAATTAATTTTGGTTAATAAAATACTGAAACAAAACATGGCAAATCCTGACATCGATTTTGTTGACCTGTTGAATACTAGTTTACCTGAGTTGCTTGTGGTTAGTAAAGCAGGCACAGGTGGACATGCTGTGACAGAAACACTGGGGGTGGGGTAGGGGGTGCATTACCTTCAGGACTTCACAGGTAGAGGCGGCCCCCCCAGGAAAGATCTTCTCAATCTTCACCACAGGCTGCACCTTGGACTCCATCCCTCCGGAAATGCTGATACCTACAAAAAAAACACAAATCAATAATAACAGATTGTCCTATGTCCTCATCAGTATTAAGAGTCTTGATGGCTACACCATGTTATCAAACAATCGACCACCCAATCCAGTCTACAGCACACTTTTTGCACAACCAGCTTATCTACCATCCAGTTAATTAATAACTAATTCTATGGATCCAGAAATTGACTACTGTCTTATAATATACCCGAGAGTCCCAGGGCTGCACAGTGTCTTATCACCTTTGGGCGCCAACGTGAGATAACAGTTTTGTTGTGGCCTTAGACCAATTCTGATCTTCTCCTCTCCCTGAACAGACACAATGCTTTACTCTGTATAACTACTTCTACAGCTCTACACATCACACAAAGGGTTACATTATATGCCAATTTTCTCTTTTTTATGTGGTTTACATTATTCCAGATCTCTGACTTTATAGTAAGTGGGGGGAAATAACTGTGAAGTGATGCGATCTATGATTGGGAGCTGACATATAAAATGCCGTTATTAAGCAGTACAAATGGGTGCATCAGTGCCCGGTGCAGCCAAAAGCCCAGCAGTATTATGCATTCTAGAGTGTTTGAACTTGTCGTCTGAAGAGATGATGCGTCCATGTGGGGCATGCTGTAATGACATCTGTATCTCTTCAATTCTCATTATATCCTGGAGGTCCTACAGTTCTATCCATTAGTCCACCTGGACTGCCAAACAGAGCCATATGTCTTACTGGGCCTGCTACTATAAAAAGACATGTTAGATAACAGCCAGCCTCTAAAGTGTAGCGCCAGCAGTTGGAGCAGTTGGGGCCTGTGCTGACACCTAGTGGTGAGGTCCAGTATGGTGATCCAAGTGGACATCACATGATGGGACTGAATTAGAATTGTAATCAGCCTGAACAGCACTGAGAGAATTATTGAATTGACATTATTAAGGTAAAGGTTTGACATGATGGTCACACACGCAAAGCTGGTCACTGCAGAACAATCTAAGCAGCTTCTCCCTGGTAACTCAACTGACAATAACAAATGTAACCACCTCTAATGAATAGCTGGGACTTTGAAATTCTCTGTTGATAATCAATCTGCTAGAAGTGTATTTGCTCGTGTGTTCAGTGATATTGCATCTCCTTGAATAATCCTAGAGGCATGTGTATGCACCTGTACCAGGCCTTTCGCAATTCACACAGAGCAGCTAGTGAAATGGTGGTGTCGCCTCCTTTTTGTGCTTGGCGTTGTGTCGCATACCTAGTCAAGGGAGACTGCTTAATGTCATACATCTGTGCATTATAAGCAGCACTGATACAAACAAAAGCAAAAGTCAGAGACTCGGGAATTGCACACTCACCCAGGGATTGCTTGGTTTTGGAGATGGTGACACTCGTCAATTCGTACTCCTGCACCGGCGCCCCGGCAGGACTGGTACTCAACCCATTCTCAGTGGGGCCAGAGTGTCCGTTCAGCTGCCCCCGGCCCTGCCTCAAAGCAGGGGGCACCCTCTCAGAACTGGAGTCCCTCTGATCGGCTGTGCTGGAAGACCCCTCTTCCCCTGCGAAGACCTGGGACAGCTGGGGCCTGGATCTCCGGGGCGCATTGACAACAGTGTATAAGGAATCCTTGTTTTTCTCGCCTTTGTCCCTTTTGGCTTTTGTCTGGCCGTTCCTGACAGGCGACCTCCCCCTTTCCACAGTGGTCCGGCCCGGTTCAGCCACAGAGCGCAGCGAGACCTCGTCATAGTGGACGGATCGGACTGTACTACTGCCTGCTTGTGGAGGAGGGGTGGGAGTGGAGTCGGACAGCAGCCAGTTGGAGCGCATGGGGCTGTCGGCGAGGGGGGTGAAGGCCTCAGTGGTGTAGTGGTCCACTTGGACATCCTGAAGGGGGGACAGGGCCCTGGATGGGAGCTGCTTGATTTCCTGCAGCCCCGACACCCTGAGCTTCCCAATTTCTGCCATGAGCTGCCGGTCCTTCTCAAAGTCCTGCACTGGCTTGAGGTGGAAGCCCCCCCTGTAGTCTGTACAAATAAGACAACAAACACTTTTTCACTGCAATATGAAAACAGTTTAAAAAAAAAAACAGCACAGAAAAACCTCTAATAGTTACCATTATAATGATTAACTTTATGCATCGAGATTATTTTACTATTATGTTATTTAGCAGACACCTTTAAAGTAATTCAGACTGGTGGAGGACATTACCTTCATTTTTATTACTGATCCACTGCAGTATCATAAGCAGTGGAATTCTTTCAGACATTGAACATTGTATTTTAAAGCAAGACATTTGGCCTTTTTCTGATAATAGGATGGGTGCCGTTTTGTCCGTTTTTGTGCAGAATTGGTGATGTCAATCTTAAAGCACTCCCCAAACCCCACGTTACCAGATCCGACAAAGCACTTGCCTAAATAACCTGAAAGTGGAGAGTCAGCATCTATGCATAAAAATGCCTTGCAGAACAGAGGTTTTCAATTAACATTTGGCCACAGAGGTCTAATGCAGAACCGCACACAGACACTGCCCTCCCTGGACTTTTTATTATATTTTTCTATATAAAGAGACTTCAGTTACTTCTCTTTCACCATGACAATGGTCTACAGGCAACAGCAAGAGGGTTAAACAGGTCTGCTCTTATTGATTTCCGTTCAAGAATTCTTTGATTGCAAAGAGTCAATCTTCTGTACTTTGCAGCCTTGGTTCAAAAAAGAGGAAAAATCGACACAAGCTGAAGGAGTAACCATGCTGGAATCAGTTGCAATTACAGTTCATCATTTGTGTGTCAATGCTGGAATCAGAATTACGACCCTTTTGCAAGTTTACCCTGATCGATTGAAACCCAGCTTTATTGTGGTTTTACCATTGTTTTACAGTCATTTCCACTAGCTTTACTACACTGGACCACTGTGAATACATATGTACAGTGGGGGAAAAAGTATTTGATCCCCTGCTGATTTTGTACGTTTGCCCACTGACAAAGAAATGATCAGTCTATAATTTTAATGGTAGGTGTATTTTAACAGTGAGAGACAGAACAACAACAAAAAAATCCAGAAAAACGCATTTCAAAAAAGTTATACATTGATTTGCATGTTAATGAGTGAAATAAGTATTTGACCCCTTCGACTTAGTACTTAGTGGCAAAACCCTTGTTGACGTTTCTTGTAGTTGGCCACCAGGTTTGCACACATCTCAGGAGGGATTTTTTCCCACTCCTCTTTGCAGATCCTCTCCAAGTCATTAAGGTTTCGAGGCTGACGTTTGACAACTCGAACCTTCAGCTCCCTCCACAGATTTTCTATGGGATTAAGGTCTGGAGACTGGCTAGGCCACTCCAGGACCTTAATGTGCTTCTTCTTGAGCCACTCCTTTGTTGCCTTGGCTGTGTGTTTTGGGTCATTGTCATGCTGGAATACCCATCCACGACCCATTTTCAATGCCCTGGCTGAGGGAAGGAGGTTCTCACCCAAGATTTGACGGTACATGGCCCCGTCCATCGTCCCTTTGATGCGGTGCAGTTGTCCTGTCCCCTTAGCAGAAAAACACCCCCAAAGCATAATGTTTCCACCTCCATGTTTGACGGTGGGGATGGTGTTCTTGGGGTCATTCCTCCTCCTCCAAGCACGGCGAGTTGAGTTGATGCCAAAGAGCTCGATTTTGGTCTCATCTGACCACAACACTTTCACCCAGCTCTCCTCTGAATCATTCAGATGTTCATTGGCAAACATCAGACGGGCCTGTACATGTGCTTTCTTGAGCAGGGGGACCTTGCGGGCGCTGCAGGATTTCAGTCCTTCACGGCATAGTGTGTTACCAATTGTTTTCTTGGTGACTATGGTCCCAACTGCCTTGAGATCATTAACAAGATCCTCCCGTGTAGTTCTGGGCTGATTCCTCACCGTTCTCATGATCATTGAAACTCCACGAGGTGAGATCTTGCATGGAGCCCCAGACCGAGGGAGACTGACAGTTATTTTGTGTTTCTTCCATTTGCCAATAATCGCACCAACTGTTGTCACCTTCTCACCAAGCTGCTTGGTGATGGTCTTGTAGCCCATTCCAGCCTTGTGTAGGTCTACAATCTTGTCCCTGACATCCTTGGACAGCTCTTTGGTCTTGGTCATGGTGGAGAGTTTGGAATCTGATTGATTGATTGCTTCTGTGGACAGGTGTCTTTTATACAGTTAACGAGCTGAGATTAGGAGCACTCCCTTTAAGACAGTGCTCCTAATCTCAGCTCGTTACCTGTATAAAAGACACCTGGGAGCCAGAAATCTTGCCAATTGATAGGGGATCAAATACTTATTTCCCTCATTAACATGCAAATCAATATATAACTTTTTTGAAATGCGTTTTTCTGGATTTTTTTGTTATTCTGTCTCTCACTGTTAAAATACACCTACCATTAAAATTATAGACTGATCATTTCTTTGTCAGTGGGCAAACGTACAAAATCAGCAGGGGATCAAATACTTTTTTCCCCTCACTGTATATACCATGGTATGTTTTTACAATGATAGACCATGGATTTCTCATGGCAGAGTGTATTAAGGCATAGTAAGGACAGGTTAAAACCATAGGAGGCCACAGTAAAAATATGGTACATACATTTGAAAACTGAAAGTGTAAATTTACCAGAGTAACCTTGCATAATAGAATCCATACAATATACCTGTATCTACATCTATATATTACACCAGGTTTACAATTGCTATATTCTTCACACATGCCACAAGGCCAGCGACCTCAGAAACACACATTGTCCAAGTCATCACCACACTGCAATCCCAGAATGCCCACAGTCACGCCCATTGGAGGATTTAATTTAATTTAATTTCAAATTATTTAATTTCTCTGGATCTGAACTAACAAGCATCCCACAATCACACAGCAGTTTTCTTTTCTATTTAGAACAATCAAATTGACTGGGCAAGGGGAACTGGATGTTACTGTCAATTAGAAGTTGTAATTCTACTGTTCAGGCCAGTGCGTTCTTGTGACTGAGAGAGAGCTTTAGACAATGTAGTGGAGAGTCTAAGGCTAAGGCTGTGACTGCACATTAAAGACAAGTTCCGTTGGGTTTTCTGAATGTGATCTGATTTGCAGCTTCTGGAACTCTGACCACAATTTTTGCTAACACTTAAAGATCAAGCATCTTGAACTATTTTCTAGCATCCTTCAGTAAAAATTACTTCAATTAGGACTATATTATAGATTATCTACTGTAAATGTATGTATATTATATGCAAGAGTGAAATATGTACATTTTGTGACAACTCTAAAGGTGTCTGCTAAGAAAAATACAAAATGCCTTAAGAATCTGGCAATAACTGCTTTTAAAATTGGATCTTTTCTACAATGTAACACTAAGAAAAAACAAGTTTTTTTTTTAGATGGAATGGAAAACACAGCGCAGACGTTTTTGAGCCAGGCCAGCAGGCTTAAACAAACACTGCATCTATATTAAGGGGATTGTTTCCAAAGTGAGATTGCGTGGGACAGTGGAAGATTAAATATCAGTGGGCAGGATATTTGCAGCGGGAGTGTATGTAGGTCTTGCGGCCAGTCGCAGGATATTAAATTCCTCAGACGGCGAGAGGGAGTTAAAGCTGGTTGGAAATGTAATTTCTCTTGTGCAGGGTGAGCAGTGTGTCGCGCAGCCTGGGCCCAGGGTCCGCAGTGCAGTGAGGTAGGGGCGGGGTGGAGTGGGAGCTTAAATACAGGTGGCAATCTGTGTCCCACAGAGATTACAGATGGGACACGCGTGTATACACCCAGCAGTGAGTACTAGCAGACCTGTACTCCGCCCACGCTGTATCACTTCATTACCAAATTAAGAAAGATAAAATAGCATTGTTTTTTAGTGACGGATATAGAACCGCTGCTGTATTGAAAATGGCTGACCTGGGATCGGGGTGATGAGGTGTCTGCGGGGGGCCGTTCCCATCAGGGGGGAGCGCAGCACTGGAGATCTCACTGTGAACAGAAGCACGGGGTCAGGGCATGAGACTGCACTTGGACTGAACATGGTTAGGAGCACAAGCAATTTTCATTCATTCCATATTAATTTTATCACTATGGATTACCATGACTATGCAATGTGGATTTTTCCCCCCACTGAATGGTAAATATGTGTGTTTTATTATATATGTTTTCAACAGTGTAAGTGTTGAACTTCTTTTCCTTGGGCTGAAACATATTTTCCCCCCTTCAATGTTGTTTTGCAGACTCCCTTGATCTTGTAGGGTTTTATCTAACAGCGTGAAGCCAATGTAGATCTCCGGCACTTGAGGTGCATCTGTTCTTTTGCTCACCAGATCGGCTCTTTAAAATGTCATAGGCCTCCACTTCAAAGGGCATGACCATGCTGTCGAAGCGGCCCAGGTCAGTCGGGGGAATGAGCATCCTGTAACAGGAAATAACAAACGGGCTAGGAGACAAGGCCTGCCTGCCCGGACACACTCCTGCTCTTAAACCCATCTTCCAATAATGTGTACCCAGTGTGTGTGCGTGCAGACGTGGCTTCTGAACACATTTTGATTGCCTGTCCAGTCACTGTCAGCTAAGACCTCTGAAGAAATTTTACTTTTAATTTTAGATCATGTGCAGTTCTCTCGTCACCCACAGCTTGCTACATTTTAATCCATTAATCGTTTGCATGTGATTGAACATTTATGCATTTATTGTGGTTTGCTCAGGGGTGGATCGAGGTCTTATAATCTGAAAGTTTCACCAGATTCTTGCAGTTAAAGGAAATGTCCCCAGGGAGCCCATTTCTCCATATACGAGGTAAAGCACTAGCTCAATGTTCTGGAGATGCATTGCATTCCAATTCTTACTCCGTTCACCTGAAACGAATAACAAGAACTGACATGAACCGGTTTAAATCCACCTCTGTCACTTAATGATTTGGCTGGTTTTGTGCTGCACTCACTAATGGACTTGCAGTGTAGTGGCCTGTGCAGTCAGACTGGAAACACACACGCACAAGCACACGCACGCACCTGATCTCTCGGAGCAGCAGCAGTTTCTCAGGCCTGTCAAGAATGGCCAACAGAGGGCGCACTAGATCCTCAATCACATGCTCGGAGACAAACTGAGAGAGAGAGAGAGAGAGAATGCACACACTCAAACAAAGGTCACACTTTAACAACCCAAACAAACACATGTCTAGAATCTCAGTTTCCTTGTTTCTAGAAATATCCCTATGTCATTGCTAAATACTGTTCCCAGGGTGCCACCTTACAAACACTTTGCCATATTTCCATGTCAAGAACTACATGTACATGCTGAGGTATAGTGAGGTTTTTATTTATTTTCGTTTATTTACAGAGGTGCAAGTGGCCTAAAGCAAGAGAAATGCTAAAGGTGGTGAGGGGCTGTGGCTGTCCCTGGCAGTGCTGCCTGGTGACTCACCCGACAGCAGTGTCTCATGATGGCCGTCACCTCGTCTTCACTCAGCAGTTTCCTGGCCATGTCCTCGACCGCCACCAATGCCTCGGCAGGTGGCAGGAGGCTCCGGTCCTGCGGCCCCATCACACCATCCCTGGTGGAGGTCAGCAGGCTGGGTGACCGGCTTCGCTCCTTATCTGGGTGGGGGCAGATTAGAGAGGGTGTTGTGTGGGTGCAGTTTGGTTAAAACTCTACCAAAAGGATTACATAAAGGGGTGAGTGGACCGTGGGGGTCCTGGAATGTCCTGGCACTATATAACTAAAGCCAGTGTGGGGATGATAGTGCACATTTCACTCCCTTCAGAAGAAGAAATAGGCCACTTACATTGATTTAACTCACAGAATAGTATTGATTAAAATGAACAGAACTACTACAGAACTATGCAATAATACATTTGACTAGAATAGACTAGTGTACATATACGTCTCCCTGTATCAGGGCATCTGCCAAGAAATAAATACAAATAATAATAATATGGACCCACAAATACTTTTACAATATGAAAGTCATATGATATGAACATTTCTCAATGCCGTCACTCATGTATCAGCAATTTCCGACAAACGAATTTCATTCTGATCCTTCAAGTGTCTATATTCAATTCAGTAATGTTGGGGTTATTTGGGGAAAACAGTTGACCTTAAGGACCACAGTTCCCTACACTGAACTTGTGATTTGCTTAATTGATCAATTCATAGTCTTGTTACGAAATCCTCAGAAGGCATAATCACAGAAAAGGCCAATGACCTCCAGTGTTCTGGTCTTCCTAGTTACGTCTATATTGTGATCAGATGGGCCTTCAAGATCCACATAACAAGGGGTGTAGAAACAGTTATAAACGTAAAAGTGTCAACCAGGAGCCCAGGAACTGGGTGCCAACACGAACTGAATCTGAAGGAAAATGTGTAAAATCTGCCCTGGTAAATCACACAAGCCACAGGATCATTTGAGAGAGATCTTGAAACATTTTCAGACATCTCAAAATGAATTCCAGACTCTGGAAAACATTTCAAGATCTAATTTTGAGTCTTTCCATGGCACCCCAGTTTACATCAGACGGCAGAGGAGCTGGGCTGGGAAACACTGCTGGAGAGATCACTTGAAACAAATACACAGCAATCCTCAAGGACTATAACTTAAGAGATTTGCTAAATTGATCAATGATTTGAACAATTTTGGCAATCTTCAGAAAGTGGTGATTTAGGGTGATCTATGAAACTAACCAGCCCTGACCTAGTGACACTGCTCTACAATACACCCAATTGAAAATGTCACAAAGGACCACTGCAAAAAACACACACACACACACACCCACACCCACACAATTACCCTTTTTCAGGCTTCTAATCACAAACTTTTGAACTGCATTAACTGGAACACAAAACGAGAAACATACATTACAAATGAAGGGTGCTTTGTGTTTCTGGGATAACACAATAAGGAGTACAAAGAATTTATAATAGTAAAACAAGTGATTTAAATCTTTAAATATAGATTTGTATGAATTGGTCAACCATATAACCATATATAATAATATGACCTAACAGTAGCAGTGTATGATCTTGATTATGATGAGTGGGGGGGATTAACTATTTAGAGTTGTAAATACATGGTCATCACTATTGTTCCTCATTACTGTATGTTGAGGGGATATTGTACAGGTGTAATTTCAGTTGTACTCCAGAGCTATGGGCTGATTAGTAGAGCCACAGTGTTGCCCTTCTCAGTACACAGGGATAAACACAGCCAATTCACACAGCCCTGTACCGTATAATGAACACAAAAGCTGTTAGGCTTAAAGGGGATTTTCTAAGACTTGATTATTCTTGCTGTGCGCTATGCTGTAGACACTATATATATATATGCTACATTACAGAAGAACAGAGGGGGTTATAAGGGTTTTTAGACCACAGGCAAATTGACGCCACATTTTGCGCCCCCCTCTGAAAAGTAAGTGTAAGTATTCAAAAGCGTATGGACATGCAGATTCAATCCAGCTATAGCCCACAACACTTATTAGGAGAGAAAGAATTGTTTTTTCTGGCTCCAGATACAAACAATACTCTTTTTCTGAAGGTCGGTGCTAGTTAAGGCCTTAGTAGGTATGGAAAGAAGAAAATGTAGTAGGGGGCATACCTCTCTCTACTTTGTCCGATTCGGAGCGGGACGGAGATTTGGGGCGGCTCCGGCCCTCCTTGGCCCCGCCTTCCTTCCTCTCCCGGGACGCCTCCCTCCTGCGGCCGAACAGCAAGCTGACAAAGGTCTTGGAGCGCTGCAGGCTGGGGCCCTTGCCGCTCGGCTTGTCCTTCTGCTGCTTCTTCTTCTGCTGCTTGTCCTCTGTGTGTGAGGGGGGTGGCAAGTGAATGATTTGGTGACCTAATTGTGAGTTAATAGTGTTCTAACGGAACTCTTCAACCCTCCCCTGAATGCTCTGACACATTCTAATCCTGGGACACAGGAAAAGTCTAATTCTCCATAAATGCTCCACTCCCCCACCCCACCTCACCTAGCACAGTGATGTGGCTCCGGCTCCTACGGATGGGCCGGCGTGGTCTGCTGAGAGCCATGAGCATGGCAGTTTTGAGGGAGTCCAGCTCCACGTCCCCTGTGCCGCCCCCCGGGTCCTCTTCCCCGCTCCGGATGGCCGAGTCCCTCAGTAGCACGGTGCTCCCCAGGGTGCGGCTGGTCTCCGGGGCAATGACTGTCCCCGACCTCAGTGGGGCCTCGGACTCCAGGGCGGTGGGGGGGTGCATCTGTGGCTCCGTCTGCATGGCCGTCTCGGTGCGCTCGGAGCAGCTGGGCCGCCGCGAGGAGTCCTCGGTGGAGATGCACACGTCCACCATCTCCGAGCCGAATACCGACAGGCTGGAGGGGAACATCACCTGGGACAGGCCGCTCAGGGAGCTCAGGGGCGTCCCGGAGGAGAAGGAGGAGGCCGAAGAGTTGGTTTCCGAGGCTTGAGAGGAGCCCTGGTGGGGCCCGCTGCCCACTGAGGGGAAACAGACCCAGACACCACATTACAGGGAGAAAGAGAGTTGGATGCCAAGCTGGCTTCTTAAAAATTATATACATATAATATTTCCACTGTGGCTTAAAATAACAACTTGCATAATTTAACCACCAGTGAAACAGAAGTGTTGCTGAGATAAAACACCTGCTCTGTGGCTCAGGAATCACATTGTGGCACCTAAACTCTTCAAAGCAGTTTAAAAAAAAAGTAGGTGAATAAAAATATACCATGAACCATTTCACTTTTTATGGAAAACAATATACACATTATATAAAATAAGCCAAAATAAGCATTATAATTAGTTTAAACAAACGAGGGAAAACCTACATTTATCGAGCCAGCTGTATTCTGCTACCATCTCCTTATAGGCGGGATACCGTCCAGCTTCCTAAAGGAAAGACATGAGGATCAGTCCTCACAACCTCACTGTGTTCAGGTCTTTCATTACTACAAGGCCACGTCTTCCTTTGGCTGGCTACCGTCCTATTTAATTTTGACTGCCTATTGCTATTTGCCCAGTTCCTACACTTTGCACCAGCCTAGGGTAGGCTTTGCTATGTAGTCAGACCCAGAGAGCGAGGTATGGGTCAAGGTTGTTTTTCCAGGGGAGTCTAGGTAAAAGGAACTCACTTTTCTCAGATTTTCACACTGCAAAGCCCACAGTCTGACACTGACACTGCTAAAGAAGCCACAGGGAGGCCATGGAAGAATCCCTCAGCTGACTTCAACCCCCTCTTGGACCTTCCCAACTAAAGCTGGCAATAGCAGGGCTGGGATTGGCTAGTAGTTGGACTCAGGCTATAGACCAGTCCCTGCAGTCTGCTTGGAGGTCTTTATTGGAGCCCCTGAACAAGGTGCCAATCCACTGTGGGAATCGCCAAGGAATGCACATTTCAGGACTCAAGTGCCGGCCCTAGCGTTCGTCCCTATTCAGCCAGAGAGGTGTCGTACAGCCAGGCTTATAGCAAACCACACCATAAAGAACTGTGTAGTATTCAGTAACTAAACCTGCCCAGCTATAGATTTATTTATTTGTACCCGCAAGGTAACAAAGCAAACCCTCCAAACAAGGCTCTCTGCCACTTTGAACCTGATCCCCCCTCCCTGCCTTGTGAATAATGCACACCCCCCACCCCCAGCTATTTTTTCTCGAGTGAAACCCTAGCCAGTGGAGAGTGGAGTGAGTAATGCAAGAGCGTCATGGCCAGATAACAGCTGTCTGCTGTACTATGCCGTCTCGCTCCCCGACTCGATGGCAGGCTGCGTTGATTAACGTGCACTGACAACTATTCATGGCGGGGAGCACTTAACCAGATTGTGATCATGTTTTGACGATGGGAACCCAGTCAAATAAATAAACAAACCGAAGCATAAACCCAACATTTATATTTCTATATTTCTAAGACTAGGAGTAGGTGTCTGACCCGGTCACAATTATTAGCGTTTATAATTCACCATTTGGAATGAGGTCACGATTCTCGATTTTGATTTCCCTGGCATCAGCAGTTGCATTCAGTTAGTAGAATAGTAGAAATTGGCTTCTAACAATAAATGAAACCGCGATAATGTACTTTGCGATTCGTGGGTAGGTCAAAGTTTGGATTTAGTCTAGCCCTACATCTATTTACTTTTAGAGCATCAATATGAATAATTTGATTTCATCCCCATTGTATTGATTCCATGTAAAGCCTTTTTTGGATCCAGACTGGTATGTTATCAAATGTTCTTTACACCTACTCCTTACTAATCTCGACACTGCACCTCCAGCAATATCTTCCAGCCCTCAATCTGGGAAGAGTAAAGTCACTCCACTTAAGTGCTGATGCTAGTTCCTCTGGGCTGATGACCCCTACCTTGATGGTCAGCATGATGTGTGTGTGGCTCTTCAGCACCTCCACTGCACTGCTGTGGCTGATGTCTTCAAAGCTCACCCCATTGGCAGCCAAGATCTGGTCCCCCATTTTAATGCCGTTCTGCTCTGCCAGGCCCCCAGGATCCAACCTGGACACAACAGGGCACACATCAGCACAGAGCACACCAAAGATATTCAGAAGACTGACTGCTTAGACCCGTTTTCAGCTTTCCAGAGCCCTTACTTAGAGACGTATATCCCCAGGCCGAACTCCTTGCCCCCACGAATGTTGAAGCCCAGGCAGTAGTCGTCAGAGGTGGTGTAGAGGTGGACGATGCGCCTCAGGGCGCTGTCGGTGCTGCTTTCGGAGGGGGTGCGTCCGTTCTCCTCCACCACCATTCGCCTGTGGATCAGGTCCACCCTGCAGGAAGACACCAGAAGTGACTCTTCAGTGCATACACCCCGTCCCAGACTGTATTATTGCAGCAATCACTATTCTGCAAGCCCACCCCTGCTAGAATTTTATGTGTAAGTGACAAATGCTACTCTCACTAAAAACTATTAAAACTCTGTAGGAGCACACTGTCAACCAACAAAGTAAACCATCATCATCATTGTTGTTTTTCTTTCAGCCTCCAACTGACAGATGGAAGACATTCAGTTGGACAGCAAGGTCATCGGGTATGTTGAATAATTAATTTCAGCACACAGAGTATAGGAGCAGCATGCAGAGAACTAGTCAGGTAAGGACAAAAAGGGAAAAACCCTTAAACATTGGTCCCTTAAGTTAACCAATCAGACATCTGGCCACTCCCTTGACTCTACCAGGAACACCCCCTAATTTCCTGTAAAGCTATGGAATAGCTACAGAAGGATACAGTACTGTCATACTAGACTTCAAGACTGCAAGACTAGGTACTTGTCCATAACCCCCAGATTCAATATCCCCAGCTGTGTCGAGTTTTAGAAAAACGGTGTGGATGTGATCTCTCAGAAACCCCCGATAGCTTCTCTCTCCTGTGAGGATCTCATACACAGATGACTCAATCTAAGTCCCAGTCCTACACAGATTTGGTTTTGTACCACCAGAAGAGCGGCTGGACAGTCTCAGTCGCAGTCCCCCCCTCCCCCCCACTTTGTGCTGTGTGATCCAGTGCTGCCTTGTTAGGGAGGTGATTTGTGGGTGTGGAGTGAGGGCGGTTGTGGGCCTACCACGTAGTCTTCTCTTTGGAGAAGCGGATGCCAGGCACCTTGCCCACCCTCCTCACCACCATGCGCAGCCGGTTGTTTCCAGTCAGGACCTTCACAGCGCTACTCATGGTGATGCTCTCCAGGCTGATCCCATTCACTTCCACGATCTTGTCCCCCACACACAGCCCTGCCTGTTCTGTAGGGGAACACACACACACAAACATACACGCACACCCATACATAAACAAATAAATGCAAACATACATACAAATACAGGGAGATAGAGATATTACTCAAATCTTCAGGTCTCACACACAACAGGAACCCTAGAAAAATACAAGCAGATTAGTTGTATTACCCTTTTGCACCCTGTGATACACAAAATGATTACAAATTCTATGCCTTTTGTCGTTTTTGTTATTATAAGGCCGCAGCCATTGCCCAGGGTAACATTAAAAAATAATTTGTACAAAGTTCACACAGTTCTAAGGTTACTTTATGCTGTAGAGTGTCACAGCTATTTATTTCACAAGGTCGACATACACATACTAACCAGTCAGATCTTTCACTTGGTCACTTGGAGCACAAGGGTCAGGCCCAGTCTCACTTGCAGACTTGCAGACCTTGCAAACCTTTCACTTGGTCACTTGTAGCACAAGGGTCAGGCCCAGTCTCACCTGCTGTACTGTTGTCCTCCACTTTGCTGACAAAGATGCTGAGGCCATGTTCAGAGCCCCCCCGCACACTGAAGCCTAGTTTGCCATCCGGGCTCTTGTCCACGGTCACAGTGTGGATGTCCGCACAGTCATCTCCACCTGGTGGGATGTGATCAACAGGGGCTTTAGTACTGACAGACGCAGAAGAACTAAGTTTGAAGCACACCCTTGACATATGCCAGATCAAACAACAGGGAAAAAACACCAGGAACAAAAAGGAGCAGGCACAAATACACCAAACTTGTAGCCTGGCCTTGTGTGTCTCTTAAAGAAGCTTGACGAAAGTTGATTTTATATTGGGGAATGGCAGCAGCAACAACTAGACAATGTCAGTATTTTGGGGCATGTTCATTTTGTCACAACAAAACCATAAACAACAAAAAGACAACAAAGATAGATTTTCATTTTTGGAATATCTAGGAAAATGTTGCGGGTTCAATATTTAGTTAAACCCCTGTCATTTGCATTTGGGAAAATAAGGTTAAAGTCAAGGTACACACTGTTCATTAGAAGTTGAAGTCTGCTGAAGGCACTCATGTTCACCTTTTCAAACCTGACCCTTTCAACTCATCTGTGTTACTGGGTCACCCCCCAAGTCAGGGAATAATACTCCAGAGAAAGAAACAAGCCTCCCACTTAAATTAAGCTATGTATTTACATGATCAAGACTTTTTGTATAGAGGTACTGATCAAAGATAAAATATTGAAATTGATTAAACTGTTAAACAATGTTTTGTGCCTTGTGTCAGTCTGATCTGGTAGTTGTATTGGTTGCCACTATGAACTGTGATGAAGCAGGAAGGCTTACCGTCCACGGGCGAGTTGATGAGGATGACCCTTCCCATGGGCGAGGGAGATCGATTTCCCCTGGCCTGGCCGTTTTGCTGCCGATTCTGTTTCCTCAGCAGGTATCGTGTTGCGGTGTGCGCCCCGCCAGCCGCAGCGCCGGAGTGGGAGCCGTTAGTCATCTCCCTGCGCGGTGAGTCCAGCGATTGAGCCATGGCCAGGAGCCCCGGTCACGGTCACTCATCAAGGAGCTCCGGGTCGTAGGAGCGGGGCGTCTGCAGTGGGGTGGAGGAAAGCTCCCCAAATGAAACTCTGTCAAGCAAATGGCCACTATAAGGAGAACTCTAATCAAATCTAACGGGCTGACGATTGTGCTGTTAATGACCAGAGCAGAAAGTTTAATTTTAACCCAAGTATAGGAATACGACGTCAAACTTACAAGAGGGATCACACACTTTTGAAATGCTGATAAACCAATTGTATTGCGAGACATACATTTAAATTAATAACTGAACAATTAATTAAAATGTTAGAGGAGGTTATGTTGTCATGATCAAATCCAGGATATTCATTTGGTACTAAAAAAAGCCAAAGCTGTAGAGGAATATTGAATGTCCGGACACTCAGAGCCACCCTTGCATGGTTGCAGAGTCTGCAGCTGATTCGCGGTGTCCAGTAAAACAGTCAGTGTCCACTTTTGGTTCTGAACAGGATTTCCCACCAGTGTACGTCAGACTGCAACATGGTGGCTCTTGTTCTCCAGTCTCCCGGTCACAGACTGTCTCTGGAGGCATTCCTCTGGCTTCTGATACAGGGCACTGACCAAACTGGGAGAGAGAGAGAAATAATAATTATAATCCTAAACTGTGTTGTATTCTTGTTTCTTGTTTATTATAGCTTGAAGCTGACAGTTAAAAAATGTGGTAAAAACTACAGATTAAACCTGTTGCACATTGTGCTAAATGTGATTTAAGTTCATATAGGGGAAACACTCATAAAAATGTTTTTGTTGCTGTTATAAGACATGAAACAAACTGTGAGGAGGCATGTGCTGATGTTGGTTGAGCTAACCCCAGATATTTCGATAAACACATTTTGCATCTTTCTTTCTGTCTGTGAAGACACACAGTGGTCACAGATATGGCTTTAGCACTGTAGATAAAGCTAAGGGGATGTACAACCCAAGGCCATGGGTGTCATATCACGAGTACAACAGTATGAGCATTCACCGTGGCTCAGTCTATATCCTATCATAGATAATGCAGCCCTTAATCACACACCTGTGTCCAGTTACACAATCACCGTAAATTATCTGTCGGCTAAAATAAAACAGCCCCCATCAGATAGGCGCATTTAATTGAGTGACTTGTCGTCCTCTGTGTGTTTCGAGGAACGGATACCCTGTAATAAAGTATCGCATATCCGCACTCAACTTTGCCACCTGTCTACTGTACAGTTTACATTGTCGGAAAAAAAAGTAAAAGTCCCTGTAGCCAGCGTAAACATTTAGAGTAACCACAAAACGACTGACAGGTATACACTATTTAACTCATGGACCCTAACTGCATGCCTTCAATATGAACAGGTGCAGGCTGGCCCTTTAGATATTCCGACACCGACTTACTTGTTTTCACAGCGGACTTTCCTGCGCCGTCTATTCCAGAAAGAAACGAGAATTGCATCCCAGCTGCATCTCAGGAGCTACAGACACTGTAAGCCACATAGGAATAACTTCTAAATAGGTCCGTTAACTGTCTGACACAAATCCTATCCAGTTGATCCAATTAAATTCAAATGACTATAGATGCGAGTTTTGACAAAACAAATAATAACGGAGAAAGTAGTTTTTAATAGCATTACCTGTCTCCATATTGGACTAGGCTAAATGGCCTCACCTGGGGACAAAAGTAAGTCATTATCCTGGCAGAGGCACGCCCTCTGCGACAAGCTCATTGGCTCCCCTGCATTCGATTAAACTCTAATACCTGGCTCTGATTGGCTCCTTGAAGTGTCACTCGTCTTCCCGGGCATCAAAAAGTGACATAAGCTTCCACAAGCGAATGTCTAATCCATCGGTAAACGCAGGGATTGCTGAATTACATATTATTTTGAATTATTTAATTGTTTTAGCGCAGAAATCGATAGAGACTTTTATATTTTTCCATGGGATACCAAAACACAGCAATCGATGCTTTAAAATAATTTGATCTCATGGTGTTAAGCCTGGTTAAATAGAAGAACAGTCTGTATTTGTGCTTATTTTCTCAATGTATATGTTGCACCTGTTAAAATCAATTGTTGCTTTCTTCCCCCATTTTTATCAACAACCACATTGAAAGAAAAAAGTTGGTAGTCATTTTGCAGAAGACATTACACTGCCCCCTTCTGGCACATTGTGCAAATAACGTTATACCACTTTCGCAATTAAATCATAAAGGTTCATATATCAATGTACATTATACAATACAAAGGCTGTATGGTCTTGGCTGGCGAGTGTCAGGGGCACTTGAAGGTAGCCCTGCCTTAAATACAGTTTACTGAAAACAGTGGAGCCATGGAAATGTGTGGTGTGGTGTGGTGGGGTGTCCTGCAGTTGGCAGCGGGTATTTCAGGTGGCACATTGTTTTGTTGCTGTCGTTTTTACACCCCAAAACAACAGCTGCAGAAAATAGGGGCAGAGGTAGAAATAGAGAAAAGAGAGAGAATGAGGTAGGCACAGAAAGATACAGGTTTTACAGCAGTTGACTTTTTTTTAAATAAAATTACTAAGAGGAAAGGATGAGTTATAAATACAAAACTTTTTATTACTATGTGTAATGGATTTCTCTTCTGTGTTGTGTTTTCTTGGTAATAAAAGAGGACCCACACGATGCTGCAGTTGTCGTGTGATTTACTTTCGGCTTCTCAGTTTCTGTACCAAAACATAACAGACACCATCAGACACTTCACTTCTAACAAGGAGAATTTCTGGTGTAGCCGTGCCTGTCGATCAATATATAATGTCTCATTGTATGTTCATATAGCAGAGAATACATTTAGACATCACTGGGATCATTCCAGATAAACAATTACAACGCTACACAATTACAAATGTACAAATCGTAACACAAATTAAACAGTACTCTATTTTAACAAAAAATACATCGTTCTATAATGAGACGCATTAACATACTGCACATGTAACAGCGGCCATTACCCAAACTCATACTTCGATTAAACATACTCTTACAACTTTCACCACTTGAATTACTAGTCTCTCATTAAAGAAAAGTTAACAAAATGCATTTCACACCTCTCACCGGCCATGAAATCCCACGAAAGAGAGCAAGCGCCCGGAACATACATCAACTTTACCCTCACGCTTACACATGACGTAACTTACGTAATGGTGCTTCTTTAACATTTTATACAGATTAACAATTTTATAAAAAGGATCAAACAAAAACAATAACACAGAAATACAAATATACAACATATTATATTTATGATCACATGACCCTAGATTACTCGTGTAATTTCTTACAATACAAATCATTTCAAAATAAAATACCCTTAAATTAATACTAGCAAATCATTATTTCAATAATCTAGTGTAACAACATACACTTGCCACATATGTATTACTACTTTTATTTTACTTATCCACTGACAAAAAATTTTTATTTCACAAAAATGGCTTACACAGTCATTCAAAAAGCCATGAGGATCGTGACACCAATCACGCTGATAGTCAAAGGGCCTTTGGAGCACAATGTCGCCCCAAATAATGTATCAAAACCCCTGTACAGTACTGGCTGCACTCTCATGTACACTCACATTGGTCAGTTCTGATATACGTCAGAGTAACACCATTCTGTAACATTTCTACAAGATGTTCTGTATAAATTCTATGATGTTTCTCACTATAACTTTAGCTCCTCCTCGTCACTTTTTTGCAAATTGTCTCTGAAAATTTGAAGTGTTCCTCACACTTCTATTACACATTTCTAAATGTTCACCTTGAGATCATGCATTGCTGGGCAATTTTCAAATAACAATGTAGATTGCTGTCTTGATGTCTTATTTCACAGTACATATTAAGGATATTTACAAATTATATATTTTTTAAAACATATGTTTTTACTCTATTCTGCAAAATAAAACAATTATCATATATTTATTTATATTTTACCTTTTGAAGTTTTGTACCACAGATCTCATAACCGACCCCTGTCCCCAAACTAGGATTTAGATTTTCAGCGATACATTTTTGATATTTAAACTTTAGTAATGCAGGATTTTGCTTCTAATTCTAGAAAATACTTAAAATACTTTATTAATCTGAAGCTTCTAAAAATAAAATGTTTTATTTTATTGTTATTAAACCCTTAATGTGTGTCCCCACATTTTCCACATAAAATCTCATAATCGACATCCTAAGGATTTTTTGTGTGAAAATATGGCATTTCAATCAAGTTGTCTGAATGAGGTGAAAGATCAAGGCCTTGTGTCAGTGAACACCACAGACACAGGTAAGGACTGCTTCATCTTTTCTAAAAAATATTCATGTTAAACTTAGAAGTGCATCTTGGCACATTGTTATAGCTGATAACCAACACCCAAAGAAAAGAATGAAACAAATATTAAAGGAGTATGAAAATATTTGACCAAAAACTGACTATTTCTCAATGCTAATTTAGTTTAATACAATAACAAAAATGGACAAGAACGTGTAATTTCTCATAGCTGACCCTTTTCAGGAGATAGAAAACGTGTCAGTTATTATTTTATAGTGTATTTTATTGAAATTCTTAGTTCAGTTGTTTGGTATTTAATGTTTGTATTTGTGTGTAGTTTCTAAAGCCAGTTTTAATGTTCATTGTAATATTGGGCCAAGTTAAATGTAGCTGTAATATCTGAAAATTAGTATTATAGAATGGTAGAGGTTAAGAGTAAGTCTAAGGCCTTTAACTATAGCCTGACCATGGACAGTTGAAAAATAACTTTGGCTACAAACCCTGTATGCAGTGCATCTGTTCTGTGTTTTTAACCTGTAACAATGTATACTGCTTTGCCCATGATAAACAAATACATTAAAATAAAAAGGGTAGTATGTTGGTTTTAGGTAGATCAGTCTTTCTTGTATCATTTTAGAGGTCATGAAATGTAAAGCGAGTAATGCAGAGAAGTGTAGAAAGTACAGAGAGAAGAGACAATGAAACATAGTGCATACTTAGCAAAACAAAGAGAAAGAAGTAAAAGGAAGTACCAGTTAGATAGATAGAGAGCAGAAATGGAGAAGAAGCAACAGACAATCACACCCATTGAAGAGCTGGCTGATTAGCTTGTAGGACATTGGTGTATTGTGTGTTAGGATGGAGATGCATATCCTGGACCCCTTACAGCTGATATATTTAATTGAAAAGAGGTACTGCATCTTGTTATCTGCCACCAGGGGTGGATCTACAGGGGGGCAAGGGGGGGCACCTGCCCCCCCAACTGTAGTGCTTCCCCCCCCACTGCCCACTCAACCAGCACCGCGGACCAAACATTTTCAGATCCACCCCCGCTAGTACCGCGGCCAAAACACCGTTTATCCCCCACACCCCCCCCCGCCGATTGCACTGCGGACAAAACACTGTCAGCAACCCGCCCCCCGTCCCACCCCCCCACCACAAAAAAACACCGTCAGCACCCCCCGTTAATTCGGCTAACCGCGGGGATGATGATGCCCCCCCCCTAAATCACAAGTTGCCCCGGCCATGTCCCCCCAGCTAAAATGGTCTAGAGTCTGCCACTGAATGATAATGGTCAACATGGTCTTTTCCTCTGCCCAGCTTGATAGCATAAGCAGAAGGCTGGTCTGTGATGTCTCTTGGACTTCCCTTTCCATCTTTGATTCTGCCCTAAACATAGAAGACTCCCATTCAAAAGCAGTTTAATTCATTTCAGGAATATTGAGCTGCAGGTTCTTAGACACACCTGCAGTATGTTTAATATTACAGCTCATAAACCTCATGTAGATCTAACTACTATCCAAGCATTTTATTTCTTTCTATGCATTATAGCAATTAGTTATTTACTTTAATCTTGTAAAATGTGGTTTAGACCTATCTAAAAAAAAAAATTATACAATAAAATGATTGATGGGTGTCGGTTATGATATAAAACCAGAAATAAAAATAAATGTTTTATATATATATATATATATATATATATATATATATACACACACACACAAAATATTTTGTACATTATAGAGAATAAAGAGAATCTTTCCAGAAATAAGTTTTGTAACACTTTCATGCAGCAGCAGCAGCAGATATAAAATGCAATTAAAAGTGTCAGTTATGACATTTTAATGAGGGTAAACTTTATAAGACAAGGTTATATAAATAAATAAAAAACTGAGGTGCCAATATTTGAATGCCAAACTTTAAAGTGCCCTAAACATGAAAATGTTTCTAAAAATGTAAAATTTAAGTTTTGTTTTTCAGCCCAATCTACATAGGTTTTTGAAAATTGCCCTGCCATTAATCCTGATTGAACCCGATTCTATATATCGTAGAGCACTGAAGTACATAATTCAAAATACAACACTCGTTATTGCCTGTGTAATGCAAATTGATTGACTGATTGATTTTCTCAGGCTTTAAGGATAATGAAACATTGTTTCACATTAGTATACAAGGCTATAATATGAAACTTACACTTACTGAAACTTACTGTCTGGCTTGTCCCTTAAATTAAATTCTGAAGTAACTGAATTCAAGAGCGAGTGTTAGTTTGAGAGGGGCATGATGTCTCAAGAAGCATGGTGTCATTTGTATTACTTGTTTGCCTTTGTGTTTAATTAAAACTACTGATCTATTGTGTTATACAGCTCATATTTTATATCCTGTCTGCAATTTTTATACTGGTGGGCATTTGGGCTATGTTCCATATGTACAATGTTGAATCTCTATTTAACTGGCCAGTAAAATACAGGCTAAAGACAGACAGGCTAGAGTTTCATTTTAACAAAGATAAAGAAACGTGTATTTTTAATGTATTGCTTTATTCAAACTTAATCATATGTGTTATTATAAATAACTATATAGAATCCATATAGAAATAGTAGTAAGCATATAGAAACTGCTTAGTTGGAATCTGATTGAAGTCATTACAAATAAATAAGTTGAAGACCTAAAATGGGTACATGAGATTTAAGATTTTGAATTGTTTGTATTAGTTTACTAATGTCATAAGAAATGTATAACTTTAACAATAAAAAATGACATTGAAAAAAAAAAAAAAAAACAGAAATACAGACAGTTTTGCAATTTTGCCTATATATATATATATATATATATATATATATATATATATATATTAAAATGAGTGAAACATGAAGGAAACCCTTCAAATCAACCAAGCTGCATCACTTTAAATGGGCATGAACCAGTGCCTTTCTTGGCCATCTTTTCTTTTCTTTTCTTTCATAAGTAAGGTATCTCAATATTAAGAATTTAATGTAGAGGAAATGACATCGCTGTCTTTAGAGAAAGCATTTTTAAAGACTGGGGGAACAGGCACGACACAAACACAATCATGGGTTCATTGAAACTCTTATATTTAAGCGATCACTGCAAAGAGACTAACCTATAGTTTTTATTCACACACTAATCTATCACAAAATCAATGACTTGAGCAGCAATTTACCAGTAAAGATGGAAAAAACCTGTTAAAGACTCATTTATCCCCAGTTACAGCTTGCAAACCATACATGTGGAGATAACCTTCCAAACAAACTAACAATTCAGTGTGGAGCAAGCAAGTTACTCTGGATATCTGGGCCTGCCGTGTCATGCCTCCTTACAAAGATGGACAAAGGAAGTTATTGAATGGATCCCAAGAGATGAAAAAAGACCTAGAAGACGACCACCTAGAAGATAGGAATATGAAAACACACACTTTGCAGGCATGACATGGAAAAGAGAAGCTGTAGATAGAAGCAAGAGAAAACGTATAGGCTGTTGATAGTTGATAGTGATGATATATATTTGTGTAAGAGGTATAAAGAGTAAACAAGAGTAATGCAATAAAAATATTATAAACATTATAAACGCATTACTAATCCTGCATTCATGTAATGTGGGAACAACTGTTCACACGATGCCCTCGGCTGAACCGTTCAGACACCAAGATGGCGGTTCTAAGCAGACTTTGTTGTGCTCGTAATAATTATCATCAGATTTTTAACAGTTACAACATAGTACCTTGATCCCATGCATGTGTCCTGTATGTTCGTGACGTCAGTGGGAGAAACAGGTACTCCAAAGTCCGAGTTCAGTAGTATTTTACCTGAAGCGAGCAAGTCAGGAGCTTTTTATTTACCATCCTTCCCAAATGTCGTGAATGTATCATAAGGGGTAGTTCAACAGTAACTGGTTCATTTTTATTTTGTATGGATTTTGTATGCATAATTCGCCCCTAAAGGACTTCATGCCCCAAAAGCCCTTGCGCCGCTATGATTGACCAATAGGAGCAAGGCATTCAAGCCCCCTGCTGCTCACGGATCTGGGGGATACTGGGATGAAACAGTACTTCTGATTGGGAATGGGAGCTAATATTTTACAGTAGAGATTTTTTTTTTGTAGTTTTATAATGAATAACCCCCGAAGTATCTGCCTACATTAATCATTTGGTTTCTATTTTTGACAACCATGCCACTTTACACTTCAAAAAGTAATTCATAAAATCAGAACTTCTTGTTGTTTGTAAAAGTCCACCTATGTTTTTATCTTCTTCATTTGTGACCTCAAGGAGGTTGCCACTTTTCAAAAAGAGTAGGGAAACCAATCCCAGTGTCCAGGCTAAATTCCACCCCATTAGGCCACTCCCTTTCATCTTTTTGAAAAGTCCTTTGGATGTAGGTGCTATAAAATCAATCTGAACAATAAAAATGCAAAACTAATAACGTGTACTATATTTTGGGAGGTATTGGCTTGAACTGGAAGCCCTTGTGAAATAAGAAAATGATTCAAGTGATTGACGGTATTTACACACAAAGCACAGTGGGACAAACCCAAAGCAAACGTGGGAAAACTCTTTATTAGCCGAGACAGAAACAAAATCCAACAGAAATCTCATTAAAAACAACCTACTTGTATTAAGTTGGAAAAGTTACGTTTAAATATAAAGCAAATTGGCAAAATAACAACCAGAGGAGCGCACTTACCGTGAGACATGCTGTTGTCCGCGTAGCCGATACAATCGCTTTCCACACGCAGACTGACGGGGCTCAGTGGCGCTGGCTGATGTTTAATATGAACACAGTGTCATATTAACAGGGTCATATTAACAGGGTCATATTCACACAGTCATATTAACACAGTGTCATATTAACAGGGTCATATTCACACAGTCATATTAACAGGGTCATATTCACACAGCGCCCGCCGTGTTTCTGTCCTGCGTGGAGGCCTCACTGCGCCGCGCATGCGCCGCTGCGGACGAGCTGGACTCGGGCAGAGACGCGCCGTGGCCCCGCTGGCGTGGCGGCTCAGCGCGGACTCGCCCTGCAGTCCCTGGTCCCTGTGGCCCCTGAGCCTCTCCAGCAGAGCCCACATCCAGTCCTGGGCGAGATGCGGCCTCTGACGGGGTGAGTTTCGCTGGCGGCCGTTCTCTGCCACGCCGGCAGGTTTTGGGGAATCGCCGTTTTTCGGGCGGTTCCCCGAAACCTGGGTTTCAAATGGGGTTTTCATAGGTGGGGTCTAATATGTGAGCGATGAATTGTAAAAACCGGCGCCTTTTATCACTAGAGGAGAGGAGAGGAGAGGAGAGGGGGATAATGTGTGATGGATGCGCTACTGTCAGGCGAGCGGCGAGGTTTTAAAAACTGTCAGAGCGGAGGTTGGAGGCCGGACCCAGGGAGGAGCGCCGGACCCGCGGTGCTGGAGGGCGGGCGGGGAGCCCTGCTGTTCAAGGTCTCAGGTGCAAAATGTCTCCTCAAATTATCAGCAACGGATGAATACCAAGCGTAACTTGCAGAGTTAGTACGGAGTTGCTTACTAAGTTTACTAAGTTGCATATTAGCGGTACCCTCTTGGGAGGGGTCAGGACAATTCGTCTCAAATGAATTTCGCTATTACAACTCCAATGATTCACTCATTTGTAACTCTCAGTTGGCATAGTGGTTAAGGAGCAGCGCTGCTTTCTTAGTGTTCTGGGTTCTGTTCTTGATGTTCAGATATTATGTCTTAAATATATTTTTTTGTATAAATAATTAAGTATTTCCGAACACTCATAAGGCGATTAATAAGGCTTTTACACATCGTATGTTTACTTACAAAATATAAGAGCAATACAATTCTAATTAAGCTGTGTAAAGGTCTTATTAATCGCCTTATAAGTGTTCGTTCTACTCTGATACCATTTAACTCCAGGAAATATATATTACAAAATCTATGCATAATAATTAAGATCTGCAGAACAAGAATCGAACCTAGAACGCCTAGAAGATCACAGCGCTGCTCTTTAACCACAATACCAGCTGAAAGACCCAATCAACAGTTATTTATCCAGTAATAATAATAACAACAACAATAATAATAATAAAACATATGTGTATTAGGGCTGCACGATATTGGAAATAAATGACATTGCCACATTTTGTTTTTCTGCGATATATATTGCGATATGAAACAATACAGGATGACTTCACCAGATTACTTGAATAGCTCTATTTGAGAATAATTAATTATTATGGAATGATTGGGTTGATTTCGTAGGGAACTACATCTTCATGGAGAATAAAAATTAAAAAAAGAAACTGAAAATGACTTTTTACTTTTTGACTTATTTTTGGTAGTTTATTGTATTATATTAATTAATACACTGTTTAATTCACCATGGTTCCAGTGTATTCATATACTACTCTTCTGTCAATTCAGGCTAAAGTCAATGATCTAACATGTTATGATATTAATAATGCATGTTGCTTACCCTAAAATAAAGGGGCTCATTTGTGAATGAAGAAGTGTGGTGTCTAGAAGGGATCCAGGAGATTACAGGAGTAGTTCAGTTGTAGTTGTGAACTCTAGTCCGTGTGTTTTGCAAAGCAGTGTTTGGAGTGAACCTGCTTGTTATCACCCCTGAACAAATTAGATAAATTATAGAATCAGAATTACAAAGTAATTATATTGATTTTAATAAATCTGAATTCATAAAAATAGGTACAGATTATCTTTCACTTGCCTACATTCAATACACACATCTTTTTTTAAAAATAATTAAAAATACAGTACATAAATAAGTAAATATCGCGGCACTACAATAAAACACAATGATTCTCTTTAATTTCTAAGAACAAATCATTTTGTAATGAATAACGTGTTTTGTATTCGAAGCTACCACATACTCCCAGTATGACAGTTAAACAGCTGTGTACATCTAAACATGTTACAATAATGTATGTAGTTTTACGTTGTTACTTACATGTTGATTTTTCGTTTAGAGTTATCTTCACCTGTCCTGGTTCTGTTACTGTTCTTAAGAACGTTCTTTGTTTAGAACAATAATTTAATTCTGGAATAACAATACCTTTCTAGAATATCATATGTACCACATACTGTAATTATTTTTTAGGCAATGTACCCATTTTCTTTTTACTGCACTTAATTATAGTTACATGATACAGATTTAGATTTACACTAAGATTTACCCAAAATATACCATAATAATAAAAAGCTACTAATAATTACATGTTGTAGATTTTTTTAAAACATGTACCTGATTATTACAGTGGGCTTCCATGTAGAATGAATTATACTACTAATAATAATGTTATGATAATGAGACTATAAGGAGAGATTTAAATGCTCCTGAACGTCAGATTCCACGGTACATTTATTCAAAACATGAAACCGTTATGCACACACACCGCTTGAGGCGCTTACGCCTTCCCGGAAGTTGAAGAAATTCCACTTCCGGGATATTGACAGGAAATGAAATAGTTGCTGTTCACGGAGCAATTATTTTCAGGGCTGTGCAGGCTTCGGTTTCCGAGCGATTCGGTCGATCAAGAAGCTGCACTCAACTCCTCATCGTAATATGAAAGAAGTACAGTAGCGCAGATGTCCGCAGTGCTGCGCTGATCCACCAATGGGATCGCTGGAATCCTGCAGCTCTGCGCAGAACTGCGGACATCTGCGGAACCATGAGCACGTCAAACATTGACAGACCAATCGCGGAGCAGCGAGCAGCACACGCCCTGACTCCGCCGCTGCCCAGTGGCTGCCCGGGGCTCCGCCTGCGCCGCCCGGCCGCGGCTGTGACAGTGGACTGGCTGCGGGCTGTCAAGCTAGGTTGACTGTTACAGCTGGGTTTGCAGGGCGCCGGTGATATCATTGAGAGGTCAAGGTTTCCCGAGGCTGTGGACGGAGCGACCGAGCTGTCACCGCGTTAGATACGGAAACTCAGGGTCAGTGTGTGTCTGTGTTTCTTCTGGCTTTCATGAATCAAAGGAAACTGCGTGGTAGCTACTTATTAATCGATGGGCGCTGGATCACTGTTGTTGAGCGTGCTTATAATGAATGAACGGATCTTAGTTTCCCTATAAACATCTCGCATGTGTAGCATACCTGTGCGCCTGAACTCATTTAACTGTAAGATTGTTCAATACAAAATAACGTTAATATTGTAACTAAAATCTTATCCAGACAGTGCGTAGGAGGTTGCATTAACAAGGTGCCAGGAACTCACGGTGATTTACAGCTTGTTCTGCTTGTACCTATTGCATCCCTGTAGTTTCTTTACATTAAAATCCGTTTTGTGTGTTTAATGCATGTGTCGTTAAAAATACATCGGGACGATTATAAATCAGTTTAAAATGATTCGAAGCTATAATGCATCATCCCCTTCCAATCTGTAGCGGCCCGTTATCATATGTATGTCAACATTGGCCAGAGTTCAATGCAATTACCAAGCTGATATCATTGTAGTACTAGAGACTGCTAGACTGGTTGGAAAACACTGCAGTCCCATCTAAAAAATCCACTGTTTAATAGGTAACTGTACTTTCGATTTGAACAAGTAGGCGCACAGCTGCCCAGGCACAGAAGTCTGGGTGGAGTCACTTCCTTTAGTTTACCAGGCATTTTCATTTGGAAAGTGGAGCATTATAGGGAGGACGTAATTTCTCTTGTAGCCTGTAATGCCTCTGCTATAAAAAGTAAAAAGGGCTTAGTAGTCAGGACTGGGCTTAGTGATGACATTATCTCATTTAATCATTTCTGCATGTATGTGTAAAGCCTTGTATGCGTGTGTGTATGTTTTTTTCTGGGTTTTGGCATTTTTAGTTAATGGTGAGTCACACAAAGCATTCCTCTCTTCCCAGAAGCCTTTTACTAAAACATGTCATCCTTAAAGAAACAGAGACCTACATAATACAGTGCTACAGAGCCCTGTTAACACATTAGGGTCATTCAGAGTTGAACTCAAAAATCTGTGCCCAGTTGTGGGTGTCTATTCATAAATGGTTTTGTCATTATCCTAAGCGACTTATAGAGATAATCTAGGTGGGGGGTGTGCATGGGGGGTTGCATCATCTGTGTTGCTGAAACACTCACATACAACACAACATGAGCATGATATGTCATCTAAAGGACAGAACATGGGGCGGTTCAGTCAGTCAGTGAAGCTGACCACTTGGCTTGTTTGTGTGTCTCAGAAAGCAGCCCGAAGCGAGCAGGATGGCCAGCGCCCTTCCACTCAACATCAACATCAAGGAACCGCGATGGGACCAGGGCACCTTCATGGGCCGAGCCATGCACTTCTTCATGGTCACGGACCCCCGCAATGTGCTGCTGTCCAGCGAGGCGCTGGAGGACGCGCGCAGGACAGTGGAGAATTACAGGTGAGTCCGTTCACGCCTTCCCTGGGATTCAGCACCAGTGAAGTCGTGTGAAGTACTTTATTTTTTTATTTTTAGCAATGCCAAAAAGGGCCATTGATTTCAGCTGAGTAAATATTGTATTCTTCACAAACTTGCTACTCCCTGTGGCTTCTAGGGCACCTGTCACTGCAGATTTAGATTGTTAGCTGTTTTGAGTGGCAGCAACATTTTCCAATGTGGCGCAATAGCAGTGCCATTGGAATTATAAAAAATAACAGATGGCTTTGCCAGTGTGTCTTCCAGGATAGGTCCTCTGTATCATCCCTAATGCCGAAGCACAGGAGACAGGGCTGAGCACTCACTAGCAGTTGACGAACTGGCACTTCCAAATCGATGTGAAAAGGGGGGAGGGTAGATGATGAGAAGACTCCAATCTGTGACTGTCATTGCCTTCGTGTGCAGGCTGGGGATTGTGAAGCCAGGCCTGACGGAGGATGAGCTGTGGAGGGCCAAGTATGTCTACGACTCGGCTTTCCACCCCGACACCGGCGAGAAGATGATTCTGATCGGACGGATGGCGGCCCAGGTGCCAATGAACATGACCATCACCGGCTGCATGCTCACCTTTTACAGGTGAGTGCACGGCAACAAGGCTCTGTCTTTACACACAACTTGCTCTGATGTTGCCATCGAGACTGCAGCTTGACTTTAGACTGTTACCGATCCTAAGACTGGGTCAAATAAGCAAGAAAATCTTCTACTTGCCTCGGAAATCTGATTATTCAAGTGCAAAATGAATGGTTGCAATAAGAAACTACTAGGTATTCACTGAGGTTAGTTGATTATTTACATTCAGTATGTACCAAGAAAAAGCAGTACTGTAGCATCCACTGTGCAAAATATAAACTTGTTTGTGGTGTACACACTGTTTCACACTGAAGAGTGGTGCTCCTGACTGTAACATGACACTCATGGACATGATTCCTAGTGAATGGGCAAATGGATGATGGCCAGGCTTACAACCCTCTCTCTCTCTCCCTCTCCCCCCCTTCTTTAGGACAACTCCAGCAGTGGTCTTCTGGCAGTGGATCAATCAGTCTTTTAATGCCGTTGTCAATTACACCAATCGCAGTGGAGACGCTCCCATCACTGTGAAGTAGGCGGCTAAGATCAGTTGAAACTTCTAGCTGCTTTGTTTTAGGGGAGGCCGTGTCTCCCTCTCTCGGGGGTTGATCTACAACATCCTTGCTGTGGTATATAGAACTGTTCAATATTAATCCATCACCTGCATGCCGGGACCACCTGGGCTATGGTTAACGTTCATGTTTCCTCACTGTTGAGTAATGCGAAAAAGAGGGGAGGGCGTTTGCATGCACATTTGTCTGCTTGTCTCCCTCCCTCATCAGCCCAAGCAGGAGAATTCCCATGTTTGTCATGACCACGTGGTATAATGTAGCGGAAGAGTTGCTAAGCTTCTGTGATAATTCTATTATGGTTTACTAATTTCTTGGTGCCTCCAATTTTATTTAGTGCCACTCAACTTTTGTTTTGAAAAACAAGCTTAGTAAAGAACCTAGCCTAGCTAAGTGATTGTTGCAAGATTTACTGTTAGAATAACGTGGCGAGAGAAATTTGTCACCTCCAGTCAAAACAATGCTAACAACTACTTTCAAGAGAAATAATGTACACTAGTAACAGAATATGGAGAATGACAAGTATTTTTAAGTCAACTGCATGCAACACAAACTATATACGCATGCCAGATTTCCAGTGATAAACCTAGGAAACGTGCACACAACATTACTGTAACATTACCCATACCGTGCAGTCAGGGGCAAAACTTTGCTACAGCATCTCATGTCATTTGTCAGTACCAAAATGCAAACCAACTACAGCTTCATACAACGTTGCCAGAACGTAATGTGTTGGCTGGGATGGCCTGATGAAGTGCACTGACCTGTTCCCACCTGTGTCCTGCAGTCAGCTGGGGGCGGCCTACATCAGCGCCACGACTGGAGCCGTGATCACAGCACTGGGGCTGAAGTCCCTCACCAAGGTACCAGTGTCCTCTCACTGCCTGCTTTCATTCCTGTAAAAAAAAAAACACTTTTAGCCTTCCATGGCGTATCTCCTCTGCACAATTTGTGGGGGGGAGCAAACTGTTGCAGCTGTGGGCAATTCCAGTACACAGGTCTGAGAGATTTCACTCAACTGAGCTCTTAATGTGGACCTTGTCAGTTGTGTCCAGCTTTTAAACTGCTGGTGATTATTGAGATGAGTATGGGACAGGTGTGTTAGGGTTCTTGGGGTGGTAATGATGATTTATACAGTGACAATGCCTTTCAGTGGGATTACGATCACTCTTTTCTCTTGCTTCTGTGTGGAAATACAGTGCTGGAAATCTTTGCTCTCTCCCTTGTCTGTCTCTAGCACCTGCCGCCTATAATTGGCCGCTTTGTCCCCTTTGCCGCCGTGGCTGCAGCCAACTGCATCAACATCCCCTTCATGAGGCAGAGGTGAGGGCTGGGGTTGGGGCTGGTTGGCTTGCTGGAGGAGAAACAGGCTTTTGTACACTACAAGTCTCTGATCTGGAAGATTGAGCGCAGAAGAGCAGAACAACAAAAAGCAAAGGATCTTCATTCAACCCATTGTGCTTTTTTGTTTTCTCAGTAGCTGATTTCATCCAGCACTTTCTTAATGGGACCCAGTGTTCCAGTAAGGTTCATACCATTCGAAGGCAACGACCTTGGCCTGGAGAATTCAGTCTTTATTAACCGTCAATTATTTAATTAACCGTCCTGCAAAAGAGACCATTAATAAGGATTAGTCAGAATAGGTTAAAGGTTGCCTGCCACTGGTATTTACAGTGAAGCGCATGCAGCTCATTCTTAAGCAGATACTTGATGGTCTTAGTAGGGAGATCACCCTGGACTCTATAGATGCTTCCACAGAAAAGTGGGAATACAGTGGGTCTGAGAACTGAGAGGTTAATTTATATGTTGTGTACTCAAAATTAGAAATCGTATCACTCAATAAGTACGAGTTGGGTATATTTTAAGTATCCATCTTCTTCATTATGAGGAAGGCTGTTTGAACCCGTGTCTTCCTCAGGGAGCTGAAGCTGGGCATCCCAGTGATGGACGAGGAAGGCAGGCGACTGGGAGAGTCCACCACTGCTGCCCGCCAGGCCATCGCACAGGTGGTGGTGTCCCGGATCGGCATGGCGGTACCGGCCATGGGTAAGAGATGCCTGTCCCACTGTCTGTCTGTATGGCTACAGGTTCCTCTGCTTTTCATTCCAGTTGAAAGCGCTTGCCCTAAATCAGTCCCTCAGTCCCCCGCCAGTTGGCCTTCTAAAACCCGAGGCATGGGGTCTCTCCAGGACTTGGGGCTGCAGAGCTGAGTTTAACATACCGAGTCCCAATTGTTGGACGCCGACTTTGCCTCTTGTGGCATATGGAGCAAGATGGCCTGTAGTATCCCTGAGAGGTATCTGATATTGATCTGTAAAAATTACAAGCCCTCCTCTCTGTTTTCACTAGAATCACAGAGAATAACACAATCAACAAATGTAATACTATGCCTACTTTATACCTACGTGACAAAATGAAATGGCTTGAAATTGCATAGTTTAATAAAGTGCAACAAGGCAAGACTGCAGATTATTATTGACATTATTGAATTAGTGGCAGCAAGCTTTGGTAGCAATGTCTGCCAAGTATCAACATGCTCTTTAGTCTGCTGTCAACCCCTGAAGCTTTTGAGCTCCAGCAGGGCCCTTCTGAGAGTCTATGGGGTGACCTTGCTGCCATGTTATCATCTCAAGGTCCTACCCTGTCCTCGATATCGGAGGCCCTGCTGCTGGTGATAAGGGAGGCAGGGCCACAGATGGCGCTATGTGAGCCAGACCGCACAGCAAATAAGCACAGTAGGAGCTTGGTGGAAGGGCACGCCTGCAATTCAGCGTTGTGCTATATTGATATGAGCCCACTCACTTGACAGGATGATAGGCATGCAAAGCACAAAAGGGAACACATACAACCACTACAGTATGTGGACTCCTGAGTAGCAAATGTTCACACAGAAGGCATGTTATAGTTATAGGATTGCACTGCCGGTTTTGGTTTTGTCCATATCGTTAACTGCTTAATTGAGCCAATTGTGGGTTTTAATTAAGCAAAATGTTCCTGTGTTCAAGGTATCCAGTGGTTGATGATTTAAAGAGACCTGGTGGCCCCCCCTGCTCTAGACTAGAACATGGTGCCAGTCAATGTATTGGACAGTATTGGCAATGCATCGAGCTAACCGGAGGAAAAGCAGTGAGTGGCTGAGCTAAACATAATGTATTCTCCTCTCTCTCCTCCCCCCCCCAGCTATTCCTCCTGTTATCATGAATGCACTGGAGAAGAGGGCCTTTATGAAGGTAAGTGGATGGCTTAGGTTGAGTGCTTGCCCATAAAACAAAGACTATTAGTTTACAACCAGCTATAGAAGAAGAAGGAGCATCAGTATTTATTAGAAGCACCACAGTAGAAGTAGATGTCCCTACAAAGCTGTGTTTACACTTAAAAAGTTAAGGTCGGCATTGCTCTAGTGTCGCTCAATAAAGCAGTTCACAACAATTTTTCCTGTAGCTGGACAAAACTGCACAGTGTGGGACAATTCCTATCAATAAGTATATTTACTATTTTATGTACTATGTTAATTTTATAGAAACTGTATTTTTATTCGTACTTTTTTCCTGGGTGATTTGCTGTGTACTGCAGTGCTGCTGTTCTTAGATAGCTCAGGAATTGTGTTCTTGTTTGAAATAGGCAGATAGGTCATAATCATTTTGTATTTTTCTTGGTCTCTCTCATTTCAGCGATTCCCAGTGCTCAATGCTCCTGTTCAGGTCGGACTTGTGGGTCTCTGGTGAGTACGCCTTCAATGCAGACCTCCCCATGTGATTTGACTGCGATGTTCTGTGCTTCAGTCAGAGACACTCACTGGTTTAACGAGTATGGATTGTTTATTAATATACAGCAGTACGAAGTATTCACAGCCTTTGTTGCAAGCCATGCTATTCGGCAACTTAATTCGTTTCATACACGTTGTTCGTTAAATTAGACTTATTTGTATTTTTGACAGCCACCCCAGTGGTTTCTGAGTCCACTGGATTCTCAAGCCAGAAAATGACCGAATTGATTGTAAATTATTATAATGGGCCCCAGGTGGGATGCAGATGGAAATTCCAAAATTTACCGCAGTAAATCAGACCACAGCTCATTCAGTTTTATGTGCATTGGAACGGTAGTAACCCATAGGTTAACACTGATGTGGTCCCTAGATGCCTACAGCAGTCCTGTGAAGAGAAGTTTTGTGGCTCAGAGTCTTTGTGCACTGAGTTGTTCCATGTGTCTGCTCTTGTCTTGCAGCCTGGTTTTCGCCACTCCACTCTGCTGTGCCCTGTTCCCACAGAAAAGGTAGGCCCACCTTTGACTCCTGCATATTTCCCAATCCTGCTGTCTTCCTGGTGGTTACATGATGGTATTTGTTTGTCAGAGACTGGAACAGAGGCTATGGTTGACTTGTATTGCGTGGAAGAAGACCTTTGCAGTAGCAGACTCCGACTGCATGGGGCTCTGTGCATTTTGCTGCCTGTGCTCTGCGTTAAATGTCTCCGTTTTCACTTCCAGTTCAATGAAGGTGACCAGTCTGGAGCCGGAGCTGCAGGCTCAGATCAGAGAGAGCAGCCCACACACCCAGAAGGTCTACTTCAACAAGGGGCTGTAGGACAGGTCTGGGCCTGGGGGGGTGGGGGAACTGGGTGGAAAGTAGTATGACTATAAAGTGCTGCTTGACCACCCCTAAGCACAGTTTAGTGGAAACCAAATGAACTACCTGTTCTAGGGAGTGACCAGTGTGGGGTGATGGGTGAGGGAAGCTGTGGGCAGTAGTATGACTCAATTGTACTGCCCCTGTAGAGTTGTTTAGTGGGCACAAAAATCCTATTCCAGTAAAAGGGGTCCCAACATTACTCAAAGCAAAGGTCAGCTTACCTACTTCACTCCTCCCCCTGAGGTCCAGAAACACAGGTTTCCTCTTCATTACTGCCAAGGGTGTGTGACTGGCAGCATGTGGGGTTTAGCAGAAAATAGCTTCAGGGTCCAAATCTGGGCTGCTAATTGGGAACCCCTGTTCTAGGATCTGCTTATCCTTCCAAATGCACCAAAAAGCTTACATTTCAATGGCTTGTGGCTGTTTTGTGTGCAAATGTGCATTTGTCTAAATTCATGCCTTAACTATGTTTTCTCGATTGTTACATACAATGCCTGGCTTATTCTAGTACATAATGGCTGTTATAGATATTAGTGTAGTATATAGCCTACATTATAGTTTGTCTAATAAAGGCTACTTAGTAGTACAACAATCTATTTAACATTCAATGCGATCCATGACGTGATGCATAAATAAAAACGTTAACGTATTTAAGAAAACAATAGGCTATTAGTTTTGTTATTTTCGTTGATTCTGTTGGTGGCATTATAATTATCACTACATTTGAAAATGACCCAGCTAATGTAATAACGTGTGTTAGCTGGGAAGCTCTTTTTAATCGCAGGATCCTGGGATTAAAAAAAAAAAAAAAGACAATCCTGAAATCCCAAGATTGAAAAAAGCGCCCGGGATTGCATTCCCTATGACAGACGTACAGACATGCAAGCTTGCAGACTCATAGACCGGCTGACTCACATTGGCTGTCAAGGTGTTCATCTCACCGCATGCTCTCTTTCATTTAAGTATTTTTGTGCCCACTAAACTGCACTGATCCCAAAGGCCCTTCATACTGTTTAACCAGGGAAACCTCAGTGGGATATGCTCTTCTGAAAGAAGAGATGGGAGATGCATTGACACAGGGAAAAGACACTACAGAGTACATTTCCACACACACCTGCTAGTGGTACCATGACACCCACCTGCACTGTTCTAATGTAGGGTTGAAGGTCTACAGAAACTGTTGGGGGGATATAAAAGCATACAGATAGAGCCCTCCCTGTGTAAATGCATTTCCCAAAGACTCTTTTCAAACGTATTTATAGATGAAGCTGTGTTGTGTTTTAGAGGAATGTATTCCATTGGCTAGATATCTTACCAAATGAAGTGATTGTTCCAAGACTGACCAATGAGCACTCTTTTGCCAGAGCCGTCCAATAGGGTCACTCGATTCCCCCTATCCCCAACCACCACAACCACCACTTGGTTTCAAGGCCAAGGATTAAAACTGCTGGATTTAAAAATGCATATATTTCAGCCGTCCAGATAGAATTTTGTGTGACTGCTTGATTTTGTTGCTTTGTACCACTGCAAGGCTTCTGGTTAAGCCAAATGTCTCAAATCAACTTCAGATTGTCTTGGTCAGCAAGCAGACGTCCTTGTAAAATAATTTTGTGTTTGTGTGGCTAAAGGGCAACCTATCTGAGCAACATGAGAGGGCTAGGCAGCAGAAAGACCGGGGACAGTGTGGCTTGAGCATTGCAGAACAAACCCACGTTTTATTGTGTATTTGCTGTAATGTGGTTAACTAATTTGTGGTGCTGTTTAATGTTGGTGATTGGTTTTGGTTTGTGTGTGTGTGAGAGGTAGCCCATTCACAGACAGTCAGTTGATTTTCTTGGTAGAAAATAAAGGAGGCCTGGGTGCTGTGCCCTCTGAGTTCAGCAGGGGGCAACCAAGCACCTCAGAAGGAGCAGCTGAGGCCACTGCAATTGTTTTTGCACCTATAGTAAATCACACCAATCCCATAGATTTTTTTTTGTGTGGTTATTTTTTATTCTAACTGTTAACTACTTAACTGATTAAATTATTGGGCTGTATTACCATGTGTTCCAAGGTATACAGTAATTTAGGGTGGAGAGAGATCTGTAAAACCTGCAGCATTGTGGCTGTTCAGGAACAGGCTTAGCCAACACCACCGTTTTCCCTCGGCACGGTTCTAGTCCTAGTCATGATTCTAGCCATGGTTAACTAGAAAAGTAGAATGAAGCAGCATTTTGCAAAACCTAAAGCTACCATTGTAGATTTCTATTGCTGGGTGGGTCCAAATTTGTATTTCATCCCAGCCATAGTGTCCCAATCCACTACGTCTGTTACAAATTCACATTTTGCACAAAACATGTTACTTCTAATGTGTATTAGAAATCTGTGGCAGCTCTGTATTCTTAGTCATAGTCATTATGGTTTAATTACACGCACACGTGGCCCCTAAAAAAATGAGACCTTCATTTTTGGGGCAAATTTGCAGCTGTGTTATTTTCAAAGCCTTTTCGATCTCATGCAATTTTTTAAAAGACAAAACCTCAAGGGTTGCAGCTTCAAGCTGTCTGGTTCACTTTAGTGGAAAGAACACTGTGCAATACATACCAAAAGGAAGTCTTAGCCCAAAAAATGTATTTAGCATACAGGGTTCTATATACTATATCTGAGATGTTTTGTTTAGTTTTTTCCTTTTTGTAGCTAACTTTGTGTTTGGAAGGCTTTCTGAATCTACTTAACCACACTTAGCCAGCAAATAAATACTAATAAAACTGGAGTTGTTAATCATTCAGAGTAACCCAATGCTAATGGAGTAACCCAGTGCTAAGGACAATCAATGACATTGCACTCTTTATGAATGTGTGGGGAGACTAGTGTATTTTTGAGTCATAAAACAATCAACAATCTGAATGTTAAAAAAAAAAAAGTGCTCATGTATGGTTTTGTTTTGCTGTATTTTGTATATAAGTGGAAGGACTCTTATGTCTATATGAGACTATTCTACTGGTCATAACAATAGAATAAAACAAATGGACTGAAAAGGCTGTCTCGTGTTTTTCTTTTACTACCTCATTTTTTAAATGTGAAAGTTACCCGGAAGGCCGTTTTTTGTTTGACTTGAATTTCATGTCGCACGAATGTGACGTATCTGTGAATGAATAGCTCCTTTCACACTCAAATACCAGCAAAGTGCCGGCAGCGTTTGCCTGCTTTTTTCTTGTTGCTCCCTATTGACATTGGCTTTGAATGCCTGCAAATGGCAGGATGTACCCATTCACACAGGAAACAGAGCACTGTGGCCATGGGAGTGAGACGCTACAGAAGCCTGTGGATTCAGGAGAGGAGACGCAGACCAATAAAAGTGCGATCATTTCCATGTTTTGCCATTTTCCTTCCATTGTGTTACTTGGCTATTGGTTCTAACCAGGGCACCGGTTCGGTTCGGTCTCACTACCAAGAACAAATAGTCAGGAGGGAAAAGCAAACGATGCGTCAATCTAGACGTATAGAGATATTATATTTTGCATGATTTGTTGGTAGGCTATGTAACTTTTGGGAAACGTGTGAGAATAGTTAGCATCTGCAGTTAGCACTGCATTCCTGACTGCATTCTACTTCAAATTGTTCATGGTGCTCTTACCAAATTAAGTGAATGTTCCAAGACTGACCAATGAGCACTCTTTTGCCACAGCCGTCCAATAGGGTCACTCGATTCCCCCTATCCCCAACCACCACCACCCTCAGCAGACACTTGGTTTCAAGGCCAAGGATTAAAACTGCTGGACTTAAAAATGTATACATTTCAGCCATCCAGAAGTCTTTTGACAGGCTGCCATTTTCCCAGGGAGAGAGACTTGCTTATCTCTGAAGACATTCCTCCCGATTGCTACTCTTACATCCTGCCCTTTGCCACAGTCTTATTTTTAAACCCAATATCGTTTAACAAGATTGGGCCCGCTCTTCAGCCCAGTGATACAGATTTAATGACTGCATGCACTGACCGTATTTAAGGCACTACCTTATTTGGGACATGATTTCCCAAGGAAACTTAAAAGAAAATACAACAAGTATAATATACTTTATGTATTCTATTAATTCTTATGCATTTAATACGAAGGTTTCTGAATTCTTGGCTTCATCCTAGGTTAATCAGTGATTAAGGCCTTCTGCAGTTCAAAGCAGACTGGAGTAATAATAAATCGCTATTATTTAACTGACTCTTTCCATGAAACAGGTTCTAGTGACCTCAAATCTCCCCCACACTGTGCTGCATCGTTTGTGTGTAGCCTACCTTAAAGAAAACTCAAGGAGCAGCAGATTTCACAACTTAGAAAACAATCTCCTTTACAGCGTTTAGCACAGGCAGACAAAACCACATCCTTGCTTTACGGGTGTTTAACAGCATTAAGGTTGTTTGCATTTGTGGTCTGGCATACAGGAGCCTGTAACTGACTAACAAACCCTTGTGAAGCAAAGCAATGGCTCCCCGGCGCTCTCAGTCACTGGGCCTCTTCTACAGGTGTGTGATTTGAGCCAAAACTAAACTTCTAGTAAAATGGGGTATGATGGGGTACAAAAGTGATACACTGAGCTGCCAAGGGAAGGAGTGAAAAGTGTTTCCAAAAACCATCCAAACTGGCCAGTGAATATATAGTATATACAGCACTAATAATTCAGTAACACTCAATTGTACAGCAGTGTTTATTATATTGAACACATTTTACTGTAAAGTTTACAGTATGACATGACTCTAGCCACTAATTTACTGTAAATTTTACAGAACATGTTTTAGTTTATCAATGCCTTCATAAGCATTTGATGGGATTTGATGGCGTCTGCTCAGTGTTGTGTCAGGTAGGTATTTTCTGTGTTGAAAATGAGTCCACACAGGAGAGCCCCTGCTGAAACCTGACCAGTCCATACGTGATATGAAGCCAGCTAATGAAGGACATGTATTTCACCTACCAGTATTATAACCTTTGCATCTGCTCTATATCCTCCCAGTGTTCCCAGTAAAGAAAAGCCTGCACAAGGAAAGGATTCATTCAGTTTGTTTTATTTCACATGGTGTCCACATTCCTGGTTCCACCCGTCTGTCTGCTCTGCACTGACCTGGTGCTCTGGGACTGTAAGCATCGGGCCTGATCCCTCAGTGGATTTCAGACACAGGCCGTCATTAATGCACTTCCAGATCACAGTACTGGCGCAGTGGCAGTAGGAACTTGAGGAACCAGTCCAGTTCACACCGGTAGGGATCATACAGCACCCCCACTTGCACAACACCACGGAACAATATAATCCAGCTCTTCAATTCATAAAGAAAGACAAAAAATCCTTTCCAGCTAACTAGATCAGACTAGATTACTAAGGGTATGGGTAGACTTGAGCTTGAAGCAGAGCAATAATTGCAGATATTACATTTAAGCAGACTGGGATGCCTTGGGGTTTATGTAACGGCGCCTCAAACCTCCAGCAGAAAAAGAAAAGCCCCGTCTTTGCACAGATCGAATTCAGAACAGCTTTGACAGCCTTCCAAACTGGTTGTCAAGTTAGGATTGGTTTTTATCAAAGGGGTTTCTGTGGTAATTTGAAAGTACCACAACATTTGTGCAATTGCCACACCTTAGCTACACAGCCTTGTTCCTTTAAAAGCAGCACTACTACACATTCATAAGTTACATCTAAGTGTAAGTTTCATTGACTTGTATGAACCAATGTTCAAATTCACAGTATTCACTTCTCTTTTTCCTCCATTGAGGTGTCAGTATCTAGGAATTGTGTTTTGCTCTTGTTCTTAGGTGCTCATAAGACCTTTGAGAATCCAAAAATGTGAAGGCACTACATATTCTAAATGATGAGGATGTAATGAGAAAGTATCTGTTCAGAAAGATAGATGCTGTGATCTGGATGTGGGCCGGTTGCATAAACATAGACTAAGTCTTAGTCTAATTATAAGTCATACTATCGACAAACATTCAGTTAAAACAATTGCATAAAAAACATTCTTTCCTTAGACTGGTCTTCCTAAGTCTATCACACAATGCATTCTGGGAACTTTAAGAAAACAGGCCTCTCTAAAATAGCGATGATCCCAGTTCACAGTAACTGAAAATTACTGTGCTAATTATTGGAATACAATGCAGAATTGTATTTCATTTAGGTCGGGGGGCAGTGGGTGTATATATATATATATTTTTTAGGCTACATCTTAGTCAGTTTACATTTTAACACAATGGTCTGTCAAATTAAGTCTAAAATTTCTATTTTAGTTTTCTGCAACCGGCCCCTGGTTACACTGTCAAGACAACCTGGCCTTTGCAGAATCTGTACTTCCTTCTTTCTCTATGGGGGCATAGAGTTAATATTGTGTGTCAAGTCACTTGTAGTTCTCAGTACAATTATCAATTATCTTCCTTCAATAATAATGTTCTGGGTTCTGTGAGGTTTTATGGGAGAGTAATGGGTTGTCTATGCATTATATCTACTTCTGTATTTCCACTTTCCTGGCAGCTTCAAGAACAGACGTGATGTTGACTTTGTCCCCAAACTCTTTCTCGCGGTGCTCTAGCAGAATTCCCTGAAGGGAGAGGAAGAGAAAGAGAAGCAGAGGTTGAGTGAGATGCACTTACAGGTTTACAATAAAAGTTCAATAGATAGGGACCAGTGAATGAGTTCTGAAGTGGAGTGGATTTGAAAGAGTGTGCTTCAAAGCAATTAATCTTTTTCTGATGCATTACTTTTCATGTCTTCCTGTTCTTGCACCATGTTTAAGCTGTAATGTAGTGTATTTCTGGTGGTTGGTGGGTGCATCTGAAAGGCCTAAGGTGGTCCTCATGTGCTGTGGCTCACAAACCTGATTCCCAGCTCCGATAACAAAGACCCCCCCTAGGACGAAGCCCTCCCCAGCCACATTGCCCTGGAAGCCCTTCCTCCAGGCTCTGATGAAGTTCTGCCACACGCCCAGCCGAATGAGTCCCAAGGCGCCCATTCTACGGCGGTGTGGACCATAGAAGCGTTTCTGCAAAAGACAGATTACAACGATAAAACGCCACAGCATCAAAAAGCTGCGCCCAGTGTCTGGGGCGGGTATATCCTACAGGGGCTGATATAGACAGTCATGCAGATAGACAATTGACCGATGATGGACACAGAAGTAGAGTGGGAAAACTTGGACAATCCCACTAGTTTTTATTTTCTGATCAAGAAATAACTGTAGAATGACAGACTGAGCGAAGACACTAGTCATGGGCAAAGGGCATCGAGTTGTCTTCTATTGATCTCCACCCCGTTCTCCTCCAATGATGCACCTCTCACCTTGTCATCCAGGAAGATGTCCCCGGCGAAGTGCGGCCTGAAGTCCCTGATCTCTGTGCCGATATTCTCCTTGACCACGGCGTAGAGTGGGACCCCAAGCTGCTCCAGCTGGGGTTTCAGAGAGGACAGCTCTGCAGCCTCCTACACAAGCACACAAACACACAGTCAAACACAGCAAGACCAGCACACAAATACAACAGAGAAAAGCAAGGGAAAGTACGATGAACTCACCATCTCATCATGGGAAAGCAGAACTGCACATGTATTTCTAGAAGAGCACTGGGCCAAAAGGCAGCACAATTCTGCCGTTATAAGAACCTTTACCCATATTGCAAAACAGTTAAAAGGTTTCCCCACTGCGTGACTAATCGCTATTTCAGTGTTCAGTCTGAGGTCAGAGTGTACCAGCTGAGACAAAATCACTCACATGTCTGTCCTGGGTGAGCGCACTAAGAACACAGTTTAAATGCTTTGGAGTTAATCTTTTGAGTTAGCTCTGTCAGAGAGGGCTATCTTACAAAAATACCATATTTAAGATTATTAATATTTCTTGAATGATTCTATTCTCTTCTACTTACAAATCGTGTAAATAAATAAATGCTTGTTCAGAGTACACATTTTAAGATCTTCACAATTGTCACATTGTTTAATGGAGTGCAACCATTTCAATTGCGAGAATTTAACAAATAAAATGACTGCTTTGAAACGTCTCTGAAAACAAAAGCCACATGTCACGAAATACGTCTGAAAAGAGAAAAAAGTTTACACACCCCTGAGCGGAGCATAGTATCTTATTATGTACAGAAGACAGGAAGCACTATTGAGCATGTGCAGATCTAGAAGGACAACTATCAGTTCAAGCTGGAGGGTAGGGAGGGTGCAGAGCCATAATGACAAGACAAGGAAAAAAACGAGACTCCATCTACAGAATATTGTCAGCCAGGTTTTTGCCAGTTGGGTATTGTACATAAGTCATTCATAGGAGCCATACATGTGATCCCTTTTCCAAATACCTGCATTGACGGGCCTACGGAGAGACCATACTTTTAATACAGTTGTAGGTGCACACTGCCTTTTCTGCTAACACTCTGGACTTCATATAGGAGCCTGCACTTACAAGGGGCAGCTATCAGTAGGCGTGTTCATTTTTTTCTGTAGATCGAGGAACACAATTCTGCAAATTCAGTAGGCAAATTCAATAGAAGACAGGACAGTACCTCTCTGCACAAAAATCATCCTGGCCTGCGCACCGCCATAACCACAGCCCCCGTGCGCTCCCACAGGGTCTTGGCTTTGAACGTGCTCTCGTCTGGGAGAACCGGGAGAGAAAACAGGGTCAACACCAAGGGCTCACTATCTTGTCACAGATAAGCTTGTGCAGGTCAAATGATATGACAAATGCACACAATCCAAATTGGTGCTCTGCAAGGGGCATCTGATTTGCTGTAAAGGCTCAGCCAATCTTAATTAATTTCATGGCAGAACCTGGGAGACACACAACTTCACCATCTCCTGTGTAAAAGCCTCCATGGATTGATTGGGCTGGTGGGAGCGCTTACCTTCCCCCAGAGTTTTGAGGTCAGTGTCCTCCAAGTATTCCAGGTTGGCCTGGGCGGGTGTGGTGAGCAGCATGTCAGTGTTGGCCAGCAGAATCCCAGCTATGGCTGCCCCCACTGCCCCTAGACCTAAGGACCACATCCCCATAGTCAAGAGCTCCCCCTCCAGGAAAAAGAGCATCCCTACAACAAAAAACACACACAAGGAACAAGCCAATCAAATCATGTAGTCTGTAACCCTACATCTTGACAGCACTTAGCTTTCACCGTCCAGGATGTAGGAAGTCTCTTACTGTACTTGTGTAAATTATAATTGGAATTTGTAAAATGTATTATTTTGAATTGCTGTTTTAGCTAAGTTGAATTTGTAATGATTGATGCCTTGTACTTCTCTGTATTTTTGCACTTATGTTGTAAGTCACCCTGGATAAGGGCATCTGCCAAGAAATAAAAAATAATAATAATAATAATAATGTTGTTTATTTCAGCTTCCTTCCATCTGCTCTTCTTGCAATGTGTCTGACCCATTGCCATTTTAACTTGTTCAATGATTATTCATAAATACATATTAAATTAATATACACACATTTAAACAATTACATCACAAATGCATTGCATTGCATTGTAACAGTGTAGCCTACATTTACACTAGGTCAGCATCATGCATAAACTGAACTTCATAAGCAAATTACTTAACATTAGATTTTTTCTACATAAATCCTTTTGGTACAGTGAACGCAGGCATCATCACACCCCTTTTTACATAACACCACAATTAAACACTGCTCTCCCAGCATGCTAAGCCACTGCTAAGAGCAAAAATATACAGAGTGTGCCAGTGGGTGTGATTATTCACATCAATCAAACAAAGCATTGTCTGAAAGTGGAGCCCAATTTCAGCGCTATTGCATAAAGGCTTGGCCGTCACACCAGTCATGATGCGATTGAGAACAGCAACCCTGCTGCCACACGGCCGACCGCTTGCCTTACCACCCTCTCCTGGTTTCAAACTCCTCGTCTAAAATCAGTTGTTCTAGTTTCCCATGCTGGTCCATTGTGAAATAAGCTTCCGTTATCCATATTCTAGCCCCTGACCACCATTTGTTTTAAGTTCCTCTGAGTGCCTGCGCTTGGAGAAATGAGAATTATTCACTCCCAACATGGTATGCCTTCAGCGCCTTTGTATTTTCATTTAACTAAATTGTGTGTTAAACTGGGAAAAACGGCCCAGGTTGGCACTCTCAACATAACAGAACAAATCGAATTATGCTCGACACAGAATTTGCACTGACTTGTTTTGAATTAAATGTAACACAGCTAGTTTAACAGATATATGATGTCAGGTTTTGAAATGCAGCTCCCACAGCATCACAGTAGTTACCAGTCCAGTATTATGCATTGCTTTTTAATAAGATTAAATTAATTTGCACTGGTATCATACATTTCTTCTGACTGTACAGCGTGTAATATGAATTTCAGTACAGATATGCGTGGCTTTGTTCTACTGATACTACAGTTTTGTTCCACAAATGTACAGTTTAATTATATCAATCCATTGTGATAGAAACAAGAACTGATTGTCCAATTTTATGAATTAACTTTGACAACAATGCATTTCACACAATAGGAGGAAAGAAATATATAGCAACAGCTGTAAAAAACCAGGACAATATTTTGAATTGGTACTGGTTATCTTCACAACATCAACTATCAGAAAAACCACCAAAGCATTTGAGTGCATTATACAAAAGTTAACCACATACAATTACATATTCCAAGAAGAAAGTCTCTCAAATTAGTAAACTCTGTAAAAATGATGTACCCGTTTTATTTGGGTTGGTAAGATTGTTTGCACAAAATAACAAATTGTGGTCAACATGATCATTTTCTTGTATAAATCATCCATCATCAGGTTTTCCAATAAATGCTCCCTAATGTAAATTAAGTCTCTGAAGATTCACAGGCACCTATTAAACTTTCCTCCAACTTATTCAAATCCCATTAGAAAGACACTCTGACAAATAAAATACTTATGATATTGGAGCTAATTCAAACACATACAGAGTAGTCAAATAAAGAAAACTAGGAGAGCAGAGAATTCAAATCAAGGTAAATATCAATACTGACTTGCCACCTGATGTGTCCCAAACTTGCAGAGAAAACTGCACGTCTCTTTCTGCTTGAGCAAAAGGCACCTACAGGAACATGTCAAAGCAGCGTTGAAGTCAGCTGCTGTTAGCACTGCACTGTGCTGTCTGTGTCTGGCTGGAGTCTGACCCAGATGTGGGATGAGAATAACACAGATTTGCATAATCAGAAAGCAAAAAAATAAACAGAAACCAATCAGAGGGCTTATACAGTCCAGATGGGCTATATCTACAGTACGGAGGAGGGAAGTTGGGGAGGGACAGAGACCCAAGATAGAGATGCAGGATTGCTTCAGTTTGGGCACTTTCAGTTTGGGCAATTCTTGAGAGAGAAGGAAGAAGTTTGTATATAGTTTTTTCTTTTACTTTCTCTCATACATGTTTTTGATATGTGTTTGGAACAAGGAATACGTAATTAAATCAATCAAACATTCCCACCATCTGATTCTGAGGGATTCTTTTTTTTTTTTTGTGTGTCAGGAAACACACAAACATCATCTAAATACATTTATGATCATATTACACAAACATGGGCAGGCTACTAAAATGTGTCAGTTCTTAAGAACTCATATTGACAGGTTAAATTCAGGTTAAGCTATTAGGTAGGCTATATCTTTTAAAGTTCATATTTAAAAGATGAAGGAACACTACAAAGCTTTCCTTCAGTAAACTAAATCAAGAATCAGGTGACCCTGCCTGTCATTTGCATCTTGCAGGTGTGGTCCTTTTTCTTAACATGAATTACGGGTCGAACTAGAAGTGGATTTAAAACAAAATGGCTTTCACTACATTCTGTTATTAAAATAAAAATAAATAAATAAATAAATAAATAAACAAGCACAAATTTCAACAGCAAAAAACCTATATCTGTAGTGAAATGACCTAGCCGGATTGAGCAAGTCATGACAAAGTGAAACCTCTGCGGTTTGGGAAAATGTCAGAACTAAGCAGCTTTGAATGCAATCAGATTGAAAAAGAACGCATTGGGGACACTGAACTGATTAGAAAAAGCGACTGCACTAGCTAGTACTGATCTACCCAAATATGCAAAGTTTGACAGCTTATTGTCTTGCTCATGTAGAAGAGGATGTCACTTGATTGCCAGATAAACACAACCTGTCACACCATAATGTACACTCACTCTACTAAAGGAAGGGACCATTTGCAGCAGGCTCTAGTTTAGTATCAGCTTGTTATTAAAACTCTGAAAGATTAAATTAACAGATCTGCATTTTCAATGTACATGTACATTATAATGAACTAAACCCTAAACATATCTCACAATAGGAGAGTTACCACCTGGCCCAATTTTACACTTAAAACCACTCTCTAAAATAATGAAAAGGCTCTTTTTAGGAGGTTATTAGTTAAATTAATAGTTCGATTTTGTTTGTAACAAAAATAACAGAAATAATAATAATAATAATAATAATAATAATTTGTAGGGTAAATCGTGACTGAAAGACAATAAAACTGCCACACACTTGTTCCACAATGTTTTGACCTACTCAAAAGGGCTTACATGCCATTGCAGTGAAAACAGACAGTTAAAATAGGATTATCTATAAGCAGCAGACCAGTCCTATCAAGGGCACCCAGTGCGTTTTGGGCTCTTTCGCAAATACACAAAACACCCAATAATCAAAAACACGCATCTTCCAACAGGGCTAATATTAAAAATGTGCAAATGAGGACTTGACGTCTTGACCAAAATAATAACATCATTGTTATTATTGATCATTGAAAAAGTAAAACAATGAACTAAAACACAGTTATTCGCCTTCGCTAATGGAGTCTTACTACAAAGACACATTTACTTTAGCATCATTATTTCCAGTATTTATCTTTCGTGACATGAGCAAAACTTGGCACAACACGGATATACTGCCCAGCTATATTGGGTGACTATTTTGCACCGTCACGAAACCGGCGACGGCAGCAGGTCGGACACACTCGCCAGTCCGTCACGTTTTTGTAACCTAACATTAATTCCCGCTGAACACTTTGTATTAGCGGTTAATATTGCACCTTGAATGAGAAACGCACTTGAACTCCATTGGGTACAAAGTCTAGTTCATATCCTCACCGGCTACATGTTTCGCATTGTAACAGCAATTGCAAAAGATCGCTATACAGTTGAATGTATTGAGGATTAGACACAATGCAGGATGTGTCCCACTTACACACTGATGTCCGCTGCGGAGGTGTTAGGATTGACAACTCATTCTGGAATCAATGATCTGACACTGCATGGTTACTTAGATACATCGATTATGTCCGCCTTCCTAGGGAAAATAGTCAATCGCGATAAGACGATCGCTTCAAAATACAAACAATTCCTGACACAAACTTTTTTAGTAAAAAATAAAATTAAAAAAAAACACCAGTTCCCAATGTTAGCCTATATAATTTCTTTACACATCATAATAAATCTAATCATTATTGAACTGTATTTATATTGGACTCTCTAGTAACTTTACAATCACGTCCCCTATGTAAAAATAATATATAGCGATGTAATACACAAATATTCGAAAGCTATAGATTCTGAAACTATATTTGTTATATTTTATTCCAAATAATTTATATTGATTGTAATAATTTGTTATGAAATGCTGCACCACATATACACCAATCGGCCATAACATTATGACCACCTGCCTAATATTGTGTGGGTCCCCCTTTTGCCGACAAAACAGCCCTGACCCGTCGAGGCATGGACTCCACTAGACCTCTGAAGGTGTGCTGTGGTATCTGGCACCAAGACGTTAGCAGCAGATCCTTTAAGTCCTGTAAGTTGTGAGGTGGGGACTCCATGGATCGGACTCGTTTGTCCAGCACATCCCACAGATGCTCGATTGGATTGAGATCTGGGGAATTTGGAGGCCAAGTCAACACCTTGAACTCATGATTCATCAGACCAGGCCACCTTCTTCCATTGCTCTGTGGTCCAGTTCTGAGGCTCACGTGCCCATTGTAGGCGCTTTCGGCAGTGGACAGGGGTCAGCATGGGCACCCTGACTGGTCTGTGGCTACGCAGCCCCATACGCAACAAACTGCGATGCACTGTGTGTTCAGACACCTTTCTATCAGAACCGGCATTAACTTTTTCAGCAATTTGAGCTACAGCAGCTCGTCTGTTGGATCGGACCACATGGGCCAGCCTTCACTCCCCATGTGCATCAGTGAGCCTTGGCCGCCCATGACCCTGTCGCCGGGACACTTTTGACAGGTACTGACCACTGCAGACCGGGAACAGCCCACAAGAGCTGCAGTTGACGCTCTGACCCAGTCGTCTAGCCATCACAGTGAGGCCCTTGTCAAAGTTGCTCAGATCCTCACACTTGCCCATTTTTCCTGCTTCTAAGACATCAATTTTGAGGACAAAATGTTCACTTTCTGCCTAATATATCCCACCCACTGACAGGTGCCATGATAACGAGATTGGTATATATATATATATATATATATATATATATATATATGCTGCATTGAATATACCAGGAAAACAAACACTAAAAATGTATTTTACAGTGTATTTACATCACTATATTGTATTGTGCATTTAATAATATATACGTAACATATAGGCTACCTACTATATCCTGTATTGAACACATTTGAAAAAAATACACAAGGCAATATATTTTATATTCCATACAGAACATATTACACAATATACTTCAGATGTAGTTTCCGGAATATATTTCAATACTTATCTATAATGTGCCCAATGAAAAGTTGTGTTAATATAATTTTACATCAGCTTAGCTTTAAATAAATGAATATTTTTAAAGAATATTAGTACTATGACTTTACAAACTGCAATACAAAAATCATTAAAAAGTCAGCACTTTTCAGGGCAAAAATGTCTCCTTTCAGGTTCAGCTATGATTCTATGAAAAGCCAAAGTTGACTTTTTCCCTAATTAATTAAGCAAGGCTATCAAACTCTAAGCCTTCTTATAGGTAAGGTGATTTTTTTATTTAATGCATACTCGCCTCTAATGTTTACACTGCACAATAGCAAGAATACCAGTGGTAATGTACAACGTGATATAATCTGCAAAACCTCACTATCTAGGGAGGAAACAAAACTGAGCCAGTTGCATTGCAAATTGTTACACAGCACTACCAGTCCCACTGCATTCGTGTTTGGGAAGCAGTACAAAATGCAAGTTAGGATACATCATTGCAACTTTAAACTCTCAGCATGACCATTATTGTAAGGAGTTACAAATCAACTAGTTTGTTTACACAGCAATAGTTTGTTAAATAATTCCCACATCATCTTTCAGGGGAAAATCTGGTGAGTCCTTGAGAAGAGACCTACTCAGAATTACAGTAGCTTATCTAAAAATGCGGAGAAGCAGGGTTGAGATAAGGCAAGCATTTGTCCATACTAGTGTTGGCATTGAGGAAAGCTGTTTAAATTTCTTTCCCTTCAATGAAATTCCCCAGCTTCCCTCTGTATATATGGGAATGGGGAACACACCTTCCACACAAAATCAATACTATTCTAACTCTCTTACACAGAAATATAAACACTTTGAGTTTTTGTAAGTTATAGAACACATTCAAGAGATCCATGTATTCGGGGACTGTACAAAGCCCTGGAACAGAACGAGTGGGATTCTGTCATTGTCTGCTATTAAAACCTTATAATTGTGTTGCTGTCCTTCATTCTATCTAAATCAGCAAGGCATTTACACATTGCGTGGACGTGGATCAAACTGACACAAATGGTATTGAGTTGCATGTAAATTGCATTCCACCGCTCTCACACAATCTTTCACATAGGTCTGTGGGTCTGTACATGTATAGATGGTCTAAGATCGAGTACAATCTCCTGTGTTTAATACGCCCTGGAGACTTGACCATTGGCATGAACATAAACATTACAGTTGCTTTGCAGGCCACAATCTGTATCCAGTGGCTCCAACTGCACCCCTTGACTTGATTATCTTCTGTTTGTGCATCAACAAAGCAAACCTAAAACCTTCACAGTAGCACTCCCATGTTTTACTATAAGTACTGCTCAGCCTTGACAGTTCCTTTCCTTGTCACGATACATCCAAGTTACCCTGAATGATTGTAAACAGATCATCAATAAAAGATAAATAAGACTCTTTCCATGCCAGCAGAACCCAGATTCCTCTAGACTGATCATGCCTTTAATGTGTGGCTATGCAAAGAAATTAAACCTAGTTTGTGTTGTTTGAGTCTTTGTTCAATTATAGGTGCACAGATGACAAAACTGTGCACCTATGTACTTCGTCTGCATTGTGTTGTGTGTGTTGTGAATTGTTTTTAACTGGGATTTCAGCATTAACTGGATAACTATTGTACACTTGATAAAGGTTTGATCGATGTGTGGATTAATTCTGAATAACAGTGCTATTTTATTTTTGGATGATTACAGTAACTGATATACTGCCACTCAAGAGGGATTTCAAAGAGGGGGACTGCAATATGGTGAAAATCAGCAGATTATTTGAAGTCTGGAAATGGTAGTTTAAGTATTGAACAGTTATGTTCTTTATTTTCAGTCATCATCTTCAACTTCCTCCTGAAGGATGAAATGCATGTTTTAGTTGAATACCTCTAGAGCAAACTATCATTCAATAAACATAAGGTAAAGCAGCTACAGTCTTCTGATTGAAAATGATCTGAGTTGTAAAGTTTAAAGTACACCTTTATCAACTTTTCAGGAATACAATCAAGCTTTAAAAAAGTAAATAATGTAAAATGTCTTATATGCAACAATAGATGATGCAACAGTATTATTTTATCTATGTTAGAATCAGGACGAGAAACCAAAGAAAGAGTCTCAACTATTATGAATATGGAATTTAAACGGTCACCTTTTCTTCACCCTCATCCCTGGGACTTTCTGCTTCTGCCGTGTCCTCTGGGGGATCGGAGCCCTCCTGCCCCGTGGGGAAGGAGTCCCCTGCACTCACTGCCTCACTCTCTGACCCCACTGCGGGCTCTGTTTCACTGGGCTGGGGAGCATCCAGGCTGGAGTCAGGCACCTGATGGCAAACACCCAACAGGGAATTACTCAGATGTACACGGTGCTTCATCACAGAGCTGTGCCTTTCCCAATTCTGAAGCTCCCCGCTCTGAACCCAAGCAGGGCAATCGGCAGCAGAAGCAGGAAGACCAGGCAAAGCGCAGGAGAAGAACGATCTACCACGACTCGGTTTTGGGAAGAAACACACAGCACAAAAACAGCAGGAGAGGAACCGTCAGAGGGGGAAATGGAAAATCAATTCAGAAAGCGCCCCATGGTGGAAACTGGTTGTTGCAAAATGAAGAAAGACATCGTAGAGCACAAGCAGAAGGTTCTGGAGTGGTTTTATAAACCGATTCAGTGCCGTCACCTCCCCAGCTCGTACAGGCTGCGTATCTTCATCTTGTTCCTGCGGTCCAGAGGGGGTCGGTTCCTCTGTTTGCAGAGGCTCGCTCTCGGTGCCCCCGACTGATGCAGATTGAGCAGACCGATTCGGATCAGTGACAGCAGTGTGATTTACCCCCTGATGAAGCGTTAATAAATTAAAACAAACTGACTAAAAACAAAATAATGTGTCTCAACTTTCAAAAATGAAATGCACACATTGTGATACGTATAAAGTTAATCCTTGTTTAGGACGGTTGATTTACACTAATGTGTTGGCTTTAAGGAGAAAATGTGTGTTAAGAAGCAATAGGAATGCATATTAATGTGATTTTCCTCCCTGTTTCGTGCATACATTTTCTGAACATCTGCAAAATTGGTGTAAAAGGCCATCTTGATTGTGTTTATTTGATATGTTTTCTATCTGGTTTACATTTACCACAGCTCTTGCTTGTTCTGCACAACAGTTGAGATCATCACAAAGATAAATTGTTTTGCCATTTTCTTTAAAAATGTTTTTTTTGCAGACAGCATCACATTTCAGAGTGCACTAACCTCCAGGTTTATTCAAATGACTGTGTCAGCCAATGGGTTTCAGAAAAAAAAGGCAGGCAAGATGTTCAATGGGGAATGCTAGTGAAAGAGTGCAGTACCTACCCCTTGTCCAGCGCTATTCTCATCCCTTTCCTCCACAGATGCAAGATTGGGAGCCCCGTATTTATCAGAGAGTTCGGCCAATGTCTTATCTGGCGTCTGCGCAGCTGCTGCTTTCTGGAATAAAACCACTCTGTAATTCACAAATGGAACGAACTGCAGGGATTTTTGTTCACAAGGCACATTTATTCAGATGAACATCCCTTTCTTGCTCTTATGTCTTTACATTAAAGGAGATGGCATCCAACCGAGCTCCCACCCCAGAGACAGACACGACTGCAGTTCTGTTTTGTTCACTGACCTTAGTCAACCAAGATTCATTAACACCTGATTAAGTTCAAGGAATTGTGATTGCGTCCCACTTAATGAAAGTTAGTCAATATAATACTGTGGAATTATATGGAGAGAATCTGACTAAACTCAAAGGCCTAAACAATGACTTGAAGTATTAATTTTAATATCAGCAGACACTTCCCTTGGCCACCTATCTAAGGGATAATATATGAGAAAAAATGAGATAAATTAACATTTGATGTCTGCTTATGTTCTCCCATTATAATCCCTGTCGGTTACATGGTCATATAAGCTCTCAAAGGCTGTTCAAATAGCCTAAACGTAATAAAACCCAGGCGTCCTAGAACTTGATGTATTTATCTACAGTCATAAATTTTAAGCGGACAAGAACAAAATAATCCAAAGCAAGGAAACGGTTATTTTCTTATTTGTAGTCACACTCAGTTCTGATTCATAGCCTTGAAATTCTTCATTACGCACTTGGCAAAGTCATTAAGATAAATAATGAAGTGTGTCACACTGGACCTCATAAAAATAATGATGCTATTAAAAACAACAAGTCAAAGCTATCCTCAATCCATACCTGCTTATTTAACAAAATGAACATCCAAACCCTTTAATAAAACATGTTTTTAAATTAACTAACCAACATAACTTGGTTGGTTATAACTTTTTTTATGTTTCTGAAGCACATACAGATCTGATGGAATATGACTCTGGGTAAATTGATTTTAAATTATAGAAATTTGAAGTGGTGCACTTAACTGAAGAGGGATTCAGTATTTTAAATATAGGTTTTGGGAATGGAGAACAACTATCCATAATCAAGAAGCACTAAAACATTTCCATCAATCATTTTTTAACTATACCTGCTCATATTGAAAGCCACACAATTGCCAAAATATAAAAACATTATTTTAATAGTAAAACAAATATTCTCGATTAGGTACATTATATCTATAAACACATACACATATTTATAAGCACACTTAAAAAAAAAAACATTATAATACATACACATAGGTGTGTGTGTACAATGTATTTACATAAAGTCTATTGCAAAATCAAAAGTTGTATGATATGATAGCACATCTAACTTGGAGATGGCTAAGTATGTTCCCGTACCCGTCGCTGAAGAAGCCACAGGTGATAAGAGCGTGTGCGCCATGCGGCCTGCTCACCTTCTCCTGCTCCAGCTGCGCGTGGCGGATCTGCTCCTCCTCCTGGCGCATCCTCTCCAGCAGGGCCGCCTCCGCCTGCACCCTCTGCAGCTCCTGCTCCAGCTGCACCTGCTGGATCTGCCTCTGAATCACACGAGAGGCACAAGAAGGGAGATGGCTGCTCTGTCATGCAATTTCATATACTGAGATGCTCCATTTTGGGTTTGATTGGTTTATGCTAATCATTGAACTATGGCAGGGTTCTACATCTCTGCTAACACTAATTTGCTGACACACACTTATTTAAGTGCTTTGTATGTATGCATTTATTTAGACTAATGTGATTTACAACACTTACTTACTTGTTATTGCACTTGACTTGAAAAGTAAACCATGACTGCCTCCTTGTGGAAACTGAGTAAAATGGAGTAAACAACATGATTCTGAAGAGGGGCAAATGAAGAACTGGGGGGTAGATTTAAAATAGACTGGAACACAACCCAAAACACCCCAGACTCCACAACCTTTATATTGAGTTTACCCACCTATAGCATTTAAAATCTGATATATTGTTGTTGCATTATAGATTTTGTATAAACTCTATCAAAAAATAATGATTTCTCATATTGATTCTCTTGAAGATCTTGCTGATGGAAACACACACTGCGCAGGCGCATTACCTTCTCCTCATAGGCCAGGTTGTCTTTGTACTTGTAGATGCATTGCGCCAGGTGCTCGATGGGGTCGGCGGGTCTCTTCTCCGCCACGTCCGCCAGGCCCTCGGTAAGGCACTTCCCCAGGCATCTCTTCAGGTACTCTGTGTCCATCCTGGCGCACAATTTAACTCAATTAAAACACGGGTTCACCGCAGCGGCCACCTCAGAAAAAATGTCAGTTTCTTACCCCATTAACCGCCATAACGGTCTGAATCTTGAGCAGTAACACATGCATATAAACATACATACACAAACTTCAACACTATCGTGCGTGACCGTCGTCTGTATGTTTCTCTGCATCAGCTGCTATATTTCCCATCAACTTAAACGAAACATGCGTGACTTTTTGCACACCCCTTTAGGAAAGTGGCGTTTGAATAATAACACCTGTTCTTAATGTTTGGCTTTGGGCTCAATCCAAATGCCATGTTTTGGCACAAGCGGCCCTAAATGTACATTTTGTGAATTGACATTTTCCCAAATTGACATGCATGTAATGGCATTTAACAAGGAAGTGTTGAGTTAGTAAGACAGATTTACCTCAAGAGTTTATTTTGCACCGAAAACAGCGTCCGGAAATGTCTTTCGTTTCCATAGACGCGGTGCTGCGCGGATGTGTGTCCCCCTGCAGCACCACACTGCGCAGGCGCGAACATGACGCGCCTAACAGGTAAGCATACTGAATTAATGGCTTTAACGGCAGGCTTTTTGCAGGAATCAGGCTTTGTATTTTGAGGAATTGTTCTAGACTAAGGAAGTAGCTAGACTAGAGGCACCAAACTGAAATAACAGTATAGAATTAAAATTAATTAGACACCAAATGCATATTCATATATGTGAAGCAGTGAATTATTAACATTTCAATAAATGAGGAATTAAAATAGTGTTCATACTACTAAACTTCTAGACACATGTACCACTGTTCTGTTGGTACTGAATAGATGCTGAATAATGTTGGATTAATAAAAAAAAGAGTTTGGGCATAAAAATTCCAAACATTAAAAACCATTACTACATGGCACATTGAGGCCTTTTAATTAACATTGTTTTCTAATTTTAGATATAAAACAGCATACAATTACATTGATAATCACACTTAAATTGCAAAACATTGTGGGTTTTTACTATAAGGGAGGTGGTCACCGTCATAGACTGCAACCTCACCCACTGTTTCCAGAAAGATTGGATTATCTGGGATTTACAATAATTGCTGCTGTATTCCTATAATCTGTACTGACTCCTTGTAGCATTTAGGGTTGCAAAAGGGGAGTTTTGCTTTGTGATTGGCTGATCACAAGTTTTATTTACATTACAGTGTACACTCACCTAAAGGATTATTAGGAACACCTGTTCAATTTCTCATTAATGCAATTATCCAACCAACCAATCACATGGCAGTTGCTTCAATGCATTTAGGGGTGTGGTCCTGGTCAAGACAATCTCCTGAACTCCAAACTGAATGTCTGAATGGGAAAGAAAGGTGATTTAAGCAATTTTGAGCGTGGCATGGTTGTTGGTGCCAGACGGGCCGGTCTGAGTATTTCACAATCTGCTCAGTTACTGGGATTTTCACGCACAACCATTTCTAGGGTTTACAAAGAATGGTGTGAAAAGGGAAAAACATCCAGTATGCGGCAGTCCTGTGGGCAAAAATGCCTTGTTGATGCTAGAGGCCAGAGGAGAATGGGCCGACTGATTCAAGCTGATAGAAGAGCAACTTTGACTGAAATAACCACTCGTTACAACCGAGGTATGCAGCAAAGCATTTGTGAAGCCACAACACGTACAACCTTGAGGCGGATGGGCTACAACAGCAGAAGACCCCACCGGGTACCACTCATCTCCACTACAAATAGGAAAAAGAGGCTACAATTTGCACAAGCTCACCAAAATTGGACAGTTGAAGACTGGAAAAATGTTGCCTGGTCTGATGAGTCTCGATTTCTGTTGAGACATTCAGATGGTAGAGTCAGAATTTGGCGTAAACAGAATGAGAACATGGATCCATCATGCCTTGTTACCACTGTGCAGGCTGGTGGTGGTGGTGTAATGGTGTGGGGGATGTTTTCTTGGCACACTTTAGGCCCCTTAGTGCCAATTGGGCATCGTTTAAATGCCACGGCCTACCTGAGCATTGTTTCTGACCATGTCCATCCCTTTATGACCACCATGTACCCATCCTCTGATGGCTACTTCCAGCAGGATAATGCACCATGTCACAAAGGTGGAATCATTTCAAATTGGTTTCTTGAACATGACAATGAGTTCACTGTACTAAACTGGCCCCCACAGTCACCAGATCTCAACCCAATAGAGCATCTTTGGGATGTGGTGGAACGGGAGCTTCGTGCCCTGGATGTGCATCCCACAAATCTCCATCAACTGCAAGATGCTATCCTATCAATATGGGCCAACATTTCTAAAGAATGCTTTCAGCACCTTGTTGAATCAATGCCACGTAGAATTAAGGCAGTTCTGAAGGCGAAAGGGGGTCAAACACAGTTTTAGTATGGTGTTCCTAATAATCCTTTAGGTGAGTGTATGTCACACCACAAAAGAGTTCAGCTTTGAACTCAGGCCTGGAAACCTTTCACTCTGTATGCTGAAGCAGGTGTGTTGGTATATTCGGTCATTTAGAGATCCTTGGGAACAAAAACCTTTGTACACCTTCCACAAGCAGAGTTCCCTGCATTGATCCGTAACTAACATGCATACCCACTTTAGCAATTTGTGAGTAAAGGTTATCTATAGAAACTGGATTGGAGCTCTCCAGGACCAGGGTTGAAGGTCACGTATGAATGAATGAATGAATGAATGAATGAAGTGATTTATACGTTTTTTTTTCTTCTGAATTAGCTTATCTGAAAAGTGATTCACAAACTCAGGATCCTTTGCCTTCCAGGGCCTTCATTTATTTATGTATTTTTAGACCCTCAGGAGTTCCGAGTGAAATCCAAGATTACTGGTCCACGTGAGGTGGAATCTGTCCGGTCTGGAAAGGAATGCGCTGAGGGCGAATCATGAAGACACCCCTCCCAACAGCTGCCATGTTACTCACAGCCATTCAGACGGGAGCGGTAAGCAGATATTGGGATGAGAAGCGCAAAGGTCATTGGGGTCAATCCGACCTCTCAGTATCTTAGGAGTAAGGCCCAAGTACGGCTCAGCTCCCAGATGCATAAAACAGCTTAAGTTTCCCTTTCCCATTCGTTTTGCCCTGAAGTTTCACAGAGTAGAACCTCAACCATTCAGTCACAGCCCTGCCACTGAAGGGGTGGGTGGGGGAGTATTAGGCTACTAAATATGAACCGCCTGAATTAACTATCAGTTAACGTTAATGTAGCACCTGTTTGTAATGAGCTGTAACCCTGTGACGTGACGTGGGGGCAGCTGCTAAAAGTAAGACCAGGGTCTCCATTCCTGTGCTGGAGAGCTACAGAGTCATCAAGGGTGGGTTGTACTAATGGGATCCGATCTTGGTCTTGATCTCAATTGTGTTGTACTAAACGGATCAGGGCTCAATCTGAGCTCAGATCCGAGCTCAAAAACGATCCAGCTTTTGATCAGTATCAGAGGCTCGTATTTCTCCAGTACTACTGTAGCTTTGAGAAGCACCCCTACACTCCACAGTTTTAAGACATTTCCACACCACACCTTTTTAAGCTTTAAAGGATCTGTCTTACTCTTAGTTGCAAGTTTTTTTGAAATACTCTTGAGTTGCTACTGCTTTGTTGCGTGTTTGATCTTATCTGTTTTGACTGACTTGTAGCGCTATTGGGTAAGAGAAAAGGGCATTATAAATACAATTGATTATTGGCTAATTATTATTATTATTATATTTTTGTAGTTGAGGAGTTAAAGAAATGCACACAAGTGCAAGAAATTGGAAAGGTTGTGTACTTTGTGAGGCTTTAACGGATCCAATGTGCCCTGTCCTTGACGGACAACTTTTCGGATGACGGACTACAAATGATCGTGTCGCATTCATTGGCAACGATAAGCACACTGACATTGACACGCATTGGGAAACGTGGTGGACAACTAAGCTTATTTAGTCAATATACTCATGAGCAATAGCACAGTATAGTTTTCTGAAAGGTTTATGATTGTCATTGAGTCATGGCCCCGAGTGTTCATCCCTTCCCACAACTCGGATACATACTGGAACCAATCATTGACACGATTCACAATTCTGGATAACATGATCTTTGGCCATTGATCGAGCACCAGATTGGAGCTGTCCACCCTGATGGGAGGCCACTACTGCACCAAACGCTACAACCCGAGGTTATTTAACACACAGCTGCGTCTGTTACAGTGTGACTGGCTCCCTTTGGCACCTGCAGAAGACAGGCTCGAGTTTCAAACCCACTTTAGGCCGGATTCCAAATTCCAGCTGTGGAGTGGATTTCAGGTCTCGAGGCTACAGAAAACCACTCCCCACCCCCACCTCCTCCTCCTCCTCCTCCTCCTCCATTTACTCTACGCCCCCGCCTCGGTCTCTGCTTTGTTTTTGTCTTTTCTTTCTTTCCCCTGCAGGAGGAGTCAGCCAATTAGGGACCGGGATTCCCGCCCCACCTACTGTGGTGTAATGTGTCCTGCTGGCTATTGGCTCCTTCGGAACACGCCTACCTCGGCGAATGCGGCCAGAGAAGAGGAAAAACAACAAGACAGGCCAGAGCATAGGCTTGGTAATATTTAACCAAAACATGCAAATCAAAGTGCAGTGCAAAGTGGCACATACTGGGAAGCACTTTACAGTTGACAATCTGACCACAATGCCACCCCCATTCACCCCACTGCACTGTAGTGCCAACACCAAATATAATCCTAAAGGGTCCAGTGTGACATATTTGACAAAAACATTCAGCAGGCTTGGCACACATACATTTTCCCTATATACCAGGCCTCCGTATATAACACAGATATGTACCATGCTGAGTTCCTAAAGGGATGAGGAGGCTGGAGCCATTTAATTCATCTTGCTCTTCTGGGTGCTAGAAGATGAATGATCCAAGAATCGACTTGTTCTTTTTTTCTCAAAGGAGACCATTGAGGTGTGTGGTGGCTGAGGAGTGGGGAGTGTGCTTCAGACCCCCACCACTCTCTGTGTACAGAAGCTCCTCCTGTTGTCTGGGCTGGGAGCTCCTAAATTACTTAACTTTTATACACTATGGTGACACAATGACCCCATTGACTTTCTCTCCCTGGAATAATCACAGTAAACACAGACAAAGTTACATTTTTCAGTCACTGTTTTACTGTACTGATTATGTTAACTTCTTTGCAACTATGAGGGAGGTGAAGAAAATGTTTCACAGCGTAGATCTGAAGACATGTTGCAGTGATTGTGTCGCTCATTTTAGGAATGTATAACCAGTGACCATCTGGACTGCTACAAACTTATGCAAGCTTCACTCCCATCTGTAACCTTTGTTTCTGTTTAACCTGTAGGCCAAGGTTTGAGACGGTACAGTACTTTTCCATCCTGTCTGAGTCTCGGCTAAGTAATGCACTAGCTCTTTGCCCAGACTTTGCAGGCCAGAAATCTACAGGCATACTGAACTCTACTGGTTCTCTATACAATGCAGGTTTTAATCTGGGCAATCGGCACTTTATTTAGGTAGGGGACAGTAGGTCTTTTGACCTGCCAGGATTTGTGTACATTGTATTATAAACTCTGTATTCGTGAAGGTATTTTACTCTATAAACTCTTGTTGGAAACTGCTCCACTACTCTTGTTTGCCTTGCAGTAATGTATTGACTCAGGCAGTGGGCCATTACCCTGTCGGTGCCCCTGTTAGCATCCCCTACCTCTCTTTACTGGAACAATCTTGTCTGAGATGGAATAAGTCCCGATCGTGGGCACGGCTCTGTAACTCATTTACCACTGTTCTATCAATTTGTAGCGACCTGCTTTGCTCTATATCAGTGCCAGTTGGCATCTCCAGTGTTTTTTTTTAAGAAAGAATACCAAAATAAATAAGCAGTGTGTTCCTGGGGATTTGTCAAAAGCTGATTGGATCCCAGGCTGGCGTTGGCACCAGTTCAAATGTATTGATTTAAAAAGGGACAACTTTGAGTGTGCAATGTATAACATACTATGTTCTATTAACAAGATTTTGTAAATGTGCATATTGACCTTTCTCCCACTATCAAAATAGCCCAGCAGGTGTGGACAAAATAGGTGTTATTCAGTGGTCTTCAGCCCTGGTCCAATTCAGTGTGATAGGTCACCCTAAATCACCCACTTTTTGAAAGACTGGGTACACATGTTTTGTTATTGATTGATTAAACAAATCAGTTACTTAATCAAGGAAGGGAAATCTGGTCTTTGAGGGCTGGGGGGTATTCAGGATGCAAATTTAAATGAATCCGCTTTGGGGTCGTTGTAAACTGATATTTCAAGAATATCGTATAACTCCTGCTGGACTGTGTTTCCAATGTGTGAGTCCAATCACTGGTGTACAGTATTCAAAGTTATAATAATAATATGGGACAAGATTCAACTTTTTTAAATAGCTTTTATAATCACTCTTCCATGTGTCATCCTTTTCTTTCGCTGAGCAGAGTTTGCAATGCAATGCAGTCCAGCATGTACACTACTACTACCTCTAAACCAGTCCAGAGAATCCAGAGAGACCACCCTTCCTGTTTGAATGAGTTCTGGTGAAACACTTCTCTTTCTCTTCAGCTGCTGCTGCTGTCGATGAATGCGGACAATTCCGGACAGCCAGCTCTGTGTGTTGCATCATTGTTTTGTACAGTGAGATCCAGCTTAAACATTTCTCTCAGTCCCGGGCATCTAGGCTACAAGGCCTTCCTCGCCGGGAGTGCAGTCCTAGAGCATGGATTTGGAAAGGGAGAGGGGGGTGGATCACACCAAGGCCGGAAGCACAGGGGGGAGGACGCCTGACAGTATTAGACCCTCAGATCTCCCAGAGTTTCAGCCACCGTGCTGAAGTTTATGGGGGAAGGGGGGCAGGCAAAACCTATTCAAACACACAAGTCGGGGTTAGATACACAACGGCCCTGATCCACCCTCCCCCTCTCCTGATACTTTCAGAGAACTTCACATCAAAAGTCTGGAGTACCGCCCCCACCAACCTCCCTCAACTTTGAATGGTCTCTCCCACTAGTTCACATGACGAAGATAGTTACTCTTAGCCATATATAGGAGCGTGTTTGGGAATGAGAGCTGAGAGGACTGTGAGGGAGGCACTAGTGGTGCTGAAAGTGGGACTGAGTTTGGGATCTTGTTAGAAAAGAGAATTGGAAACAAAGGTGCAAAGGCTAAGCCATCTTTGGACAGGAGACAGCCTGTTATTTTTGGGTTCTTGTCGTTTGCAAGGTTTTTGTTTTTTGTTCCTGTGTGTAGTGTAGAATCCAAGGCAGTTTAAGATGCCAGTGGAAGGTTTATTTGACTCTTTGCATGAAGACGGCTCCTTCATGTTCACCTCGGAGTCAGTGGGAGAGGGCCACCCAGGTAAGTGAGAAATGTAGCTTCAGATTTATTTTCTGCAGAGATCAGATGGCCGTGTGCCGGTGCAATGCAGTTGGGTGCATGGAGACACTATACACACAGCAGGGCTAGCCAAATTCCAACATGCACCCAATGTTGGAATGATTTGTGTAGAGGGGCCTGAGGGGTATATATACATGACTATTGCAACAGGATCTCTTGGCAACTCATAAAGTTCATTGATCACTCAGTTGGAGTGAAAGGGGGAAGCTTTCGGAAAAGTGGGTCCACATTTTCCGCCAGCTCCTCTTGAATGCATTGAAGCTCATATCCCCACTGTTGTACCGGAGTGGGAATCCAAAATCCAGTTCTCTCTCCCTGCCACACACACACTCTAGTTTCGGACTTTATCAGCACCTGTGAAACCTACTGAAGTGTACTTTCAGAAAACCAAAAAATCTCAAAGAAGAACATTGTCACTTGACTCATTGCCCAACAGAAAGATATGATATGCAAGATCCTGGAATGTGTCCTCCCCCAGCCTCAAAACCCCAACCGGGTGCACGTAAACCATTTAATTCCAGTGGGATATTATTGCACTGACAGACAGCTGTTCGGTGCAGGGCCATGCGTGAGAATCAAGGAGTTGTCTCCACACGCCAAGGAGTGGCGCAGTTTACAGCTCATGGTGTAAACCGTTTCCGCTGCAGAGCAAGATAGGTAAATCCACAATCTGGTAGATTTATAATGTCTTGCCCATTTTTTCCCAACTTGATGTACAAATTAAGTGGGAGGAGTCTGTTGAGGGACAGTGCTTTGTAGTTACTTTTTTTTTTGCGTGTATTTTGCTTCCCTGTGACTTTGTTTCTGTTTCAGGGTCTGCTATACAACTGCTCTCCATGCTTTACCATGATATCACTGCTCTCCTATTCTCTAAATCTACTCTACCATGGAATACTGCAGGAAACATTCATAATGGAAAAACTGGGAAAAGTCTTCACTGCAATCTATCTATATTTGTCATGTCTTTACATAATAATAAATTCCTGGAATAAAAGCAAAATACTATTTCAACAAAACAATACGAGAGTAGGGCACTGGAGTCCTGAAAATCCGGAAATAATTTGGGTTTCTCTACAACAATTTGTGTTTCTGTAACCAAAGCATTAAACCCCAAATGCATTGTTTCATGTGTGGAGAAGTAGATCAAGGGGACACTGTGTCTAACTGGAAGAATGTAGTGAATTGGGCAGTTTACAACCTGCCAAATCTATAGTTTCTGCTGAAAAAGGCGGTATAACGTTTGGAAATGTTGCTGGTATGTATTGTCTGGCACTGGGCTGTGAAGGAGGAATGGGATCAGACAGTTTTTTTGTGGGAACTGCACAGCCCACGCTCCTTTTATCAGGCTTGGTGATATGTGCTCCTGCTGTGCAATGCTGAAGGGCAGTTTTGATAGCTAAGCATAACTGACTCAGTGAAGTGGATTCAAGTATTACGCTCACAAAATCATCAGGGAACCCTGCCATGTGTTCAGTGGGGGGATAAAAAAAAAACAACAGAATGGTCCCACAATGCTATTCACCAAAACTGTCTGGAAAGTGCAGTGTGGCTTTAGGTCACTGAAGTCATATTTCAGAGGGACTGAATAGCAAGATTGTTTTTTTTTTAGATGCTAGGTAGGTTGGGGGTCCTTTGGTTGCCGTATAACAGTCTTACTTCTGTTAGCTCCAGTGTATGCAGGATACAGAGTTGTGTGTGTATATCTCTCCTGATTCAATATTAAGGTCGTATTGGGGAGCCAAGTCTATTAACACCTGTCGACTGCAAAAATGGAGGGTAATTAAGAAAAAATAACATGACTATTTAGATTTTCGAAAAGAAAGAGCACGATGACTCAGCATTAATATGACTAGACAAAAGTACACTTTGGAGTTTGGTGTAGAGCGAAACACAGAAATTGTTCATATGTCCACACAAAGCATAAAATGATGCCATTTATTAGTGGAAAGGTGAAAAAAAACATATACACACATATGTCTATAAAAGAACAAATGTACACATAATGTAATTGAATTAACATGGTAATCTAGACAGATTTTCGATAATGATCACCACAGAGGGTAACAGCTTTTTTGAATGCAAATAAATGGTCAGATGCAGGGGGGCTTGTTTGAACATGACACGTCAGAGTTTTTTTTCTTTCTTTCTTTCTTTCTTTCTTGTTCCCAAACAGACTGATTGTGCGGGTCAGGCTGTTTATTTTTTCTGATGCAATTCCAGTACTCAGTTACTCCACCTCGCTGTGCCACTGCACTATTCAATGGTGTTGATAAGGGAGCAAGAGCATTGTTTGTTTTTTTCCCACCACACGTGTTTTCAGCTGTATCAGCCATATCACATAATAAAGGACCAAATAAGCAGTGAAGTGTGTAAAAGTGAATATCAATTGTCTTGTTTCTAAGGAATTATACTTCACCTTCTATTATCAGTAGGCTTGTGCTGGTTGCTTTATGTAAGTGGTAATGTTGCACTCCGCTGATAAACCATCAAGAGAAAGTTTATGCAATGAGTGTGAGAGGAAGACATTTACTCCCTCAATAGATAGGCGGACAAGGAACATTCAGGAGCCAATTAATTAGAATAATACCAAATAAATAACTATAACAAAGTGCGCTAGAGACAGCCAGTTGGGAAAACATGTCTAAAATGTTTCTAAAGAACCTAGTATCATTACAGAAAATTACTCTCTTGGTTTCTGAGCAACAACTAGACGTACCCCAAATTCTATCACAGACTTCTTTTTTGTTTCCTGTACTCAATATGGCCTTGGGTATTTATTTCCTAAAATCAGCTTCACAGACACTGTACTGAACCTGAAATGCACATGATTTACACAATCTTGCTACAACAGTAATACAAAGAATATATTTGGCATCTAGAAAAATGCAACTTTGTTGTTTCTAGTTCCTGTAGGGACTATTTTTGTAATTAAACTGCAGAATAATTTTGTGCTTCAGTGCAGCAGAAGGGTCAGATACTACAGTTGTATTAGATTCCATTTTGACTAGCAATTGAAGTTTCATAAGCCCGACTTTTTCAACATAGAAAAGGAGCATTTGGGACGTCCACCTTGCCACACAAAACGGCAGATCCAAATTATAGCTTTTTATGTAGGACTGATCTCACTGGTAACATAGGCACAACCACAAGTCAAGGAAACTGTAAAGTGTTGGATTTCCAAACACACAGGCAGAGAAACAAAGCGAATGAGGAAGCTGAGATGAAGGAGAATTGTGTTTGTGGGGGGTGGTGTGAGGTTAAGGAGAGTAGCTGGAAGTAGAGAAGCGTTAACATCAGCTTACTGGTCTTGTGGTGTCAGTTGGTGTTTTCAATTGACAGAGCAGGAGGTTGTACTCAATGATAGAGCACCAGCGAAATGTGCTGATCCCTGTCCCCTTTGTTTTCTCTAGACAAGATCTGCGACCAAATTAGCGATGCAGTCCTTGATGCCCATCTGAAGCAGGACCCGAATGCCAAAGTGGCCTGTGGTGAGTCAGAGCTTCCAGCTAACCAACTAATGCCATGGTTATATTTTAATCAACAGAACTTTATTACATTTATGACACCAGTTTTTAGACTCCAGCGTGATGTTGTCCAGACACAATGTACCATAATGGTACCAGACTCACTGGCTCTGCCTTCAGGATCTGCTCCTTCACCTGCTCCAGTTTTTGCTTATTGATAAATGCTAAAGATATGCTATGCGGGGTTAAAATAATCGAAAAAAAAATGTTAACGAAAAAAAAATGTACAGGGGAAAAAAAATAAACACAAAAAATGAAATTGTATGCGGGGAATAAAAACCTTTGCCCAGAAAAACTATTACTTGACGGATAAAGAAATCAACACTGAAAATAAAAAATCTACGCACAAAAAATGTAATCTATGTGGGGGAAAAAAATCTATGTTCAAAAAAACAATTGTACGTGGGGTAGAAAAAATTTACGCGAGGAAAAAACATTCTATGCGGGGAAAGAAAATGTATGTTGGGGGAGAAACAATCTATGGACAATGAAAAACTTCACAGGGAAAAAAATCTGTAAATATGCATTTGCAGGTAAAGGAAGCTTGCAAGTTATGGTAACATTATATAAACCTATATTAAAAGTTTATTTGTCATGGTCTTATTATGCATGTATTTTATTAAAGATCCTATGATAATGCAATTGAATGAATTAGCCTCATGATCTTTGGAAGTTAAAGCAAAAGAAACAAGAGATCGTATTTATTTACCTCTTAAGGAATTTCTCCTGTACTGGTGATATTAACACTCATATTTGCCTATTTCTGGCATTTTCAGCACATATGTACGCTAATGGATACACCTGAACTCTGTCAATCAAAAAATGTGTTTTTCTGGGAGACAGTTGTTGTATAGAAATCAGGTGTTGTGTTGCTGTGTTCCATATTGTACATTGCACCAGCTACATCACATCTGAAGTGGCACAACCCAGAACATTTCTTTTGATGGATATGCCTGCCTGGGCCCCACTTTAGAAGACATGGTGTATGAGCAAGCACACGAAGACACAGGATTTCGAGCGGTGGTTGCCAGATCTCCTGTTACCTAGAAAACCATGGCAAAAAACAGCCACATGGTTTGCGCCTGCTTCTACCCAGTTCCCTGTCTTGTGTGTACAGAGACGGTGTGCAAGACTGGCATGGTGCTGCTGTGTGGAGAGATCACATCAAGAGCGGTGGTGGACTACCAAAAGGTGGTGCGAGACACCATCAATTACATCGGCTACGACGACTCGGCCAAAGGTACAGAAATCAGTTGTGTGCTGGTAACTGTATTGCGCAGGATGTCATATAACCTGGATCCAGTGGCTCTGATTGTGCCTGCTTTAGCCTGGAGTTACCAGGGGCAGTGGTGGGGTGGGGGGATGATGACTGGGCAAACACACAGCAGTGGCTCAATTCCAGCTGCATCCAAGCCTGGTTGTGGGAAGAGCTGAGCCAAGTTAACTTATCACAGAAGATTTCACAGAAGGGAAAAAATGACTCCATATTAAAAACATATTGACAATAAATAACATGCGTATGTGTGGAGATGTAAACCTCTGTGCTCTGGTTTCAGGTTTTGACTACAAGACCTGCAATGTGCTCGTGGCTCTGGAGCAGCAGTCCCCAGACATTGCGCAGGGTGTCCATCTGGACAGGAACGAGGAGGACATTGGGGCAGGAGACCAGGTATACACACAGACACAGACACAGAAAAATACACAGTCCGGATCATACACAGGGGGACAAAGCAGAGACAGAGATGGAGAGCCACTCAGTCTAGTCCAGATCTGAGACTTAGACAGAGCCATAGAGAGAGACAGCCCAGATCAGTGACAAACACACAGATACAGGAACTATGGTAAACACTGCAGACTTCATAATAATAACAATAATAACAATACAAAAAATCTTTCCATATATAGCAGGATCATAGCAGGAACAGAGATACAGAGACACAAAGATCAGGTCCAGTGATGCAGACAGAATATCCCAGTAGTATTGTAAGTGGGTATGATGGTGCCCTGTCTAGTCCAGGGATTCAGCGATGGTGTTGGTCTGTTGTTGCCCCTCCAGGGCTTGATGTTCGGCTACGCCACAGACGAGACCGAGGAGTGCATGCCCCTCACGATCATCCTTGCACACAAGCTGAACGCTAAGATGGCTGAGCTAAGACGCAATGGTACCATTCCCTGGCTGCGTCCGGACTCCAAAACACAGGTGAGTGGCAGTTCCAGGGCGGGGGTGGGGTGTTTAAAAGCACAAGACACATCAATAAACAAGTCCAAAGACCCTGTCTATACTATCACCAAAGTGAAAATAGGAATCTCAAGCCACTCCAAACCATAGTACTGGAGATATCAACAGCTAATGTATTTCCACCCCCTGGGTGCAAACACCAGCCTTCTGTCAGAGTCTGCATCAGGATTTGCATAATACCCTTGGCAGAGCTTGCAGTTGGTGAAATATTTGTGCCTCCTCCATTTTGTGTTGGTGTTGTGCTTTATGTTTTTCCCTCTGCTCGATCGCATATGGTTGAGGGTCTCTTTCAGTGAAGACAGGGGAAAAGGGGTTGTATTCTAAAGACAGGCTTAGATCTCATGAATTCTGGGAATTGGCCTATAAAATTGTATGACTACTGTATCCTCTTCACTGGGAAAATAATCCAGAGCTTGTAGGACTGCCAGGGTCATTTCTTTCCATTCACTGGACAGGAAATCTTTGATTGATATCTCAAGAGTGGTCAAGGCAGCCAGATGCAACAGCCAGCCAGTCACCTGTTCCACTGCTCCAGCCTTCAGTCAGCTACAAAGCATTGAAGTCAGTTCCTGCCAGGAAAGTTGAGACCTCCTGACCATCCTTGACGTCATTCCAGGAGTCTCCATAGCACAGAAATACCCGGAGCACCTTCCTCTGGTTTCCATACTCCGGCCTTGGTAGAGTGACTCTTAGTGATGCCAAAGGAAGCCTTTCCAGTTTCTCACAAATGCAACTGTTTGAATCAAGGCCCGCAGACTCGATTCCTAGAGGGCTGCAGTCGCCTGGCTTGTTCTGATCCAGCTCACAGTTACTGAATTGGTCTGAGAGACAGGATGAATGAAGTACCCCTCCTCAGGCTGCAAATGTTGCAGTGAATCCAACTGTAAAAAAACAGTGCTGTGTCCAATGGGAGTAACAACTAAGTTTATTAAATAATCTCCCTCTCTCTCTCTCCTCTCTCTCTCTCTCTCTCTCTCTCTATCTGTCTGAACCCCAGGTGACGGTGCACTACGCGCAGGAGAACGGGGCGGTGATCCCGATGAGGGTGCACACTGTGGTGATCTCAGTGCAGCACGACGACGTGGTGGGTCTGGAGGAGATGCAGGAGGTCCTGAAGGAGAAGGTGATCAAGGCTGTGGTGCCCGCCAAGTACCTGGACGACAACACCGTCTACCACCTGCAGCCCAGTGGGCGCTTTGTCATCGGGGGACCCCAGGTGAGCATCCTGCCCCCTGGCTGAAGAGCAGGGGATACCTTTGCCCTGTGCATGTGTACAGTAATCACAACATACATCTCACAAGACATTACATATTATGGTAAGGGCAATCAAGTGCCACATACAGAATAAATCCTACTAAAAGTGAACTAAAATACATTGCAGCAGTTGCAAAAATACCCACACACTCACTACCTCTCACACTCACTCTCTCTCTCTCTCTCTCTCTCCCCCCCCCCCCCCCATCTCCCCACAGGGTGATGCTGGGGTCACTGGTAGGAAGATCATTGTGGACACCTACGGGGGCTGGGGCGCCCACGGTGGGGGGGCCTTCTCAGGCAAAGACTTCAGCAAGGTGGACCGCTCGGCCGCCTACGCCGCCCGCTGGGTGGCCAAATCGCTGGTCAAAGCCAAGCTGTGCCGGAGAGTGCTGGTCCAGGTGAGGAGTCCAAGAACGCGGGCATAAACTGTGGCTGTTCAGAAGCTGATCGGCCCTAGTGTGTAGGCCGTCTGGGTTTTTTGATGAACCTGCGCCCTCTAGTGGGAGTGTAGTGACAATACAGAACGTATAAGGCAGGTGGAATTTAAATCTGTTAATGTCAGTTTCTCCCCTGAAGGGTAAGTTAGGCAGAGGGCAGGAGCCGAGTTGTCTGAAGGTCTCCCCCTCTCCCTGTCCTCCAGGTGTCCTACGCCATCGGAGTGGCCCACCCCCTGTCAATCTCCCTCTTCACCTACGGCTCGTCTGAGAAATCAGAGAAGGAGCTGCTGCAAATTGTGCACAAGAACTTTGACCTCCGACCCGGGGTCATCGTCAGGTAGACCTCTCCTTCTTCTTCCAGATGGAGTGTTTCTGTTGTCCTGGTCATTACAAAAGAAAGAGTGATTTTTACAACTGTCTCCAGCCCTTGATACATCTTATAATAACTAGTATGTTTCTGGTATCTCTCTTTCAATGGGATCTAGTTGAAATAGGAAGTAATTAGTGCTGAACTGGGAATATACAAAACACATCAAACATGTCCGGCCACTAAAAATGTTAACATCATCTGGATACAGTTCAATGTTCACACAGTATCTCTCCAATATATGATTTACAATCCTCTTTTTTCAGGGACCTGGATCTCAAGCGGCCCATCTACCAGAAGACCGCCTGCTATGGTCACTTTGGCAGGAAGGAGTTCTCCTGGGAGGTGCCCAAAACCCTGAACTTCTAGTAGACATCAACTGTGGGCTCAGAGCTGCCGAGCATTGTGTATCTGCACCTGAGAGAGTCGACAGTTCAAATTGGTCAGAGTAATTCAGTGATACAAGAAATATAATTTACAATTCGGCGATAAGAACCACTCAGCTTTTTTCTTCTTATTCAAGGCAAAACTACAGATGTACAATTTAAAGTAGACAGTGTTCCACTCCTTTCTGGAAATGAAAAGGCCCAATTATTTCCAAGCTGTGGTTTGGGAACTGAATTTCAAAGGATTTCTGTGGGAAATTGCCTGATGTTTATTCATTTCATTTGCTGACATCACCTTTGTGGTGGAATGAAACTGGAGTTAACCTGTTGGCCATTTAATTTGGGCCAGTAAGTTTCTTAAATGAAAAAATACACCCCCCCCTCACAAAAAAAGAAGGAAAAAATCATTCGAAACTGTGAATAGTTTATTTTTCTCCTAGGTTTGTGACTGTGATTTCGTATTTTCAGAGTTCTCCACACCATTACTGCTTAATGTTCATTACGTCTTAATGTTTGGGAAGGTAATAGAGACCCCGGACCACCCTGGTGATGTGTAGTTCAGACAACAACTTTCAAATCTACACCGCTGCAATGACAACTCCCTTCAGAACCAGCGTTCCACACGTCGGTTTTGCTGTAACTGCTGCTCTTCGAACATATTGCATATATTATATTGCAAGTTGATCATTTGTATAGTTAGTAATAATTTTATTTTCCAATAATGTTGGATTCGGTAACAGCAAAACGAGTCTTTTACATTTACAGAACATTGTCAACCAAGAGCGGTTTTACAATGAATTTGTCTTAACTGCTCTCTTTGCACGGTAGAGCGGTCTGGAGAGAACAGTGTCTTAAGGAGGATGAAGACGTGAGGATAAATCAGGGAGTAGCTACAGTAGCTTCGTTTCTGTGTTGCTTGGTAGAAGCGCTAGTTTGCCCTGCGCATCAGTTGGGGCATTAATGTACAGGCTTAAGCTAGTTCTTTGCTAACTTGTATATACTCACATAGTGAATTTGTTCCTCTGCTTTAAGAAAGTGTCTTAATTTTAGGTACTAGCCCCAAGCATTTTTGGCATCCGTGGGGCCAAATACTAATACTTGTGGAGTAATCTCAGCATAGATCATTATAGCATCCTGTAAGCAAGGGAGCTCTTCAAAACTTTATAGACTTTCTAGCCTCCCTTGTGTCCGCATTAGAGCAATATAGAGTTAAGCACAAACACAGAGTAGAAATCTGAGAACTTTTTTTTATACATCGCAGCAAAAGAAGAATATTAATAAAACTGCAACTTATCCCTAGCTAAAAAGCACTTATAGATTGTATCGGTATGCAAACAAATACAAAAATCTCTGTTGACAGTCAGATGGGGCCGGTTGCATCAGGAGCAATACAGGAAATGACATCATCCACAAGAGTTGTGTATGTTATGCTTTCAGATAATATCACAATTTAAAAAAGATCAAAGTGTCTCATTTCCCTGTTGTATTTTTTTGTATTTGACTTCTTTATTTAAGCCATCTGAAAATGTGTATGATAGAAATGCATTATATTTGAAAAAATTCCAAACTCTGAATCTCGGAACAAGCGATCGCTGGCTATGATCGTCTTTGCGGTGTATAATCTAGCGAATTGGAGTTGTCATTCTGTGACTGATGCACTAACTTTTCCAAATCTATGTAAGGAAGTGATACAGGGCTTGGGGAAGTAGTAAATCTGTCACTTCAGGCTATTCCACACGCAAGGTTCACACACAGTGCTAGACATCAGGTAACTTCAGCAAGCCACAGTACATTGTGTATACCAAAGTTTGGCAGTAGTAATACAAGTTCATTTGGAACTGGATAGTTTGTTGTGTATTGTGCATTTGTGTGTAATTATTAAAAGGTTATATTGTGTATGTTATATACAGAGTACAGAATCAGTGTTTTGTTAGCTGGCCATTAGTAGCTGGAAAAACATAATTACATTTATCAACAGACACAAATTTATTTATTTTTCGAATAGAAAGCAAACCCAAAAAATCTGGATTTTTTTGTCATCTTCTTATACATGTGTAGACGTCTAAAGTCTTAAATTATTCCCGTGCTTGCCTTATTTTCATCTGATGCGAGGACACTGTTGCTTTTATATTAGCTATAGCCACTCTCAAGTTATTGAGATAGCTGTAGAAATGAGTTTCCTCCCTGGTGCCACTCATAACAAGATCGCACACCAACTCTACACTGACAACAAAACCACAAGACAAAATCCTGGATGAGGACATATTGGGACTGACTGCATTGGGGTAAATCTGTGAATTCTCACCACTGTTGGGACAGTGATGGCACCCCCTACCCCCTTGCTTTGGTCCAGGTCTCAGGTCAGCTTCTGTCTGATGTTGAAATGTCCGATGATTGTCCGTTTTTGTCTCTCTCTGTGTCTGGGTACCAAGACCTTTTATTTTGCTGCTCTCATGTGGAACTCCTGTCTACCTTGTATTAACAGTTCACGCAAGAACTCTGTTACAATTGTAAATAATTGTTTGTAATTAAATGTAATTGAAAAAATCACCAGATGTGCTCAGATATTTTATTTTTTAATTTTCTATCCTGGTTAAAATCTCAATTTGTTTCATGCTTTCACAGTCTGTGGTTCAAAGGATGTACTCAGTCCCAGGTGTGGTTGATTATGAAAAAACATTGAGGAGAGCAAAGTTAAACCGAGCACCCATTTAATGGGATGATGCCACCTTCACACCATCAAAATGAGAAAAACAATATCCTCAATAGTCAGCCACTGACTGAATTGCAGACTCTGGCCACAAGAAGGAGCCAGTGCTTGTTTTTGTATGCAAAATATTTATACGGAAATATATAAGGAAATTGTAAGGAAATATTTTTGCTATATTTACTATATTCAAAAAATTGGACAAAAGCAGCCTTTTGAAACTCACTGTAAATAAAAACATGCATCGAATCACAAGGACACATTTCTACTTTTACTGTACATTTGCTTTATTTGGTTGAACAATCTGAACAAGGCACAAGGTCTATATATATATATATATCTAAATATCTTTCTCATCAATTTCTCTGTCTACAAAATCAATGCAGATTCAAAAGATTTTATACAAACAAGTCTTTCTTTGGTTTAGTTTTTTTCTTTTCACAAAAATATATAAATCTTAAGGCACCACTGCGCACACCTCACCACTTTGGAATGAGACAAGTGTCTGGACTGTGGCCCGGACGAGGCACTGGGTTTCTGTACAGAGATCAGAGACGTCACGGTGCTCAGAACGCATTGCACAGCCAAGGCAGCTACTTTCACAAGTGTTGTTGGGCATGGTGTTAGATCTACTGGAATTAAGTAGAAAAGTGTGAATAGGCCAGTTTCAAGGAGGTCTTCAAGCCCTTGTCCTAGAAAGCTTAAGAGCCCTTGTGGTTTTAATGGCCTCCTAACTCTCCTTTACCTAGCTGAGCAGAACTAATGGGTTTAATTCATTCTGATTTAGGTGATCTTTTGCCACCGATTGAAGATGCCTATAAAACATGACGGAAGGATGCTCTCCAGGACCAGGGTTGGCGATCACTGCATTCTGGCATGGCACGGACTTTATTGTAATGGAGCTGGCACTAATGCTGACCTGGGTCTCAAAGGGCCAGTCGTGTTTACGGTGATTTTAAGAACTCGACACGTCCGTCTCCGATTGACTCGTGCAGCTTGGTCTTGTCAGACAAGTGTTTTGATAACTGCAGTGTATGTTCACAACACAATCAGTTGTGGTTAGTTTTTACCGCGTGGGACAACCCAGAACAAGTTCATGTTAGGAATTCAACCCCCAAGGATTTAATACCTCCTGTTGGAATCCTTCCAAAACAAATGCAGATATCGAAGAAGCTGCCAGGACTCGTACGAATACCAGTCAAATTCTGAAACTGGTTCCTCCATACTATTCAATGTTATGAACTAGGTGTTTAAACACCCTTATGCACAGTTGGAGAAATAAACACCCCTACTAACCAACTAGGCTGCTTTTGGTCTGCAAATGTACAAAAAATGACTTTGCTTGCATTGACTGTACAGAAAACACAGGCTGTAGCAACTAATCAAGTATATGGGTTACCCTTCCCAACTATCCTTATGCATGTGTTTGTGAGAAAGTAGCTTAAATTAAATCGCCACTTCTGTTTGGAAATGGCAGTCAGGATTCCAACACAAGTATTAAATGTACCGGAGACAAAGGTGCGGATATAGAAGTACAGTGACTGACAACAACAGTCTGCTACACAAAAATAAACTAATTCAAATCTCCAAAAAAATATACGTAGACGTCCCAACACACATACAACCGACCTTTGATTTCCTTTTAGAGATTTTTGCATTTCTTGAAAATATATATATATATTTTTTTTATTCTTTGTCTTTGGACTTGCAAGTTGGTGAAGACAAAAGGATTTCCTGAGTAGAAGACGACAGCGAGGACAACAGTCCGCTAGTAGGAACTGACGGGGGGGTTAAATGGATAAACGGACACATTCAGAGGCGATGCAAACTTAAAAAGTTCAAATTCAAAGTTCCATACGGACAATGACAGTGATTGGGAATGGCTTGAAAACAATTAAATTAAACCGGTTTACCGAAATATTGGTCGAAAGTCGAAGTGCCCAAATGAGTCACGTTATACCCGTTCGCAGGTTCTGACCCCTAAAAGGACACTTGTTGCTTTTTCCACATGAAGGCAGAGCAATGTCCATGGGCCTACTATAAGAAGTTCACTTTCTTGGGCCCTTTATCCCATGAGTAAAGCTGTGCCATTCAAGAGGTCACAGTCAGAAAACATTTACCACCACTCAAAGCTGAAGTTGAAAAGTGTCACTGGTGTCTTTCAGGGTGGAAAGTTTAGGGTCTTTATATTACGACAGTTCAGAGATGATTCACTCCTGTATGGTAGCACTGGGAGCTTTTTATTTGGTTTGAAAGTGGGCAAGCCCTTGCACTCCAACAGTGTGTGTGAAAGAGAAAAATATATACATTTCAACATAGACGTATTGAGCGTACTGCTGCCGTCTTCGTTGAAGACAGAGGCCCGTCTGACACCAATTCAGACTCCATTGTGCATAGGACAGTATGAGCACAAGAGGGTGCCAAAGTGCTTTGTTCATTTGTTGGGGACTGTTGAGGTGAAAGGCACAATTTCCACATCTTTGAGAAGTACTGGGAGGGCATGGAGGTTGGCAGTGATCTGGGTTAAAGAGTAACTGCATATGGCCTCCTAAAGGGGCGATTTGCGCTGTGCAAAACACAGCTAGTCCCCGAAATCCTTATAAAGAAGCACTCCGTCTCATGAGATGGATTTTCAAAAACATACCACTCCTCCAAACCGAAGAATGTGTGGGACTGGCCTGGTATTAGGTCAACTAGACTTTAAGGTTAATAAGTGTTTTCTTCTTCAACCAAATACTTCCACACACAAAAAAGCAAAATACAATTACCGTCCACTGAAATTATCAGCAGATTCCACCGTTGTTGCATAGTTTCTTCCTGACATTGTTTGCTAGCAAAAATTACACACAAAAAAGTACTGGAATATCTATATTTCCTTTGGTCCCTTTATCCTTTCTTGTGCGTTAAACTGTCAGTGAAGGGAAATGTAACAAATCTCCAAAAAAATCACAACTTTATATACCCAGTTTTCAACAGACCAGCACAACTTTGCCAGTATTGTATCCTGAAAATAAACTGAAATCATTACAATCCATTACTTTTTTCATTTTCTCTATTGGCATTTCTGTCATTTCACCCTGTATGTGGATTTTGGTTCACCCATTTCTGGACAAGGCACCATGGTTTGCATTATAGGATGCGTTTACAGACTGACAGCAGTTTACAACATCATTCCTTGAGCTTTAACACAACAGATCACAGATAAAGGAGGATAGGGCAAAGTGTAACCTTCTCCTTTCCTACGCGGATCAGAGATCGTCATGAGGGAACACCGGTGGAGAGGTCTGGTCCTGATGGGTGCTGGTGTCCCCTGCTTTTTGTTCCCCCTCATATCTTCATTCCTGAATTGAACTGTTTATTTCCAAAATGAAACAAATGCAGCTTAGTTTCCAGTGTTGGGAGCAGGCGAGGGATGTAGAGATCATGTTTCCCAAAACACTTACAACAATTAACATCTTCAGTTGATTTCTTTTTAAACTTTATCTATCCTATGAATAAGTCATATTGTTTCTGGTCTCCTGTGGGAATTACGATGGGTGTGTGTGGCACAACATTTTAAATGGGATGCGACTGACGCCCCCATCAGATTCAGAGAAGATCTGCAGGGAGGCCATCTTGGGTGTTAAGAGGTTCGGTGTCTTCGTCAGACATCAGTCAGTAAGGCGGTCTTGGAGCCAGCAAAGACTCCCATCCAGAAACCAGTGCTCTGTATAATCTCAGCATCTGCAACTGTATTTGGTCCTGTCTTCATGTACTGGCTGGTACACAAGGTAAATAGTCCTGGTGTTTTTTTTATTTTCTTTGTACAGAAGACTTTGGCGAAGTAACAATGTGCAAAACTTGAGCCGGGCTTTACTTGAGTCAGGGTGTTGGGGGGGGGGGGGGGGTGTTTGTAGGTTTATAATTGTTCCTCAATTTTTCCTCAATTCCCCACCCTCACCCCATTCTCATCTCTCAGCCCCAGCGGTGTGATTGTCCTGCCCGCAATGTCTGTGCAGCTCTACAGCATGGAGATGCTCTCAGGGGGGTGCAGGTTGGGTCCCGAACCTCCCTCCACCTTGCCCTCCCTGGCTGAGGCACCCTGCGCCCCCCCCTTGACCAGCACCAGCAGGGTGTCGCTGGAAACCCCCCCGAACTCGAAGGCAAAGGTCCCATAGAAAAGCATGATGATGATGGAGAACAGCCACTCAAAGATGGCTGAGGCATGTTGCAGCATGAAGCTCTCCTGCACAAAGAACACACCACCTGCAGGGGAGGTTAAGGAACAACAAGCGTGGGATGATACACCATATTGAGCTCACACACTATGAACCCAATTACACTTAGGCAACTCATTTCTAAAGAGATGGAAACCCTCAATGACCAATGCAAGCAGGTTTAGTGGTCCATGCTGCAGTTTACAGATCATTGGGAACAAACACCTGGATACCCTTGGGCCCTCAAGGACCACAGACCCTTTAACTGATCTTGAGATGGTGCTAAATCAGAAATAACTGATTCTCCTATTTGTTTCTGAATTCTGACAAGGAGGAGATGTTTTCAGTCTACAGAAAAATCCTCAGGGGGCAGGACAAGGTTGCAGGGAAACTTGCTTGTGCCGGCTAAGCAGACTGAGCCGCCATTTTGGACCATAAAATCGAGAATGACCTTCAAGGTGGTCCTTCTTCAGTTCAAGTTAATTCACTCAAACTGACCCCAGCCAGGCTTGTCCACAGAAAACACCTCGGTAACAACACAACCACATTAAAACAAGGAGTTATCAGCCTCCTCCATGTCTGCCCCTATTCTCGGTATGAGGCTGGGGTTTTAACCTTGTATACATGTGTATGGCAGAATGTAAGGACAACTCGGCAGCAAAGGGCTGGTTCCAACTGGCTTAGAAACCAAAAACAGATAGGTGCTGGCACGGGCTGACCAGGAAAAGGATACTGAGCACCAGAGTCACGAAGGCCAGCAGTGTGAGGGAGCAGCGCAGGTGGCCCATGCTGTAGTCCGTCTGTGTCTTGGCCAGGCGGTAGGTCAGCGCCGACTGCAGGCACACGAACAGCATGCTGGTGGGGAACGCCACCCCCGCACCAACGTAGTGTAGCACCTTGGCATTGTCCACCTGCAAGACACAGCACAGCACAGGGGTTAATGTGGCAGAAAGCAATAACATACACTGGCTAGCATTCAAAGTGCCCTGTATTCTCACAATTCCAACTAGAGATCTCAGTCACTTAGTTAACCTCGGTATGGGACCAATTTTGTTTTTGTTTTCCTCACAGTGGGCTGAGCATCTTCATTCGATTCAAGGTGCAGCCTGTGGAGAAGTATTCAACTAAGCTGGTAATCAGTTAATTAGCCCAATTACTGGGGAATGGGCTGGAGAAAAACGGCCAAAAGACAACCTCAGCCCTGAAGCAACGGGGCCTGCTTTGCTATTTCCATTCCTTTCCAAATAACCACAGGAATATGTTAAGGAAGCGTTTCTGGTAAACACATGTTGCAAGATCAGATAATAACAGCAGCTAAAACAAAACACCACACACCTGGCACTGGTACACAAAGAATGCTACTTCTTTCTTTTAAAGACATTCACAATCTGCAGACAGGAGATTACAAGCCTTTGAAAAGAAATCCTTGTGCAAAACTAATGTTGAGGTTCTCAATAGGGCAGCTGCTGAAGCAACCCTGCTTTGGACAGTGACACACTCTGGAGTGGACCACAATATTTCACAACACACACACACACACACACACACACACACACAGGGTCAAACGGTACAGTGAACAGGACAGCTCTTAGCTACTATAAATAAACCTCGCTGAACACTAAATAAGGCATGGCTGTGTACATGAATCCAGCCTGTCTTTATCTCTCATCGTTCAATCTGCTCCTCTCCAGTTTAAAGCCCTTATCTTAAGGACACTTTACTGAAATCGCACTGTGTTTACTGACATCAAAACGTTTATATTAGAAGGAAGGATGTTTCCTGTCGGCACCTGGGTGTAATCTGCCAGTACAATTATTTACCCATTTAGAGATGATTGAATAAACCTATTTCAGGCAACTAATTCGGGTGTTGGACCATAGGAGTTTTGCACTAAGGTCTTAATGGGTCTTCATTGTTCTTTACTACTTGATTTCAAGCCCGTTAAATGCCTGTGACATACATGTGTGTTAGTGACCTCATAGTAAGCTCCAGCCTACTCTACTTGATTGCTCCTTGATGCGCTATTTCCTGGTTATGTAGTTAAGTGTCGTCAGGTAGTCTTGCGACTGTATCCTGTGCGTCCCGAGACATGAAAATAAAAATCAACATCCACTGTCCAGCACAGCCCAATGTCAGAGTGAGAACACACCTGCAAACTGAGGCAATGTAATGCCAATGAGTGAAAAAGGGCTGCTCACTTCCCGGTACAGACAGCAAACTCACAGTTATCTTTAAATATACACTCACCTAAAGAATTATAGGAACACCATACTAATACTGTGTTTGACCCCCTTTCGCCTTCAGAACTGCCTTAATTCTACGTGGCATTGATTCAACAAGGTGCTGAAAGCATTCTTTAGAAATGTTGGCCCATATTGATAGGATAGCATCTTGCAGTTGATGGAGATTTGTGGGATGCACATCCAGGGCACGAAGCTCCCGTTCCACCACATCCCAAAGATGCTCTATGGGGTTGAGATCTGGTGACTGTGGGGGCCAGTTTAGTACAGTGAACTCATTGTCATGTTCAAGAAATCAATTTGAAATGTTTCGACCTTTTTGACATGGTGCATTATCCTGCTGGAAGTAGCCATCAGAGGATGGGTACATGGTGGTCATAAAGGGATGGACATGGTCAGAAACAATGCTCAGGTAGGCCGTGGCATTTAAACGATGCCCAATTGGCACTAAGGGGCCTAAAGTGTGCCAAGAAAACATCCCCCACACCATTACACCACCACCACCAGCCTGCACAGTGGTAACAAGGCATGATGGATCCATGTTCTCATTCTGTTTACGCCAAATTCTGACTCAGACTCAACAGACATCGAGACTCATCAGACCAGGCAACATTTTTCCAGTCTTCAACTGTCCAATTTTGGTGAGCTTGTGCAAATTGTAGCCTCTTTTTCCTATTTGTAGTGGAGATGAGTGGTACCCGGTGGGCTCTTCTGCTGTTGTAGCCCATCCGCCTCAAGGTTGTACGTGTTGTGGCTTCACAAATGCTTTGCTGCATACCTCGGTTGTAACGAGTGGTTATTTCAGTCAAAGTTGCTCTTCTATCAGCTTGAATCAGTCGGCCCATTCTCCTCTGACCTCTAGCATCAACAAGGCATTTTCGCCCACAGGACTGCCGCATACTGGATGTTTTTCCCTTTTCACACCATTCTTTGTAAACCCTAGAAATGGTTGTGCGTGAAAATCCCAGTAACTGAGCAGATTGTGAAATACTCAGACCGGCCCGTCTGGCACCAACAACCATGCCACGCTCAAAATTGCTTAAATCACCTTTCTTTCCCATTCAGACATTCAGTTTGGAGTTCAGGAGATTGTCTTGACCAGGACCACACCCCTAAATGCATTGAAGCAACTGCCATGTGATTGGTTGGTTAGATAATTGCATTAATGAGAAATTGAACAGGTGTTCCTAATAATCCTTTAGGTGAGTGTATATTGCAATTTTATAATCCCAGAAATGTCTCGCTCCAATTTCCCTGATAAGTCACTGAAAGCACATGGAGGCAATTATCCTCGACTCAGACCGATACCAGACTCCAGTTGCTATGGCCTGGGTCTAGGCTTTGGGCCTGCCTTGCGTAATATACATGACGCACTTGCAGACTTAATTCAGTATTTTCTTGCGGGAGGAGAATACAGTAGCATGGTTTTGCATTGCTTTTATTTACCACAGAGTGGGCCGTTTCCCACAGCTTGGTTATAAGGACCCTTGTTTCTTGGCAATGATCAGGAAGATATAAAGGAATAAAAAAAAAAAAAAAAAAAATGAATGAGATTTTGATAACACATGACTAGTCTGGTGCTCAGAAGACAAAGCTTCTTTCAGTTTGGCAATCTTATCAGCTGTAATGGGTTGACGTTAACGCGAGCCGGAACGAATTAATAACAAAAAGCATACAGAAGAGATTAAAATGAATCTCAAGTGGCTCAGCTACTAAAAGCCTCCATTTCAGGGCGCAAGTTGGGCCCTATAGGCTATAGTCCAGACTGCGCTGGTTTCTGATCTGGGCCATGTCATAGCCGAAAGTCACCGGGATTCCCCAAGGAGCAGCATTCAATTGACCAAGAACCAACTGTACTTTCATTCTTTCAACAGGAAAATAAATATGGCACCTTAACAGCAGTAGAAAATTTACGTATGGACTTCAGGCCACAAGCATCCTGCCTCTTGAATGTCATGAACCCACAGACTTTCCGAGATAGAGTAAGTAAAGCACGCTCTGTACCCAAAATCAATAATCTCTTCTGCTGAGGGTACCTGCATGAGAACGTCCCATTCAGAGTCTCACAGCAGCCAAGCGCGCATTGACAGGTTTCTATGAGGTTGTGCTTTAAGCATGGCCGGTCCCAGCACATCCCCACCGCTAATGATATCAGAAAAGCTGGAACAGAGTCCTGGCACTTTGTAGCAGCGGGAGGAAGAACTACAACATTTCAACAAGCATCCTACCTAGAAAGAGGATTTAGCCTCCGCAACTGGCAGGAACAGAGGGCAGATACTGGGAATTAACAGAGGGAGGGGAATTCCGAGATGAACATAGGTGGGCTTCCTTATTGCTCAGTGGTGATCCTCTCAAGTCATTTGTTTAGATACAGAATAGACACGCCAGACGTCTCAAATGTGTCAGTATGATTCTCCCTCCCACTCTGCAAGCTTTGTGTGGGTGGATGTTAAAACAAATCTATATTCTGAAAAACAACATATTAGACTATTATTGTCATATAAACAAATTTATTCCAATAGTTCAAACTCAGACCTTAATTTCTGCTTTGTCTACTACAGTGTATGCACAGCTCAACAGTGTTTTCATAAAAAGACAACTGCATGTACACAGTGAAATCCTAGCAGAGCATTAAATTGACTATCCTGTAAACACAGAATTGTCTTTCTTGGAATAAACTATGAGTGTGTTTACATGAGTGTTCGAAATCCAAAGTTTTGTTTTTAATTCTAAAGCTGAGCACTTAGTCGTTTCCAACAGTAGTCTGGAAAACAGCATTTTCAATATTTTAACATCTATTCTTGATAACCCTGACCTCATGTAAAGGTAAGGCATGAAACCAGGGAAAGGGGTTTCAGTGGTGTGTGATTTGGAGCCTTGTTCCGGGGCCCGTGCCCAGACAGGCCCAGTGGAATGTGTGCTGCATCTCACTACAGACCTGGCGAGGCCTACACATTGGCAAGTACTTTAGCCTGTCTCTACAGGTTTGAGATGGTGGAGCAGAGAGGAGTCCAGGCAGACACACAACCAGAAGTTCAGTTCAAACCTCTGCCGCCGCTCAATCGACTCCTGTAGGTGACTCGCTTTGCTAGCTCGCTGTCCAAATGTATCCTTTCCATTTGGACACCTGTCTGGGTGACGACTAAAACCGATCAACCGCAACGCTGAGTTCTGTGCCCAAAATAAACCGACACAAACAGGTAGCAGGAGTGACTCACACGTCACCCTGCCAGGTTTGTCGCGCTATTATCAAAAGATCCCGATATAACCTGCATTCTGGTTTAATGCAAAGGCTCAACTATGCCTCCTGAAATGCTTGTTTATTGTTGTCATGTTTGCTGGGTGCTATGTTTAGTTGTGTCCCCAGACACTTTATAAAACAAGGCGTTTGCTGAGAGTACATCTGGCTTGAAAGCAAAAGCGTCTTCAAATTTAGAATTGGCCCCACCAGCTTGAATTGGACAAATCTTCAAATCAGCTTTGCTGCTAAGACATCGATACTAATATGAGAAAGATGGCCATTAGGGCTATAGCAGTGTAGGGAGGGATTGATGCAGCTGTCACTGGGAACCCTGCAGAGCTCATAGGCTCCCAGTAAGACAAAGGGCTCTCTGTTTGCAACGACAAGCTCAGGAAACCCTGATTGCCATCGAGCCCACCCTAGATTCAGCTCAAACTGAATGCTGGTGGCCTTTTTTTGCAATCACTTGGGCCCTCCTGTGCCCATTAATCCCAGGAGATGATGTCCTACAGCAGAATCCACTCCCTGTGTCCAACCAGACGAAATCCAGTGTCTGATGTCAACAAAATGGGAGGTTCTCTTGTACTGTCGATTTCCCCAAATGCATGACTGAGGTATAGAGTCATAATAAAACAAGGTACAAACATGGGGGGTCGGGGGACACAAAGAAAAAACCCTGCTCATATTTCTGCAGAAATAATTTTGGAAATAATCAGAGCAGGGTATTTCTAATCACAGACGGCCTCTGGATGGTGCAAGGACCATTTTGTACCCCCCCACCCCCCACTTCCACCTGTACAAACAGAGCAGAGGCTGGCACAGGGTTCTTGCAGTGGAAATTGGTGGTGCCTTATTTAGAGCCAATCTAAATAGGCTTTGCTATCATGCAGTGAGGGATGGCTGTTCTTCGTGTTGTAATGGATTACGGTGCCTACGGTTTGGGATTTCAGTTGCAGTATTCTCCTCTTTGGAAGCTTTTAGAGAGAGGACAACAATTCCAGGCAAGGAGTAGACCACAGCCTCTTGCTCATCTGTGAACATCTGCAATGAGCCACCACTCTGTCCAGCCCTGTAACCTCTCCATTCCTAGCAGTCTCCTTCTGATGCTCCCCTCTGGACTCAATCTCCAGAATGTGACATTTACCGACTCAAGACACTGCAATAATCTGAAGCAAAGGCTTGAGTAACTTTACCTGCGAGAAGCTGAAACGTGCGGAGAGCAATTAGTTCAATAATGAGATCTAGAATTAATTATTCCAAAATAGAAGTCTGGCCAATAAAACCATGCCCTGCAGAGAGCTAAATGTTATACAGTGAGGGAAAAAAGTATTTGATCCCCTGCTGATTTTGTACGTTTGCCCACTGACAAAGAAATGATCAGTCTATAATTTTAATGGTAGGTGTATTTTAACAGTGAGAGACAGAATAACAACAAAAATATCCAGAAAAACGCATTTCAAAAAGGTTATACATTGATTTGCATGTTAATGAGGGAAATAATAATAATAATAATAATAATTTGATCCCCTATCAAATCAGCAAGATTTCTGGCTCCCAGGTGTCTTTTATACAGGTAACGAGCTGAGATTAGGAGCACTCTCTTAAAGGGAGTGCTCCTAATCTCAGTTCGTTACCTGTATAAAAGACAGCTGTCCACAGAAGCAATCAATCAATCAATCAGATTCCAAACTCTCCAACACGGCCAAGAACAAAGAGCTGTCCAAGGATGTCAGGGACAAGATTGTAGACCTACACAAGGCTGGAATGGGCTACAAGACCATCGCCAAGCAGCTTGGTGAGAAGGTGACAACAGTTGGTGCGATTATTGGCAAATGGAAGAAACACAAAATAACTGTCAGTCTCCCTCGGTCTGGGGCTCCATGCAAGATCTCACCTCGTGGAGTTTCAATGATCATGAGAACGGTGAGGAATCAGCCCAGAACTACACGGGAGGATCTTGTTAATGATCTCAAGGCAGCTGGGACCATAGTCACCAAGAAAACAATTGGTAACACACTACGCCGTGAAGGACTGAAATCCTGCAGCGCCCGCAAGGTCCCCCTGCTCAAGAAAGCACATGTACAGGCCCGTCTGAAGTTTGCCAATGAACATCTGAATGATTCGGAGGAGAACTGGGTGAAAGTGTTGTGGTCAGATGAGACCAAAATCAAGCTCTTTGGCATCAACTCAACTCGCTGTGTTTGGAGGAGGAGGAATGACCCCAAGAACACCATCCCCACCGTCAAACATGGAGGTGGAAACATTATGCTTTGGGGGTGTTTTTCTGCTAAGGGGACAGGACAACTGCACCGCATCAAAGGGATGATGGACGGGGCCATGCACTGTCAAATCTTGGGTGAGAACCTCCTTCCCTCAGCCAGGGCATTGAAAATGGGTCGTGGATGGGTATTCCAGCATGACAATGACCCAAAACACACAGCCAAGGCAACAAAGGAGTGGCTCAAGAAGAAGCACATTAAGGTCCTGGAGTGGCCTAGCCAGTCTCCAGACCTTAATCCCATAGAAAATCTGTGGAGGGAGCTGAAGGTTCAAGTTGCCTAACGTCAGCCTCGAAACCTTAATGACTTGGAGAGGATCTGCAAAGAGGAGTGGGACAAAATCCCTCCTGAGATGTGTGCAAACCTGGTGGCCAACTACAAGAAACGTCTGACCTCTGTGATTGCCAACAAGGGTTTTGCCACCAAGTACTAAGTCGAAGGGGTCAAATACTTATTTCACTCATTAACATGCAAATCAATTGATAACTTTTTAGAAATGCGTTTTTCTGGATTTGTTTGTTGTTATTCTGTCTCTCACTGTTAAAATACACCTACCATTAAAATTATAGACTGATCATTTCTTTGTCAGTGGGCAAACGTACAAAATCAGCAGGGGATCAAATACTTTTTTCCCCTCACTGTATACAAGAGATACATGACCAACTCGGAAGATGCCAAGTTTCGATAGATCCAAACTGCTCTCTTCAAGAAGGAAGCTGAGATGGGCCAAGGCAGTTCAAATAGCGCAATCTCAGAACTGGAAGTGTATCAAAGGACCCGGTGGGAACCTGCCCAAGATTTGACATTTTGTTAAGGTACCTAGATGAGGCCTGGCCTGGCTTTACAAAGAGCAGACATTTGGAAGCTGGTTCCTGGTTTGTGCCAGGGCTGTGGACGGTGCCAAAAAGGAGCCAATAGCAAGGGTGTCCAGGAAAAACAACACGTGGAGACACAGGTCCTCTCCACCAGAACTAGAGCACTGTTTACATTCCCCACCTCAGGAGGCCTCTCTTGCCATGTCTCCATGGTAACCTTCCCGTAAAGCCTCAGCTTGACGTCTCACTGGCCTCGAAGCTCACCGCATCGCACACAAGCTGGGCGCCGAGCCAGCCTCCCAAATATTTCTCCTCATAAACCCTGATGCTGTTGGCTAGACCCCCGCCTCCCGCCTCCCTCCCATGGTTTCTTTAGTAGAGGAACATCAACACTCTTTTCCCTGAGTAGAGAGAGATGCTGTGCTCATTTTAAAAATACACCAAAACCAAAAACCCTTACACATCTGTTTCAAGGGACTATTAATAGGCATTGAAAAGTCTGTGCTGAATTCTCGGTTTAGTATTGCATGTAAGGCGTCGCAAATAGAGCATTTAGCAAGAACTTTCAATGTTTTCCAAACTAGCTGTACGCTTTGAGAAAATTCTGCAATTTTTTCCCACCGTTTGTGCAGATTCTCCGCCGACGGATGAACGTTTATCAGTTAGGGCATTCCAAATGGCGGGGAAAGGGAAGAGGGTCAGGAGCTCTTCCCGTCAGGAAAGGACACGTCAATTCAGAAGAATTTCTTTATTTTTTGCTCCAAACCAAAAGGGATTTCTGCTGTGAAGGACAGGTTTCGTTCGAACAAATGCAGAGTCTGAATTCCCATAGGTATAATCCAGTGGGCTGCCACACTTTTGCCAGACGAGAAGAGCAGTGACAGCCAGTGGCGATTTCACTCGACAGACACAAAAAAAAAAAACGACAAAGAAGCGATTCACTATCCTCGCCCACTTCCCACTTGCTTTGAGCAGCTTACATCTCAAACTATAATAAATCTCTATAAATTCCTAATTAATTCTTGTTCCATGACTAACCTCTTGATTATGACCTTGGTGGTTAGATTCGATTGTCCCTCATAATACTAAAAGTTCGCATCTAATACGTGTAATTCATGGGCGTTGACTAGGCAAAAGAAATGTCAAAAAACAAGTGACACACACTGCAGTGTCTCGAGCCCAAACAGGTGAAGTGAACTACCACATTGCGCCACCTTGATCACATACCAAGTTTTTCTGCCGCCTCTCGGGTTACAGTGAAATCTAGGAGTGCCATTAGCTGGGCTGTATCACGGTGCAGTTACTGGTGCCGTGACAGAGGAGTGTGTGTGTAAAGCTTGGGTCCTCTGGGCTCAGCTCTTATTCCCCAGATAGGAGTTTCTGACGTGAGCAGTGGTGGAATTAACCCTGAAGAAGCTCGTAGTACCCGACATCCATATTGCACTGGGCTCATAAGGATTCAACTCTTTTTTTTTTTTTTTTTATCAATAAAAGAGAAACGGTGATCTTAACAAACTGATAGCTGAAATACATCATCTTATATATATCTAGTGTGCAGATGTTCAGGTATCTAAGTGTGCCTGTCAAATTCCCCAGGATGCATTCCGACAGATCAGATGTCAATTGGCAAACAAAACGATGGTAACAGAAGACAATGCAACACAAAGGATGGTCAGAACAGGTGTCTGCAGCTTACTGCTTCTATGACACCGCTTTATATTGAGCTGCACTTTGTAAAGTCTATCGTTTTACAACCATCTCCAAAAGGTGTGAAAAGGCACAATCTGACAGAATCGACTGTCTTTCTCCAGAATTAAACATACAGGTAATCAGGAATAATTGAACCTTCCAGACAACGAAGGCTAGATCCAGTGATGGTGCTAAGGCCCAAGAGAGCAAGGGAGCTCTTGAGGCCTTTTTGATCCTACGGCTAAACGCGCCCACTACATACAGAAGTCATAGGCTGAGTCAGAGTTTTTGGCCCAGAATAAATAATCTGAAGCAGCACTTTCTGAGGGATCTACTGTTCTGCATGCACACAGGGCATTGTGTAACATCCATTCAAGTACACGGCAGGCCCTCAAGACAAAACTCAAGACGTTTCAAGAATTTTGATACATCGCCAGAACACATTCCAGTTAACGAAGTGAAACATGGAACTGCAATATTTAAACATTTCAAGGACAAACAAAACATTTGACATGGAAGTACTGTGACCATAATCGCCTTCTGAGCTTTCATGCAAGTTCATAATCCGAGATCTAAACAAATGTATGAACAGTAATACAATATTTTTTTCATTTCTAAAACACCTTCTTTAGAGTTTTAATTGTGAGCCATTTAGGCTTTATATTAGGCTGATATTATTCACAAAACAGTGATCATAAAAATATCCCATTACATGAGGAGTACTCAGACCTGGCCAATGGAATATTATGTTGATAATGCAAAGTGTACACTGATACACAGGTAGTAAGGAGACCCATAAACAGCACATGGCTTGACCTCAACTTGAAGACGATGTGTGAGCTGGAGATTATTTGAAATTGTCTACATTCAGATAATGTGTGAAATTGATACAAAATTGATATAGATAGATACAGTATACACTGAAAAAAGGCACACTTGAAATATCTTCCCTAATCACTTCCCTAACCTAGCTTTAGTTTATATATATATATAGCTGACTCTGGGTTCCTTTAACAAGCAGCCAGATACATTTTCTGGGATCAATTAACTACTACTACGTGGGCCTCTTGAAGAAGAATCACTGACAAATGATGACTACAGTAGCACAATGCGATACAGGCACTTAGCAAGGGGGTGTCATCTAACTAGCTAATTGGGACCAGGTGGCTGATCGCGTGTACATGGTGTGTTGGAATTTCGGTTGCAAACAGCGTCCAGAAAAAAGTAAATTACATTATGAACAAGTTAAAGATCCAGTTTTTCTGTAATACAGTGTGTGTTTGTACCATTACGTTTGTTTGAACCTGTGTGTCCATGGCGTGCCAAACATTTATGCCAAGTCCTCGGCAAAACTGAAATATTCATATTATCAAATGCACCCAATACAGATAGGCACCATTACATTCCCAGGTTTTACCACAGTGTTTTGAGGTAAACACTAAGACTGGTGAAAGCCTGGTCATGAATGACTGTAGTAACGTTTAGTTTTTCTTCCTACCTCATCTCTAAGTTACTCAGTTTGTTATTTCTTCTAAACTGCACCATTAAAGCACTTTTTCACGGTCGGAAGCAGGTGGAAATGTTAAGAGGCTAAAAAGCAGCCTTCAAGGGTCAGGACTGTTTTTCTTTTTTGTCAGACAGGAATTTTACAAGTCCAGGACAAGGAGGACAGAGGATGAGCCAGCAGAGAGGAATGCTGGGAGGAAACAGCAGGTTGAGCATAACTAGTTGCCTTTCACTCATTCTCTCATTCTGAGCTACAGTGAGGGAAAAAAGGGTCAAATAATTATTTCCCTCATTAACATGCAAATCAATGTATAACTTTTTTGAAATGCATTTTTTTTAATTTTGTTGTTGTTATTTTCTGTCTCTCACTGTTAAAATACACCTACCATTAAAATTATAGACTGATCATTTCTTTGTCAGTGGGCAAATGTACAAAATCAGCAGGGGATCAAATACTTTTTCCCCCACTGTATAAGGATTTCAACTGGTATGTAGAATCAGGGGAAAGCTTGAAAACCGTTGTATATACTGTTGAATAATTTTCAATAGCTGTCTTCATCCACAGGACTTACCATGAGGTTATGTCTTGCAAATCATAACTCTAGCAAGTCCAATCAGCACAACCAGACTCCCCTGCACCTGCTCTTCTCAAGCTACAGTGGGTGTTGCTATTGTATAAAGCAGATTCCTTGCATAAATGCCTCAAATGAATAATAATAAAATAAAATGCCCTCGTGCTTGTGTAGACCGATCAATCCAGTATTGCCTGTTTCACGGACGAGCATTTGAATGGCATCTAGTAGATGGGGGAGATTGATTTTGGGGAGTGAAGGTATGGCACATGAAAATTCACAGCAGCAAGCAGATAAAGGCCAACCGCATTGTTGTTTAAAGGCATGTGCTGCCATGGCTGGCGGCAGGGTGTGCTTACCTGGAAGTTTCCCACCATGATGAGGCCGGCCGCGCAGATCCAGCACGTGGAGAGCCCAGCAGTGTTCAGCACACAGTTCTGGTGTTTCTCAATGACGTGGGCATAGCGCAGCAGCCCGATGACCATCACTGAGGAGAGGGAGAAGGAGAAAATAATCATCCCAGCACAATATGGAGCATGCCCCAACACATTCTCAACTGGGAGCCAGCATCACGGAGAGGGTGATCTTACAATATACAATGACATACTGTGGGAATAGATGACATTATGCTTGGAAGCCAGAGGGTCTGTTCCTTCTCATTCTCCCATGGCAGCACTCCGATATCTCTGGACTGCTCCGTCAGGATCCCATTTCAGTCAAAACAGAGAGACGACCCACCAGGCAGGATACAGCCCTGTTTTCGCACGTTTCCAGCCTAAACTCAGTGTTTCACTTGGACTAGTGCTCTTTCTGGGACACTTGAAGCCTAGAGAGGCACTTGGAATGTTTATGGGACTCGTTTTCTGTGAAGTTTATTTTTTTTAATGTCCAAGCCACTCCAGTGTATCCAGCTTGCAATAATTTATTTTCTTGGGATGCTTCCCAGAGATTTTGCAAGCATGGTGAAGTATCCTACCAGCCACTGCCAGACCTCAGTACTGTCATTAGACTGTAATCCCACATCTGTGACTCTGCAAAGGTCCAGCAGCAACACAGATAATTACAATAACATCAACAACAAAATCACGAACCAGCTTCACAGACTAGCTGGTCCTATATATATATATATATATATATATATATATATATATATAATTACCCTAACTATAACACCTCCAACACGATGAACACTTAGTTTGTTTTTAAGGTATTTAAGGTGTTCTTACTTTCTGTAAAATTATCTGCTATCATGTACTGTCTTGCTTTGGCAAAATAATGTACTCTGGGGCTACAATTCATCAAGTCATCTGTGTGGAGAACTATATACCTTTCAGCATTACTACTAAGGCACAAGTAATACCCTCAGGAGTCACTCTTGAGCCGGTCACTATGACATCACTACCCTAGACTTTAAACCACTGAAACATTCTCTGGCCTTTTTGGGCATAACATCTAGCTGCAGTTCATTCATATGATCATTCACTTGAAAATTGAAAGTATAGGAGTTGCATGCATTTAAACAATAAGGCCTCAGTATCTCCAAGACTTGGGCGATTGCTGCTTTAAACAATGTGCAAGCTAGTCTCTAATTAACGTCACTACTGGAGACGGTGCGGTCTGTATTCTAAGAAGAGTGACCAGGGAGGACCTACGGAAGTCCGGCGAGAACATATACTCTGCCTATGTGCTTGCCCAGGACAGATCTTTTTGGCTGAGCACAACATAATATCCACTTATTATTATCCACAATATAGGGTCATTCCCAGACATTGCACTGGACTGGAAAGATGTTTTTTTTCTTGGTCATCGCGTCTGTTTTCTGATACAAAAGCATAATTTAATACAGAGAACTTTGATTAAAAAAAATATGAAACACCTTTAATTACTTATCAATCTTCTGGTTTTGAACCAATTGTCAAACTGGGTGCTTTGAAGTGACGTTCTTAAATTATTTATAAATATGCAACCGAGCTCGTTTCAGGAAGTACATTTTTGATAGCACAAAATAACTGGCAAAATATCCAGTACTGAACAATGGGCATAATATCCATACTTAGCCAACAGCAAGGCTTTGTATTCAGAAAGCTTGGGAAATCTCAATGAGACGCACATTTTGAGATATCTTACGATTTCCCATATTGGTTCTGTAATAGCTGGTCCGAAATGGGCTGTGATGACACATGCAACACAGCCCATAAGTCTACCAGTCTCTCGCGTCTGTGTGCCATCCATGCCTCTGCCAGAGACTATGAATCTGCTACAACAATCAACCTGCAAAAGTTTACTTAAAGTGCTGGCACCCCCCCAGAATTGCCCATTCATTTTGAAAAACATTTGTATAGTCTGTACCAGTTTATCCTTCTGCCAAGACAGATTGCTCATTTGTAAAATCCATTCAGTTTAAAGTGAAGCCCTTTAATTAGTGCATCTGTTAATCAATACAAAACACGCACAAGTCCTTCTACAGTATAATGTAAAAGGCACGTCAGAATTTAGGGTTTGGATGCTTTCATAGAAAGTTCGATGCCTTGCCACTCAGCCTTAAGGGGAAAGCGTCCCAAATAGACTTTACATGGGCAGAGTTTACAAAGGGATATTGTGGGAATAACTCCCTAAAGGTGAAAGCAGCTGTATCAGAGAGGGCCTATTGTCCTTCCCCCCCCATGATTCCTCACACCCTGTCCTAGAGCAATTCAGTGAAGCAGTGTAAAGACACAACACAACGCTTTACAGTGGGTGCCTGCCTGTCAGCCAGAGCTCTCTCTCATGGGAATATTTTTCAGTTGTTTTAGTTGTTTACCACTGTGGTACAACTGCTTAAATACCAAGATCGATGACCAAGTGCATTTGTGAGCAAAAGATCCGTCTGAACAAACAAAACAAGTGGTGCTGTAGGTCCTGATTTTCCAAATTTGGTTAAGGACCTAATAATGAGCTGGGGCTGTACATGTTTATTACGAATTACTGTAACACACAGACAGATTCTCTTCCCACTCAAAAGGTTGCATAAAAGCCCCCATAAATGATCATCATTAAAAACATCTGCTAAATATAATCAGCTGCATTCAAACTGCTGGTCTTACTCACGAGGAAATCATTCGCTGCATCTTAAATGATTTATACACGTGCGAATGTGCCTATGTTTGGAGATATTTTGTGACTGTAGTGAAACCAAAGCATTGTAGGCATTTACCGCTCATTGAACTGCTTTTCCTTATCTAACAACTGGAATAATAGTGGAACACAACTGGGATGAAGTCCAGAGCGCATGGGTGGGCTTCTCTGTTAAAGCCTTGTTAACTGCAGGGACACCTGGTACACAAACTGCCAACCCCTTCTAAAGAACAGACCAGGAAGACAGTACATGTAACAGCTTTATCTCTGGCAGTTTTACTTTAACACTGGCACATCTAATTATCCTAGATGTGCCAGTGTTAAAGTAAAACTGCCAGAGATACTCAGATAATGGACCTCCCAATCCATTTCTCTTTGTTTCTCTTGAACTCTCTACCTATTTAATAAGTAACTCCATTATTTAATACAAAGTTGGACCAAAACGCTGTTTATATCTCTTCTGTATTCCCTTCCTCTTCGCCTCCCTGGCCTGCTAGTCCGCTGGATGGAAGGGAAAAGAGCACAACATCCCCAAGGGGGTCTGACCACATTATTCCACCAAATCAAAACAAATGACCTTGTTAAATCCCACAGGGTGAGAGAAAAGGTCAGCGTGGCTGTGGGTTTATGGTGACTCACAAGACGTGCAAACAACTTCGTCACTGGCATCAACTATGATCCTTGCTTTTGTCAACGTTCACTCCCCTAAACCTCAGCCTGTCTTACAGTCCGACCCTCTGCCAATACGTCTATATTCTCTCAGAGATTTACCATGGCCCTACTTAACTCTCCCAATATTCCCTCTTACTGTCAGCAAGTCCATAGTCCCCACTATCCAGAACTTTGCACAATGCTACCATTTCAAGACCGGTTTGCACTGACCAAGAGTTCCTTGCTGCTGAGCTTTGTTTCAGCTCCGCCTCCTTCCTCGATCCTCCTAAAAGGAATCCCACTAGATGTCCACAAATGCAAAAGGCAAAGGAGATAACCCCCCTACAGACTGACCAATAAACCCATCTCTCTGCCATGTCAATCACAGTCTTGGACCAACGCTCAGACCATTTCATTAAATCCCCCCATTCCCCCCACCATCCCTTTCAGAATGGGACAACGCTACACGCTGGCCTTCAAAGAAACTGAAAGTAACCACAATGACCCTGAGCAACTTTGGGGTTAAAGGTCAAAAGCCAGCCAATAAAGATCACGTTTCTTCCTCAGACTTTCACAGGTCCATGTGGAGTTTACACTTTGAAGTAAATCATAGGAACATCACACAGACCCTTTCTCATCTGTCAGTTCCCGTCCTTCACACCTCTCATCTCCCATGGTGGAAACTGGATTGTTAGAAAGCTTATGTGTGGAGGAAGCTGGATGGGCCAATGAAAAACAAGGATCTAGATTTCTTATTTGGCCTTTTTTTTTTTTTCAGTGAGAAAAAGTCACTGCCAGTGGAAGTATAAACAGAAAGGACTCCCAGGGATGATGCAGTGGGTAATTATAGTGCCGGTTGGACCCCATTGGCCAGAAAGTGCTGGTTCCAGTCTGGGCTGCGTCATCGCCAATATATATATATATATAATTCTCTATAAGGCAGAGCATAACTTCTTGTGCACTGTCAAGATTGGAGTCGGCCAGCCTGACAGCATAGCTCTTAGTAGATTAAAAGGCATATATCTACAACTGTCCCCAGCTTAGTCACCAACATAGTTGAAGTTCAATAGCCATTCTGCAAATTGAGAGGATGGAAAAATAATAATTCTACACAATTGGAAATAAATAAAAGATAAAAAATATATGATATGGGGACATCTAGGGCTTACATAGAAGAGTCTTTAGCTTAGAGAACCTAAAATGGCTCTAACAAAACAGTGTATGTACAGTGGGCGACTAATTTTATCCTAGCTGCAGCTCTGTATAATTGTTTTAAACTCTCACTAGTTCCAGATGGGAAAGATTCACTGGGAACCACTACGGCTGGCACGGGAACTCCGAAACAACACGTAACCAAAAATAACAGGGGTCAAGGTGTAGTGGCTCACGCTGGCCTGTGCCGGACAATCTGGGCTTTGCAACACGAAGAAAAGCATGCACTAAATCAGCCACCGCAGACAGGATCTCTCCACCGCCTGTATAATCACATTGGGGGCCTAATCTAAACAACGCTTCCTCTAGCTGGCCCCGGGGGCGAACCAGCTCTGAGGTAGAGAGAGAGAGAGAGAGCAAGATCGGCTGAAGAGAGAAACATGTTTGTGTGCGATTTAATTTATAGGCTATATAAGTCTGTCTTACTGTATGTATTTATATATTATTATTTTCCCGCTACTTTTCTAAGGTCAGGAGGTTTGTACATACCGAGTTTCATAATCACACATCGCAGTCCTGGCGTGGACACTAGACAGCCCAGCAATGCATACACTTCTAATTTTAGCTTTACAATCTAAACAGCTTATTAAACTAAGTAAATACATTGAAATAAAAAATGATGGCAGGTTCCTTCCACCTCTATGTCCACAGCATAAACAGGAGGCACTGCGGATCTCACAGGCCCGTGTGAACAGCAAGCATGGCAAGCAGAGGAAACCCTGGCAGACTTCTGTCAACTGCACCTTTTGGCAAATTAACCAGTTCGATTTCATTTCTTTTCACATAAGCTTCTTCAGAACATTCACCCTAGAAGCACCAATGTGAAAACTATAGGCACCAACTGGGTGCTTTTAATGCTTCAACCCAGGAAGACTAATATACGAGTGTGTGAAAAGGGCTGAACTGGAATGGCGCTTCCAAAGAGAGCAGGTTCCCACACTTACCCATGAATGAGCCTGTGCTGCAGATCAGACTGAAGAAACAGCTCTCTGGGGGCAGGGTGCCACACTTACTACAATAGAGAGAGAGAGAGAGAGAGAGAGAGAGAGAGAGAGTGAGGGGGGAGCCATACAGATCCTCCAGTTAAATTCAAATAACAATCAGCCTGGTAGCAGATGATTCAATTCAGAGCAACTGATAGAGTGTAGGGGGACAAATTGTGCATCTCTGCAGAGTTACTGACAACCAGTCCTCAGCAGAAATAGGATCAGAAACTTGCTTAGTCAGTCAGGGCCAGAGCTGTCTCTTCAGAGATGTCATTAAGGCTCTTCATGTTATTGCTGCAGTCCAGATGAAACATGTTTTATCATGTTTTATTGTAATTGATTATAAAGACCAGTGTAGAAGATACTCAAAGAGTGATGTCTCTTAGTAGCAAAAATATATCCTCAGCAGACATTATTTCTAAACAGTATGATAACTGACCGAGGAAATTAGGCAACTGAGTAATGATTATTTATTTTTAAATTTGTATTGCAGAGGTCACGATAATAGATTTAAGAAAACTATTTTAACCAGTGGGTTTCACATAACTCTAAACGCTGACCGGTTCCTTGAAAGTTGTTTTAAGAAGTCTCTTTAGAGATGTTATATAGAAAAAAACATAATATTCTTGGGAGAGAAAAAAAGAGAATCACATGGAAAACTCTTAAGAGGATGTGAAACTGAGCGAAATGAAACAGCAGTTTACTGTAAACTACTCCTTTAACCAGAAATGTAAAATAGTACAAAGGTATCCTTCTGTATGCTTCTACAGCATAAGCATTCAAGTGTAATAAAACATTATATATACACTCAACTCATTTTGCAGTTCCTTTTTTATTATTGCAATGTACAAGTCTTACATGTTGTCTTAAGCAAACAAACTAAAAATAATGACCGAAATGTCTTGCTCAAAACTAGTCCATGTCTCTAGAGGTTAACAGAACTCTGCTTCTGACCAGCTATGGGGACCTTCCCATTTATAGGCTGGTTTGAATTAGCCCTCAGATGAGCTTTCTCACAACAAAGGACAGATGGCACTGGGAACAACATCTGAACCAGCAGCACAGTGAATTACAATGGTAAGAAGCTGATCAAAGCCTTCCATGGCATGCCAAAACAATACTCTACAGGTCTCTAAGTAAAAACATCTCCCATAGGGGCAGAAATCAAAAGGACTGGTCTGGAGAAGGATTTCCTGCAAGAGTTTCAAACAAGGAATCTCGGCTTTTCTGAACATCAGGTCTGGGAGACAGATGTTGACCAGGCAAGCAGTGCCACACTCTGTTTGAGGCACAGAGATTGCAGGGACTCTTGTGTCGGAGTTCCACGTGCTGTACAGCATGTTGCAACACAGCTCGTCTGCATTACATAACACCAGAAAGACTCACTTGTCTCCACGTGGAACCAGCTAGAAAGCATAAACTGCAGAAAGACATTAACTGAATTTATTTTATCTAGTTTTAAATCTTCAGTGGATGTTTTGTTTGAAGAGTTTGGAACAGGAAAAGAAAAAAAAATCATATGTTCTATAATTTTACATGAGCGTGCCTGGCCTCCCAGAATGACATTTGGAGTAACGTGAACTGCTGGAGGACCCCGGCTCCGAGGGCAAAGAGGAAGTGACGTTTAAGGGGCTTTCGGAGGCTTACTTGGCAGGGATACTTATTGAAATGGAACTGGGAGGTCTCTGGAGTGCCATAACTGGGAGAAACCTCCACTCAGAGCACAGGTTGGACCCTACAGTCCGGGCAGCACTTACTCCACTCTGGGCTGTGATGTGATATAGCTCGAGTGTGACCAGGATTCCTCAAGAGACAGGAAAAGAAACAATGAACCGAGCGCCACCGGGGCTGGGTAGCTTTGAGTCGGCCAGCGTTTCCTGAACTTGCACAGCAGCGATGCCGGTGTCATACTTGGCTAACCCCAAAAAACTCACTCAATGGCCTTACTCATTAGTAGATCTTTTACCAAGTCTGGGAAATACACAGTTCCAAATAACTATAATAAGTTAAGCATGTAAAGAAAGAAGAAGGAAATTAAGTGATGGTGCTGGAATCCTATGCCAGGAGACTAAAGAGACACGAAAATAACTTATCAAACTGTTGCACACTTTCAGGCAAGACGTTCCAACAGAACTTGTAAGTACTGCCTTAACACGTTGTAACTTCACTAATCTGCTGACTTCACCAGATAAGGACCTTTGCTCGAGCAGCTTAAATTAAGGTTGCGGGGGAAATGATGATGGGAATGTGACTGAAGGTCTATATGCGACTGCACACCGATATCTTGGACTGCTCTGACATTCCTGCAGTCTCCAGCCCCTGACCTTTCACCTACTTCACACTCTGACTGCACACAGCGAAGGTTGTTTGGGAGGGAGCAGACAAAATAAACCCATGAGCCTCTCAAGAGTGCAAAAGCTCAGGACCGGCCAGAGCGTGCATTCAGTAGCAGCAGCAGCAGCAGCAGTAATGGGGACGTCACAGTCAAAGGCTTGTTCACATTCACACACACACACACACCACTATCCCCCCACCCCAGAACAAAGAGATATCCTAACATACACAAACTTGTAAATCAGCGTTCAGTTTCACAGAGAAAACAAAAAAAAGAGCAGTATTGTTCCATTTCCCATGATCATACGTAATGGAAAACAAATACTTTCTTTTAGGTTTTTTTAGGTTTTAACGGTGCCTCTGTCATCCTTTCCACCGTGAAATCTCCAGCAGGATGAGTGTGAACCTGTCGGAGTCTCCCAGCTGTGATGTGGTTAGAATACCTCAGAACGGGGAGTGCTATTTTAAGAAGATGATCCGTCTTTCAGACAACTTCAATCACTCAGTCGCAGGGTGTGGGAGGGGGAATTGGGATTTTCTCCACACCGACTCTCTGATCTTGTTCTGGGCGGTCAGACCGTCAGATGTGTCTCCCTTTCAGCTCGGTTTGTTGGCCCTGTGAGAACGCTTTGTCTCTAGGTGGCAAAACAGAACCACTACAGTTTCCCTTAAGAAAGCTGAACAGACTCATCAGTCAATCTGCCCCAAGACTGGAGCTTGTTTCGCTCCAGTGAACTAACAGACAGTGCTTCAGTCTCTGGACGTCTGATTTTTTAATCTCTCTGAAGCTCTCTCCCTGCTGCTCCTAAGTGAATGATGCCCAAAAGGTAAAGAAAAGACTACTTTAGATGGGGCAAAAAAAAGAGCACCAGTGTATCTTGACTTTCTCGTCTTGTTTCTCGTGTAAAGCAAGGAGAATGCAGACGTAGGAAAAGAAGAAAAAGAACTGGGAAAACCCTGCATATCCCAGAACATTGTCCACCCCCACAATGGGGGAAGAAAAAGTATTTTCAAATGGAGCGAGAACCAATGAATCATTCTGGGGGGCTGTTTATAGTGAGACCCCAGCAGGCGAAAGAGCCCTGGCTTTATCCCCAGTACATTCCCTTTGCCCTGGAAACAAATATCACCTTTTTCACACGAGCATCTGCGTCTGCAAGGCCGAGCTACAGACTATGGCTGTGATAGGGTCTCCTCCATTTTATGCTGCGTATTGGGAAAACATGAATCCGTGTTTGCAGGTAGTGAACAAAAACGGCCTTGTTAGCCTCTTGCGGTTGTATAAAGCTGTGCCAGCCAGTAGCTTCCAGATACTGCTGTGTTTTGTCACCTATATCTTGTGTCTGTTGTTGTGTCAACCCTGCTGTGTGTGTCAAAGTATCTGCCATGCGGTGCCATTATTGTCTGTGGAGATTTGTTTAATTGAGTTGAACTTGGTGTGGTTCTGCTCAACAGAAACTAAATGCAAGGGTGTGGGCAGTGGTGAAACAGTTAAAGTGAGGTGAAAAGCAGCACTCCTTCCCTCAGGGGCTCCTGTTCTCCATACCTGACTGCCGCTCCTGTCAGCCACAGCGCTCTCAGTCTGTGGAAACCCTTAATTTCCCAGAATATTGTCCACCCCCACTTCCAGGGCACTTGGCTAAGCTCTGATTGGCCAGCAGCTCTCAGCTCATGCTGGAAAACTCACCGGCCTTATGATTGGCTACCTGACTTAGAAGGGAGGATCTCCACACCAAAACAGTTTTGGACAGACGCCTGCAGTCAGCTTTATACTTAACTTAATTTAACACATAAAAGGAAGGTAAAAACCTAAAACAAGAAAGCCTGTTGGCAGACCACGTTCCCTGCTTCCCCCCGCCCCCCCATCTCCCCTGCTGCGTTCCCCAAGAGAACAACACAAAACTGTGCCAAACTAGGATTTACTTATTCATAGTATCAAATATGAAAACACACTTTTACTACCTTTTGAGGGTCTATAAAAACAATCTGCAAGTAATTTTATTCTGGTAATAAACACAAAGTTCAATATTGCACTGTTTAGCAGTAAAGCTATGGATGTACTGTAATATTAAAGAAAATGCTGTACTGCACATACAGCCAGTTGAAAAAAGGTAAAGCAGTATTCAGTAAATAGTAAATAGCCTGTATAGGGCTGGTAGCATGAGCATACGTCCTAAGGTATATAAAAAAATAAAAACTGGGAATTCTAAATGATCAAAGAATAGAAATGAAAACTAGAACCACCTACTTCCAATTCCAGATCAGCAGGGACTTTCCCAAAGAGTGAAACAGGCAAAAAGGGCATAGAGATTTTAAACACACTTATCCTATTTTCAGCCATCAAATACAACCAATCACTCAAGCTAGGCCATTGGCAAGTCAGCTAGGGTTCCTGGCTTGCTACCCAACAGAAGTCCCTATATCCAACAGTGCAGCTGAGCGGCACTGCAGTGTTATAAGCAAGAGCTACATCAGTTCTCCCTATGATGCTCTAGATCGATAACCAGTTATGGCAGGTCCAAAGAGAGAGATTAGATAAACGTGGGCTAACCTGATCAGGGGCACATTCTCCAGCGTGCAGCACAACACAGTGCCTCTCTGCTGGGACAGCTCTTCCTCACATGACTGGTTGTAGACCCTGACAACACAAAAACAAGAGGGCAGTTAAGATACACATCCAAACCAAGACAACAAGGAATGCACTGTAAGTATAACTGCATACACACTGCAGTACACATGCAGAAACTTTCATTATTAGCAAATAACAAAATACAACACGATTGACTGGCTGCCATCTTGTAGGAGTTTGGAATTATGGTTTTTCCAATTACATATGGCAAAATGTGCCAGTGGAGAAGACATTTTTAACACTCAGGCCAAGGGGGGAGGGTGGTATTGGGCCATTCCCCCTGAAACATGGCATCTCTCTCCTGTTGGCAGCCTGCTATGCTGGGCTGCCAATTCACAGCTGAGTAACACAAGGTGTGCAGATGTCACATTGCTCCACAGCAGACAAAACAAACAGCTAGTTACACATCAGCAATAAATCCAACACGCTTCGCAACTCGCAGTTAATGTGTCAGTGGCCAATGTGTAATGCAGGTTAACTTTTCAATCTATTTGCATTTGTATTAATTTCGGAATAAAAGCTTAATTGTTTTGGGAAAGAACTCCGGCATCAGAAAAAGTTCCAAAACTGCAGCAGCCTAGTTGAGGTACAAATGAGTGTGTAAATCATACAATAGCTTCAAACGGAACTTATGCACCATCATTTCAAATCTTAAATGGGAAACTTAAAATAATCAGGTTAAAGAATCTGCACGCGTTTCAGGTTAACTCACAGATGTGTATGATGTTTTTTTCCAGCATAATTCAACCACGCTGTACGATACAAGGAAAGTAACGTGGGTACATAAATGTCAACGCCTTTGTTCCTGAAGTGTTAATATAAACCCTGAATCATTTTAATCCCATGTTTCACTGCAACATCTTTAAAACTGCTGCTCACAGTTGACCTATCTGAGGTTCTTTCATCCTTGGACCAGTTACACTAAGTTCTTGGACCAGCTGGACAAATACGAAGAAACATTGTTGTGCATCTGGAACATAACTGTGTCTAGATGGAAGATTTGTTTTTTGCTTCTCCTGTACACAAATAAAGATGGAACCCACCCTGGGAAACATTTGGCTTCGTAACCAGATGTTCTTCAGCTTACTGTAAAAAAAGATAATTGGTCGTTTTCTGATTAATCGCAATTGAGTTGAAATAGAAAACCCAGCAGACAATGACTGCACGTACAGGAGGGCATGAGGATATCTGCATGTGAAGCAGAAAAGGAAGAGTACTCTACCAGTTATCCACAGGGCAGACGTGCTGATTGTTGAGGGCCATCGCGTAACTGCAAAGACAGAAGGGCACAGATGTCAGCGATAAACATGCACCTGTATACAGCACAGAGCAAGGAAGCATTTGTTGTTTGAGAATGTCAAACGATCTTGATGACCCCTGACCCGGCCAATACCCCCTTGGCACATTCACACACTCACAAAGACATTCGCTACTTAAGAGCCCCAGGTACCATTTCTATAAGAGCTTCCAGCATGCATTAACTGTAAATCAGTTAAGTTAATTGATCATTAACTTATAGCTTCACAGCCTGTAGCAACTGGTGATTTAGGGTCTAACTTATAACACTACCTGGAATGGCAGTCTCTGGGAGAGGAGACCACTGTTAGAATGGCCCAACCAACCCAAAGTTCAAAGACAATTAAATTAAGGATTATAAGGTTACCAGCTTCAATTTAGGACTGAAACTTTGAGACGTACAAGCCTACATTAACCGTGGCTCTTGAAAGTAGCAGGAATGCATGTGGTTATCATAGGGTGGGGTGTTCCTTCATGCATGGACAGACCCTGACTTTCTACCAGTCCCAACTTGGATGCGTGTCAAAAATAACCCCAGGAAGTGGCTGAACTCTAGCTCGAGTCAAACACAGACCCAGTTCCATGTTCCTCTTCTCGCCTTACACTATTGATAACGGTGAAAGGCCAGGAGAGAGGAAACCAAAGCAGATGGCAGCCCAGTGTCTGAATGGCGGCTTGTGGTCATGGTCTATGACAAACAAAAGCAAGCCGTCCACATGTTTTTAGAACTGCCGCTCTAAAAGAGGGGGTTGGGACCCAGAGGAAACAATTCCTCATTTATACACACTTGGGTTTTTACTGGAGCAATCTAGGTACAGTCCCTTGCTCCAGAGTCCAGAGCCCTAACCACTACTCCACAATGCTGCCCAGTTAGCTTCATCAGTCCAGTATGATCTCCAGCCACTGCCTGAAGTCACCTGTAAAACCTGACTTAGCTCCAGGACCAGAGTTTAAGGAGAGAAGCAGTGTTAAAGCCCAAACATGTCAAATCTCATGTTTGTTTTATGATGCACACTGTTCATCACTATTGGCAAGTGATCCTGATTGGTGCATATAGAGAAGAAGTATTCACACTGCGCGGAAAATGAGACAAACTGGAATTTCTGCCTCTCATGTCTTCCTCACCCGCCCCTCTCATACAGCTGGAATGTGGCGATGGGGAAAAACCCAGGGACACCCTGTATGCCCCCGGTGTAAGTCCCACTGAGGCCAATGCACTGCAGTTCACTGCACTGTAGTCAGGTCACTGGACCAGAAAATACCTGACCGATGACATAGACAAGTCCCACGGGTTTGCGTTTGATTTTCATAGAAGTATAAAAATGCTCCTGATATAATGAGACCTTTACTGGATTGGTAATTTTTTTATTTGAATCGTATTGTGTTTATTTACAATGTATCTGCATTCAAATACATATATCTATTGTATATTTGGTCGGGGGGGGGGGAGCAGCAAAACAGCAGTCTGACACCAGAGCTAATAGGAGACAACACACAGGATCTCCTGCTTTAAACTCCACTGATTGTCTTCCATAACTACTTCTGACAGCCTACAATTTCAGCGATGGGCTAAAGACCAATTCAAACTACCCTTGATTATTTATTATTTGAATTCAATCTGGTAAGGAATCCTGTGATCAGTCTTCATCTGGGTAATGAAAAGAGAAAGTGTTTTTCTAATCAGATTTTATTTGATTTAATACACAGAGCCTTGACATAGAGATAAGCGACAAAACAGGCACAAACCGGAGCATACCCCCAACACACCAAGATCAGCCCACTTTGGCTAATATTCATACTATAGCTAGGTTGAGCATTTGTTGAGAATTAAAAATTTTTTGCTGTGAAACCCCTGCATCTCACTCCCATCGTTACACAAAAACAAAGCATAGAGCAAGAGAAAGCAATGTAGCAGATGAGATAGATATGGGACTGTTGTTCCCATCAATAGCAAAGCCTATACAACAGACCCCAGGAAGCGAAGATTGTGATCTGATCTTCTGCAGTTGCCAGTGTGGCGTTGCGCTGGATTGTAGCAGAGACAACAATGTGCAGTTTGTACAACAGAAGGAGGCACCACAACATACAGGTGAACTGCTCTGGCACCGCGGCCTGTTGGCATTCTCGGTTTGTAAAGCCCTGCTGGAAGAATTCCTATAGAGTAATGGCAGCTTTTTTTTTTTTTTTATCACTAGGTAGGTACGGTTAGGATAAGCTGTAGAATTTAGAGCAATAAAACACCAGGTTTAAAAAAAATATATATCACCATCATCCCATATCCAGCCACTACTGGATGAAGGCCTCCCCAAGATATTTCTACTCCGATCTACAGCTTCTCTTTTCCAGGTCATGCCTGCAAAGTGTATGATTTCATCTTCTCATCTTTTATGTGGTAGTCCTCTAGGTATTTTTTCATCTCTTGGTATCCATTCAAGAGCTTCCTCTGTTCTTCTCACAATGTGTCCAGATGGTTCTTGGATCCATTAATTTCATTCTCTGTTCTTGTTATTCCAAGCATACATCTTTCCATGCTCCTTTGTTGTCCACAGTACAATATACCTGCTGGCAATCTAGCAATGGTAAACATCTAATGGTGCATCCAGCCAGAGACAACAAAGCACTGCAAACTCTAGGTTTTGTGCCAATACACAGTTGGAAAAAAGCAAATAGCTGAAAATGTATCCATAAGAGCAGATGGAAAAACTGCATCACATTTTTGCCCTTAAGAAATTTCCCTGCAAATGTAGCTTCTCTCTCCCTCTCGCTCAAATTCAAAATGAGCTTTATTGGCATGAGATGTTTACACACAAGTATTGCCAAAGCAATTGGGTACATTTAAATTAAATACAATAACATTAAAACGTTTTACACATTTATCTCTCTCTCTCTCTCTCTCTCTCTCAAAGACATCCCCCAACTCTTAACAGATGTTTGGTTAACACTTCCCATTCCGCTTCCAGTGTGCCGTCTCATTTTCAGAGTAGCTGCCCTATTATTTACTTAAACCTAACCTTATCCCTAAAGAATCGTAACCAAATCCGAAAAACACAGCGCACAAAGGTTCCGTTTAGAAACTGAGAAAATAACTTGTTACTACATGTGCCCTAAAGCAGCCCACACAACTACTGCACAACAAAAGCACGCTGCTTTAGGCCCTAGGGGAGATGTAACTGAAGCGAAGAACCATCACAACAAGACACTTTTGTCTACCACCTTTCAGAATACTCTCTGATATTTAAATGCAAAGGCATTTACTGTTATTACATCGGGCCATTAAGATCCAGCTGGGAGGCTATTGTAAATCGGGGGCCACACAGAACACTTATTGACACACAAATTTGGACAAGCACTAGCCCAAAGCCAGCTGACGCACAGGCTAGCCTGAGAGGGGGAAGAAAAAAAGACATTCTGCCTCCCATTGCCATGGCTCCTAAGAATGTGAGCAGACCTTGTAAGTTCTAAAAGAATGCCAATTTGGAACATCCCAGCCCAGCACAGCGGAGTTCACAACACAATACAACAATTAAAGCTCCAGTACTGGCTTTTACAAGTGCATTGTTGCCTGAAGGTACCTGAAGTCTATACCAAGATCCGTATTAGATCTGTTTCTCGGCTGAGATTTCAGATTACGTATTTTAAGATCCACTCAAATGGATACACTAGGATTGAAAGCCAAAAACAAAAAGGAAACCTTCCTAAAACTACTGCCTGGGCAAAAACATACACAGAATTAATGGTACAATAGATCCAGTAAGCTTAAATCCCAAATTGTTCCTTGTAGGTAAGAAAACCTTTACATCAGAAGGTGAGGTTGTCTTAAAAATTAAATAATTGATGTACAGTATGTACATTTTCACACTTTTTCTTTGACAATCTACACTTGTCACTTTTAGTGGCAATAAAACTGTAAACAAACCATGATTCTTTTCACCTATACAAGTTTTCTTTCCCCAACTTAAGTCCTCAAACTTCCACCCACAAACAGACATGTGAGTGGATAGGGGATATAGTCTCTACAGAAGAAAAATGAACTTTCCATCCCAGACAGAAGAGTATTGCAGCAATCATGCTCTGAATGTTACACAGGGCAATTCGCCTGCAAGCAATTATTGCTAATGCTGAGAATTGTGGCTTTCCAATTACTAATGTTTAAACCCACTCTGTGGTTAAAAAACATTTGGCCTAACCACAAGCACAAGGACCAAACTGGAACTCAGACACAACCTGGGCACCTCTACTGTGCCATACATGATTTCAAACTTTGTATAGGTCTAATAATCAGAAAATAAGAAAATTAAGTAAACCATGAATCCCCTGTTCTGAGAAACAAAAGTGCCATACTCACACCACCCATATCCCAGTGATGGTGAACGCAGGTAAACTGACAGGCAGGATCATCCACAGTGACATCGCCGACTGTCGGGCTCCCCGGTCGGACTGCGCCTCCGAAGCCAACCCGCTCCTCTTCTCTCCCTCGCCGCCGGGTCGGTGTCGTCCCAATTACCATTTAACTCCCGCAAACGGGTCAATCCATCACTTTCCTCTCCTCCCCTCTCACAAACGCGGGAGCTGGGTTGAAATCGGTAACTGTGTTGTGCTGCCCTTTCTGGAAACAAAACAACAACAACAAGTCAAACGCGCGTTATTTCAGATACAGGGCATTGTAAGGAGTCAGCATTTCACAACAATTATCATCATCATCATCATCATCATCATCATCATCATCATCATCACCGTAAGATATCAATAACACGTGTGCAAGTGCATGATCGCCACACAAGGCTGACAGAGAAGTGGGTCCTTTCTTGGAACGTTCATTGAAACCGAGAAGACGACGTTCTCGAATTCTAAGGAGTGATCGAATCTGTTCGAAGATTCTGTTTCTTCCAGCTTTCTCTGTCGTGGGTGCCGGCAAAATGGCTGAAAAAACAAAAACATAAGGGGGGAACTCGGGAGATTGTGGGTGCCGATCGTGGTTGTTGAAGCATCTTACCTTTTTCCCGTGCGCCCCGGCTCCCCGGCGGTGTTGCAGCCGCTCTTTGTGTCAACGTGGTGGGACGCTCCGTGGCCACGCTTCGGACGCGTTACTCTCCACCTCTCCCCTCCAACACACTCCCAGTCCCGACCCTGTTCTCCCAAAAAGTGCTCCACGACTGAGCTGCGAGTCCTCCCTCCCTCCTCCTAGGTGAGACCTGAGTAGTTGCCGCCCCCAGACCGCTTTCTCTCTCTTTCAATGGAAGTGTGTCCGATGGGGAGTTGTGTTTGTGTCTGTGCGCTCAGAAACGACACAGCTGTTTCAATAACCCCACCTACCGCTGCTCTGAACTGATTTTCCTTCTTGCACTTCCCCAGGCAAGATCCTTCCTAAACTTTTCAATGAAACGTCTTCCATGGGGTTGTAGATTTTTTTTTTTTGTCAGCTTTATTTTCCAATCTCGGTTTTGTTGTGTCACTTTGCAAGAATTAAGCGTCCAGTACAGAGCAATTAGGCTCACAGGGCGACTTGGTGCTACGGGAGCACTGCACTGGAGCTGGGAAAGTATAGGGTGCTTTTCTTTCCCATGCAATACTGTAAAAGGGTCATTTCTTAACATCTTGTCGTTCTTAAAAGTGGAAGCGTTTCCCAGCTATCACACAACATTGCAGTGGCGTAATATTGTCCGCTGGCGTTCCTGGAATGCTTAAATTAAGTTTGTGTTCTCCCTTCAGAAGTTCATCTCCCCTATTATCTCTCATAAATCAGCTTGTTTTTCCATTCTTCCAGGGGGATAGACTGTAATTATTACTAAAGGAGAAGCTGGTATTCAAATAACAAGTGTCAAAGTTTGAAAGGTTAAATGTTGAAGATGACACCCAAGTTCTGAGAAGCGAAACAAAAATATTGTTCCTCAAAGCGAATTGACAGTAATTAGAGTTAATGTGTCAACAATGCCCATTTAGTATGCATTTGGTGTATTTTCCAAACACAAACCGGGAAACAACAACCATGTTGACACATACACTTTTTAAGAATCACATGTGGCCCAGGGTTTGGTCAAACACACATGAGAGCTGTTCTAATTTCACTCTCCGGTCTTGGCCAGAATTAGATGATGGATATATTTGTTTTAGTTCCTGCAGGGCTATACCTGTTTTAGGACATCTCAGATTGCATTGTATGCCCCCCCACTCCTACTACTTGGATCCTCTTCATACCAGAACTGCAGGTGAGAGTCAATGGAGAACAATCTGTGCCATAGCCTGTCTTGTCAGGGTTGTCATAACGTGCAGAATAAAGATCACTTTTTTGCTTTAATGCTGCGCAAAAGTGAAACTCTCCTATCAGCTGAGTATAAACAGCGACAGCAAGAACCATAGTGATGATAATACGTTTACAAACACCTTTGCCACTACATTCCTATACTAATGCATGTATTAAACCAAATCTAATTAAAATTACTTTTGTAAACGTGCATGGTCCTAACATGTGGCTAATTGTAACCCTGTTGGGACTAAACCAATGCATTCAAAGTACTGTGTTGTGTGGATTCTGTATAAAATGTAATTGATATAAATTGTTATTATTATTATTATTATTATTATTATTATTATTATTATTATTATTATTATTAGACTGTATATGTTGTGCAGTTGCGGAAAAAGAGGACAGGACAGGACAGAAACAAAGTGAAGGGCTCTGCAAATACGGTGGCAGTTTTATTTCCCATGCAGGGCTGCAGCAGCATCTAGTGGTGTGTTGCGGACGCCTCTGCACAGAGCCTGCAAAAGTCCTGCACACACTAACGTCACTGACTAATCTAATCATCTAATTGAAATTGTAGTGTGAAAGTGCACACACCACCTGCCTGACACCATGTTGTAACCTGCGTAGGGTCAACTCAGGTAGAGGATGCTAGTGTGAGAGGGGTTAAAGACTAAGGATTGGGAGAGAAATACAAATGACTGGAAATGTGGAAGGGTCACAGTTAGTTTGTAGTTCAGTAGTTCATTGATGTAGTAGAGAGCCCACATCTCTTGGCTACAACTATCCCAGAATACTGTGTGTCATTCCGGGATAAAAGCTGGAAATCTCTGCTATGCAAGGAGATCTGAGCAAACAAATCTCATGAATATAATTTGGGGGAAATAACCGAACAGCTACTGCCAAATACGCCCGGCAGGGGGAGCAGCGGATCATTCTCAATACAAGGCTGTGTTCGAATGCTGCGCAGATCTTGCAGCATCCCGCCGATGCCATTGGCGGAGCCGCGGAGATCTGCGCAGAGCTGCGGCCATCTGCGCCGCACACGCACACGACCGCTTCCCCGAGATTTGCACCCTTGGCGCCGGTTGAAAATGGCAAAATACCGACGTGAACAAATCCGGGTTGGCTGAGTAACGAGGAAGGCGGATGACAAGGGGGTGTCTAATCTTTATTTGTGTTGTGAAAGCATCTGGGGTCTGTTGTGTGTTGCTTGACGGAGAAAATCTACTTTTTAGTTTTTGTTTCAGCAAAACGCAAACCGAACAGCTCGTCCCTCCGGGTTGCAATCTCTTTCGTTGCACTTGTGTGGTAAGTAAGTCAGTCAGTAAGTAAGTCGTATGACTACACTGTGTGAATAATGCATGCAGCCTTGGGGTGCCATGTGAAGGACAGATAGGGGTGTTGAGATGTGTGCAGGGCTCCTCTAACAGGGCAGCATTAATCATTTAAAGTGCAAGTCGACTTGAAAGGCTCTGGCTGTAACGGTAGGCGTTTTAAAATAAATGCTTAGTCATGGTACTGGATGCCTTGCACGGCATTATGCTAATCTTTTCATATTTGAACAGTTAAAAGAGCCAGTCACGTTTAGTGCGTCTAACCTGCAAAGACAGAAGCGCAGCTACTACTGCTCACAAACAGTACTTAACTCAGTGTATGTATCGATACAGTGTATCTAGTGTCTCACTTGATTGACAGAGTGCCCAAAGGAAGGGGATGATAGGTAGGCATGTGTGTGTGTGTGTGTGTGTGTGTGTGTGTGTGACAACCGGTTTAAAGTTTGAGGAACAAGTAAACAATAGGGAAAACAGCCCTGAATATAAATATGTCGTTGGTCCACCTCACTATATAAAAACAAGGAGACTGTATTTGGCAGGCATGTGTGTGTCTTTTGTGTCATGTCAAATGTATTTATTTATTCATAATTTGGTTAGCTCACCCCCCCCCCCCCTGCCATGTCACCTAGTGGAAGTTCCTACAGTTTCATTCAACATCTAAACATCACCATGCCTATAGGATTGTAAACTGGTGGTTTTGCTGCCTTTGCTCTAAATCAGTGGTGTCCTTGGTCCAGTTATTGTATGGTTATTCCCTTAATTGCCAAGCTGTGGAGACTTTAATTAGGCCATACATGACCCAGGTACATTATTTTATGAATTGAAATCTGGTCCTGGAGGGCCACAGGGTATGAGAGTATTATTTCCCCGTGATCTGGAACCAGCCTACGCATAATGGATCCCAGCTTCACCTGTCCCAGTTGTTTAAGATACATAGAAGGGTGCCCTCCAAACTGCATTGGTCACCCTAAATCGCCAACCTCTCAAGACAGGGCACTGGTGTGAGGTATTGCCCACATAGGCAAGTCACGTGATAGAGTGAGGGAACTCCGCAAGGGGTCCGTGCTGCTGTTTTTCAGGGTTACCGGTGCCGGATGGGCGGACAGCTGTCTGTGGACCCCAGCGTCCACGTGGTGATCGTGGGCGGGGGCTTCGGGGGCATCGCAGCGGCCAAGCAGCTCCGGGACAAGGGCGTCCCCTTCACCCTGCTGGACATGCGCGACGCCTTCCATCATAACGTGGGCTCTCTGAGGGCCTCCGTGCAGACCGGTCGGTATCGCCAGTATGCTTTTATACACTGCCTCTGAGGAATGAAGTGAGCGCTGCCTGGATCCCTTTCTCATCATGTCCCTGTCGTGTTGCCAGGCTTTGCCCGGCGGACGTTCATCCCTTACTCTGAGACCTTCGGTGACAGCTTCAGACAGGGCCGCGTGGTGCGGGTGGACCTGGAGGCGCAGGTGGTGGTGCTGGAGGGAGGGGAGGTAAAGACTAGCTCTGCAGGGTACAACAGCAGCCACAAGGGGGCACTCTGGTTATGCTTTTTTAAATTTGTAGGACTGGTTTCACAGAGCTAAATTAAGTCATGCACTACTCAGTGTTAGTAGTCCTAGAGTAGTGCTAATCAATCTTTGTGAAACCAGCAATTAGTTAAACACAAGAACATGAAAGGGAAATCTGTGGTAGCAGACTTGGGTCCTGGGTCTCTTAAAATCACTAGCACTTTAAGCAGGCCTCTCCAGCTCTCACAGCAAAGGTCTTCTTCAGTGCGTCTGATATGTGTGAAAGCATGCAAAATGTGTCACATTTGGTGTCATGAGACCAGCACGAGTCTCTGCACATGAACAAGACAAGAATCATGCCTTTCATACAGTTCTATCTTTCAAATTGCCGGAGAGGTTGCAAATGAGAGGTGGTTTAACCCACGCAGGCTGGATTTTTACTTTTTTTAATGAGAAATATTGTTTTAATGAGAGACCGTTCTTATTATTATATTTATTGACATAAAATGACATAAAATTTCCCATTTATATAGCTGTTTTTTACTGGAGCAATCTAGGTACAGTGCGTTGCTCAAGGGTACGACAGCAGTGTCCCTCCACCTGGGATTGACTCCACAATTGAGCCCTGACCGCTAGTTCATTGTCTGTGAACAAGATGCATGTATTATTTTTATCATTGAAGGAAATTAAATTTTCCCACCTCATCCTGTGCACGGGGAGCGATGGGCCCTTCCCTGGGAATCTGAATGAGGTGACTGACCGGAAAACTGCTATTGAGAAGTATGAAGACATTGTGAAGGAGGTAAATAATACAGTTTTCATAGCAGCATCAGATGTGGCATGTTTGGTGTCTCTTTCTGAAAAATGCATTTCAAAGTACTGTGCTGAAATGGTACATTCCAAATCACTAATTAAATGGCCTTTAGATTGGACCAGTAGGATTGGCAATTTTATAAGGGCACTAGACACAAATGTATACATGATTTGACTGGTCTCCGCTGTCTGAATTTATTCATAGTTTTCTGTTTTGGCATCAGATTCAAGCAGCCCAGAGCGTGGTGGTGATTGGAGGTGGCTCGACAGGGGTGGAGATGGCTGCCGAGGTCAAAACAGAGTTCCCTGAGAAGAAGGTAAAGCCCAGGTTAACTCAACACTTCCGTGGTTGGGTGGCTCCAGTTGGCCAGGGTTTCCTCCGCTTGTAGTGCAACCATGGCCCCTGTGTCTTTCTGGGCTCCTGTGAGGTCTGCATTGTTATCATTGAGGGCCACACCAGTCCTCACATGTTGTGCATGTTGTGATGTTTGTTCTGTTTGTGCTGTGGTCTTGCAGTGTGGATGTCCTAACAGCACATGTTTCACAGGATGTGTGTGTGTGTGTGTGTGTGTGTGTGTGTGTGTATATATTAGTGCAGCAGAGATAGTTTATCAAGTTCTGGTTCCAAGAAAGGGATATACAATTAAATCAAATTGTAGATTCCAAATTAAAGAGATAAAGAAAGAAAGACAGAGTACTACAAATATTAAAAATAATAGGAAGGAAGGGTGGGATTAAATAAGTAGTGAAAGCTTTAGATATTTCATCCAGTGTGAAGGATTTAATAACCACAAATAACAGCTGTGGTTCAGAGCTGTGTTTGAGTGTTTTTTGCTGGTTTGTGTGTGTGTGGATGGTAGTAATTACTCAGTGTGTGTCTGTGTATGTGTGTGGGTGTGTCTGTGTACGTGTCAGTACAGGTGTGTGTGTGGGTGTGTCTGTGCACGTCAGTGTGTGGGTGTGTCAATGTAGGTGTGTGGTTGCGTCTGTGTGTGTCAGTGCTTAGTGCCAGTGTGGGTGTGTCTATCTGTGTGTCAATGCTCAGTCTCTCTTCTCAGGTGCTGCTGATCCACTCTCACATTGCCCTGGCGGATCAGGAGCTGCTGCCCTGTGTGCGTCAGCAGGCCAAGGAGGTCCTGCTGGAGAAAGGCGTGGAGCTGCTGCTAGGTATAGGAGCACCTCTGAGAAACTCCACACTGGGGGCCCCCACCATACAACAGAGTGGTCCAGTCTTCCCATTCCTCCAATCCCAGTGGAATTTATCCGCCTTCTCCCTGAGCATCTGCAGCTGGACAAATAAGCTGCCAGGCCCTGTGGTTTTTAGGTCTCATCCCTTTCATGCACTGTATTGTGTCGTGTACAAATTCAGCATGATATCCCAAAGGGGCGAGATGATGAGCTGGACTCAAAATGATTTATACAACCAAATAATTCATATTTAAAAGGTGCTGAAAGCCCACGTGTGGTATACTTTATATCAACTCTTTGGAAGAGGTTTATTTATCCTGAATGAGGTTTGAGAAGTGACTATGCAAACCAGCTTCTTGTTGGGCCCCCTTTTGAAAATCATGCTGATTATATCTAAATCTCTACATCAGGGCTCTGCATGAAATGGATAGTCCGGTCATTTGAACCAGGGCTTAAATAGAAATATATTTTAATAATCATTACAACATCAAATGTTAAGCAAAACTAAAACTCACACACCTGCATAAATAGATGACATAGCTGTTCAAAAAATGTTCAGGTGTGTTACGTAATGTAAAAACAAAAATATTCAAATCCACAAAGTGAGTCAAAATTCAAACAAAGCACACATTCCTCAGCTGCAGTCAGACTGATGGCCCCTCCACTCAAATACCGTGTCGACGATGGCAGATTTTAGTTATTTAAAAAGGGAAAATGCTAAAAAGGAAAAATACTTATAATAATTACAAATGCACAGCATTCTTTTCAGCATACTTACATTTCACAAATCAGTAATATCCCTTTCTTTCAAATAATTATTATACAGCTCATTATTTAATTTGAGCTGGAGAGCAGAGCTGGAGCAGAGCAGTTGAAACTTAGAGCTGAACTCTGGGGTTTGCACTTCGCAGGGCCCGTCTGCCCGTCTCCTTTCACAGTAATTGAATGGAAATCCCAGAGGACTCTGAGTTTCCATCTCTTCCCCCCCTGAACTCTCCTCTCCCCTGACTGCAGGTGAGAAGGTTCACAATCTGTCCGACCTCTCGCTCAATGTGAACCAGAAAGATATGAAGCTCTTGACGGACAAGGGCACCGAATTGGTGGCTGACCTCCTCATCCCCTGCATGGGGAACAAAGTGAACTCTGCGGCCTACCGTTCGGCGCTTGGTGAGTGTTAAGCCTCGCCGGCAACAAATCCCAACGTTGTCTCTTTTTGATCTGCTCACGCCCTTCCTTATTGTCACATCCAGTGGTCCCTTCTAATCCAAAGTGTACTTTCTATTCATCGAATGCAAAAAGGTAGCCAAGTCTTGGAACGTTCCTGTGCCCAGAAAACCAAATTCACTGCCTCCTTTTAAAAGATAATTATAAAAGATTACCTCTGTGTGTGTTTGTTTGCCTAAGTCTCTGTCTGTCTGTGTTCTTCTGTCTGTTTGCAGAAGACAAGATGGCTGAGAACGGGGCACTCAGAGTGAACGCTCACCTGCAGGTGGAAGGCCTGGACAATGTGTATGCGGTTGGGGACTGCACGGACGTGAAGGAGCCCAAGATGGCCTATCACGCTGGCCTGCATGCTGACGTGGCAGTCGGCAACATCATCAAGAGCCTCGCGCAAAAACCCCTGAGCTCCTACAAACCAGGTACTCGCACCTCTTCTTCCTTCATCAGCTTGTGTACAGAGGACTGGGAAATAGATCAATGTGTTTGTGTTTCTCATGGGAGAGGTTAAAAACCGCTGCTCCAGACGTTTCTTTGGACTTCTGAGAGAGGTCATGCCCACCTTGTTATTCTAAAGGATGAGATAGTCAGAGCTGGGGAAACAGAGTCTGGGGGGTGATGATATGTTCCAAGGTCTGCCTTGAAGCCAGAGACAGAATGGCACCTCTTATCTCAATAAATGACCGAAGAGTTCTGTGCTTCTGGGGTTTCCAGGTTGTGGTAGTCTGATTGGTGAAGAACAAGGGAACAAAGTCAAATTGTAAATTGTAATAGAGAGGACCTAGGAGTTATGGAGAGACAGTAGAAGCCAACACGCCTGGAGAGTTCTGGAGTGGTTGACTGGAGCACACGTGACTCCTCTAACTGGAGTGCTGCAGTCCCTCACACCCTGCTCTTCCCCCTCCTCTGGGCAGGCAGCGTCACGATGTTGCTGGCAATGGGCCGGGATGACGGCGTTGGGCAGTTCAATGGCTTCCGCCTTGCCAGGTTTCTCGTGGCTCAGGGCAAAAGCAAAGACCTGCTGGTGTGGAAGAGCTGGAAGGAGATGGGACAGATAGACCCCAAATGAGCTGGGAGCACCTGGAACACAGCAGTGGGCAAACTGGTTCCACTTTGCAACTAACTTTTTACATGTCTTTATGCATAATATACTACACTATAGATTATACATATGTATACTAGACATATCACTATACACTCACCTAAAGGATTATTAGGAACACCTGTTCAATTTCTCATTAATGCAATTATCTAACCAACCAATCACATGGCAGTTGCTTCAATGCATTTAGGGGTGTGGTCCTGGTCAAGACAATCTCCTGAACTCCAAACTGAATGTCTGAATGGGAAAGAAAGGTGATTTAAGCAATTTTGAGCGTGGCATGGTTGTTGGTGCCAGATGGGCCGGTCTGAGTATTTCACAATCTGCTCAGTTACTGGGATTTTCAGGCACAACCATTTCTAGGGTTTACAAAGAATGGTGTGAAAAGGGAAAAACATCCAGTATGCGGCAGTCCTGTGGGCAAAAATGCCTTGTTGATGCTAGAGGTCAGAGGAGAATGGGCCGACTGATTCAAGCTGATAGAAGAGCAACTTTGACTGAAATAACCACTCGTTACAACCGAGGTATGCAGCAAAGCATTTGTGAAGCCACAACACATACAACCTTGAGACGGATGGGCTACAACAGCAGAAGACCCAACCGGGTACCACTCATCTCCACTACAAATAGGAAAAAGAGGCTACAATTTGCACAAGCTCACCAAAATTCGACAGTTGAAGACTGGAAAAAAGTTGCCTGGTCTGATGAGTCTCGATTTCTGTTGAGACATTCAGATGGTAGAGTCAGAATTTGGCGTAAACAGAATGAGAACATGGATCCATCATGCCTTGTTACCACTGTGCAGGCTGGTGGTGGTGGTGTAATGGTGTGGGGGATGTTTTCTTGGCACACTTTAGGCCCCTTAGTGCCAATTGGGCATCGTTTAAATGCCACGGCCTACCTGAGCATTGTTTCTTACCATGTCCATCCCTTTATGACCACCATGTACCCATCCTCTGATGGCTACTTCCAGCAGGATAATGCACCATGTCACAAAGGTCGAATCATTTCAAATTGGTTTCTTGAACATGACAATGAGTTCACTGTACTAAACTGGCCCCCACAGTCACCAGATCTCAACCCAATAGAGCAACTTTGGGATGTGGTGGAATGGGAGCTTCGTGCCCTGGATGTACATCCCACAAATCTCCATCAACTGCAAGATGCTATCCTATCAATATGGGCCAACATTTCTAAAGAATGCTTTCAGCACCTTGTTGAATCAATACCACGTAGAATTAAGGCAGTTCTGAAGGCGAAAGGGAGTCAAACACAGTATTAGTATGGTGTTCCTAATAATCCTTTAGGTGAGTGTATACTCCATGGAGTATGTATATATATATATATAGATATATATATATAATATAATTTTACTATTTTAAAGGAAAAGATTAAAATAAAGTGCATCTGATTTATGTTTTTGTCACTGCCAATGTTTTGTAGTTACCAGCTAAAGCATGTACTTGCAGAACTCAGACTAATTTACACCTGATACACATTGACCACATGAACTAGAATCTTCCTCAGGAAACTTTCTGAACAACAATTAGTTAAGTTATTGGTCTTATTTATTCTGAGCCTGAACCCTAAATTCAGGTATTTTATTTTTGAGAGAGAGAGCTTGAGCAATGAAATAATGCTATATAATACCTACTGAAATGGCAATGCTTACTGATGTGCCCAAAAATCTATACAAATAAAAGGAACAGCTTACCCCAGGAATAGACCTTACTGAAAAGAGCAGTAAATATAGATGTGCATAAAGCGATTTAATTTCAGTATTTCCGTGGCATGGCATCTCAAATCAATATTAATGTACAATGGATAAAATAAATTAAATGCCATGATAACACAATATAATGGTGATAATACATTATCATATCCACTGTACTTTAGGACAGTTGATAATCACAACCACTCACATTAGACAAGGGACTATACACTTGCTTCCTGTTAAAATGTGCCTTTAAAAAAAAAAGGAAAGACTCAATGAATTCAAAGAAACATACGTTTATTTAACACCTTTTTTCTGAAAACATTGAAACATAAAAGCCCTTGTTTGAACAGTTTAATTCAAAACTGGAATACATTTGCAAAAAAACAACCATACTACACACCAGGTTCACTGTGGAATGCATAAAGCATGTGTCCTTTAACTCTAAATGGCAAGGATTACACACGGAAACAGGACAGTGCTATCAGCAACATTTACCTGATGGACAATAGAAAAATGCTTAGCATCATTTGGCACATAAATGTCTTAGTACAGTATTATATTAGTTATTTGTCCCTGCACATTATTATATTAGGTTATAGTCTAGTCTATTCTGTGCAATCAGTGCAAACAAAGCTTCTGGTGATAAGTGGGCAAGACTTCCACGATATCACAATTCTAGAGCTGGAAAAGGTAGAAGCGTTTTCACATTGAGCTCATCTTCTCTTTTAAGCAACTTTGTGTTTATTAGATTAGACCCCCCCCCCCCTCCCATTAAAACTACTCTTAAAAAAATACAGCCCACGGCTAATTTGGAGAGACTACATTAGTCGCTGTAACTGTAGACAACAGCTTTAAACTCTGCAAAGATGTACAAACACAGTATCTCCGTAATCCCCAGCTATAAATATTGTGCTAGAATGTGGTTCTGTCGGGGCTGGGACCAGATACGTACATGATCACAGAGTTTAGGCCTTGGACCTTGTTCTTCGCGAACAGGTTAGCACTTTGCTGCTACTGTTGATCAAAGGAAGATATATGTAAGTATATGACAAACCTACAAAGCTAGATCTCAGATAACAATGAATATTTAAATGGCTTTTAACGAAGAAACGGACACTCGCAAGCCACGAGATGGAGTTGTACGGATTCCAGTTACCAGTAACGTCATACTTTAGAAAGTAGACACAGAGGCTCGAAAATCCTAGAATGTGACCTGGGAACTCTACTGCACATTCTGACCAGAGCCGATTGGATGTAACAATCAGATCTGGCTTGCACCTCCTCGTCTGTACATTGCAGCCCCTCCCTCCCACTCTGCCGAGAACAGAATTGCAAACATTTTTTCAGCAATCCTTTTTCAGTAGACCATTAAAAAAAAAAAATTTAAAATATGATATGTATCCTCAATATGTTCCGTGACACTTCTAAGCAGATGTGCTAAACAAAGAACCATCTAGTCCTCAATTCTCATCAGTCTTTTAGAACTGGAAATAGTATTTTCCTGTGGCAAATTACAATGGAGCAGATCTGTGATTACTCTAAATCTAAACCTTTTTTTTGCCTTTTTTTTTTTTAAATAGGAAGGGAAATTCATATTTTTAAATATTAAACCATACTTTTTCGTTTCCAGCTTTGGAAGCCTCGAGTATCTTTAACAAGATGACTTCCCATTCATTTAGAATGAGGTAATCATCAACTAGGATATTTCAGCCACAGCACTGCCAGAGTCATTTCCATTGGATTTACAGGATCGGACGCCTCTTTATAAAGGCTTCGTTCAATAACAACTTGCTTTTCTCAAGATCCTGCTTTTGGACAATGACTTCTGATCATACTAAACAGATATGAACAACGCTCAATATGCACCAAGAAATACCTCCCCTTCCCCTCCCTCCCTCCCCAAGAAAACTGCACATTTTAAAAATCGGTGCCAAACTACTCTAGGACACAAACAGTATTACCTCAAAAGACACTCCCCTGATGTTGTAATTGAAGAAAAATGCAAAAAAGGCTATTTTTAAGTCTCTTCTTAATAATATTAACTTCAAATAAACTTTTATTGCATAAAAACCAAAGAAAACAAACGAAAAAAACGAAACAAAAAACTGTGGATTAGTACTACTATTCTCCCTCCCTGTCTCTGGAACTACCAAGCGATAAAAAAATAAATAAATTCTCCTGATCTATTATATACATTAACACATTTTTCAAGAGGTCTTTGCCCCCCCACACTTTCCTCCTACTCAAGTGTTCCCAATATAAATATGTAGGTGGCACTTTGAGCTTTTTCAGGGGGGGTGGGGGGACTGAAGCTGGAATCCCACAGAGAGATCATATCGTACCGTACTTCCACTTAACACCAACCTCGCCTTCAGCTGTAATCTCGTGTTGGCTGCCAAACCGAAACAATAACATTACCAAAAAAAAAAAAAACACTCACACAAAAGAACAGAACAATCTGGCTCCAAATGCGTGACAATACTTGAGACATCAGATGCTCAACCCTTCAGCTGTTTACCGAGAGATTTTTTCTGAAAGAATGAGGAAAAGCTTCAGGTCACACAATGAACTGAATCAAAAGTTTCGGGTTTGTTTGACTTCACCCCACATGCTAAGAGGAGCTACCGACAAGCCAGTTGGGTGGGTCTGCGCAGGGGCCCTGGCAGTCGAACTGTACGGAGACACAGAACCCCCTTCGAATTGCTCCACTAGGCAACAGGCACAAACCAGAGACCTGTATAATAGCCTATTCATGTGGTAGGCGCTCATATTCTGAACTGGGAGGATTTAGCCAGTCTGAAACATCACAGTTCAGTCTACATAGCCCAACCAAGCTTTAATACTGATGTGCTTGATGCAGCTGTGGTCACTGCACTGTAATCAGTGAAATCTTCATAAAAATGCCTTCAATTGTACTTCAATAAGACTATTAAAGGATGCTTATACATTAGATGAATATAGATCTCCTTCTGTCACAGAAGGTACAACTTCTGCGACTGTCTAAAACTCCCGATGCAGTCCATAAATGCTTCATTTGCTCTTCCCTTTTTTTGCCACTTGTATTTCACAGAAAATCACCAGAAGCCAATACAGATCTCCAAAAGTCAAGACAAGTCTATTCGCAAGAGGAATTTCAGATATGATCGTTCTCCAGATTAATTACTTCTCCGAGATGCATTTTTGCCAGTTGTAAAGCGTACGATTTGCAAGCTCATCTCTGGGTACTCAAGTTTTTACAGGTATACCATTTTGCTGATATATACTTTGATGACTGGTGGAAATCATTGGTTAAAATATGTTCGGCAAAAATGCAAATCAGGATCTCTATACATTATTTTTTTTAAAGCAGCACTGCCAATGCATCTACACTCTACAGTGGCCACTTCATTAGGAACAATAAAACACTCTCCTTCCACAATACAAATGCAAACTAAATTCCGCTGATGCCATGCCAAAGCTCAGAAATAGCTGGCAACCATACTAGAAGGAGAGGCTGAATGATAGTCTGCAAACTTCCACACATTGTTTATCTCGATACAGCCTTGGGCCAGGGCCTCTGGAATGATATGGAACTTTTTATGGAATGCCATCTGTTCTCAAGCTGTGGAGATACCCAACTCGTGAGATCACAGTCTGTGAAGGTCTTGGAGCCTAATAAGTGATTGAACACCACTGTTGAGGACTTCCTGTCCCCATTTGTTTTCATGTCCCTTATCTGAGCTCAATTGACGTCTTCATATCCAAACGTGCCTGTGTGGAGTCTCAGAACAGCGTCACGAGACTCCAAATTAAACTTCTGTGTGACGATCCAAAAACTAGACAATCTCATCTGTGATCAGACTCAAAATGTAGATCTCCAATAGGACAGGGGCATTTGGATATGTATGTATGCCATTTACAATAAGCTCAGAATGCAGCATTTATAATGAAACAAAAAGAAAACATGAAAAATCAGCCAAACTGAAGTTATTATTGGCATTTTAGTAGGCTGGCGCTTGAACTTTACTGAAGGGCACTAGGACCCACACAGAGTCAGACCGGGTCTAATGGCACTTTATCAATACTGTGCAGTCAACATGTGGCCCACCAGCTGAAGGGCAGCTAGCATCATTGTAGGGGCTGTTCTAAAAGGGTCGCAGAGGCAAAGATTTCACTGTTGTGCATTTGCTTGTACTAGAGCCCAGGAATGAGAAACGGTGACAAAATGCCAGGTAATGAGAAGTCTAAATGTGGCCAGGGGGGATGGAGGGGGTCAAGATTCAAACCAGACCTCTCCCTAATAGGTCAAAATCATTGTAGGCCACCCACGTTGCCATTCTACGGTGTGCTCGTATAGTTCGCTGGTTTCCTGGTCCTTTCCTGTTGTAGGTCTTTTTTTGGTATGATTATGCACAACACAGATCAGGAAACCAGCAAACAGGAAAAGGTTAATCTGCTGCCAAGGGAATGGGAGGAGTCTGGAGGGCACTCTAACATGAACCAACAGATTGGGTGACCTTTTATAAATTATTTGTATTTTTCATTATCATTTACTCTCTTCAGGGTACCGTTGACAGCTGGGCCGGTTTAGTCTGCCTTGGAGGCCTTACTGCTGCCCTTGAGGTAGGTCTTGTAGAAGAAGGAGGAGAAGAGGAGCAGGTAGCTGAGGTACATGAGGGAGGCCCACATGATATTGTCCATGTAGGAGGGGCAGCGGCCGTCCTGCATCCACAGATAGACCAGCCCGCTCACCGCCAGCCCCATGACCATCTGGGCGATCTGCGTGGTGGTGATGACCATGGCACAGGAGCGAGGAACGCGCACCCCGGCCGCTCGCACCGCATAGTAGCTGTACATCAACGCGTGGACGAGGTAGTTCATGGTCATAAACCAGCCGCCTCCGGCCACGCGGTCCTTGTAGGAGTACCAGGAGTAGAGCAGCACGGTGATGTGGTGGTACCAGTGCAGGAAGATCAGACGCTGTTTACGCAGCACGATGAACACTGTGTCACCTGGGAGACAAAAAAAAATACAATTAAAAATGATATATAGATTATACACCGATCAGCCATAACATTATGACCACCTGCCTAATATTGTGTAGGTCCCCCTTTTGCCGCCAAAACAGCCCTGACCCGTCGTGGCATGGACTCCATTAGACCTCTGTAGGTGTGCTGTGGTATTTGGCACCACGACGTTAGCAGCAGGTCCTTTAATTCCCGTAAGTTGCGAGGTGGGGCCTCCATGGATTGGACTTGTTTGTCCAGCACATCCCACAGATGCTCGATTGGATTGAGATCTGGGGAATTTGGAGGCCAAGTCAACAACTTGAACTCGTGATTCATCAGACAAGGCCACCTTCCTCCATTGCTCCATGGTCCAGTTCTGATGCTCACATGCCCATTGTAGGCGCTTTCGGCAGTGGACAGGGCTCAGCATGGGCACCCTGACTGGTCTGCGGCTACGCAGCCCCATATGCAACAAACTGCGATGCACTGTGTGTTCTGACACCTTTCTATCAGACCCAGCATTAACTTTTTCAGCAATTTGAGCTACAGTAGTATCTGTTGTATCGGACCACTCGGGCCAGCCTTCGCTCCCCACATGCATCAATGAGCCTTGGCCGCCCATGACCCTGTCGCCGGTTCACCGCTTTTCCTTCCTTGGACCACTTTTGATAGGTACTGACCACTGCAGACCGGGAACACCCCACAAAAGCTGCAGTTTGGAGATGCTCTGACCCAGTTTTTCCTGCTTCTAACACATCAACTTTGAGGACAAAATGTTCACTCGCTGACTAATATATCCCACCCACTGACAGGTGCCATGATAACGAGATTATCAGTGTTATTCACTTCACCTGTCAGTGGTCATAATGTTATGGCTGATCGGTATATACATCATCATCAGCTCATATCGCTCCATTGCTGGATGAAGGCCTTCCCCAAGAGGTTTCCACAAGGCTTGAAAAAAATGTTATCCCAATTTACTAGGCCTTTATATGTGGCATAAAGGTCACATCAGCGATCCTAGGGGTTGATTGGTTTGATTCGAGGTGGCATTCCCCATAACCGCAGTTTCAGCGTTTAGTACATGTGGTTAAATCGGTAAATCAGACCAATTAAGTAACTGGGCACTGGGCTGGAACAAAAGACGACCCTACGGCGCTGCACTGTGAATGGAGTTGGAGACCTAGTGCCCGGTCACAGCAGCACCCACATTCCAACGCCCCAATCTAGAATAACTTTCCTGGAATTTGACGCCATGCCTCCTTGCTGCTCTCCCAAAACATTCTGTTCTGTTTCCAACTCAGCAATTTCACCTTTGTGTGTGTGTCACAGTGTTCTGACAACAGGAATGTGCTTGAGGTGGCAGGAACAGGTTGAGAGGAAGTCTGGAGGCTGGTGACATGAATAACATTGCATAACATTGCATCATTGGCCTGTGGGTGAGATTGGTAGGACACTCCAAGAATCATATTCCATGTGGGCCTTAAGAATGAAGGCAAGGACATTTCCAAACAACTCCCACCCAGCAAAGCTCGAATATCTGGTATCAATCACACCTTCCCAGAATGTACTTCCCGACTCCCCATCCTCCCTTTCTGAAGCTTGCACTTACCCAGCTCGGGAGCCTTGCTCAGAACAAAGGCATAGGCCCAGAACTTGCTGACGGGCCCGCTGTAGAAGCTCTGGTCACAAACTGACTGCTTGAAGCCACTGGTGTTGAGAACATGCACCATGTACCATCCCGTCCGCACGGCACCAATTATACTGAGGAGAGAAGATGGACAAGTTGGGTCAGCAACCGCCCACCTCCCAGGAATCATGCACACAAACTGCTGTTATCATTGTCCATTAATAAGGATTCATAATTTAATTCAAGTACAGTAATTAAAAGGCTCTGTGGGGGAGTGGATGAAGGCAAGATACTTCCCTGTTGTAAAGCTTTTAGCTGCACACCCAGGGACAGATGTGCCGAGTACAAAACATATTCATCAATCAGTCAGTATTTTATAACGCAGTGACTTTTATTAACGATCTGGTGAAAATGCTACAGGGAACCCAGACCCAGTTTCTGTTCCGCAAGAAGGTGGACATGTTGACGACAGATCACCTAGGGAACCAATTAATCCTAGCCCCCACGCACAAGCCCCACCACTGAAGTCTGTACAACTGTCCCCATCACTGCTTCAAAACAGCAGGGGCACTGTGCGGATTGAGGATATATGAAAACTTTAGTGGAGTCAGGTTACTCCCAACACTTCTGCCTCGAATCCATGTCTCACTGAGTGTCATTGAAAGACTAACTGGCAGAGCTGGTTTGGGGAGAAGCAAAGTTTTCATAGTCCAATATTTCATGGGGGTGGGGGTGGGATTGTGAACTTTCCTTACACACGAAGTCATCTCTATACATATGCTAGCTTTTGTGTTCCTTCCATCCAGCCCCTGTCCTAGTCAGTGCTGCAGGTTATGGTTGACCTGAAATGGAAGCTGGCTATCACCTGGTGTTACCGTTTAAACCAAATAAGCTCGAAAAAAGATAAATCAAACCGAACTTGTGCAGCCTTCTGGAAATAAAGCTCTAGGTCTCCCATTAGACAAATACCTAAGAATGAATGGAAATCCCCCTTATTGAAAACCACAGCGATGGTTCCAGAACGTACCAGAACACAATCCCAGTCAGGGATGTGCTGATGAAATACAAATGCCTCAGTTCAGTTTCCTGCATCGCTGTAATTTTAATACTTTATAATCCTGTGCCATTCTCTGCAGTGTGCAATCTAAAAACTTTTACAGCCTGTGTGTTTTTTTTTGTTTTTTTTTTACAGCATGTTTGTGCTAGTCAATGTACTTTATTTCCTCAGTTGTTTTCCAAACCGCAAACAAAAATCGATTATTCTGGGTTGCGTGGGCGTCATCTGTAGCAGACGCTGCCATAGTGAAGATGCATCTTGGGAAAACTAAAACCACACTGCTGTCCCAACACTTTGTTTCCAGCGCTCTAATTTTAAGTGGGTCTAACAACCATTAATTACGACTAATGAAACATTGGTCATCCATGCCTCTGATTAGTTTAACTCATGGATTTCTCACATCGAGTGAATATTACGGAGACACGATCTTACAGGAGACAGATGAGAGAAAAAAAAAAAAAAAAAAAAATTGCTCTCCGTACTGCAATTCCCTCTTAATCCCCAGGCTGTTTTCCTTTCAAAAAGTGATTATCGGCTCAGCGTAGGAACCTGAAAAATCTGATTTTTGTTTTTTTTCATTGAGACTGTAGTTAAGGCACTCAAGGGTAAATCAAGGTAAGAAGAGGTATTCGATGCACCTCATACGCCCATGCCTAGCTGCAGATTGATGCCTGCAGTATAAGTACAGCACCCCAGCGATAGTTTCAGGCACTGATGTACAGTTATAATTGAAAGAAAGGCACAATTACAGATTTCCAGTGTTTACCAAACCACGGTTTCCCCACCACACTTCTAAACAAAATCTAAACGAGTTATCTTACTTCACGCATCAAAGTCTTATTAGGCTTCGGCCAAAGCTCCTAAACTCTTCGTTGTTAAACCTGTTTTTCCACTCTAATAAAAGAACACATAGTTTGTCATGTTTTTATCCTTGCTCTATTAATAGTATAGGCCCCGTTTTTGATATTTGATCGTATTAATACAGTAGGCCTTGATTTAAAGATTGTGTTGGTGTAATAATACAGCAGGATTTGTTTAAAAGCTGTTATAAGCACTACGGAAACACACCAGGTAACAACGCTTATCAACGGTCTCCGGTAAGAGCTTAACGTTGTGAGATATAGGGACTGTATTGTTCTCACCCCCTGGCCCATATTCAGAACAAGTTAAAAGATACTACCCCTTTTTAAAAAGATGGAAAAACAAACAGATTTTTAATAAAGCTTTTCATTTACTATTGTTATCATATGTAAAAGTTATGGGACACTTCCCCATCTCACTTTTCCTCCCATCATGAGGTGTTAAGCTAGGTGTTATCTGGAATGCAAACGATGGCCTGTGTTGTAAGGGCAGCTCAGTACAAAGCTGTCCTGAAGGCAGACCTGAAATTATATAAAATGGTCAATATACTTTGGTTCCCTTACAAACGTCTATCCTTTCAACTCCATTAGGAGTTGTTATTCATCCCTTAGTTGACCTCTATGGCACTGAAGGCGTACGGGTTGAACATCTCCGTTTGCAATGGGAACCACTAGGATGGCCCATTCCTTTGAAGAACCTCTCATGTACATTTTGACTTCTAATGGAATGTATTGTTAAAGTATAGAGGAGTTTAATTGGAGAAAACTGCATTATGGGAAAAACCTCATTTTAAACTTGTAATTCAGAAACATTACTGGATAAACTTGTACACACTGGGGTACAAGTTTTAATTTAATTTCTAGGCCTTTACATGCGTACATGCGAGGATTTCACAGTGGAATAGTGGAGTAAATGTTAATTGGGGTGGCCCACACTAATTTACGATGAATAATACAACACCTCTGTATCCCTCACAAACAAGACAACAGTTACTACGGAAACAGATCTGATAAAAGGTCATGTTCATGTTGACCATTTGTCTCCACGGTAACCCCCGTCAGCGCAGCACTGTATTGCGGCTCCCAGGTGAAGCGCAGAACAAACGCAAAACAATGCTTCTGTTTTCGCCTATTGTTCTCTGAAGAAGGGGACACACTTTGTATATTGTGCCTGATACAATAAAACAATCACAATCTTACCAATAAACACATACTACATTTCTCTACTGGTCCCCCCTGCCAATTATAGCAATTATTTTGACAGTGTTATTATAATGCATGCCCCTACATCTACAACCACCACGACCACTACTACAGCTTTCAATAATGTCTGCTGTCTGAGCTCTATAGTTCAAATGATCTAGTATTGATGGTATACAAACACATTTGCCAACTGTAACCAATTAAAAAAATCCTAAAATCGACCCCTCTACAAAACAGAACAGTGCTTCCAGACTCATTTCCCAATCTTCAATTTTGACACGGCACTGGTCTTGGGAATTGCCGTTGGTGGCGACGTTTTGATTTTATCCGGGTAATAGGTCAGCACCTTGCTTGAGCAGACATCGATCTTCCATGGGGGCGATCAATAAAGCCTGTTTCCACCTGGCTTTGGAGAACCTTTGACCTTCCAAACGGTAGACTGGGGATTTCACAGTTAATGCTACAAAGACATTATTGGAATATGCAGAGAGTGCTGTCTGGCAGTGGGTTAGACTGACCCTGAACTGGGGAAACATCTGCAATGGCCTGTATCGATCAATCTGTCAGCTCCTCATGGAAGGAAGTGAAAGACACAGATTCTCCTGGCCATAGCGGAAACTGATCATGAGATTTTATGGTGAAGCGAGGGGTTATCGATGACTTGAAATGGTGAAAACTGCATTATGGGAAAAAACGGACACTAGTTTTAAACTTGCAATTCAGAGCTGTTACTGGATAAACACGTACATGTGCCGCCGGGGTACAAGTTTTAATTTGCGATTTGCATTTTCTTACCTGAAGACGGCCAGGCTGAGAGACCAGATGACCAGGGGTCTGCGTAGCTCCAGCTTCTGCCTCTGCTTCATGAAGTGCTGGCCCCCAAAAATGAGTGCCGCGTACAGGCCACAGAACACGAATGACTTGCTCCTGTCAAGGGGAAACGGATCACACAAACATTAGCGTGTAGGACAGATGAGGCTGGCCTAGTAGCACAGTACACCTGCACTTTCCTCCTGCATGATGGATTTATATCATTTATGCACACCAGTTTTGTATATGCAACTGCCTAACTTGAACTGGACTCAACTCAGATTTTATTTATAGTAGCATTTTTCTTATACCTGCCTGAACCAATACAATGTGTTTTCCCGCTCATGCCGAGAAGGAAGCATAAACTTGCACCGAAGGCCAGACTACATGTAATCAAAGTAAAGACGTTACTAAAAGGCAAATTAACAACATAGAAAAGAAGAAGGCGAAATAAATGCTCTCCTCATCTCTCCAGATTTCCTTACAAATATGATTGTAGCATTTAGAAGCCAGATAATTCAATCCTTCCTCTTAAAACCACAGACCATAATGTTTCATGGCTACATTCACTCACTTTCAAAGCTTTTTGCTCTACAGTCTACACCTTGATTTGTTCTTAGTTTTGAGGGAATATATCCGCAGTGGGAGTTCAAGAAAATTGGGGCACGTTTCGAAAAGGAGCACAAGTCTCTGCAAATTGTCCTTTTAATCTGAAGTCTGTCTGATTAACTCCCTGACATTTCTGCAGCGTGGAGACTGTATGAGCCGCTTAAAAAAGAAAACAGACAAGGGCAAAAGCAGGCTGAGTGAGCAGAAGTATCTCCACAGCTCAGCCCACCAGCACTGCCGCACTGAGACTCGGGAGGGAGGTGTGGAGAAAGAGACACACAGGTCACGGAGTGGAGAAAGAGGAGAAAGTCTGCAGTTCCTTATCTCAGCTGTTCAGGGGCAAAGCACAGCAGAAGGGAGCGAGGAGAAAAGGCAAAACGTGTGCTTTGTTACATTTTCCTCACTACTCAGCAAAATACCTGCTGAAACAGCTCCCAGCCATTCATCACAGCAGCTGGAGCGTCTTACTCGACAAAAAGTTGCTCCCTGTTTTTTGCCCTTTCCACTTGTGTGTGTGTGTGGGTTTTTTTTTTTTTTCCTTCTGTACCCTGCATGTGATTTATGTCTCAATTCCAGTCGTTCGATCTTGCTCTTGGGAAACCTCTCCTGATTAGTCAGGCGGTGCGAGTGGGATGGTGTGACCCAGTGTTGCGTGACACTGGCTGAGAGAGGTCTAGCCAAAGGGATGTTAACGACCTGAGCCTTTTACCTTTACAACTATCCCTATGGCAGTCCCAGCTAATGAAATATAGTCCCAGCCTTTTCAGTTTCTTCATCAGATTCACACTTCATAAGTCATTGGAGTTAAAAGCAGCTGTTGTGCCATTCCAAAATTATTTACCAAAAAAATAATGATAATACAAACATTATCAGGTTCACAATTTCTTGGGAACATCTTGCACATTTATTAAATCAAGTAATCAAGATTAATCACAGATATGAATCTAAACCTAGGATTGTATCATTTAAACATGATTATCTAAACCTTAAAGAAAGAAAACAATTCAGTATGTTGCACAACATCTAGAATGGACTGTAGATGTAAGATTACAGAGGCTAGTGCATAGTATCTAACTTGGCCCAGCAACAATACTTTGGATTGTGTGTGTGTGTGTGTGTGTGTGTGTGTGTGTGTGTGTGCACAAAGTCACCAGCCTGGAATGTGACATACCTGTAATAATAATGCAAGTATGTGGAGAACTTCCCTGGAATGCGAGACAGCACAGTCTCTACTCCCATCAGTATCAATACACACAGGCGTGATTCATTTATGGGAAACCATATTAAATATCAACACGTTCAAGACTTGTGCTTAATTTGGCAAGTGAACTAATAAAAAACGAATTAAAAAGAAACTGCAGATAATTCAACATTTTAGTGGGCAACATTTCAGAGAAACGTCCTGCCTCTTTGTAAGATTTGTAAATACACACACAACATTTATGTTTCCATTAGAGGTAATAAAATGTATAACATCAAACAAAAGGGGAGAGGGCCCAAACAGCTGTATATAAAAATATGTTATAGTTCATGATGGGCAGTGCGAACAGCTCCACAACAGTGTTAGTGGGGGCTTTTTCATAGGAGACAGCTCTGCAAATGCATCAAAGACATTCTGTGCATGGATTGATCTGCGAATATCTAGGAGAGCCTTACACATCTTTACTGATAAGTGCAGTGCTGCAGCCACCATTCAGGGCAGACTGGGTGTCCCAGACAGATTGATTTGTACAGAGTAATGCTTGACAGGTTGTCTTAGACACCTTTGGACATCCCATGCTGTTCTTTCCTCTTCCTTCACAGGTGAATTTGGAAATCTGGTGCAGGCCTACGTGACTCCGAAAGTCAAATGCACATTCAGCCATAAAGCACATCTGCTCCTCAACATCGGATCTGTAAACACAGCCCTTTATCACAAACCCATCAGCGTCTGAAGAAACTGTCCCAAAACTGCAGCAGCACCCTGAAGGCAATGCTCTAACAGTCGTGAAGAAAGCTCATTTTACGAATGGCAAATGCATTGTGCCTGTTACAAAATATTGACGTTTAAACACGTCTCCTGAAGAGTATAAAGGCTAACAATTCTGTGTAGTCAATTATTTATATTAAAATCATTCGGCAGCCTAATACTAGTTTTTAGATCTGATCATTTACCAAATGCATGCAGATCATGTCCGAAAGCCCTTATTCCCCGGGAACATTTTGGGGCACCACATTATACTTCACGATTTTCACTTCACGCGTGTTTTGTACAAAGGAAGATATTTCCTAGACTAGTCCTAGTTGCGTTTTGTGCACTCAACCTACACGGATTAAGGAAGAAAACAAAGTATAGCGTTTTTTCATTCACATCCGCAGTCCCTATAGCAGTATCTACCGCCCGTCTTTATGCCACAATGCAGCAGTTAGCAGTTTGTTAGGCATGTCTACCCTAGTAGAGTGCATAAAGCATTTACACCATAATTAAACAGGCTATCGGTTTGCGCAACCTGACTACACTAACCCCACCCCAAGGCAACTTCGCTGAAACTAAAGTCGCGTTCGTGTAGCTCAGATGTCCGCAGTTCTGCGCGGCTCCACCAATGGGATCGGCGCGATTCTGCAGCTCTGCGCAGACCTGCGGGGATCTGCGCTACCCGAACGCGACCAAAACCCTGCGCTAGTGTGCTGCTGACGTCACCCGCCTTCCGTGTAGCCCACAGCCCAGGCACCTGCAGTGACGCGCCGGCTCCCGTCATGCCCTGCGTGACGCGCTTCCAACTTCGCCGAGTCAATTAGCAGCTTAAACCTCGGCTGCCGTTACGTCACTCAGGCTATACCTGGCCAAATATGCGTTCTCTCTGGACACTAGCCTACACGCATCAACGTCAAAACAATATTTGAAAATGACTATACATTGTCTATTACGATGTGTGCTAAAGGATGCATTCATACTTTGTGCTTGATAACACTTTTCTATGTCTGGGACGATATGTACACCAACATACAGAGCCGGACAATCTCGTACGGCAACATGCATACATACGTAAATAAATGCATGCAAACACAATCGTCTGCATCACATCACAGCGGCGTATTCCGGGAAATCATGGTCATCCACAGGGCGACTGCATTGTTAACACGGATGTTTTAAATGTGGCATCTGAGGGGGCACGTTGCACACACACTTCCCAAGGACATCCGCGAATGCAACGGACATTGCTAGACATGCAAACGAACAGCAACACCATCTGAACATCCATCTCTTCAATACGAGTGTAAAGAAAAAAAAGATATGCATTGCTTACGTTAACGTATTCACAATGAAATATTAGCTAGCATATCTGTAGAAGTAAAATGCAATGCCGAAACGCATCCACCCGCACTGCCTGGGTGCGAGAGACCAAGCGCAGCAGACCCACCTGCTGTCCACCACCCTCCCGGCACCAAACCCCACGATGCGCGGATCTCCTTTGCTTTTACTTACCAATTTTCCCGCATCCACTCGATCGCCACCCTCTCGTCAAACCGCCGCTCGAAATCATATTCTGTTAAGGGCAGAGGATGCTCCGTCTCATTCATCTTAGATCCCCGGGCACCGCGGTATCAAAAGCGGGGAGGCGTCCGTGCTCTTCCTTGTGCTGGGTGGAATTCAATCAATAAGACTGAGACACCGGAGCACCACATATAAAATACACCACTATAGCGTGTTAGGCTTTCTTTTCCGCCTTTATTTTTGACACAGAAAATGCAGGATGAATGAATGAATGGATGAGTTACACATCGATGCTACGCTGGCGACGGCGCTGGGAGGATGCAGTACTGCTTCCCGGCCGGCACAGCCTCGGCAATTAAAGCGTCCGGGCGGGGACCTCTCCGGCGAGCCGCCTCCCTCCCGCACAGCACCGGGAGAAGGAGGGACAAGGTGGTGGGAAGGTGAACAGGGGCGGGGCTTCAGCGCAGCGCACTGCAAACCTCTAGGGATGCGGACGCCATTTTGGCTCTGCTGTTACACGCTGTTCCGGCGGAGGTGAAGGCGTGCTGAGGACCGGGGAGCGCCGCTGGGACAGGGATAGAAAGTAAGCTGGCCGCAGTTGCACTGTCGGTTAGGGCGCTGGGAATAAAGGGAAGGAGTCGCCTGTGGAAACTGCATCCGTGTGCAACCATGTTGGCTCTACGTTGAGATGTCATTTACAACGGGATGCAGTGAAAAGGAATTCATGAGGAAAATGACGTCCACTGGTATACTGTTATATGTAGTGCATACAATGACAATACATTCAAACTAATAACACTAAATGCATCTGTCCACATACTTGTCCATCTGTGTCCCAAGTACTTTACAAGTTTTAAATAGTATATATTATATTTGATTTGACTGTATTTAACAAATATGTTAATTGTAAATAAATAAATAGTGGGGCCCGGGGACGTGGCAGTGGAAGAGCCTTTGGACCACTTTACAACTACACCTAGTCACATGTATTGATACGTGTTTTACTTACATCCAAAACAATATATTTCTGTCTCTTTAATTCCAGTTTCAGCTTACTGCCCAACTATCCCCGAGTGTGAAACTTCTGCCATTATTACTTAGTGGTTTGGTATTCGAGGCCTAGATATGTCATTTCACAACAGCTCAGTTCGGTGAACTGTCAACCAGAAGAGCAAGACCCAGGATTGCAAATATTACTGAGCAAGCTAAAGCATCTGTTGGACACAGGTAGGTTTTAGATGTATATGTAGCTAATTATATACAATTATCACATTTAGTTGAGGGCTTTACCCAAGCTGAGTGGCGTGGTCTGAGCACACATGCAATGATCTACATGATCTGCAACAACGTCCCTTTTTAAGAATCTGCTCCTCATTTCAGCGAAAAACCAAAATAAGTTTCAGTTTATGGCATTAGTTTCACTTTTACCTCATTTGCATGAGCTGTGTAGCTATAGACAGGCTGTTGAAGTGAAGACCAAAGTCAGGACATGAAAGATTAGGGGGAAAAGTATTGTGTGGAAAAGTAAATATACAAATTTATAATTGCAAATATCTGGTATAATCCAGGACAATTCCTGTATCTAGTTTCATTCACAGTTTTAAGTGTAACCTAATTCTCATCCTGATACACTAAGGCTAACCCCCCAAAATAGCCAACTTAGATGACCTGATTGATCTGTTCAAATGGTCATGTTGGGACGAGTAGCTCACTATGAGTACAGCTGATCATAAATAAAGGCTCCTTTTTAAAATGGCATTGAAGGGAAGTGTCACCTTGTCACCAATGCCCGACACAAACTTGGACTGCACATTAGGTTTCAGGTCTTTTAAATGTAGCTTATGTAATACCAGTGAATGATGTTTTTGTGGATTTATGTTTCCATTAGAAACATGGAAAAAAACGATGTATTAACCATTTAGTAAATGGCGTAATACTTTCACAATGTTTATGTCAAAAGGTATTTTAGCATCTTCATATTTGGGGATCTTGGGAACTCACCAATGAGGCAGGTGTGATTGCAGTTGCATGTCTAATAGTACTAATGAAAATTGAAGACTTGTTGTGGAGTGTAGGCCCATGACTTTAAGGTCTGTTTTTTCACCATAAGAGGATGCCAGAGCATCATGTAAAAATCACTGTGTCGAGATTAATTCTGCATTTGGCAATCACCACAGTTCCTCCAAGACAGAAGAATCGTACGAGGTGATGTTATTCCTCGTGATGGTTGCATCACTCTTACACAACTGAATACATAGAGCTTTCCTGAAAAAGTAATTTTTGTAATTTTAATAACATTTATTTGATAGAACCCCCAACATTTTAACAAAACAACCATTTATTTTTGTGTGTGTAAATACTAGTGCTTTTGTGAAAGCACATGCAACGTCATATCATTGGTTCTCATCAAATTCTGTATTTTGTACAGACTTTTAAGTATCTATAATAAACTAGTATCCTTCATTACAACTGACTCTTGCTCTAATATCTACAATGTTCCCCCAGTGCTTTCACACCCATTAAATAAATACAGGATCTGTGTGCTGCAGGACTGTCTGCATGAGGTACCTAATAAATCTACGTGATTGCTCCATTTTGTGTTTGGCTTTTTACCTACGATTGTGTATGATTGGCCCAGTGTAAAAGCATATTAGTCCAAACCTTAGTATTATTATAATTGTAATATAAGTGTCAGCCACTTCTTGTTTCAGTTTTTTCTTATTTGTAGTGTTAAAAGTGTTTACACCCAGAGTAATGGCATCTGCTAAGAAATAAATAATAAGAATTTATATTGTTTATGTTTTTGTTCTAAAACAGAAGTCTAAAACATTTTTTAAATGCAATGGCAGGAGAACAAAACAAGCTTTAACTTTGCACATTCAGGGCAGGTGTGACAAAATCCAAAGGGTGTGTATATGTGATAGCAAGTGTGATCAGTAGAACTAATGAGCCACCACCCTCTCCAACTACACAGAGATTGTTTTAGGGGTGGTGGGCACTTACTTCTTGAGGAGGGGACATTTTCTCACCTTATTTGCATTTATATGCTTTAGCAAACTTACAAAGCCGGTCACAGTTGTGCAGTGGTGATTTGCAATTCATTATATTAGTGTTAGAACTGGCCTTTTTAGAAAAGATATTTGCAAACAAATCTTAGTTTAGCCGCAATAGCACATTCATCTTAATTGTCAATACAAAAATAAAACTCAAAACTTGGGTATCAATATACATGTAGGTAGCTAGTTTAGATCTCTGTTCCTTTTGTGGATGTAGAATGTATAACTTGCTTTACTGCAGTATGAATGATAGCTGTAAAACAATGCAATGTTAGCTTTATGGGCATTTTTAAGCTGCTCTTTTTATTGTGAAACAATGTATGGCAAAGAGAAGCTGATTTGTCTACTCTGCAGCCTTCCTTAAGTCCTTGTATTTTGTTATATTTGGACACCTCGCTACAAGACAGACAGAAGGAAATCCCTATAATTCCTTATGACATATACCTGTTTCCACCTGTTGTCTATGAGCTCTGAAAAGAACTAGTCCAGTGAATAGTTTAGAAAAGGCGGACACTCATTACAACTGTAACGTGCTAGCAAGTAGAAACAAGTCTAAATGCAAATGCTTTACAACCCATTTTGCATTTTTTTATTTCAGTTCATTGAAATGTACATTACCAGTGACCCTTAGCAGGTTGTTGTGGGTTTTGAAAAGAAACGGACAGAATGGAATTGTGATATTTGCTGTGTTATTTTCTTTCCAAGGGAAAATATATTGTCTTTGTTTACAGGATATGAGACCCCTGTGGAGGGCTTGTACTGGGTCCGCAAAAAATCTTGACCGACCCTACCTTTGCAAAGCCATACAAGACGGTCAACCTTGCTCTGTATCTCTTTTTCTTTCTCCTAATCATATTAGGTACATCCCTTCACCGATGATGTGACATTGCCTGCCTTTTTCATGATTTCTCCAAGACATACACTAGGCCATTTTTGTTAGGGAAGTTTATATTGGTGTGTACCTTTTGCTTAACCCTTCTGTGAATCCTGTTTGTGCGCCCGCCTGGCTATTCTTCTACTCCACTCTCTTTTCCGTGAAGTGCGGGTAGTTAATGGAGAGTGACATGCCTGTTAATGTCTAAAAAGGATTAGCTGAGGTTAGTTTGTTCAATGGGTTAAAGTACTTACATCATCAGGCACAGAGTTATATCTGGCTTGGGTCAGGACTGAAATAAACTCGGTGATTCATGTCTAGAGAGTCGATGAAAAAGGCATGGCTACTGTAGTAAGAGTAAGTTTAAATTCCTTTCTTTGCAGCCCAGTTGACCGTGGGCTCAGGAAGCAAAGAGAGACCGAGGACTGTTGAGGGTGTATTGACAATTTAATGATTGTTATTATAGTAGGCAAACTCAAAACCAACCAATAGTGGTAATTACATGGTACAGGTGTCAGAATTAGTGCTTCAAAGTAGCGTACCAAGAATGCTATACGTGTCAATCCTGACCAAACAACGTCAGGTGTGAGAGGTTACAGACCCCACAGTGTCATTGTTTGGCCTCAACTTAATGACTTTAGTAATCCCAAACTGCATGTCATAACAAGGTATTAGGGATTGTCTTTAGCTTTGTAATGCCGTGTCATTTAACTGTAATGTTCTGAGTATTCTTTGTGTTCGGAGCTTGAAAACCTGTTTGGAAATAAAGATTCTGCTGTTTAATTCTGGATCCCCTTTTCATGTGTTAGAGTATCAAGCAGTGGTGATATGGAATAACTGTAAGATAATGTCAATTTAAATGATTTTTCTTATCCATGAAATGTGTCAGTTTATAGCTTCTAACTGATTTTAGATTAGGCCTACTTCAGAAAGCTATTGCTTGGTGAAAGGGCCCTCTTTTTCTCTCTATGTAAAATACATGGCAGAGAAGACAACAAATATCTGTCTTACAGTCAGGGGAAAATGTCTATTAAAACTGTTTTTACTGGTCGTAGATGTCAGTTATTGAAACCCTGAAACCCATGTAACTTCCCAACTGTGTATAACAACTTAAAACCATTTTAGAATGCTTACTCACTCCTCGTTACTATGACTGACGTTTGTGTTGTGTTCCAACTTGCATTTAAAAAGCTCCTTATCTGTAGTGTCCACCCAACTTTAATTGTGTAAAGAGACGTGTTTAAGGCTTTTTTTTTTCCACGTACAACTTCCTTGTGTTTACAAAGTGATTGGTCTCAGGTTGGTAAATATAACAATCTGTGTTAAAGGACACATGCTATTAAATCCTGGATGAGATCAAATATAGGATGAAAAACGAAAAGCTTTCTTTATGCTGATTTGAGCTGTGAAACACATTTAGCCTACATAATTAACTGCATGCATTCCAATAATGATCATCTAGATTTCCAATAAGAATATGAAGGTGTTTATAAGCAGCAGGATCATTCACTTTATTATTGAGTTTAATTGTTACTGAATGGGTGTTTTTACTCTAAGGTAACAATAATAGTGGGGTATGTTAATAAATCCTGTTCCTTAATGTTGGACAACTCCCAGGCCATTACCAAATTCCTGTTTCTGTATTGTGTAAATCCTGCATCTGTGAAGCAATTACTTAAGACATGCATACAAACCTAGTGCATGGCAAGAACCAGTCTGCAGCCTGTTCTGCAATTGTGCAGTCATTTAAGAAGGGATCTCACAGACTTCAACAGCTAAGTGTTCATTAATAAAGTGTTTTAACTTGCCCTTCTACAATTTTACTCAGAAACAAATCTGTCTGCCCATTACTTTATAACTTTAGTAGTTAATAAATCAAATTGAAGTAAAACATGCTATTATCACCAAGACTATTCAAATTGAAGAGTCCTTACTGACACTATGCTGTATAACATAACGCTCTCTTAGAAACAGTATATCAATTATAACATTAGCTGCAAATACCCCATCTGTAATCTGTGCTGTAGTGTAAATCAGAAATCCTTTTCCATTAGGTGATCCCTTAATGCTAGTAGTTCATACTCATTATTAAGAGCTAGTAGTTAATCCATTATTAAGATCACAGACATATATATATATATATATATATATATATATATATATATATATATATATATATTTTAATCTGGTATAATTATTATAATTAAAATATATATACTCCACTTATATTTGACATTTAAGCATCTTTTAGTATCATCCTTTTCATTTGCAGTGTTTAACTGAATAACTATATGTGTGTGCCACATGCTATTTGTGTTTCTTTTCCCTGCAGCACTAATATATGATGCTGTGATGATGATGTTTCACTACAGAAAAGGGTGTTTCTACTTTACAACAAATCCATTTTATTGTTTCACAGAACAGGTCAATGACAGCAATGAGCTTGTATTATTGTTTCCACCCCTGAGACAAAGAGGAACTAGATTAGTTAAAAAAATATATGATTCTGTTTGCTCGTTTGGAAAAGTAGGTCCCTGTATATACACTCACCTGAAGGATTATTAGGAACACCATACTAATACTGTGTTTGACCCCCTTTCGCCTTCAGAACTGCCTTAATTCTACGTGGCATTGATTCAACAAGGTGCTGAAAGCATTCTTTAGAAATGTTGGCCCATATTGATAGGATAGCATCTTGCAGTTGATGGAGATTTGTGGGATGCACATCCAGGGCACGAAGCTCCCGTTCCACCACATCCCAAAGATGCTCTATTGGGTTGAGATCTGGTGACTGTGGGGGCCAGTTTAGTACAGTGAACTCATTGTCATGTTCAAGAAACCAATTTGAAATGATTCGACCTTTGTGACATTATCCTGCTGGAAGTAGCCATCAGAGGATGGGTACATGGTGGTCATAAAGGGATGGACATGGTCAGAAACAATGCTCAGGTAGGCCGTGGCATTTAAACGATGCCCAATTGGCACTAAGGGGCCTAAAGTGTGCCAAGAAAACATCCCCCACACCATTACACCACCACCACCAGCCTGCACAGTGGTAACAAGGCATGATGGATCCATGTTCTCATTCTGTTTACGCCAAATTCTGACTCTACCATCTGAATGTCTCAACAGAAATCGAGACTCATCAGACCAGGCAACAACTGTCAACTGCTTCAACTGTCCAAATTTGGTGAGCTTGTGCAAATTGTAGCCTCTTTTTCCTATTTGTAGTGGAGATGAGTGGTACCCGGTGGGGTCTTCTGCTGTTGTAGCCCATGCGCCTCAAGGTTGTACGTGTTGTGGCTTCACAAATGCTTTGCTGCATACCTCGGTTGTAACGAGTGGTTATTTCAGTCAAAGTTGCTCTTCTATCAGCTTGAATCAGTCGGCCCATTCTCCTCTGACCTCTAGCATCAACAAGGCATTTTCGCCCACAGGACTGCCGCATACTGGATGTTTTTCCCTTTTCACACCATTCTTTGTAAACCCTAGAAATGGTTGTGCGTGAAAATCCCAGTAACTGAGCAGATTGTGAAATACTCAGACCGGCCCGTCTGGCACCAACAACCATGCCACGCTCAAAATTGCTTAAATCACCTTTCTTTCCCATTCAGACATTCAGTTTGGAGTTCAGGAGATTGTCTTGACCAGGACCACACCCCTAAATGCATTGAAGCAACTGCCATGTGATTGGTTGGTTAGATAATTGCATTAATGAGAAATTGAACAGGTGTTCCTAATAATTCTTTAGGTGAGTGTATAATATTGTACCAAGAATGCTGTGATTGTTTTTTTACGGTGTTAGTTAAAATTAGGGAAAAGTGGAACCTAAAAACACATTAAAAAGAGTGATTGAATTGCTGGGTTTTGTTCTGAGGAAACACTGCAGGCCCAGTCAGGAGAGAGAGAGTGTGAGCTGCTAATAGGACAATATAAAGGCATACCGACCGGTCTGTGTGTACAGTTTAGCACTGAAGCCACAGATAGGTGCATTTCATTTTATCCTGTTTAAGACTGCAACCCTAATCCGCCAAACGTACAAGCATGCAGGCGGCGCCCAGTTTACGGCTAACCAAACAGAACTGAGCATCTGACTAATAAAGCACCAGGCTACACCTTAGATTAAGGACAACTCCAGACAAAACTCTTTAGTGATCAGACACTGGGTGGAATCAGTGGGAGGTTTTGTTTTTTTAAGAAAAGGGGCATAGGGCATAATTGTATTCTCAGTGTTTACAGCAGGTTTGTCTTCAATTTGATTAGTGGGAAGTTTGTCTCCTGTCTATTAGTGGCATAAACTGACATTGACAAGCGTGGCATGACAAAATTGGAGAGATAACACCCTCCCGTACAGATAGGAAAGTTTTCTTCTCATTTCATCAAACAAACGTTGAGCTCAGGTCATGTCAGTTTGAGTCGTATATGAAAGCCTATAAAATCACCCACAAACTGAGACCAATCCGAGATTGACCCTTGCTCAGTGTTCTATATCATAAAAATAAATCATGTACACTAGTTGTGTTATGCAGAGAGTGGGTAAGAGGTTGCACAGATCAATATCCACATTGAAATGATTTTGATTCTTAAATTATATTAAAACGTGGGCTTTGAATGGAACCAGGTATTTATTGAATTCAGTTCATGCTGGCCTAACAGCTCGTATAGTTTAATGAAATGCTATAAAGTTTTCTCTCCTTAAAATTTGACTTTAATGCCAAAAGGAATCAAGAGTTTGGCTCTAAAACTCCAGCCTGGCTTTCCATTTTTAAAAATGTGTGGTAGTGGAGGAGGAGGGGGTGACTGCAGAAATACCAAGCTCTTGCTGTAGTCAAACAATTAAAAAACAGACCAGTTGAGAGATGTACATTATTGTCATATTATTGCGAGCACTTATTGGAGTAAATATTCTTGCTCAAAGGGATTGTGGTTTTCCTCAGAACCTCCAAGCTTCACCAAAATGTTCTCAGCTGCTAGTGTTTTTTTTCAATTGGTATTTTAAGTATTTTAAGTACACGTCAGTTCAGGTTTGTGTACAGATACACTAGTCACTCATCTCGAGTTGTCTATTGTAGATTTAATGACAATGTGATTGTACATGAATGTATGAAGTAACTGGACAGTTGTTATTCTCGAATAACGTGCTATAATAATAGGCTCCAGAAGAGACAAATATCAACCATACCCTCTTTTTAACTCTGCTTATTTATTTAAAACCATTATGGAATATGTTTTCAGAATTCCTGTTCTTATTTTATAATTTGCTCATCCTTTACATTGAATTGTGTTGCTATTTCATGTATTGTGATTTTCAACTCTTGTGAATCGTTTTTAATGTAAAGAAGTGTACAAAAGTATTGTTGGCCTAAGAACTTTTTATTTTATTTTATTACACCTCTGTAGAGGAAGTCAGCAATGGATGTAAATGCTGTGGAGCCCTCTAGTGGTGTAACTGCAGCATTGCTAACGAAAACCAGCCAGACACATGGGAGCCCCTTCCCAGTGAGTGTGGACTACATTATATATACACACTGTGCTGTCCAGTGTGTGTGTGTGTGTATTATAGGAATTGTCAGCACACATTCTGATATTGTTCTTGTTTGGGGTAAAAAAGCCTTCATATTCAAGGCTCGATTGTAATACATACATTGAAATAGTTCAGATATGAAACCATAGTTTTACATCAGTAAAATCTAAGTAAACAAAGACACTTAAAATTAGTAAAGCAATCATTAAAGACAATGACGCACTTACATGCCTGGAAACTAAAGGCTTGACCTTCATATAAAATAACATACCATTGCATACAATCATAAACAAACTTTGCAGATAGAGAATGTATTTTGTTCTTATTTTCACTACTGTGACGTACATTATGTAGGAGTCAAAAGGGGAAATGCGCAAAATGATTAAAATCTTTGCGATTTACTTTAACCAAGTATTCCAGAGACCTCAGCAACAATTGCACAAATGTGTCCTTCGTGAACTCATCTAATGATATCAGTCTGTACTGAGACTTGAAGTAATTAAGTGAAAGTGCAGGGAAGATGTCTTGGACAGTGCATGCGACATAGCTGACCGTTTTATCCAAAAGATAACTTGGCACGGACAGACGTTCGCAGATCTTTCATAGTGGAACAAACGAAAGCCTTGGTAAACAGTTTCTGTGTTCATGAAGAGTGAGACTTTGGGCAGCTTTAGTCTTCGCTCTTCCCTTCAGTGGATCAAGTTCACAGTAAGGTCTCTCTCACAGGAAAAAACACAAGGCAAACCTGGTAGAAGACATTACTGCCCAGCCCCCGTCACCGCTTCAGGTGAGGCAATGCCTTTTTATACTGCTGTGTCAACCGCCATCCTGTTTGCATTGTAACCCACATAATGCCTCACCAGAACGCAGCCACATTTATGATCTTAAAGGGGAGGGTCTTTTTACACTCATTCACAATAACCTTTAGTCTCTTCATAAACTTTACAGGGTTTTCCCTGCAATTAGTTGTAATTGTAATCTGAAGTGATGGCAAACTATTTCATAAGATTCTCGAGGTCTAGTGCACACCTTTCTAAAGTAACTTTTCTGTACCTCTCACAATACACGATTATCTGTATTTGACAAATTACCTTGCTTCAGGATGTTTGTTATGTGCATGGTCACTAATGATCCCATAAGAGTTGCCTGTTACTGTTCTTACCTGTTAACGTGTTTTTTGAGTTCTGAATTCGGGCATGATCAGTTATAATGTTCAATTAGTGAAATAAATTGCATTTTTTATCAAGTTTTATTTGTTTACAATGACACAAAGGAACCAATATATTAATTCAATTCACATCCATAAACAATGTCCATCATATGAAATGCATGTGGAATTAAGACCCCAAATCAAAGTAGTTTTAAACTTGGTGACTGGAGCACAGCAATCTAAACGTGGAGATGATGTCGTTGCCCGAATACGCATCACCGTTACCACCTCGTAGCTTTGCGAGTCCCCATCCGACACTCACAACTTGACAGGGCAAAATGAAAAGGAAAAAGAACATCGTCCCCTCTCATTTTGAGAAGCTTCTCACTCTGCTAGTAGTAAGCAGTTCATTTCTCTCTCCTTCTAGAAACTTACTGATCAGTGAACGCACAACACATTTAATTTCTGCTGTAAAACCTCCTGATGGAAGCGTATTGAAATGCAGCAATGGCCTTATCTAACATTCTCCGCAGATGGGAAATCCCATCCAATGTGCAATAATATTAATAAGAAAAAAACCTTTGCAACGTGCTTAAGTTACAGAATGCAGAGGACATGATTTAGTCTAAGATATCTGCTACTTCTGCATCACTAATCACATTCTTGTCCAGCCCCTAAGGACCCAGGTGTCATTACAATATTGCAGAAGAACTGTAAAATCATATCAGGAGCACATCTGTAGTCGGGCACATGCATTCTAGTCCCCTTTCTTTCCTCTCTCAGGGTGTCCATTCAGCAGTGTTGTGTGGGCTTGCAGGCTCCCCTTCGCTTCTATGATCTGCCCGTTTTTTCTAAACCTGCCACAAACTCTGCAGAGCAAATAGAAAACAGCCACCGTCACCACGGTGCAGAAAGCCAGCACATCCAGGAGGTAGTACTGGTAAGCGTACAAGTCGTAGGAAGCAGGGCGCAAATGCAGGGCCCCCTCATGTCTCAGAAGGTACTCGATCCAGTACACAGTCCTGTTCAGAGGGTGCTCGGGATGGTCCCTTAAGATCCTGGAGAGATGGCCTGCCTTTTTCCTGTAGCTGGAGGAGACAAAATGCAGTTTGTAGTTATTTGCCGGCCTCTCAGAAACGATCCTCAATGTGTTCTAAAAGGCTCATATCAGTGTGCTGTTTTCCTGTTCTTGTGTCCAAAGAAAGCAGGCCCTTTCATCAAATGTGTGCTATGGTTTGCAATCTATAGATTTTAGCCATCTATACATTCATTTTCCCTATATAAAAGACCAGAATTATGTTTTTTTTTGTGTGTTCTAAAAGTCCCATGAATTTGATCACTAAAGTACCAGTTGTTAAATTCTATAGTGTGTGTTTTATTCCACAAATGTCTAGCTCCTTATATTGAGCCCCCCCTACAAACATCTGTACCTCTGGACTAAACAGAAGCCTTCTCACTTGAGCATCTGCACCAGGTCCTGTGTGATGTCCTACACCAAGTAGGTGTTTGTGCTTAGTCAGTGTTGTGCTTGGTGTTTTATCCGAGTGCTAAGGCTGCTTATTTGAATGTGTCAGGACTCTGAAAGTAATTTGTGTAGGGGTATTAGGCTACAAAGTGCGTCTTTGCATTTCCTGGTAACTCAGCCCTGTCTGATGAGCGCACCAAACCCAGCCCTCTCACCTAGGTTGGTCCAGGACAGCCCTGATGGCCTGGTAGAAGCGCTCCTCAGTCAGAGCTGCCCAGTCCAAGTAGATGCCCATTCCTTTAGCCTGGACACGAGTGGCGATGTCGTACTGATCACCATATATTGGCATGCCAACCATGGGGACCCCATGATAGATGGCCTCATAAACTCCATTCAGACCACAGTGACTGACGAAAGCCAGAACCTTGGGGTGACCTGGACAGAAGAATCAAAGTTTATGTTTATTTCTCAATTCTTATTTGTACCCCCAGCTGCTTTGTTTACATAAAGTTTCAGTAATTATTGTTATTGTTACTTATGATCTCAGCTTCAAAGTTTAGATGGCATGCAAACATGTCAAGGGACATTGCTTCAGAGATTGCAGAAGTGCTTCTTAATGTCCTTCTATGTCTATGTGCCAGCATGTTCCTTCTAATATCTATGTGAAGCCATGCTTTGATGCAGATATTCCACCATGTTGGTTTCTGTGCTTTGGTGCCGTGTCAAAGCTGTTGGTTGTGAAACATTGAGGTGCTATGCTGTGTAATGGGGCAGCCTCCTCCCAGGCTGTGATGTGGGGGAAGGGTAGGGAGGAGGTCGACTGACACTCACCCAGTAAGTCATTCTGTGGGATCCAGCCCGTGATGTGTGTGTTGCTGCCCAGAGCCTGGGGAGTCTCACCAAAATAACTGGAGGCAAGCAAACAGCAGGTCACAAAACGGGCATGCAGGCCACCACTTAAGCCCGGGATACAGAACAGTGTCCTCTAGTGTCTCTATTTACACCTGTGTCTCAGAACCCTGGACTACAGAGACACGGTTAGTGAAAGTGAGTAGGCCAGAGAAGGCGCACAAGAGATCTTAATAGTGTCATTCGCATCAGTGTGAACTAATGCTGGGAATAGCAATACGATTCTGCCGTATAAGGCCTGAGGATTTTACGCACAACACAGTAGTGTAGAGATTTACAGAAAGATTAACAACAAATAAAAAGCATAAGTAACAAGGACATTTAAGCATTGATTTGACCATTTGTGCCATGTGGCTGTGTTATGTGCAGCATGCGGACCCTGCTTGGCCGTGCACCGCAGGAGAGGTGTTAGCGTTTGTCTGCCGTGATTCTAGTCCGATCAGCTCTGACACTGAAAGTCCTGCTCGTGGCTCTGTCTAAAATGTGTGTGTTTTGAGTTTGGACCTCACCTCCACATGACCTGTTCTGGCAGACGAGCAAAAGTGGCAGCCATCTTCTCCGCCAGGTCCCCCGGCAGTACCTGACCGGCCACTCCCAGAGAGACCAGGACCACGCCCCTCTGTGAACCCTCTACCCAGGAACGCAGCTCCTGACAGCAGACACAGACACCCAGGTGACCCAGCCGAACACACTCCCATTGCACAGCACAGAAGATACGCTTCAATACCGCCGAGTTTCCCCGGTTAACCAAAAGCTAATGTTAAGTCATGATTGAATGCCAACTCTTTCAAATTGACTGCAAATTTGGCTACCCCAAATTACGCAAAGCGTGTATCCATGAGCCAGCAGAACTGTTCAGATTGCTTCAGCAAAGGGAGTCTTATGTTGCAACACTGAACATTTACATTTACCCCACTGTACTGGTAGAATACCCCTTTCCTCAATGCATCGGTCCAAAGATACTAGGACAAAGTGTTGCCTTGTTTTAAAAATAGTGCAGGCCCATCCTTATCTTTAATGACTGCTGTGGTCCCTTTGCTAGAAGGCATAATGTGACATTGCATGTACAGAGTAGTTTCTGTGCAGTGACAGGAACGGGTCTCGTTCTAATTTGCCATTTTCAAGTTCATCCCAGGAATATTCTGTGGAAACCAGGCCCTAAAATGATTTCTATCACTATTGTCATTGAACCACTGTGTTATACTGCAGCACACTGTCATTGTGTACCTTCTTCTGGCAGATAGGCCTTCACTATAAAACACAAGACGACATTATTTTGATAGTATAAAAGGTTAATTGTATGTCAAAAAAACACCTAAAAGGATATACTGTAATTGTTATTGGCCCAGGATAAGGGCGTCTACTAAAAAATATAATGACATTTCAGTAATTTTTTCATTTATTATTAGTCGGGGGTTGGCCATAAGACTTTTTCCCCTGTGCTCTCGGTCAGAATAAATATAATTTAACCTGTGGCAGTGCTGCAGCTGGCCTGGTAAGGATGCCCCCTACGAATTCCACATTGGGCAGCGAGGGCCGGGGGAAGTCCAGCGCCAGGTCCAGGCTGAGCAGGAAGAAGCTGGTATGGGTGACCAGATCCATCATGCTCGGGTTGTCCCTGGCCTCCCTGTCCCCTCGGTGCCTGCGCAGCACGGCCTCGAAGGCAGGGAGGACGTGCCACTGCGCAGCTGCTCGGCCAGTGACCCACACCAGCACGTTCCACAGCCGCTGACCGAAGCCCGAGCGGTCGGTGGTCCGGGAATTGAATTCTGGAACATAGCTGAGGGGCGAGGGGGCTCCGATCTCAGCTGGGTACCAGTGGCTGGGGGACAGCAGGAAATAGGGGACGCCAATTAAGCGGGCCAGGACGTAGCCGCACAGCTCGCTGGGGTCCACCAAGACCAGATCGAAGCCTTCCGCCCTCAGGCGAGACAGGAAGTCAGCGGCACCCACCATCAGCTCGCAGTTTTCTTCCGATCTCTTCAGGATGCCGAATAGCAGCAGGGAGCTTGGACCACCACTCAGGACATCTTGGACTTTCTCCTGCAGGAAGTGGACCTTCCCCTGGCCAGAGAAGACTCCCTTGTAACGCTGCTCCCTGAAGGTGAAGGCCTCAATGCTGCCACCGCCGCCTCCACCACCTCCCGGCCACTCCCGGCCCTCATGCAGGGCAAACACCACCTCGTGCCCTCTGCCCTCCAGCTGCCCCGCCACATGCCCCAGCACACGCAGATGGCTGTCAAACACCAACGGTGGCACAACCAATAGCTTCGCACACAGACACAGCAGTGGGCAGAGAGGGAGGAGAGCCACAGCCACGCCACTCATCTCTGAAGAACAAATACACAGGAATACATTAATATCCATTCAAGTCAATATCCAAGTCAATTTTAAGTCAAAGTTGAAAAAGATCAGAATATTTTACAAAGTGTCTTCACTTAATTTAAAATATTTCACTTTAGCCCTTAGGACCAATGACATATGTCCCATACAGAGGCCAGGTGAATTGTTATGTTTTTGCAAAGCCTGTAAAATATGTGACATATATGTAACTCTGGGTACTTAATGGTTAATGTTTAAATATGCTAATGAGTCACTGGACATGTAGAAGAATGCAGAAATAATCAATTTCTTGTTTTGCATTCAGCATATTCGAGGTAGTTCATTTCTAGAATCCAGTTCAGGATTCACGGATACCTTAGCTTTGACGTCTTTAAACCACCGTTGCTACAGAAGTATGATTGTTCAAAAGCCAGTTACCGGACTGAAGATGTCGCACATTGCGCGTCAGGTTTAATTTAGTTGAATGGGAAAAAAAAAAGGTACATCATGCCACAGTGTGAGCATTTTATATGGGTGTGACATTACATAAGTCAAGGGTGGATCACTTTTGAGAAGTTAAAATGAACACATTGGTAAATGCAATTCATTTCAAGCCATACATTTATTAAGTATTCATTTATTTTATTTTTTTAAGTTTGCAGTATCCGTCTTATTTTTCCACGGATAATTCCCAACGTCGTTAATTTGGTTCTGCCCAGCTTTGCATTACATTGCCAACACCTGGTTTAGGTTTTACAGTAACTATCAATTTAATGCATATACCCAGTTAAGACGAGATTTGTATTAGTGTATTGCTGTGTAGAGTAGTAACAATAGCATCTTCCGATGATAGAGGTAATACATACATAAGAACTGATATTGTCCCTTTACAATGCGCTTGCCTCGCTGTCCATGGTTTAATACATGGGTTGCACATGGTACATCCGCACAAAGCTCAACGATGCACCGGTTTTGGCTCTATGGTCTATACCTGGATTGGTGTCCTGTGCTGCTGAAGCTGCTGCAGGTCCTCACCCCCCAGGTCTAGGTCTCCTTGGCTCCGGTTCCAGCTATGGCAAGTCTCTGCACAACAGATTAGCATCATTTATGAAACTCCCGGTTTGAGCAACCAGCAGCAAGAGCCCAGACCAGGAATGCGGACTAACAGGATCCTGCTCTCGGCTCAGCCGCCCATCCCCATCGGAGGTCCCTATTAAAAAAAAAAAAGACTTTATGGGAGTATGGGATTAAGATAATGACATTAGTGAATAGAGTATAATATAATTACTAGTCAGCTGCATTCCTTTTCATTTTGTAACAAAGGCGTGCATCCAAGATGTTTGAGAGGCACTTGAAGGTCAATGTAAGGGTTACTTCCAAATGTTCCATGAAAACGACTACAAATAATGACGGATTTTGGGTTTGTTTGTTGGTTTGTTTTTACAAAGTACGTCCGCTTTTTGATGAACTTTCCAAGTAATACACTTTTTGTGCATTGCAAATTGGTTACCGCCGTAGTTTTGTGGGCAGTTAACAGACCATCGGACATCTATTTTTACAATATACAGTCGGAAATAACGCATACAGTACTCCCGAATCCCACCATATATATACACCATATATTGCATGCCGTCCTGATCTAGGTCAACCCTGACCCATATAAAGTAATTGTAATAGGAAGTGAGAGGTGACAGTGATGTACAATGCAAGGCACTTCTTTGCAAGAGAAACACTGCCCTCATGTGGACAAAATGGGGCGGTTAAAGTGCCATACCAGCAAAAAACAACACACCCCCTAAAAAAAAAAAAAAGACGACGTTTTTATTGGTGCACCCTGCTCGTACATCTTGAATTTGCCATCATCATAGCCCATTGGGGTCTCATTACCTTACACTGTCAGGAGGACGTCTTTTTTGAATGAGAAAAGGGAGAGAAAAATGGCCAATGAGTTCTCACCGGAAATACGTTTGTGCAAGGGGCCTATATTTCATCATTACCCCCGGAAACAGGTTTGACGTCATTCCGCCACCGGCACAAAATTAATTAACTATACATACAATAGCTACTCATTCAAATGAAACGAGGAAAACTACAAAAGCAGCGTAAGTTAATTTTAGAGTCTTACAAAATCAACCTAAACGTCGTGAAGATGAGCCAAAAACATCGCCCACCGTGACAGGCTTGGATGTTACAGAAGCACAAACTCCCATCGAAACCAGTACCAGTACCAGTACCAGTACCAGTCTCAATCACAATAGATCGATTAGTCGGTAAGTCACACTACTTTTTACCTTGTATCTATAGTGTTAACTATGTGGTGTATGCATTGCTAAGGTTGAGATCGGTGTTAAAAAACAGTCCGTTTTTAAAAGCAGACTACGCACAAATATCTGAAATGACCTTTTATCGCATTGAAAACTTAGATCAAGTGCTGCAAGTAAAGAAAAGAACAATCCGCATCCAAATGAGTAAAACTATTGGGATGATGTTTTCTGGCGACGGTATAGACTGCCTGGCTGCATGTCTTGACAATGAAGAACTGCTGCAGGTTGTGCATTGATTCACCGGCACTGTGGGAAGAAATTGGGAGAAGTGAAATAGTTTGCAGGAGAGGAGAGGCAATCCACAGCAATTCCTCCAGTGATAACCCCCAGTGTTCACAGAAACCAGCACCCGAAAAGCCAGGAAAAGATCATGTGCAACACCTACTGTCATATAAAGCAATTGTGCGCTTCCCTGCTGGCTTTTGTTCCAAACGAGCTTTCAATGACTTAATTGCACCCTTATTTTAACTAATTTCCTAAATCAGATCATTTTAATTATGTTAAATAGTAGGGGTTTTAAGTTAAGTATTACATTGTATAAGAAACGTCTCTTATTAAGGAATCCACTTTTTCTTTTTTCATCAGTTGCTCAATTTAAATTACACAATCTAAGCAACGCTTTGCATGAGAACCCGTTTGAAAAGAGGTCAACACTAACCGATTGATTTAAGCTTCGTCCCTTTCTGTGCTGGGGGCTTTAGTGGCGGATAGGGTTTCTCCGTTTCCAGGCGAAGCTGTGGAAGAAGAAGCTGCGTCTGTTCATTGGCCACTTCGGCCAGGCCATTGAAACCGGATTCATAAGGGATCTGCTACAATGTGTCCACACGAAACGGCTGGAAAAACGCAGAGCTCCGTGTGGGTGTGACATACACGGAAAAGCAGACCTGGCGTCACATGGGATGCAGGCACTGTAAAATGAGACGTGGACACTTTCAGTACTGTCATCCCTGCCCTCCTGTAGCCTAGTACAGTGGTTCCCAAACCCCGGCAGAAGCCCCTCATCAACTGATCCATAGATTACTTAATTAAACCTTCAATTAAGCAATTTAGAGATCAGCTGGAACGAAAACCAGCAGGGGGAGGGTCCAGGAACCACTTGCCTAGTTGAGCAGACAGACAGACAGACACCCAGCAGTGTTAGACAGAAGCTGGGGGGTCTATTAGAATTAAAATCATGAGAGAGGAATGACAATGACACTGATTCATTATACAATTAGCGTTTACATTTAGAATACATTGTATCCAGAAAAATAGGAGAACACGCGTCCATTGGGAGTTGGGATGGTTATTCGACTGATCTGTCCTGCATGTGGTGGGGGGGTGGGTTTGGGCAACAGCACAGAAATAGAAACCAATAAACAAGTTTTATTTAAGCAAGTGCAACTGCAGCTCTGCCGTTGGCAACTTGTGTCAGTCTCGCCGCATGAGGACCTTTCTTTGAAACCAGCGTGATGGTTTATATATAGCCCTCTCTCACGGCCCGTCCTGCCCAATTTCCCGAGCAACACAACTGAGTACAAAGGGGAGATGCATACGACCCGACTTTCATGACACGGGTGAAAATAGTTGAATTTTGATGCACAAACAGGTCGGTTTGCTTAACTGAATCCCAGCACCATGGGGCAGGGAGAAAACACCAGACAATATAGCCGTCTCCTCGATTCTAAAAATACATACAAAAGCTTGATCTCTGTGTCACCAGGGTGCCGATCAAATAACAGCAGCAGGAAAAGGCGATGCTAAAATGTATTCACCCAGACATGCCAGGGGGCAAACGGCTTGGCTTCGGATATGCTTCCTTGCTGGCATTGCAATTCTCCGGAGGTTACATTATTGTGTCGCAAGATCTGCCCGGGGCTATCCGTCTTACAGAGGAAACGAGCTATATTCCAGGTGGGAGGGAAAGTCAATAATCTTCTGCTTTTGCTAGCAATGTGTGATGTTTGTTTTGTCTATTTATAAACGGGCAGAGACACGATATATTATGATGCACTGGTGTGATTCTCAGCAGTAATGGCTTAATACTTATACTGGTCGCTTTCTGTGCCTGTTGTTTATCTGTAGTTAGTGACCGCGTTCGTGTTGCGCAGGTGTCCGCAGTTCTGCGCTGCTCCACCAATTGGATGGGTGGAATCTGCGCAGAACTGCGGACATATGCGCTACAAGAATGCGACCAGGGTATATGCGGGGCCGGGGGTGCGGGTTTCTGCTAGTTTTTGTCCGTCTGCGATGATGTGAAACAAAGTTTGCGACGGCTTCTTAGTGTGTGAGGTTGTGGCTTTGCTCCAAATGGATTTTGGGTCAAGGCTCGGTAACTTGATCCTTAAAACGGATGATATTAATAAGGCAAGAGCATACTAAGGCACACCCCCCCCACACCAAGGACAACTCATGTTGGGTTCATTTCAATACATTATTAGGAACAAAAGTGCATTGACACTGTAACCACAGAGTCCAGAGAGGCGTGTTAAATTGTTATAAATGAACATGACAAGCAGCTGGACCAAAAGCCAGGAGGCACCGAAACGCACCAAGATCTGAGCCATCATCTGGGTTTTTTCCAGTCCAGCTCCTGGTTACTGAATGGGTCTGATTGACCGGATGCGTTTAGTACAGTAGTTCGCAATCCTGGTCCCGGAGGGCTGCGGTGTCTTTTTGGTCAATCCTCTGTGACCTAATTCAAACACTTACTTGATCATTGAATCCAGCATTGTGAGCAGGCGGGGAGTAGAGAGATCCACAAACCCTGCAGTTCTGACTGTGGCCTGTGGCACCAGTGTTGCTTCACCACTTATTTAATAGTTGTCTACAGACTTGGGCAGTGTGATGTATTTCAATGTAATAAAACAGACAATGCTACAAAATGCCACGGGGAAGCCTACACTAAATCATATTATTATTATTATTATTATTATTATTATTATTATTATTATTATTATTATTATTATTTTGTAGTAGTATTTGGGGTTGGGTGTTTTCTTGCAGCTGCTCAGTTTAATGTGGCATGTTGTTCCCCTGTGTTGGATTATTTGCATACACAGATTTATGTAGGGCGTTGTGGATGTATTCATTCATTCATTCATTCATTCATGTATGATTTTTGCCTATGTATTTGGGAGTACACAGGTGTGTGCAATACTATTAGTAACACTACTAATAAGGACATATTCTCATTGGTATGATATGTTCACAGGTTTTACAATCAATTTTAGTTTCACAGTTCTTGACGCAGATGTATTAGTAGTGGTCTTTTCCATGTGTCTACCGGTACCTGAATGACTTCTATCTCCCGAGTTCAGTTCGCCTTTCCCCAGTGGGATGACGACTGACTGGGCATGCTCCGCAGAGGGTGTGTGTGTGTGTGTGTGTGTGTGTGGAGGACGAAGCGTGTCCTCCGCGCATCCCTCCTCTCCCTCGCAACAATCGGGCGCAGAGAAAGACGGGAGCTGTCCGTTTCAGCACCGCAGGCTGGCACTGACAATGCGCGTCCAGACCCGGGCGGGTCCGCGGCGCCCGGCCGTGCTCCGGCTGCTCTGCTCCCGCAACAAAGGCAGCAGCTGCTCCGTGTTCGTGTGAGTCCAGCCCGATCAGCAGCGTGTGGCTCTGTGCGCTGAACACCGGCGTCTCCCGCGTCGCTCCCCTCCCGTCATTTGCGGCTGTGCGGTAAGGCTATAGTGTTACTTTGCTGTTTGTATCCTGCACGGTGTCGCTTAACGGGAGGCACCTTTGCTGGTTGTTGTAATAAAGGGAAATAGGAATTTTGTTGGACCCCCCCCCCCCCCACTGAGAAGCATGTCTTAAAGCTACCGTTTACCTTTCAGCTGCCTATATATTTAATATATGTGTTATGATGTATTATTATTAAAGAACTGATGTATTATTTTGTTCAGATGCTAATTTTCAAACGAACCACTTTAAACTCTTGAGTAACCGAGTAGTTGATTAGACCAGCCATTCCTGACTAGCACTGTGTATTGCAACAGCGTTTAAATGTTTAGGGTAAATTAGGCAGAGAAACGGTCCCTTCCTTTCCTATTTTTTATTCAGACACAAAATATAAGTCTTAAAAACGCTTTAACTACTCTGTTATAGCTCTGCCCAGAAGGGTACGGAATTGTAGACTTCTGCCACCTACATCCCATTCGTTTTATATTAAAATATGTTGGCATATTAAGGTATTCATATTAATGTGCATGCAACTAATCTATGAACATTTCTTTGATTTTTTTAAAGAACATAATGTTATTGTACAAGGTTCTTAAGTTGCATGCCTTTTAAAGCGTAACACTATATCAAGTTAAATATGATTCCTTCCCTATTCCTAGGTTCCTATATTGTTTTTATACAACTGCTTATTTGAACTATATCAGGAAGTATTCCTTGATCACAGTCTGCTGGCTTACATTAATCCTGTTAGTGGCAGGTTTATAAAATAGGTTTAGTTTACTCAGATGGTATTTAGGCCTGCATATCAAAATTAACCCTTAGATTTCTCAGTGGGTTCCTGTTGAAGTCAGGCCATTCTACAAGAACAACAACAACAACCAAATCCAGCTAATTTAATGCTCAGTTGCTAGGGTGTTGACTTGGCCTCCTTCTAGGGAAGATATAACCCCATTTATTCACAACTTTACACTGGTTGCCTGCTACATATGGGATTTATTATAAAGTTTCAATGTTGGTTGAATTTCTCCCCCAAACTCGTGCTCTCTGCTCCTGGTCGTGCCTTGCAGTCTTTTGATGATGGGCTTGTTGCAGTCTCTTCAACAGAACTATGAACAGTGAGAGACGGGGCTTTTTCCTGTGGAACCTACTTCCTTGTGACATCAGAGATCCTGCGTCCTTGTCTGTTTATAAATCTCGCCTAAAGACTAATTAAGCATTAGGCCTATATATTCTGTTTATTGTTTACTGTCTGTTTATTTTATTGTATGTTTCTATGTTGCTGTAAGTTTTTATGCTTGTTTCCCGATCTGTTTAGCATATTGGGTTTCATAAAAATGTTTTATGAAAGGAGCTATATACAATTGTTTTTATTGTTATTATTCATATTGTGGAACTAAACCTCGATTCCCTAACCCCCTGGCTGTACACTGCTAGCCTGTGATCATGGTGTCAGTGTCTGTGATGAACCTGTGTCTGTGGGGGTTATCTTATGCTGTTAGTTCCCTGTAATGATTTATTCAGATGTTGTTGGACGAACCCACTCAGGAGCTCTAAGTACAGTGAAGGGATGTTTTTAGCCCAGCTTGTGGCAAGTGTGGAGCAGAAAATATGTTTTTATCGCTGCAGGGATCGGAACATTTTACGTCCATATTCAGAGCTTCAAGCAAGGGCTCTCAGACTCAATTCTTGAAGGGCTGCATTGCAGTCTCTTTTGGCTTTCATTTCATTCTAGTTATTTTATCTATTCGTAATAATAGATATTATTATAACTATTTTTTTAAAGTTTATATTTAATAACTTAACATTACTTACAGCACAATTCACAGCCGGAGAGAGAGAAGATTTAAATTCATCCAGATAAGTAACTAACTGGGATTTTGGTTAGATTAAAAGCTGGAAGACACTTGTGGCCCTCTGGTAATTGAGTCTGAGACCCCATCATAAACCGAGGCTATCGAATAGATGTCTAGAAGAAAAGAATCAAGCAAAATCTGATTTCTACAGGTCAGAGGGGTACATAGACAATGCTCCCCTTTTGCCCCTAGTTTCTGAGATATGTATTGTGTTTGCCTTGACTTCCCCACTGTACTAGAAAAGTCCTTTGTCTTACTATTATTGTGAAAACTTAGTGGTCTGGAGTCTGAAAATGGCACAATTGCTGCTTTCTCTGAAAGAGTTGTTTATGTGCCACTTGTCATGTTAAGAGATGACTGAAAAAATCAGACTTGAATGTGTGTAAGGCTGTCACACTCCTGTCCTCAAAAGCTAGTGGGTGTTCTGGTATCTTCAAATTCAGTTTTTCTACTGTTGATGATTTGAAAATGGATTCAAGATACCCTCGCCTCCACAGCATCTTAAAACCTGCCGAAAAACTATAAAACGTGTCCAATTTATCAGATGATTAGCCTGATTAAGTACCAGGGGCTCAGCTGGAAGGAAAGTCACCCCTCCCCTCATCCTCCTAACACAGCAACAGCCAGAAGCTTATGGTAGGCACTGCATGAAATTTGGATTTAAATTGTTCTGATGGCTATACACACTAACAAGAGGAACAATTGCATTTGACAAGGCCAGTTGCTCAGATAGAGGGCTTCATAATGCTCTATCTGCTCTGCTAAATTGGATTTTGATGTGAGGATTAAAAAAGGAATTGTAGGATTTTATCTTGACTTCATATAAGTGACTGCATTATGAGTGCTACCCAGAGATGAGCATTATATATAAGTTGTACATACTGTTGAGGACGTTGAGCTAAAGTATGATATGTATGAGGTATGGAGCACATTCAATTTCTGAGGGATTTCTGTACTCTTTAAATTCTGCAGGATGATTAAAAACATTCAATATAATTGTGCTTCTATGGTGGGTCCACTTGTCCAATATTCTAACATCCATCTTGAAACCCTAGTTTTCACCCCAGCCAGGCCATTAGCTGATCGATATTTAATGTGATTGTGTTGGAGACTGGATTTAGATTTCTTGCTGAGAGACTGATACAGGCCAAGCTGGCATGACAGTTTCTCGCTCGCTCGTTTGTCATGTGGTTTGCTGGTTGTCAAGCCTTGCTTTCACAAGTTGAAACAAGTGTAATTCCTTGCTGAAACATTTTCTCTTTTCTCTCCCTCCCACTCTTCTGTAAGTCTCCTCCTACTCTCTTTTCTCCCCCTGGTGCTTCTCTCTTCTCTATTTCTCCATGGCCTTCTTTCTCTCTCTCTCTCTCTCTCTCTCTCTCTCTCTCTTTGACCATCTTTATTAATAGATTTAAGACAACTGTATATAGTTGTTCTGCACATAATACAAACCTCACCTTAACTTTCCTCCCTCCCCTCAACCCATTAATCCCACTGAAACCATACCAAAAAACCTTTGCCTATACCGTGGTGGAGTTGTAGATTGATATATGTCAGTTATAAATGTACATATCCAAGGATATCTCAAATTAGAGGATTTAGTTTGATGGTATTATGGAGTCTTGTCCTATTAAACAAATTGGAATTGTCAAACTTTGCCACAGTGCTTTCATCTGGATGATGGAAAAGTCTGGTTGCATTACATCTACCTCAAGCTCTGCAGATTCAGAGCATTTGTGCATTTTGTACTCTGTCTTATGGCAGGTCAGTCTGTACCAAGGCTTCTTTTATAAGGATTTGTTTCATGCGGTGGTTGCTTTCATCAGTAGGTACCATAACGAATCATGTATAATCACATTCAGTCTCCCTTGTGGATTAATCTCTCCTGGTTTTGGGAAGTAGAAGGGAATAACACCGTCTTCACCGCAGCCATGAGAAACTGGAAGCTGTAATTACTATCAAGGAGTAAGATCGTGATGCCAAACCAGTTGATAAAATTGCTGCGGGGATGACAAATCTGGTGATTCCTGTAGTTTTTCCGTCGTCCGGGAAGTTATGACGGGTAACATTTGAAAAAACGGTGTATGTGCTTAAATTTGATATCCGTTTATATATTTTCGAATGTTGCTTATATGATAGACTCGATCTGGAAGTATGGTCTGTATCTTTAGATGTGTGCCGTGCCATTCATCTCGCTCTACTCGGGTCAGGTCCGGCTGACCCAACTCCTGTGGTACGTACTTCCATAATAATGAATAATGGTTCCTAACTGTAGTCACTGTGCAAGTGGGAAGGGGCTTTAGAAGGTTTAAGATGATATAGAGGTAACCAGCAAAGTTCAGGAGAGCAGACAACCCACATCCTGTCCTCAGCTGCAGGCCCACTGAGCAGAACAGAAGCTTTCCCTCAGCCAGCCAGATTAAGGCAGATATATCTGTCATTGCCAAGCCACTGGTAACGTACTCTGGGTTTGAAATGTTTCGTGAGCTACTTTCCGATTCTGAAGCTGAACTTCTAGGTGCATGATGAATATGCAAACGCACGATTCTAAACTTGAAAGCAACAGTGATCCTGAGATAACATGTCTGTAACAAAGCACGAAAGGAGAGATGAAGCAGACACTGACAGGTCTGTATTTGGGAGTTTGGAACAGATGCAGCCAGTCAGGCACGACACTGATATGTCAATAATCAGTGTGGAATTACTGTGGGATGCAATTTTGGTCAACATCATGTGTATGAATATTGCAGGACAGTCCAATCACTCGCCCAGTAAGTCTTTTGGTAATAGCAGATCTGTATTTATTTACTGGAAATCAATGCCGAATCCAATTCATTGCTTGTACTTAAAAAATCAGCGGTTAAAATGATTTTTGTTTTTTTTGTTTTTTACTTTTACATCATTTTTTTTTTCCTTTTCAGTTTAAGAACACACAACCTCATATTGTCAAGCATCTGACAAGCTTCCCAGTTCCAGTTCTTGGCAGATTTCTTCGCTATACTTTCTGAGGAGAGGAAGAGTTAAATCGTTGAAGTTTAGAAGGGGGTGGGAGATGTGTCATATGCACAATGCTGAAAGGTTTCCCAGTGGAATTAAAAGTTAGTCATTCTTACTGTGCGGCATAAAGATTGCCAGTCTGGGAGCCTAGCTGTTTAGCTTTACATTGAATAAAACAGTCCTGGCAAAGACGTTTTAAATCGGGCCAAGCTTCGGAGTACTGATGGGAGGGTGAACAGACTGCCCACCATTTGTTTCGTCCTGAATTCCCGGCGATGGACAGCATTAGCATTCTGTATTTCTGCTGCTTTTACATAATGTCCGGGCCCATAAAAATTCATAGACTTTTTAATTTATTGCAGATGGAGCCCTTTCGCACTACCCAGGCAGTATTGATTGATCTGTGGTAAATTAAGATGAAACCTGTTAAAGCTGTACGTCTCTTGTTTACAATTGAAAAGCCACTTTCGTGCTTTTCATTAACTAGAGTACTCTCTTGCTCCCCCCCCCATTCCCTCCATTCCTTATTGGTCTCCTCATCTTCCACGCGTTTGATTTTTAATGAGGCTGCTGCAGACCACTCGACGAGTGTGAATTTTGTTCCTCGCTGGGGTATGACTGGAATGATATTAAAATGAAATTAAATGAATCCTCCCTCTTAAAAAGAATCTATTTGATCATAAGCAGCTTCACCAATCCTTCCCTTCAAACATTCGAATAATGACTGGAGGCTTAATGGACGATGAAGACAAAATCACGGATATAAAAACATTGCCGTGGACTTTAAGCATTGAGCCGTCAAAGCCTCTCCAAACCAGTACCATCGATATTACTAAATAGAGTACTTTGAAGAGTCTAGTCTTGGTGAAAGCATAATTCTGGGGATCATTTTGGATGGAGTGAATATGGATATTTATCCTTTGGCCAACTTTTATCCCGACCCCTGGTGAAAATGTAACTTCCACAATGATCGTTCAAAATGATTTCACTAGGTGCAACATGAGATTTGTACATCATTGCTATATTGGGATATATGTTGTTAAGCTTTAATGGTTATTAAAAATATTAATTTTGCAGGGTGCGAGTGGGAGCAATATGTAGGGGGTATCTGTGGCAACCAGACTGTTTACAACAAAAATTATATATATATCTATACACATAATAAAATACAAACACAAATATGACCCAAAAAGTGTCCAACTATAATGAAAAGCTATCATTTGCAGTCTCATCAGGTCTGATCATCTTCAAAGGCCACATAGTCTGTAGCTTTAACTATGGATGAGTTTTACTCTTCTGTGTATTTATAATATTATGATTAGTATTATTGTTTGTCATTATGCAGGATATTGTTTGCTATTTGACATTAAGGAAAGCTTGGAAAAAGGTACGGCAACCACTTCACAGAGTTCTGTGAGACATGTCACATTTATGTACATTGTTGACAGCAGTTTTCTATTTGTGTATCGCCGTCATGTAAGTTTCATCCACTGTTCTGTTTGTTCATTCGTTCCTTGTCAATCTGTTTTCTTGCCTACAGAATGATTGCTCCAGTCATTATCTGGATTGCCTCAGCCTACTTGATATGTTTCTCATATACACATTTATTTTTTCAGATTGGCTGGTTTCCAGGATGTAACTCGAGGAAAAAAAAAAATGGCGTCATGGATTATTTTATTGTTAATTTTCTCCAGATAGGTAGTGTTGTTCTGCTTGTGAAGAACAATGTGAGCATAATCTGAATATATACCAGTGGGCCTGTTTTGATTTAGTTTGGTGTTCTCATTATACCAGACCTCCTGATATGCAAGACATATCTCTGAGAAGCTGATCAGATGGAAAGTTGCAGATTTGACGCTGTGTGGAAACCTTGAATACAAATTTAACACGCATGAACCCAATGAAACGTAAAGGTTCGAAGCAAGAAATTGTTAATTAAGACGCTGTTATCTAGAAACACTCTTATTGTAATCTGACTTTACAGTCTGAGAGCAAGTCAAGACACAACCTCCGCTGTCAGTTGCTTCAATGTGCAGAACAAAGGCAGCACTGTAGCAAAAGCTTCGAGATGAGCATGAATGCAAAACCTTCATAAGCTGCAAACACTCACTTTTCTATGATCACGTCCCGTGCGCAGTTACCACCGCCTCGCTCACTTCAGAGACTTTAAACAGATGATTGACTATATATATCTAAGGCCCTGTGAAAATCACTTGTTTTTCACACCTTTTTGTACACTCTTCTCCAGCTGCAACACCTGACAAAACAGAGGAGAGAAAACGAAGCTGTACTTTTGCATTTTAAATCAGTCCGTATATACCCGCATCAGGTGAGCTGTATTGCAGTGGCTGATTGAGTGACAGATCAGTCAAACAAGCGCCTGCACTTCCCCCGTCTTTTCCGAGGGCTGTGCCAGTTCCTCATTCCTCAGTGTGGACTAGAGTGGTGTAATGTGGCATAATGAATATCATTAAAAAGACATTTTATTGACTTTTCCTTCGGCCATGCTGACTCCAGCTCCCTGTACGGTTCAGCCCCTCTGGTCTGCTGGCTGACATCCACCACACAGTTAGTGTGGGGAGGCCATCTTATAATTCAGTGAATCAGGCTGTCAGTCTCTCAGTCGATCAGTCCGTCCATTTGTCCGTCTGTCCGTCTGTCTGCCAGTCCGCTCTGTGGAAGTCTTTCTCTACGGAGAGAGAAAATAAATAAAAAAGCCTAAGTATTGTTCTTTCTCTTTAATTTTGCATTTAACAAAACCTTCTTGCAGAATCCTTAAATATTTAAAAACAATAAACCCTGCCAAGGAAGGAAGACATAAAAACATATGCATCTTTCAGAGAGACATGGGCTTCCTGTCATGCTTTGAGCCTCAGGGACATGACAGAGGAGCTGCTGTGTGGGCCGGAGTGCTTGCTAGTAATGCTACAAACCCGCCGATGCCCAGCCGGTTATAGAGTGGACTGCTGTGTGGTGACCTGCAAACTTCAACCCCAGCATTTTGTTTGTGCTCATTTTTATAAACCTCAGTGTGTGTCCTCCTGCCCATCACATGGATTAGTAAATCCAATCCTCATGGGCCCACTTCCTCTAGGTTTTATGGCTACCTTTTAATTAACAACTTGCTAAGACCTGGAGTGAACAGGTAATTTGGTTTCTTATCCTAATAATGGGATACTGAGGTAGGAATGAAAACCAGTATCCTCAGTATCCCTATGATAGTGCCAGGGCTTGTCTTGAACTCCATGCTGAGGACTTTCACTGACTTTTTCTTTTCTTTTAAGATCTGCCTTGGATCACTCAATTCAAACCTGTATTAATGCAGCAGCATCTGATTGCCTGCCACACTGGGGCTGCGTGGTTACATTAAAATTGAGGTTAATAGAGCAATTTAACACAGCGACTTATATAGCGAGATTAATTACTTTTTTTCTTTTTAACAAAAAAAAAAAAAGACCCTAAACCTCTTTGCCAAATGCCTTCATCAGTGTGTCTCTGCAGTCGTGGAGCCTGTATCATGAACTAATTTACATTGATATTTCCAAATGAGCTATAAATCCAGGCCATTGCATGTAATGAATTACATACGCAACAGTTTCTACAATGACTAGTAAAATCACTCCATCCTTCTGAACCATCAGTGGTTGACCAGAGTGTACCTTTTACATTTTTTGGTTAATCGTGCCAATCTTAACAGATTTTTGAGCCGTCCTTGGCTTAGGCGGCGAATTGGACATCATCATCGTGGCCAACTGGGCCCCAGCTGTGACTCACTGTACCGTCAAATGCAAGTCTTGGGGTGATTCTGTACAATGATATTTGCAACACTGTCTTTTTGCATTTAGAGAGCAGCTGGCTGGGGTTAATGTGCGGCCCTCACTTTGAGCGGCTCTCCAGGAGCTGTTGAACGGGGAATGTCACCCACAAGAATATCGACCCTTTGTGTAGCTTTTGCATATGAAGACGCACCGATTTTTGTAGCATTTGTGTGCTTTGTGATGTTTGTAACCAAAACAAAAACGGGAAAGTGTAACTAAGCACTGAAAATCTTGTATTCCCCCTGGTGTCCTTACAGTGGCTAAATCTCTCAAAACGAAACGTCTGCTGTATGCTCTGAAATGAACAATGGGAAGCAGTAGGGATTAAGCCGGCCTGTCCTGTGCCGGAGAGTAGCAGCAGGGATTTGGGTGACAATGTTGTGAAGTTTGAGAAGTCTGGGTGTTTGCTGGGGGGGGTGGATGAGGTGGCGGCGCTAAATTGGGATTTGCCTTTTGTGTTTTAAAGCGCCAAATCACATCTGCTGGGCCTTTTCCTTTATCCTGTAGGGGAAGCCCATCAATGGCTTTCCTCTGACCTTGTTCCTTCAACAGCCAGTGACAGCTAAACTATTCACTGCCATCTGTCAGCCCAAACAGACTACTTTACACTGCTGGGGAAGAGGGGGGGCGGCAGTGAGGCATGGTGATTGGTCGTAGCCGCTGCTGGGGGGTGTGCTTGGCCGTGATTGACTGGCTGGCTGGGCAGAAGGAGGAGGCTTGGATTGGAGTCAGTCTGTGAAGGAAGGAAGGAAGGAGGAAAAAAAAAAAGGCAGTCTAAGTCTTAGAGGAGGCATAAATACAGTATGGATGAGCCGGCGGAGGGGACAGGGGGAATGAGGGCCCGAGAGGGAGAGAGACAGCGATGGAGAAAAGGGTCTATTCTCCCTGCTACAGCTCCCAAGACCGAAGCTGCTTTCTGTGAATAACTCCCGTTTCGCAAGATGAGGAATTCTCTAAGGTAGCACAATGAGAGGTGTCTGGACTGCCGGTGTCGTGTGTGTGTGTGTGTGTGTGTGTGTGTGTGTGTGTGTAGGGCGATGGCGAGAGGGGGGTGTCCAATTAGTCTGAATGTAGAGAAGTAGGGCTGTCTGTCCTGGTTAAGAGTGTCTCTCTGTGTACTCATGTTTAGGTGTCCATTTCTGCTTTCTTGTTTATGTACTTTGGTCTATCTTTGGCATTTGTTCTGATCTGCTTTTGTCAAACTTTTTATGTTTTTTGTCTTGTCTTGTGTTTTATTGTCTGGCTGTGCCAATGTGTGTGTGTGTGTATGATGCAGTCTTAATAGGTGTGTCTAGATTGTACAGGTTTGCTTGTGTACAGAGGTTTAACTGCAGGTTCCTCTTTGGTATAAATACTTAATGTTCACAGACTAGTGTGAGTGTTCTTTACGCTGCATCGGTGTACTGGTGACAGGGATATAGTGCTTGAATCTGTCTGTTTGTATGTCCTGTGTGTGTGTAAAGCGTGTGCAAGTGTATGTTTAAGAAGTCCGTGTGTTTAAGATCAACTTCTGTTATATCATGTGTACCTTAAAACGACACATCGGGGATGTTTTTAGAGTATTGTAAGACCGCCAATAGGGAGAGTTCTGCTAGACATGCAAGGACTGCTAAATAGTAAACAAAAATATGTGGCTAAGAAAACGTGCAGGTTTGTTGTACGGCTTGATTCTTGTAGGAATACAGGTTTATAAAGTAAACATGGCAGTTCTAAAATTGTTTTCATTACAGGCACGGAGATTTGAAAGTACTTTATTTGCAAAATACAAAATATTTTAAACCAATTGAAGGCCATATGCTGGATTTATATATGGATGTATATATGCCGAATGCACGAGACCTCTTTACTACAGGAAAAGCCAATTACATTTTTGGGGGTGTATTTGAAGGGGAGAAACACATATTGAGAAACAACCTCCAGTCCTAATCTTCCGAAATGATCTAAGCCTATTTGTATGACACTCCTCAGCCGTTTATTTCAGGTTGTGGGACTATGTCTGGCACCACTGACGCTAGGAGACAAATGCCTGTGTGAATCTAGGTGGCCATGTGTCTGTGTGTTGTATGTACGGCTTGGCTTGGCTTTGTTTAGGCACCTTCTCTGGGCCGAGTGACTGTCACTGGGTGACACCTCGCGGGAATGTGCAGGGGGTTTCGGAGTCATTTGACACGTTCAGTCACCGGGCGAACGGGAAGGTGCAGTGAGACGGGGGACAGCGTGCGTGACTCAGAGCAATGGAAACTTGATTAGTACACTGCCCCTTGATTTTTCCATTGAATTAAATAGCACTGCCAATCAGGTCAAATGTCAAGCTAGGTTATGAATCCGACAGAGAAACAAGCCGTGTGTTTATGTGCGGGTGTGCGTGTGTGTTAATCTGGTCTGGTCTGGTCTGTGTTTTTTTTTTTTGTGTGTGTATGTCTCTGTTTGGATGTGGGTGCTGTATTTGGGACTGCTAGTCTGCTACTGGATAAAAAAATCTATTAATCGATCAATCAAAGTGAAAAATGTACAGTAAGACACCAGGGAAGAGCAATGAAATGGAGTTGTTGTTCATCAATTGAAACGTGTGTATGTGGAGGATGTGCTATTTCAGCTCAAGCAAATCTAAATGGCTATATGACCCCTTTTTTCCCTTGATATTATTTGCTCACTATTAAATTTGCAGTCGATATGAAGATCTTGGTTTTGACTTTGAATGGCTCTGCTCCTTCATACTTAAACCCGTTATTATCCACTTAATCTCCAGCTGTCCACACTCTGTGTTCAACTGATGGCAGTGTCTGTATGTTCCCGAGACTGCTGTGAGCAGGGGGTGTAGACTCTGACTGTGCCACACCATTCTCGTATTATATATATCTCAGCTTTTTATTTGTTGTAGGTGTGTCTGTTTTGAAGAACCGTGTTTCAAATCCTGAATGATGTTGCTGCTGCTGTTGTTGTTGTTGTTGTTATTATTAGTAGTATAGTATTAGTAGGAGGAGGCTTAGTGGTACTAGTAGTGGTGGTGGTTGTAGTAGAATGTAAATTAGCCTCCAACCTTTAAATACAGGGCAACTTACATGTTTTGTTAATCGCTGCCATAGACTGTACTTACATATCCACAACATCACAAGCTCTTACAGTCTTCCTGCAAAAAGCCTTCCTCTTGGCCCCATATCACTTCCCGAAATCATCTAGATTAGCCTTCTGTGACAGGGACACCAATAAGAGAGCTCAACAAATCAAAGGTGGAGAGAAAAACAGCACAGAATGCGAAAGGTAAACGTTTACAGTCAGAACAAGACAAAGGTGTGTAAGTGAGACAGGAGGAGAAATGTCACACAAAGGCAGAGCAGTGTGTAACTGCGTACTTCTTCCCCCCCACCCCCCATTGTGCTCCCTGGTTTCTGTTTTTCTCTACTGTATTTAGCCTTGAGATGCGAGTCACAAAGCAGATGTCAGTGAAAACAGGGGGAGGGGAGAGGGGGGATGCTACACTGACACTGAGACACGGAATAAGGCTCCTTCATCACACAATCTCACACGGTTTTGTCATGTGTAATTCATACAGGGAAAAGGCTTCGATATCTGTATCTGTCGTGGGACAGTTGCTAGTCCGAAAATTAGACCAGAGCAATTCAGTCCAGCGGCCAAGATCCCTTCAGACTGCATTATTGTGGTGCAGCCATTCCTCTTCATTGTCCAGTTCTCTGTCATTGCGCTTCTGTCTCTGGCTCGGCTGTCTTTAATGTGATTTGAAATTGGTGGGAATTTCTCACTCAGAGTCCTTTCTGATGCATATTCTTACAAGGAGCCCATTGAGTAGTGATGTGTGAAACTCCTAAGATCACTTCAAAGCGATGTTTTCCTGCCATTGTCCAGCACTGTAGTTCATTTGTTCTCTCTAAGGACGTCTCTCTGTGTGTTTATTGCGGTGATGGACACACCGTTGTTTCTTTATGGGAACGGTTCCAGTAACACTTGACTTGCTTCTATTTATTTTGAATGTCAAACCTTAAAATAATGCAACCGCTGTTTTCAAAAGACTTCTGAAATCATCTCACCCATGGTTATAAATCTCATTAAATGGAAATCATCTCACTCATGGTTTGAATCAAGTGCCATCTGTCAACCTGTCTTTTGAATTGGGCAGTACACAAACCTATTGAAATGAAGAAAACAATGTAAGGCTACCAAGATCGTTTATCAATTGCCTGATAATATCCTGTGCTAATTGAAACCCAAACCACCAGCTGATTTAATTTACTGGTCTTGCCAGCCAGCGCATGTGCCGCTTTTAGCTGAGGTGTGTGTGTCTGTGTGTGTTGCTCGAAAGCAGTTGCAACACGGCATACTCTTTGACGGGGGGAGCTGGGACAGCTGTCTTAGCAGGTGGGAGGTGAGATTGTGATCTTTTTAGCAGGAGCAGCATGGTTTGGGGTTGAAACAATTATAAATAGTTTTCTAATGTTGTACATGCGATCTAGTAGTATCATTAAATCAAGTAATGTGCTACATATACAATATAACATTAAAAACTGTATTAAAATGGGTGTGGGTACAAGGTTCAAAAACCAGACCTGACAGAAAAGGGTTAATGTTTCCTTGAATAGCTCCAGCACATGACAGATCCACCAGCGCACGGTCCCTGTCTCTGGGCCGCCACTGATATACAGCTGTCTTGTGTCGGGAAGCTGAGTATTTGACAGTTCCCTTACACAGATCAGAAAATAATTTGGAGATCCCAGCAATCTTCCTCACAGACCTTGTTCCTTCTCTCCTGGTGCCTCCTGCTTGGATGGTTGTCTACTTTTCTCACTTGTGATTCTTCCTTTATCTTCACTTTTTTAGAAGAAACTTCAGGCACGATATTTTGAGCCACGTTTCTTTGTCTTTTTGAATCTCAGCATCACAGTGTTGCTACACCACCTCATGCCATTTTTGTATTGTTTACAGTGCTGTTTGTAAATACATATTTCGTATTTCTTAAGGGTGACATTAGTCTCTGTCATGCTGAAAAACACACTTAATGGGGAAGTACCAGACACCCCCAATGGGTTTGTAATGCTTCCCTCTCCCCTGCTGGTGCAGAGGAGCTGGGGAATACAGTGTTGTTGGATAATATGTTATAGTTGGGACATACTGTCGTAAATCTGATCAGCTATGGGACCGGAAAGCAAGAGTCCTTAAATTAGTAGAGGACGTAATTCCACACTGATCAGTTTAAACGCTTCCAGTGTCAAGTAGCAGGCAAACCTTGTTTACGTGTCTTTCACAAGGCATGCTATAGCCCTTTTATTGAACCCAGCTGAACTCGAAGGCTAATGTTTATTCTTTGCTGATATATTTATGTTGTCGCATTCTTTGCACGTGTAGAAAGTCAATTGATTATTACTATCTTTCTAGTAAATAAATTACTACTATCTTTCTGTCTGGCTCTATATTCAAACTTCCAATATCTTGTCATTTTATATCTGGTGCAAAGGGTCGTGTTCTTATCTTTGAATTCCTCTGGAACAGATCGCTGAGATCTCAGTTTGTTAGCATCTCTTTGAAATAAACCTGAGGATGTGTACCGTACATCAACTAGGACAACGTTTGCACTGCCATCTTCCTGCCTTCTTAACTTCGCTCCACTGCCTGCCAGAGAAATACTGGATTGATTTTGAAGATTTTGTTGCTGACTTACAAGAGATTAGTCTGCCTTTCTCCATCCTGCATCGGGGATTTGCTCTCAATTTACACCACTTCTGTGGTTCGTGCCAAACTCCAGATTGCTTACCCAGGGGTGACGGAGTCTTGTGTTGTAACTTGATTAAACATTGGTATGCTCTACCCTAATACATTAGTGTCTCGGAGGAAATTGAGTTTTAGTTTTGTTGTTTTTGTTGGTACAGTTACTCAACATTGGTTCAATTCCTGTGTTTTATTCCTTTGCTGTCTATATTTATGTATTTATTGGGATGAATTCATTATTGTCTTCTTTTTGTGACCATTCCAAGTTGAGATCACTAATTGTTCAAACATCTGCATGTGGTGGGGGGACAGCAAAAACATGCCCCAAAACGTGTGCGGCATTGGTGTGAAAACTGTGGCAGCTCTGAAAACACTGCAGAGCTCACAGGCAACTGGGTGAGAGACACAAATCCCTCTTGAATGACGACCCAACCCAACCATATTCGTCTGTAAAGGAATGTTTTGCTTTTTTTTTTTTTTTTTTTTTTATGAAATATAGTTTGCAGTGCAGATGCATCTTCCCTGACCAATTATCTGTCATTACCACATAAAATATCAAACATTGCTAGCGATTTTGTTTTTATTTATTTATTTATTTATTTTATTTTATTTATCAATATCAAAAAATCTCAAGGGTTTATTTTTAACCACACCGCAGTGTTCAGAATACGTAACTTTGTTTAGGTTTGCTGGCTTTCAAACCCGGTTTAAACTTAACTGCTTTTTAAAACGGTCTTCTTAAACAGCTTGCACATTGCTTTAATCCATTATCCTTTCAATGCATGTTTAAAAGGCATTTATATAGATGGTTGCATACCAGAATTCACTTAACCCCCTAAATCCCATTCTGCAGTGACTAGATACTTAATGTTGCACTGCACTCACTGACCAGGAAAGTTGCAATATATCAAAAACTCTCTTAAAACAGGCAAAGTACTGGAATGGAAGCCACCGACCATGTGTAAAAGTAAGACGTGGACCATCTGTTACGGTTCTGTATGTTCATCCCTGGAACAGTGCCAAGGGACATGCACGTGCTATATAAGTGTTGAAGTGGTTATACCTTGTGTGGCCTTGACGGGTCAATCCACCCATTAGATATAGAGCTAACTTCCGACCTGCTCATACCACCCAGCTGCTTGGAGATGGTGTAGGCCCCAGTGCAGGCACCACGAGTCTGTGAGATGTCAGTCTACAGCCCATTCTTGTCTGGTTTCATTTATGTAAGCCCCCATAATCCTGTTATTGCTCTCTGGTGTACGTGGGAGCTTTCCTCTGTGTCGCTGGCCCGTGGCTTGGGTCAGCTGTCGTGTTTTATTTCCCCTCTGATCCTCCCCAGTCAAATTGGTCGAATTAAAATTATTCCTGATGAAACAAAACAGCAGAAGTGAGAGATGAGCTGATTTACCTTTTTGTGTTCATGACTCTGGTAATAACCACGACTGACCGCACTGTAAGCTGAGACCCCCCTGAACTGATCACCTCCTTATCTTAACTCTTAATTTTTTGAGGGGGAGGAGGGAGTCTTAAGATGTTTGTGCTGTGGAAAACAAAATAAAACCAGAAGCATTCAAAAGATCATCAGACAGAGTTGGAAACGTCTCAGACCGCGAGCATGAGCTGCAGTGTGTTTTGAGGTTCAAAAGCCACGGCCGCTCATGCTCGCGGTCTGAGATGAGAGGGATGGCCCTTGGGGGCTGGAGAGAGCAGCTGTGTGGATGAGGCTCTGTGACTGTAGTCAGGGGCTGCCCTTGTCCTACCAAATCCCAGGAGGGCAAGAGATCAGTGCGCTTCCACTCTGTGCATGGGTTTTGTCTCCATTTGCATATGGCGGCACTCCGATTTAATAAAGTTACACTTCCCTCTGCAATCACAAGCTGCTTCTGAAAGTCTATTTTTAGCCCTAATCACAACTGTGAAATTTCATACTTGCCAACTTTTTGCGATTGGGAGAGACAGCCCAGCACTGTCTGAGTGCATCTCTCCTCTACCCGTCCCACGGGTGTTTGGAATCGGTACAGATCACAAGATTATTTTTATAATGAGTTTGTGTTTGCTGTATGTAAAAGTACATATTGTTGACTGGCTTGTTAGATTTTTTCCATTTGTTCTTGCTTGGTTTGTGTCTTTTTGATTGTTGTGATGAACCGTTGAAATATAGAATGTGACGGGCATCGAAGTTCCCCAAACCATTATTTCGCTTGACTGAGTTAAGTATTGGGCATATAGGGAATGCACAAGCAAATATATTTTGGTTCTATTATTTATTTGATGCACAATGTGAGCTAATATTGACAGAAACTTTAAATACAAAAAATACAAATAAAATAAAATGGTTTAGTCTATAACAAATAACTGGCCTCCAAACCGTATGCAGTGTAATTAATGTTACACTCAGAGAATAGATACACAGGCCCCTGGACATACAGGCACCGCTGTCCTCAATCTGTTGTATTCAGGCAAATGATGGCAGTTAAGACTTTCAGCTGGGTACAGAAAACAGAAAATGTCACCATAAAACAAACATGTATGAGAAACATTTCTGACATGAAGGTAAATAGTGAGTGAATAGTGAGTTTTTTTAATTTGAAGAACAGTTGCGTCATTTGAAAGTAGGCCTAAAGACTTTGGGTCTTATTAATAATTGATGAAGATATGGTTGGGAGAGATGCATTCACTTAGCTCTACCTTCATCTTCATATACAGTATATATAATTTTATTTAATTTACTAAATGTTCATTGCACTGGATTCCTGAATAGCGTGGACACGGGTGAACAACTGGGGGAAAGGTTCAATTCCTCCCCATTTTGAATTCCTTTTTTAACTAGGATGGACTCTGTACTTCTAGCTTACCACAAAAATGTTTTTTGAGTGCCCTCCACCTCAATCCATTCCCGGGATCACTCTCTCCCACTCCCACCATGCTTTGCTGCTAAAGCTCTGATCTGGATTGATGTCACTTCCAATCACCAATTGTCAGGATGGAAAGGGTCGGCTGGGTTAGGGGAGGGGGGTCGGGTTGCGCACTGGTACATGTTTACAGTTGGATATTAAGCAGTTCTTATTTCGTACAACATGTCAAATGTTAAAGCATCTTAAATTGTCTGTGTGTGTGTCTCTGTATATACATATCGGTGCTGCCCAACTTTGTGCCTGGAGAGCCACATCCTGGAGGTCTATATTTGAAGATCTCTAAATCATAATTTGATGCATCCCTTGAACACACGGTATTTAACTGCTTAAGCCTAGTAATGGAATCAATTAAGTGGTTTGGATCACACAAAAACCAGAAGACACGGTGTCTCTCCAAGACCAATAGTGTGACTCAGGTGTTCCGTGGTGCGTTCGAACAGTCTGGAACAGTCTGCTTGTTTACAAAGAGAAAAGTGGAGCAGGTAAACAGTGGTTGTATCACAACCCATTCTGGCTTCACCTGGGAACAGGGTAGTGACTGCTGATCAGGAGATAGGTCAGCCTAGCTCAGAGAGGGGAGTGGCAAAGTATATTGAGTGATAGAACGGAAGTGAGAGTGGATCTAGTTATTCTCTAAAAAATAGAAGACTGATAGGGAGTGATGCTTTTTTTTATTATTATTATTTTTTTGGTCATAAAAATGTAATAATTTTATTGGAATGTGTTTTTTGCAATTATTTTATTTATTCATTGGATTGTGCTGCTAAATTCCTGATCATTTGAGCATGTTGCATTTCGCCAGGGGTCAGTGAAGTTGAAGTTGTGTCCCTTCCCGACACCTTGGCTCCGAGTTGCTTTCCTGTGTGGTGACTCGCATTCGCTATCGGAGAGGGGAGAGGGATTAGGGATTAGCCTCCTGGCTTATCTGTGCTAAACCTGCCATGAGTTGCTCGCTCTTCCCCTCCTGCTCCACTGCCTCCCACCCCCTCACAAATAATCCCTGGCACTGTGGGCTTGACACATTTTAAATGCATCCTCAAATTACCATGATTTCTCCCAAGCTCAGTCGATTTTCACTGTTCTTTTTGTTGCTTGGTTGCCTATACTTGGATTTGTTCAGTTTAATTGGTGTAGATGTTTATTCCTCTGCTGCTCAGGATTCCCAGATATGTATTTTCGCTTGTATTATTCTGCTCTGTATATGAACTGCCAAAGATAGTGCACATAATGATATTGCTAGGATTTTCTTAGATTTTTGCCACTCCATTTACCCTTATACAACAACCCACACAAATTCAACATATAAATGGATATATGATACAATTGTGGGTGGGGGGTGCATATGAATCTGATTTAAAAAAAAACAAAAAAAAAAACATTTTTGACAAATGATAAATAAGTCGGTTCAAGCTATTTGTTTCTTCAGCCCACATTGTGTAAGACACTGAGCTCATTTAGGACCATACGGGCTTAAAAAAAAAAAAAAAAAGACATGGAAGTTGCTATTTTAGAGAAGCGTCCGCCATGTCTTAAAATTCTCAGAATGCATTGACTACATAAGACCAGTCTAAGGAAAGACTGTTTTATGCAATGGTTTAGAGTGTCTATCATTAGTATGACTAATTATGACAATTATGCTAAGACAAAGACTTAGTCTATGTTTATGCAACTGGCACCTGAATTAAATATTACTTCTACTTTTGCCCCTCTTGCATCCTTGTTTTAGTATTACTCAGTTTCATAGCAGACTTACAATTGTTACAGTATATCACATTATTTTTACCCATTTATACAGCTGGGCATTTACTGGAACAATCTAGGTAAAGTGCCTTGCTCAAGGGTACAACAACAGTCTCTCACCTGGGATTGAACCCACGGCCCTCCACTCCACCTTACTGTAAAGTAATAATGCTTTCAAAAATAGACATGTTAATAGATTATATTTATCAATTAACTAAATGCAAAGTGAGTGAACAGAAGAAAAATCTACATCAAATCAATATTTGGTGTGAACACCCTTTGGCTTCAAAACAGCATCAATTCTTCTAGGTACACTTGCACACAGTTTTTGAAGGAACTCGGCAGGTAGGTTGGCCCAATCATCTTGGAGAACTAACCACAGCTCTTCTGTGGATTTAGGCAGCCTCAATTGCTTCTCTCTCTTCATGTAATCCCAGGCAGACTTGATGATGTTGAGATCAGGGCTCTGTGGAGGCCATACCATCACTTCCAGGACTCCTTGTTCTTCTTTACGCTTAAGATAGTTCTTAATGACTGTCGCTGTATGTTTGGGGTCATTGTCATGCTGCAGAATACATTTGGGGCCAGTCAGATGCCTCCCTGATAGTATTGCATGATGCATAAGTATCTGCCTGTACTTCACAGCATTGAGGAGACCATTCATTCTGACCAAATCCCCAACTCCATTTGCAGAAATGCAGCCCCAAACTTGCAAGGAACCTCCACCATGCTTCACTGTTGCCTGCAGACACTCATTCATGTACCACTCTCACAGCCAGATATTTAAAATTTTGACTCATCAGTCCAGAGCACCTGCTGCCATTTTTCTGCACCACAGTTCCTGTGTTTTTGTGCAGAGTTGAGTCGCTTGGCCTTGTTGCCACGTTGGACATATGGCTTTTTGGCTGCAGGTCTTCCTGAAGGCCACTTCTGACCAGACTTCTCTGGACAGTAGATGGGTGTACCAGGGTCCCACTGTTTTCTGCCAATTCTGGGCTGATGGCACTGCTGGACATCTTCCAATTGTGAAGGGAATTAAGCATGATGGGTTTCTCATCTGCTGCAGTAAGTTTCCTTGGCCGACCACTGCGTCTACGGTCCTCAAAGTTGCCAGTTTCTTTGTGCTTCTTCAAAAGAGCTTGGACAGCACATCTGGAAACCCCTGTGTGCCTTGAAATGTCTGCCTGGGAGAGACCTTGCTGATGCAGTATATCTACCTTGTGTCTTGTTGCTGTGCTCAGTCTTGCCATGGTGTATGACTTTTGACAGTAAACTGTCTTCAGCAACCTGACCTTGTTAGCTGAGTTTGGCTGTTCCTCACCCAGTTTTATTCCTCCTACACAGCTGTTTCTGTTTCAGTTAATGATTGTGTTTAAACCCACATATTGAATTGATGATCATTAGCACCTGTTTGGTATAATTGTTTAATCATACACCTGACTATATGCCTTCAAAATCCGACTTTGTGCAAGTGTACCTAGATGAATTGATGCGGTTTTGAAGGCAAAAGGTGGTCACACCAAATATGGATTTGATTTAGATTTTAATTCTGTTTACTCACTTTGCATTTAGTTAATTGATTAAATATAATCTATTAACATGTCTATTTTTGAAAGCATTCTTACATTACAGCATTTGCACTAGTTAGACCTCATCTGGATACTGTGTACAGTTCTGGGCTCCACACTAGAAAGATATCGCTGCTCTAGAGGCAGTTTAGAGGAGAGCAACCAGACCAGTGTAACTGTGGGAACTAAACAAGGGGTATGTTAGTCCAAAGTGAAATAGAGCTCTTTCTGATGTACAGAGATACTGTACTGTGCAAAAGTTTGTGTGTGAAAAAATACATTAGTAAAGTAAAGTAAGAATGCTTTCAAAAATAGACATTTTAATAGATTATATTTATCAATTAACTAAATGCAAAGTGAATGAATAGAAGAAAAATCTACATCAAATCCATATTTGGTGTGACCACCCTTTGCCTTCAAAACAGCATCAATTCTTCTAGGTACTTCTCCGGACAGTAGATGGGTGTACCAGGGTCCCACTGTTTTCTGCCAGTTCTGAGCTGAAGGCACTGCTGGACATCTTCCAATTGTGAAGAGAAGTAAGCATGATGTGTCTTTCATCGGCTGCAGTAAGTTTCCTTGGCCGACCACTGCATCTACAGTCCTCAATGTTGCCTGTTTCTTTGTGCTCCTTCAAAAGAGCTTGGACAGCACATCTGGAAATCCCTGTGTGCCTTGAAATGTCTGCCTGGGAGAGACCTTGCTGATGCAGTATATCTACCTTGTGTCTTGTTGCTGTGCTCAGTCTTGCCATGGTGTATGACTTTTGACAGTAAACTGTCTTCAGCAACCTCACCTTGTTAGCTGAGTCTGGCTGTTCCTCACCCAGTTTTATTCCTCCTACACAGCTGTTTCTGTTTCAGTTAATGATTGTGTTTCAACCCACATATTGAATTGATGATCATTAGCACCTGCTTGGTATATTTTGTTTAAACATACACCTGACTATATGCGTACAAAATCCCTGAAGTGTACCTAGAAGAATTGATGCTGTTTTGAAGGCAAAGGGTGGTCACACCAAATATGGATTTGATTTAGATTTTAATTCTGTTCACTCACTTTGCATTTAGTTAATTGATAAATATAATCTATTAATGTCTATTTTTGAAAGCATTCTTAAATGTTTTCACACCTGCCTAAAACGTTTGCACAGTACTGTATCTCCAGTGCCCTTGTGAGAAAACCGAGAATACAACTGCAATTCCATTAATGGGCAGTAGTGTGGAGTAGTGGTTAGGGCTCCAGAGTCTGGAGTGGAGGTGGGTTCAATCCCAGGTGAGGGACACTGTTGTTGTACCCTTGAGCAAGGCACTTTACCTAGATTGTTCCAGTAAATGCCCAGCTGTATAAATGGTTACAAATAATGTGATATACTGTAACAATTATAAGTCACCCTGGATAAGGGTGAGTAATACAACTGAGTAATAATAAAACAAGGATGCAAGAGGGGCAAAAGTAGAAGTAATATTTAATTCAGGTGCCAGTTGCATGAACATAGACTAAGTCATACTAATGATAGACACTCTAAACCATTGCATAAAAATTGTATTTCCTTTGACTAGTCTTATGTAGTCAATCACAAAACGCATTCTGAGAATTTTAAGACACGAAGAAAAAATACATGGCAGATGCTCTAAAATAGCAACTTTTTTATTTAGCATTGGCTTTTTGCCACACCTGCCTAAAACTTTTGCACAGTACTGTACAGACAACACCCTATAAATTAAATAGGTTTATGCCTTAATCGCATACAAATTATCTGGCTGACCTTCTCATGAGGACAAGATAAGTTAGCACCCACACACTTTAAATGTGCCCAGGTGATGCTCTATGCCAGTGGTTCCCAACCTTTTTAATGCCTCGGCATACTATGCTAAGACAAAAAACTTAACGGCACATCATCATGAAAAAAAGAAACGAATTTACTAGGTATTGTCTTACCTGAATGGTAACGGGTTGCTAAAACTATTGCTAAACTAAACATGGTGTGTTAAAATATGTCCGTAGAAGAGTAATTAATAGGACAAATGTGTGAAATGCAAATAATTACTTATTACAAATAATTTATTTAGTGCAGGCAGACCAAGACCAGACACTAAAAACTATTCGCAGTAAATATAAATTAACAGCAAAATATGTTCAGTTCATAATATCTTATAACAAGTTAATTCAACTGGTTAAATGGTTAAGTGGTTAAATGTAACAAAGGGCATTACAACTGTTGAGAAACAATAGCACACGGATCAAACATGCTATCCTCTGTTTTATTCTATTTGATTAAACGTTTCGCAACTGAAATGTTGTGTTTGTGGACTGAATGCATACCTGAGCTGAGCACGATAAACATATATCCACAGTTAATTTAAGCAGTTTCATATAAAATAAATAAGCCTACCAAAAGGGCAAGGACAAACATATTAAATGTTTCATTTCTAAGCTCTTTCTAACTCTGTCTTTCTGCCCCAAAGGTACGATGAACATGTGCTGGCCATTGAGGTGGAGCTCAGGCCCTGCTTTGCTCCATCACCCTGATCTGGACTATTGACTAGGGAGGTGGTGGAATTGAGCAGAGACGAAGCAAAAAGCAAAGAAGAAGAAAGAGAAACTAAACAAACTGGCTTTAAAGTCAGCCACAAACAAAGCGGAGAACGAGGTTCTCGCTCCACTGATCGAGACCATGTCGCAAGGCGGCAAAATCCTGCACCTGTATGTGGAGGTGAGATCATTGCCAGAGGAGGAAGGAGGGGGGCCCGGGTTGCTCGAAGGGATAGACGCAACCAGGTTAACGGGGCCTAATCCAGTGCCCAGCTCCAGTGCGGTGTCGGAGGCTGGCCACAAAGGGAACAGCGGGAGCCAAAGCAGCAGTCCTTCCAAAAGTCCTTCCAGGCACTCTGTTGGTTTCCAGTCGCATGGCCAGCATGGGGGCCTTGGGGAGCATGCTTCACTGCAGCAGCAGAGACAGAGTTTGCCCTGTGATGGGCTTGGGCAGCTCCTGGCCGGGCTGCACCCTGGGATCAACGGGCCCAGCATACTGATGCGTACCCGCTCAGACTGTCAGCCCTTACAGACGGGCAGCCCGTCCCCCGTGCCCTCTGGCAGAACCACGGCTCCCTCCACACCTAGCAACGGGCGCAGGGCCTGCGAGGGGCCCGCGGGGGACGATGGCTGGCACTCTGTGGTCACCTTCAGCTACATTGAGAAGGCAAGTATCAAGACTGTGGAAAGCCCCTTGAAGACAAGTGGCCCGAATAATCCCTTTAAGCAAATGCAAGAGGAGGAGCAGGAGACTCCTTCCCAGCTGTGCCGGAGGCCAAGTGACCCTGTCTGGGTTGAACAGGGGAAATCTTCTGCCAAGTCGAGCCCAAAACTGTGTAATCCAGGGTTAGGGGACAATGTTAATGCCCAGCAAGTGGCCTCCCCTAGACTCCTCCGCAAAACCCTGGCTTCCATTGCTAAAGCTGCCACTAACAGAGCCCTGGAAGAGTTTGGCTCTCCCCAGCTGCGGCGCCGAGCTGCCAACGGGTCTGACAGTCCCACTGGGCACAGCCAGCAACCACGCTGCCAGTCCTGGTCTGGAACACCTGTCCCAGTACGCAGCGCTGCTAGCCTTACCACTTCATCTCAGATGGACTCAGACAGGCCCCAGTCTCTCTTTGGCATGCCCAGGAGCCCAGCCAGCAACCAGCTCTCTTCTCAGGCTGCTCAGTCACCCTTGTCTATGTCCCCTAATCTGGAACGTACCACCAAAACCAGGTCACTGACTTATCAGAACACCAGGCAGTGGTCTGGGGGGGGGAGCCCGCGGCTAGCTTCCAAGCTCAATCAGGCCCTGGAATCGGGGGCAGGGAAGCCAGCCTCCATTCTCCATGACAAGTCGACAGCATGCAACAAGGAAAGCCCCAGCATTCAGAGAGGCAGCCAAGGACTCGGTGACAACCCTCGCACGAGTCACAGGGTCAATTTCAACCTGGGGGACTCTCCCAATAAAGGCCAGCTTGGGGGCAGCAAAAGCATCTCTCCAGAGTTGGCTCGCAAGTTAGCACAGGAGGCGACTAAACTGTCTAACATTTTCTTGGAAGCCCGAAACTCCCCGTCACCCACCCCTTCACCTGACCTCCCGAGATCGGAGAGCCCCAGACCGTGCTATCTATCTACACAGCCACTAAGCAAGGAGACCAGTCCTTCCAGCCACCGACAGCACTGTGAAGAAGCTGAAAGGACGGATGGACTGAGGAGCGGACATCCCTCTGGGAAGCAGTCACCTGTTCAGCATTGCAGAGATACGGGTTCGCCCGGCCCCGTTACGAGTGATCAAAGACACGGCACTAAGCAGCAGAGACAGGGATGGGACACAGGGTCACCCAGCACTGACACGAGAGTGCACAGGGGCGAACCGCCAGAGAGGGACAGGCCAAAATCTCCTAGACACCAGGTGGGACCGTGCCTGGAGAACAAAATCTCCTCCAGCCAGGAAAACAGACCACGGCTGACCGATTTCCTTGGCACTGCCAGCCCCAAAATCCAGAGAGATCAAACCGGTCGATACGCGGGGGACACCAGACGACCCAGCATGGACATGAGACATGATCACACAGGAGCCAAAGACAGCCCAGAAGCCAGGAGAAGTGACCCAAACAGAGTGACTCCTTCAGAAGTATCGGGCTCTCCAATTTCAGTTTCCCGACCTCAAAGGGGGGAAGTATCTGGAAGGGATAGCCCAAACCTGGGATGCATGTATGTCAGCAAAGCCTCTCCAGTCATTCATCCCCATCAGACTGCTTCACCCGAGACTAGACCACAACCTCAGAGAGAGCTGACTGGGCTGGGCGGTGCATTGCTCGGGCCCGAGCCAGAGTCTCAGGCGAATGGCAAAAGGTCCTCTCTCAAGGATGAAGGAGACCAATCGCTGTCCTCTCTCAGTTCAGGACTGACACCGAAGAGTAACTCAGGGGGAGGCAGTGAGGATGCTGAAACTCAGCAGGGAGTGGATGAGAGTGAGGTCTTAGGGCTGTCTGGGAGTTTGCGTCCGGGGACCGTCAACGGCTCACAGCCCCAGAGCAGCAGTGAAGTAGACAGCATTGAACAAGACATCATGTCGCCAGAGTCGAGCCAAGGAAGCACCGGAACGGGGGATACCACTGTATCATCAAAGGTATGAAATGGGGTAGGGAGTAATGGAGGGTGCAGGGGGTTGTCATGAATATTGGTTGTGTACAGACCTGCGTACTGATCAAGCACACTCATGTCAGGATGTTTCATATTAGAGACATAAAAAGGCCATTGAAATCCTTTTGCTGTGGTACAAAAAATCTCCTTCTAAACCCCATCTAAACTCCAGTGAATTACCAATAACTATGCTCAAATCATTAAATATTACGATCAATCCTCCTTTGGATGCTGATGCTGTCATTTTATAGTTGCTGCTAAATGTTTGCAATTTATGTAATGACGGCGAATAAACGGCGGCATGGGGCGGAAATATTGCACTGGAACGAAAATCGTTAAAATCCATTTCAACCGTACAGGGATAGATAAGATTTGTATACTATAAACCATTTGTCTAAATTGGTTATCCACCAAATAATAAGCAACAGTCTGGGGGAGACATCTCAGAGCTTACTCTGCTGTTAACTGCACAGATCACTTTCTCTGGATGTTGGAGGACTAACCTGCCAGATACTGTCTTTGAACATCTGTGCATAAAAGAAGTCTATGAATACAAGCAAGTTATCAGAGCTTTGTTTTTAATGAGTCTTTCAGAATTTCTAGACTTTTGTTACAGCTGCAAAACCGGGTATAGTATCAGTAACACAAAATGCACCATCCTGGATTTTCATCTCTGAATTGGGACAGAAAGGAGATAATGATATATCCGACTTTCATTAAACGGAAGTCCCACAAAAGAAAACAAAACAACATATTCCAATTTGCTTCTTAACAGCTGCATCGCTGAAGTGTAGAAAAACACATTGGCCATGGTGTTCTTTTCTGAACGTTTGCCAGAGGGGGAGAAACATCATCACATAAAACTGCAATCTCTATCATGCCACACATCGCTGCAGGCTGTTCTTTATCTGTCTGGGGTCAGCGTGGGTAAGGACGGCTGGAGAGGAAATGTGGTGTTGATTTAAAGCCACAGTGCTGATTGTATATTTCAATTCTGTTTGACAGAATGACCAGTGTAGCTGTCACTGTGGCACTGCTGTCTGAGATGCCTAGAGACGACCCTCCTAAACATAGATTTTCCTGCATGCTTCAATACGCCTCCTTCTTTTGCAGTACATTTAACATTTTGGCTACCAGAGGATAAATCCGAATAAGCATGGTAAACTCCCCAGGTTGTAAGTCTGTGTGTGCCCTGTGTCTATGGCCAGTGCAAGTGTGTCCCCATTGCTGATCCTTGTGTGTGTTGACGTTCCAGTCCGACAGTGCCTCCTGCTCGCCAGGGCCCTCCTTGCACTCCCAGAAGACTGCTCGTGCCAAGTGGGAGTTCCTGTTCGGGACGCCATCTGAAGACCCACCTGCCACAGGTAACAAAGGTCAGCTTCCAATGAGTATTCACATTCCCAAAATATGACATTGCCCTTTCAATGCATCTTATCCCAACATATCTGCTGAAAATCAAATGCCTGCCAGCAGTAGTTTTTAACATGTGATGAATCAAACATTTATTTTTCTGGCCATGCATTCCTTTGAGCTGAAAGAAGGATTTAGTCACTCTTCAAAAAAACATTTTGCAGGTGTTCATAAGGGTAAGGTAACGTGGAATTTGAAGCAAAGTTTATGCCAACATTTTCGCAAAAGCATGACCCCCATATTTGTATTAAACGACACTTGTCCTGTCAACTGTTTTGAGAGTGGAAGAGTGACTACATCCTCCTTGCAGTGAGATCATCTGTAATTTATTTAGGCCGACATTCAAACAGTACTAATCGCAACTTCAGAGGAACCCCCTCTGGCAGGGTGTCACCCCACTTATACCTCTGTGACAATGGTCATACACCATAACGTTTCCAAGTGTGGGTCATTGCATTACACTCCCCCCACCTCCCTGCTTCATTCAGAAACCAGCAATCGGTATTACAATGAGTGTAATCCAGTTAACCGCTGGGTTTAGAATTGCCTGGCGATGACGTCAAATGCTGCATCAGTAAATGAGTCAGTGGATTATGGAGAGGAAACTGTCTGCTGACACCTGTTTCTGCAGTATTGAGGGGCTTATTGCTGCACTAGAAGCCCTTGTTAGTACTCTATAGTTTGTCTCCTTGGCTGCCAGCTGATTCTCTGTTTCCTTTTGGATTTATTCATGTTCCTCCACAGTGTCCGGTTAAAGCCTGTCCTCTGACTCAAGCCTGTCAGCAGGAAGTGCTGCTTCCTCCAGCCAACCATTAGCTAACCATTCTTTCTCAGTTGCGGAATAGTCCATTTACATCACATGATTAAAAAAAAAGTTATCAAATGTTATAATTCACCCCTTTCATTTTCTCACCCATTTGCTCCTTTGTTTTGCTCTGCTTTCTCCTCTGCTCCACTCCAGAGCTTCAAGAGCCCTCCACCGCTCTCCCCAGTGGGGAATCTAGTGACATGCCCCTCACACCCACTCCCCCCCGAACTCTACCTTTGCAGTCTGTCACTCACTGTCCTGCCAAGATGAGCCAGGGGCAGGTGACGTGCCAGGGGCTGGCCAATCACAATGTGCAGCACGTGGAAGTGGAGCTTGTGACTCCACCCCCAGCGGTCGGAGGGGCCTCCCCTAAGACTGGCATCATCAGACGCACCATTAAATACTCGGAGACGGACCTGGACGCCGTGCCACTGCGCTGCTACCGAGAGACCAACATCGACGAGGTGCTGGCCGAGCAGGAGGAGGCCGACTCCGCATTTGGGAGCAACCGCAGCGTCCTGGGCACCTCGGGCACCGGCAGCAGCCCCCTGGGGGGCCCGTCGTTCGAGCGCACCGACGGCGAGGAGGAGGAGGAGCTGGAGGAGGAGAATGACGAGATGGCTGACTGGGCCAGCGTGAGGATGCAGGGCGACAGGAAGCGTCAGAACGCCAGCTTGGAGCAGGACGAGGTCTTCAGTCTGCTGCTGGCACGGTGAGCAACAGGCCACATTTATACACCCTACCCATATAAACCTTGTTCCCATTTAACCACTGTACCCATAGAAATAATCCACTCCCCCACTGCTGTACCCTTATACAATCCTCACCCACTCATTCACTCTCCACACCACTCCCTTGACATTGGTCTTCACAGGACCCCAAACTGGACAACCTGGGGCTGTCTCTAAGTGAAGTACAGTGTGTTTAGCAGTGGTGTCGTCTCTAATAGGTTGCGCACATTAAAGCAAGGTGGACTGTATTAGACAAATTAATGAGATTAACCCAGACTAGGATGGAGAGTCAGCCACTCATGGTTTCTTTTGCTGTTTAGGTGTTGTAGTTGTATTTTGTGAGACCCAAGCATATAAAAACCAATATATATATAAATCTGTATTCATTATACGACTCAAAATGAGGAAATGCTTAATTTTCCTGCACCAAACTTTTTGTTTTCAGTTTTGGAAATGTAGCATATAAACATTGGACCTGAAAGGCAATACAAACAATCATTTTCTGAGATGAACACTCTACAAATAATTGCAGTAAAATAACTCCCTTAACAGTTACTAAAGAAAAACACAATTAAAAAAATAGATATTTCCCCTTAACAAAGAAGTAAAACTTTAGATGAAACTGTTCATACCTTTCTTACACCCTAAAAAGCTATAGCACCTATCATCAACTATATAGCACGTCAATAACCAAAACTCACTTGGGGGAGGATCAAATATGTTGCAACTGTGCTACGTGGGGTATCACAGGGTTAAGATCGAGATATGAAAAGGTATTTTTCCACAGATAGAAATCAATATTTTTACATCACATACACTTTCTTGGGATTTATTTTATTCATTGCTTCACTAAGCCTATTTTTATGTGTAAGTATGGAATGTATTTCTCCTTTGAAAATACAATTTCGCCCTGTCATCACATTTTGATAGAAGCTAATTTGCTTAATTTTACTTTTACCCTTTATGGACACATTATCTGTTTATTGCATTGAAGACCTGTTGTTCCTTCAGCAAGGAAATAATGGTGAAGGTTGATTTCAGTTTAGTGTAGGAATACCAATTTATATTCTAGTCAAATTTAACATGGAGCAAAATGAAATAGATTTTCTCAAAGGATCAGTGGGAAGATTGTGTATCAAAAGTGTAGAAGAACACAATAAATGAAAAATTCGAGAGGAATGCCAGTGTAGGCCAATCTGGTCACAAAATATTCATCATTCACAAAAACATTTTGCACAAGAGTCAAAAGTACATGTTATATTGTGCCAATAGAAGTAATACATTGTAGAGAATTGTAGTAGTAAATGCATTTCATGAATCTTAAGGCTGTTGCACACTGGACCTGATATGTAATTTGTGGTCCGTTATCTGAAAAGTTGTCCGTCAAGGACATTGCACATAGTTAAAACGACACCAGGTACAGTGCATCCGGAAAGTATTCACAGCGCTTCACTTTTTCCACATTTTGTTTTGTTACAGTCTTATTCCAAAATAGATTAAATTCATTATTTTCCTCAAAATTCAACAAACAATGCCCCATAATGACAACGTGAAAGAAGTTTGTTTGAAATCTTTGCAAATGTATTACAAATAAAAAACAAAAAAAGCACATGTACATAAATATTCACAGCCTTTGCCATGACACTCAAAATTGAGCTCAGGTGCATCCTGTTTCCACTGATCATCCTTGAGATGTTTCTACAACTTGATTGGAGTCCACCTGTGGTAAATTCAGTGGATTGGACATGATTTGGAAAGACACACCTGTCTATATAAGGTCCCTCAGTTAACAGTGCATGTCAGAGCACAAACCAAGCCATGAAGTCCAAGGAATTGTCTGTAGACCTGAGACAGGATTGTATCGAGGCACAGATCTGGGGAAGGGTACAGAAAAATGTCTGCAGTATTGAAGGTCCCAATGAGCACAGTGGCCTCCATCATCCGTAAATGGAAGAAGTTTGGAACCACCAGGACTCTTCCTAGAGCTGGCCACCCGGCCAAACTGAGCGATCGGGGGAGAAGGGCCTTAGTCGGGGAGGTGACCAAGAACCCGATGGTCACTCTGACAGAGCTCCAGCGTGTCTCTGTGGAGAGAGGAGAACCTTCCAGAAGAACAACCATCTCTGCAGCACTCCACCAATCACGGCTGTATGGTAGAGTGGCCAGACGGAAGCCACTCCTCAGTAAAAGGCACATGACAGCCCACCTGGAGTTTGCCAAAAGGCACCTGAAGGACTCTCAGACCATGAGAAACAAAGATTGAACTCTCTGGCCGGAATGGCAAGCGTCATGTCTGGAGGAAACCAGGCACCACTCATCATCTGGCCAATACCATCCCTACAGTGAAGCATGGTGGTGGCAGCATCATGCTGTGGGGATGTTTTTCAGCGGCAGGAACTGGGAGACTAGTCAGGATCGAGGGAAAGATGAATGCAGCAATGTACAGAGACATCCTTGATGAAAACCTGCTCCAGAGCGCTCTGGACCTCAGAATGGGGCGAAGGTTCATCTTCCAACAGGACAACACACAGACAAGATAACAAAGGAGTGGCTACAGGACAACAATGTCCTTGAGTGGCCCAGCCAGAGCCCAGACTTGAACCCGATTGAACATCTCTGGAGAGATCTGAAAATGGCTGTGCACCGATGCTCCCCATCCAACCTGATGGAGCTTGAGAGGTCCTGCAAAGAAGAATGGGAGACACTGCCCTAAAATAGGTGTGCCAAGCTTGTAGCATCATACTCAAAAAGACTTGAACAAAGGCTGTGAATACTTATGTACATGTGCTTTTTTGTTTTTTATTTTTAATATATTTGCAAAGATTTCAAACAAACTTCTTTCACGTTGTCATTATGGGGTATTGTTTGTAGAATTTTGAGGAAAATAATGAATTTAATCAATTTTGGAATAAGGCTATAACATAAAAAAATTTGGAAAAAGTGAAGCGCTGTGAAATCTTTCCGGATGCACTGTACACAAGCCTGTCCCACTTCTTGCGTTGGTGTGTGTCGCGCAAGCTACACCACCGTTTCTTTACCTGATATGTAAAACATTTATAATAACCACACAAACTATACCTCTCCATAAAGACACAAAAGCAGATTGCATAGTTCAACATTAAACTATTTATTTGAAAGTGCACAATCTTAATACATAATGTAGGTCATTTTTGTGTTGTTTATCTGTGCTTAACCAGGAGAATCTCTAGGAGAATTCTAGCTACATCAATAGGCCTTTCTTCTCTGTGTCCTTCTTGTCTTTATTTGCTTTGTTGCTAAATTCTTTTCCATCAGTCCACGTCTTCCTGTCATTTTTCATTTGTCAGTGTCATTTTTAACGCACTTAAAATCAGTTCGTTTTGAACTTGTTTTCGATTCCAAAATTTCACACAACACCGTCGTACGACAATGACAGCCTCAGTGTACAAAGTGAGATAGGGAGGCACACACTCGTTGTTTCTCTTTTCACGAACGTAAACAATCAGATGCATCATCGGATCCAGCGTGCAAAGGCCTTTAGTCTGGTGTAGTACTGTTATCAGAAACGTGGCGATGGTTATATTCGTCTTGTGAGCTGTGGGGACAAGCAGGCAAAATGACCAAAAGTACTGTGGTAGTAACAATTGAGGCCATTAAAAGTGCAAGGTTAAATCCATCTCAGATAAGATCAATAGTACATTATACATACAGTGACAGTACATCCACCATAACCCTAACTAATCTGTACAAAGAAAATGGCAATTTAATTCAGGAGAAAAAAAAAATCTCTCTTAATAGCATTCTAATAAGGACAAATCCAACTGTATCGCACTGTGCAGCCCTACAGACTCTCTGTCCGACATCCACCCGGCTCTCAAGTCCCCCATTGTGGTCCCTGGCCCCCGGCGCCCCTCTGAGGACGGCCTGGACACCTTCAGCCGCCACTTCGAGAGCATCATGGAGTCCCACCGCGCCAAGGGCACGTCCTACAGCAGCCTGGACAGCGAGGAGCTCCTGACCTCCAGCCAGCCTGTGTTCACCTTCGACCTGCCCACCCTCACGCCTGAAATCCAGGGCCAGATCTGCCAAAGCGCCCGCCTCATCGAGCTCAGTTTTGCCCCATTGGCCCACAGCGAGCCGCCCAGCCTGTCGGACACCGCCCACACCACCGCCGACTCGGTGGCGAGCAGCTCGGATGCCACACGGGCCCCCTCGGGAGAGGGGCTGAAGAGCAGCGCAGAGGACTCTGTCTCCGGGACCACTTCCAGGTTAGGAGAAGTCTGGCTCAGCACACAAACCTCTTCCAGGTCAGTGTCGGCGCCCAGCTAAGAAAATCATGTTTGTGGAAAGTAAAACGATATGATAATGTGGCAACCCAGATCTGTAGACTACAGGGGACATTGTCAAAACATGATTATAACTACTTTATAGAGAAACAATATTCACAAATATATATATATATTAGTATATTTTGTTCACTTTTCGGCACTTTCCTTATAATAAACTTTGGTTATTTGTGAATATTGTTTCTCTATAATGTAGTTATAATCATGTTTTGACAATGTCCCCTGGAATCATATATATATATGAATATGAATTCAAAATAAACACAATTCATTTGTGTCAGTTCCAGAGAGGGACCCACGGCATATCTCAATACCAAAACACAACCAAACCACAGCTTGGTTAGCTGCTTAGCACCCAGTCACTTAAGGTCGTGATTTCCGTAAGGTGGAGCGCGTTGTTTTCTGTGATTCCATTAGCGTCGAGCTTAATTTTGTGCCTCAACCTCCGTCGTGTTAATAATTCCCTGTCTGACTTACCCTAAGTGCTTGGTAGCATTAGTGCCATATTTCCACTTGTGCTCTGTGCTCACATCTGTCCTTGTGTTATTCCCATTGCATCCAGAGTATTGCCTGATCTCCTTAGCTTTGGTATCTTCCATGAATTTAACTCACTTGCTATTAATACTACAAGTACCCAGGCCAGTGTTTTTCACAAAATCTTCTGTTTGGGGGGGAGGGGAAGAGTCAGCTGTAGTTGTTTTAAAGACTGATATAGAAAAAAGATTGAGGAAATAATCCATTTATTCAAGAAAACTTATCCTGTAGTGTGAGCTGGACGCTAAGTGGACACCAGTTGATACCCTCAGTTCCTGGCCAGCGCTCGGTGCTTTAACCTCAGTGGAAGCTAACTGCCACTAGATGGAGACAAAAGGCTACATTTGTATTATCAATCTTGGCGTCCGCAGCACAGCCTGTAGTGGATGAATTTCCAGTAGAAGCAGGGAGAGGAAGTGTAGGTGCGGACTCTTCTCTGTGAATGTGCCGCGTCCCTTTCATATCTGGAGACATCCACGAGGGCATCTTCCTCTCGGCGTTGTCTGCTTGGATGTCTGTATGATGCAGTTTGATTACTTTGGCCTGTTACTAAAGCAGTGGCATAAGCAGGGGGTGATGCTTCTGTAGCTCAGCCCCCCATATATGTAAGGGAGGATAAGATTGTACACACTTGAATAGATCGATTTTTACTAAACACAAATTTCGAGAAACGGGTATTGTTTTCCGTATTGTCTAACCAGGTGCACTATTGTCAGTGTGGGTCTGTGTGCGGCTGTGTGGGCCTGTGGTGTGTTCAGTGTCTGTGGAGGGGCTGATGGGACTCAGCTGTTCCAGTGACACTGTACAGGGACGACGAGATCTCCCCAACCACCACCCCCCCCACGACCATGCCACCTGGCTCCCAGCTTACTCTCCTTTTCCTGTCGAGCAGCCAATCAGATCTGGATAACAGCCAGCCAAGCAGGGTCTCCATGGAAACTGCAGTTTAACTTCCTGGACCCAATGATTTCAGCATTTAAAATATAAAAAAAGAGCGAGAGCAAGAGTGTTGACAGAGAGGTCGGGTTCTTGAGTGCTATTTAACTGTTTAGCGGCAGTTGGCACCTCTGTAGCAGGGTTATCGGTGTAGGAGGAGAAGTGAAGAGGCGAGGAGCCATAAACACATTGACACAGGCCGTGAAACCGGGCCAGCCGGCCTCTGGAGACCGTGTCTGATACCAAGCACATGATTACAAAACTCGGTTTGCTGCGTGCAATACACTTCTAGGGAAAGCGGGGCGAGACGGTTGAATAACAGATCCCTGCTATAACATGGTGCTTTGAAAAGAAAATGCAAGCCCTCTGGAGAAAAGCAGCTTGTGTGTGGTTATTAAATATGCCGATCACCGCCATTAAAACAAATGAGCATCCTTGACAGATACCACGATGCCAGAACGCCAGTCACCATGTGGAGCAGACTGGAGTGCGTTCACATCTAGAACTGTAGCTAGATCTTGTGTAGAAGCACGGCCTCCTGGGAGTGGGTTACGATGGGCAGATAAACAAGGAGACATCCTGCGGGAAAATGTGATAAGCTTGAAGATGTTTTGCTATTTTGTTGCTTTTTTTGGATAAATCAACTGGGGTTCTATGTTTGTGTAATGCAGAGATTTTTGTTCATTACTGAACCGGACATAGATGCTGTCTGTCTGATGTTTGTACTCATTAAAGGCCTGATAAGTAACATATTCAACAATATGACAGACCAGCAGTTACAATCCAGTGTCTTACATTTTGCAGTTCTTTAAAGATCATTTATAGGTTGTTTTGTAAATCTATAAACTGTAAGTATGTTACAGCAACTGCAATTCACTTTACTTCACTAACCTAAAAATCAGGACCATAGACATGTTAACCTTGTACTTACAGTCTGCCAAATAAAGCCCTTTCTCCTTCCTTTGGTATTTCACTTGGCAATGCAGTTTTCCACACAGCCAGGACCAACCTGTTGAAAATGGCCAATAACTTCTGCTCTCTGCCTGGACACATGGCAAAAACAGACCAGTTTCTCACAGACTGCACATTGGCTTTGCAAACAAAGAGCACACTCAAAAGAGCTAGAGTTGTAGATTTAATGACACTATCAAATACACAGGACCTTTGAGTGGTGTGTATTTAAAGCTGATTGGTATCATTTTCCACATAAGCGATTCTTTGTTGCTTTTGTCCTGGTATTTTCGTTCTACTGCAAATTAAAATCTGATACAGGGAGATGGAAGGAGTGAATGCTTACCTGTCAAGCCTTGGTAGAGTCATTAATTATTGTCACTAATTATTTAAAAAATCAAACTGGGAGAGATACAGAGAGAGTTAAGCCTGCAACCAGTGAGGTCTGCTGCATGCTGGGAGCTCAAGGTCACAAAGGGACACTTCCACAGTAAGAGAGGGGAGGGTAAACAGAGAAAGAGAGAGAGGGAGGTAAACAGAGCGAGAGAGGTGGTAAATGGAAAGACAGAAGTAACAGATTGGAAAAAGAAAGGAAACACGTGTGGATTTCAGCTAGAGAGGAGGAAGAAAAGAAAAGGAGAGAACCGTGGCTGAGAGTCAGGACAGAAACTGTGAATGCAGATGAAGCCGAGGGAGGGGAGGGGTAGAGGGGCGGGGAGTGGGGGATCGGATCAGAAAAAGTAGCAGGGGAGACGAAAGTTGGAGAATAGCAGAAAAAGTAAGAGAGGGACTGAGCAAGGAACAGAGAGAGAGAGAGAGAGAGAGAGGGCTGGGATCTCCTTGGGGTTATGGTGTGAGGAAGAGAGAGACAGAGAGAGAGGAGATCAGGGTGTCCGCGCTCTGGAGAAGGGGGCAGAGCAGCAGGGAAGCAGGGGATGCTGGGATGGCTCGCTTTCTGTTCTGCTGGGATGGGGGATCAACACCGGACCGCCGTTACTATCGCTCGGCCCGCTGGTGAGTACAAAGCAGTGCTATTGAGGCCGGGGTGAGCTCTCTGGCAGCAGGTGTATGAGATTGTATTTAGGGTAATTAAACACTTCAACCTAAAGAGCTGGTTCTCCATCTGCTAGCTTCTGTCCACATGTGGCTGTTGTCTGTTCCTACCTCCCCGGCCACAGGTGTTGAATTAATCAGTCCCAAATTGTTCCGGAATGTTGTCCATATTTAACGCGTGGTCGGGATCACGCAATCAGGCGTACATACAGGTGAGGGAGAAATGGATAGCCAGTTACAGACCTGATGGCATACATTGACCTATTTTTGTGATGAGAAGAATCCCTCCCCCCCCACCTTTCAATTGAGCAGGAAGATATCAGCTGTCAATCAGTTGGTCTTCTAGTTGAGGCCTGGGATGAGGGACGATGTGGGGGGGGGGCGGCAGCTGTTTGAAATGTTTGTCCGTGTCGGTGGAAGAATGCCAGGCTGTTTGCTTCAAATACCGTTTGGCGCAGGGGAGATGGCGATGTGAGGTAAATAAAAGCAATTTGCACACTGGCGCGGCAGATGGGTGCGTTACATGTGGCGGGGGCTCGTCTCGCTCGTCGGTTGTCTGTGCCGGCTCCTGTGTCGTGTTCACCTCTAGACTGTTGTGTGGGAGGGGTGTGTAATAGCACTGGGGTGGTGGGGGGAGGTGTTCTTGTTAAGTACTGTAGACGCCAGAAAGCAAACACTAGGAACTGGACTGTCTCTACCAAGCAGGAGGGACAAGTCGCATGCCTTTCATTCCAGAAGTAGGGGAGTGCTGCCCAGGGGAGGGGCCGATTTCACCTGTACACCTTGTAAATGACGTCTTTGAATGATGGCATATTTCATGAAGTGGGAGGGGACATGTTCCTGTAAATTATGCCTATGATTGGGGACAAATTGATGCTCTCTCAATATCCCCCACCCCCACTAAACCTAAGCCTATGTGAGGGACCAACAAGCAAATACTGTAACATCCCAATTGTCATATCCCAGCCAGTTTGGGAGATTTTTCTCTTTGTCTGTCTGAAATCACTAGATTGTAGAAATCTTCCCCCCACCAGGAAAGCAAAGGTGGTCAGTTCCTCATAGTGTTGTACTTCGTATGTGTCTTGTTTTCTGCTTTTCTATACTGCAAAGAGGCTTGTTCTGCTTCCCAATGAGTTTCAGCTGCGCCAGCCTTCACTATCAGCAGCGACTGTCCGATCGGAAGTCCAGTGTGTTGTTTCAAGGAAGACGGGAGCTCTTATCACGCGCTACACGGAAGAGAGGGGAAGGGGGGAGGGGGTGGATGTATAATCCTGGGAGGAATGAGACGTGGGAGGTCTGAAAGAGAGCAAAAGGCTTCGGTGATCTTATTAAAGAGCTTGAGGAGGGGCTATTCAATTTGTTCTCTGTCCGAAGGTCATCTGAAACAGCCAGAAATCCTCCCAGCCTGGCGATGAGGCGTGTGGACTATTTGGGATGATGCTGTGATTGATTGGGGGGTCTTGTGTGAGAGGGTCCTGACCCTATTGTTTTAAGCATAAACAAAGATACAACATTCACAACACACACACACACACACACACACACACACACACTCTTTTTGGGGAGGGATTCCTGCTGTGCTGGGAGGGTTCCTGGGATATGAATTAAACACGCTGATTGGGGGACCGGAAATTGAGGGGAGGGGGCAGAACCACATGTGAACAACAACACATTTTTAATTTCCTGGAGGGAGCAAAGCAGGGAGTTTAGCAATGAGGGACTCTTCACACAACAGAATTCACAGGGGACTTGTGCTGTTAGACAGGTAGGGTATTCACATTTGTTGTGTCATCACTGTATCACTGACTAGTCTACTTGTTAAGATACTGTGCTCAATTTCAGTGGTTAATTTGCCATGTTCTGACTTTTGCCCTCATTTCCTTTGATTTGCCTGTGAATGACTGCGCTAGACTTTGATAATACTGTGCTTGACCGTAGCAAACCTTGTCTTGTTTCCTAGCTATTATGAAAGGTACTATTTTAGCAGTGTCCAGTTTAGTAAAGCACAATGAAAACTCCAGTAAAAGCATTTATTTTTAAATTATTGTAAAATATCGACAATACAAAATACAAACATACAATGGTAAATGTTCCCAAAAATCCCCCAAGCTCTCCATTGTTTTCGGAAAGGCTAGCGGTGTACTCGAAGTGGAAATCTTACGTGTTGATAGCTGTCCTGAATACAAAGCATTTTCTTGGTCCAGTGGAGGAAATTCCTTTAGAGGGTGCTCCAGTAACAACATTCAGCCCTGTTGACAACTCTCAGACAAAACACATTAAAGCCATAACAAATCAATTTCATCTGGTGTAAAATAAAGAGGATTACAATGGCACAGATACAAAAGTGATGTGCACTGGCTAACATTCCTGTATTCTTGAAGGAAAAGGTTTTGTTGACAAATCTTAAGATAGATAACTGATTGGTTCTACTTCATCCATGTTTACGTTTACTCCATGGCTTTAAGTTGGTCTGTAATAGCAAGGAGGATACCAGGGGGTAGTTTGCTTTGCGGTAAACAAGCTAGGTCCAGAAAACAATAGATATTAAAGAAAAAAGAAGGGGAAAAAACAAGTAATATGCCCAAGTGATAATTTAAGTCTTCCATAGATTAGTTTCACACACTGGGCCATAGCAGGGTGAAAATTTGTGAAATTAGTTTCTTACATAAAGTGCTTAGTTATATCTCATTTAAGACAGTCTTACAATGAAGAGGTAGGATGAGCTGCTTTTGCATGAAGATTGGCTTTAGGAAAGGGAGGGAAGGTAATGGTATGCCTTAAAGATCTGAGGAAAAGGATCAGCTGATCTCGGATCAATTAATGAGAGCGGAAGATATTTAATTATAATTCTGTGCTGAGGGAGTAGTGAACGCCTGCTCTCCAGTCATTATACATTACATAACTGTATTGATATGATATGACTAACACAGATAAGACTTAATGAAGGTGCTAAATGTGGGAAAAGAATATATATGTGTTTATAAACCTATTAAAGATGTAAGTCTCAATGGGTACATTTTAAAATTGTGCATGGTGTGGACTGACCTCTCTCTCTCTCTCCGCCCGCCCCTCTTACTGTCCTCAGTGAGAAGCCCTGCGCCCGCCTGGCGACAGATTCGGACCTTGACCTCGACCTGAGCGGGCCCCTGGGACTGGGCAGCACTGACACGCTCACCAACGGCAACAAGGCTGACCTGGAGGCTGCCAAGCGCCTGGCAAAGAGACTATACAACTTGGATGGCTTTAGGAAGTCTGATGTGGCCAGACACCTGAGCAAGAAGTGAGTGTCCGCTTCTTCTCCCCTCCCTGGCTGCGTCTCTTCTCTCATGCAAATTTACCCTTTTTTAAAATGGTATATGTAAAACCACTGATGTAAAATATTGAAACCAATGAAGCAGGAACATTAGACACATATATACATGTACAGTGGGGGGAAAAAGTATTTGATCCCCTGCTGATTTTGTATGTTTGCCCACTGACAAAGAAATGATCAGTCTATAATTTTAATGGTAGGTGTATTTTAACAGTGAGAGACAGAATAACAACAAAAAAATCCAGAAAAACGCATTTCAAAAAGTTATAAATTGATTTGCATGTTAATGAGGGAAATAAGTATTTGTGCCCTTCGACTTAGTACTTGGTGGCAAAACCCTTGTTGGCAATCACAGAGGTCAGACGTTTCTTGTAGTTGGCCACCAGGTTTGCACACATCTCAGGAGGGATTTTGTCCCACTGCTCTTTGCAGATCCTCTCCAAGTCATTAAGGTTTCGAGGCTGACGTTTGGCAACTCGAACCTTCAGCTCCCTCCACAGAGTTTCTATGGGATTAAGGTCTGGAGACTGGCTAGGCCACTCCAGGACCTTAATGTGCTTCTTCTTTAGCCACTCCTTTGTTGCCTTGGCTGTGTGTTTTGGGTCATTGTCATGCTGGAATACCCATCCACGACCCATTTTCAATGCCCTGGCTGAGGGAAGGAGGTTCTCACCAAAGATTTGACGGTACATGGCCCCGTCCATCGTCCCTTTGATGCGGTGCAGTTGTCCTGTCCCCTTAGAAAAACACCCCCAAAGCATAATGTTTCCACCTCCATGTTTGACGGTGGGGATGGTGTTCTTGGGGTCATTCCTCCTCCTCCAAACACGGCGAGTTGAGTTGATGCCAAAGAGCTTGATTTTGGTCTCATCTGACCACAACACTTTCACCCAGTTCTCCTCTGAATCATTCAGATGTTCATTGGCAAACTTCAGACGGGCCTGTACATGTGCTTTCTTGAACAGGGGGGCCTTGCGGGCGCTGCAGGATTTCAGTCCTTCACGGCGTAGTGTGTTACCAATTGTTTTCTTGGTGACTATGGTCCCAGCTGCCTTGAGATCATTAACAAGATCCTCCCGTGTAGTTCTGGGCTGATTCCTCACCGTTCTCATGATCATTGAAACTCCACGAGGGGAGATCTTGCATGGAGCCCCAGACCGAGGGAGACTGACAGTTATTTTGTGTTTCTTCCATTTGCGAATAATCGCACCAACTGTTGTCACCTTCTCACCAAGCTGCTTGGCGATGGTCTTGTAGCCCATTCCAGCCTTGTGTAGGTCTACAATCTTGTCCCTGACATCCTTGGACAGCTCTTTGGTCTTGGCCATGGTGGAGAGTTTGGAATCTGATTGATTGATTGCTTCTGTGGACAGGTGTCTTTTATACAGGTAACGTGCTGAGATTAGGAGCACTCCCTTTAAAGAAAGTGCTCCTAATCTCAGCTCGTTACCTGTATAAAAGACACCTGGGAGCCAGAAATCTTGCTGATTGATAGGGGATCAAATACTTATTTCCCTCATTAACATGAAAATCAATGTATAACTTTTTTGAAATGCATTTTTCTGTATTTTGTTGTTGTTATTCTGTCTCTCACTGTTAAAATACACCTACCATTAAAATTATAGACTGATAATTTCTTTGTCAGTGGGCAAACGTACAAAATCAGCAGGGGATCAAATAGTTTTTTCCCCCACTGTATACTGTAGACACATTTATGCAGACCACAATCCACTAGAATCTCTCCAATGCTGTTGTGACACTATCACAACCTGGCTCATTAGCTGTGACAAAGAAGGTAAACCACATGTTAACAGAAAAGAAAAACAAAGTATGTATTAAAGACAACTAACAAACGATCAAACATAGGCCAAACAAAAGCTGTGCTGATGGAGAGAGGAATGGAGAACCACAGCCTTTATGCCCCAGAGGACACACCCAAGCCCAGGAGCATCAACTTTCAGTACGTTTTTGAGTCAAGTTTCAATTTACAAACTCACTGTGAAAAATATGTCACTGACATTTAACAGGCTTGACAAACACATATTCACACAATTGACCAGGCCTCTGTGTGCGACATATGTCACACTGAGTTCCTAATGAATGAATTGAGTTGCCCAGTTCCTCCCACAGCACTTCAGTGCCTGGGGTCTACATTGTAGCCTTTTTGCAAGTCTGTGTGTATCAGTTGTCATCTCTGTGCCACGGCTGCTCATTACAATACAGCCGGCTTTTGTGTTTTTCAGAACAAACCAGGTTGCGCTTATTGTAGTATAGATATTGAAGGTACGATGCAATTTCTTTTGAGAAGATTAATGTATCCTAACAGGAACCAAAAGTGGATGCTGACTGATTATTTCCTAGATTATTATTATTTTTTTTTAACTAGTAATGTACAAGTGCCTATGTTTCTGCCCTTTATTACAAGCACTTTACAGCGCTGTGTTTCAGTAAATGTTGTGTGCAGGTATGTGCCTGAAACAACACAGGTGGTCACAGACAATCATGGTGGGGTCTCTTTTCTCTGTCTGTCTTCCAGCAATGACTTTAGCCGCATGGTGGCGGAGGAATATCTGAGGTTCTTCAACTTCACTGGAATGAGTGTGGACCAGGCGCTGAGGTGAGCGGCCATTTGTTTCTTGTTGCCGTGTCTGTGACTTTCAGGAGTGATAACAAAAGGGTTTAAAAAAAATGTTCTTAAAGTACAGACAAGCACAGTGTGATTTCGAGTAAAAATTATGACTGCGGCTCATGCGAATTACTTAGTCTTTGACATGGCATTATTTTCTTTTGAGAAGTTTGACACTTGTTAATGAGTCAGTGATTTAATGTTTCAGGAGTCAATAGCTGATGCTGACTGTTCTCTCAGTTGGCGTTCATTGACTTTTCTTTAACCTTTTCTCTCTGACCTCCACCAATATAACAACACTCCAGTATCTTTCTAATATCCATTGGCCAAGTGCAAAAGAGACGTTTAGCGAATTACTAGAAAAAATAATACAGATAAATGTCTTTGTAAAATATCTCTGCAAGAGGTAAAACACTATGAATGAGGAAGTTGTGATGCAAGAGATTTTATCTGCATTATTTATTGAACTACCCATAAAACCTTGAAACTTTTAACTGCTTCTGGGTATGATTCATATCTGTTAGGTTTATGATGATCATTTTCATAGATCCTGACACTGACTGGCACTTGCTGGCAGCATGGAGTTGCAAAATATGTCCCTTTCATGACATAAAAAAAAACAAAAAACAGCACATCCCATTTATCAACCTGGGGAAAGCTGATGCTAGTGAGATAGGGAGGTGAGAGCAGAGTTCAGATGTCAGTGGGATCTAAACTGAGCGTTTCCCTTCCTTGTGTCTGTATAGATTTAGACATACCAAATATGGGAAGAATATTCATTATATCTGTCCAAGAGGGGTCTATAGGAACGTTGAGGATAGAAGCCTGGTTGTGGGTGGAGTTTACTGGCTAGGGTTGGGGTTTACTGGTTGTAGTGTGAGTTGGGGCATCTGTTTTTTCCCAGTTATAGGCTGTTGACACCCAGGCTCTGGCTTCTGTTTGCAGGGTGTTTCTGAAGGAGTTTGCGCTGATGGGGGAGACGCAGGAGAGGGAGCGGGTGCTGTCCCACTTCTCTCGGAGATACCTCAGCTGTAACCCCAACACCATTCCATCTGAAGGTAGGAAGAGACTCACCGTGCATGGGTGTATGTGTGAGCGTGTGTGTGCAAGTGTGTACATATACATATTTGTCTATGCCACAGGCTCTGCCCAGTAGAGTGACAAACCCACTAAGCCACAAGACCAGGTCTCTCAACGCAAACGTTTTATCACTGTACTGATTTTACAGAGGTGTTACATCACTGCAACGAGCTCTGTTACATGCAAGTGTATGTGTATATCTGTGTATGTGTTTGTATGTGTGTATGTGGGTGTATGTGTGAGAATGAATACCTCTGTTGTTCATGTATGTCTGATCTTGCATGTATCTTGGCTGGGTTTAAAACAAATGTTTCAACCACGTGCTGACAGAAAACCACAAACCTCTGCTCAGCGGTGGTTTTGTTTATTATCATGCTTATTGTAAACTGCTATCAAGCTCAGGTCTGTAGTTCTTCTGTATTGCTCCTGACCCTTTAGTATTAACGCTACCTTGCCGACTCCCCTCTTCTTGTACTGGCAATAGTCTGTGTGTTTACAGAGCACTGAAAGAGGAGGTGGTGCATCCTGGGTATGAGTCACATCCCACCTACAGCACCTGTGATAATAATAACACAAGGTTTTGCAGTTCGACCATTCCTGCAGTACTGTTAAACGGTGGTGGACAGCAGTATGTTTTACATGCATGGTGATGGATTGCCCACTTTGTCCATATAGTGTCCCAATCCTATGGGAGGGGTTAGCACTTAAAAAACTTAAGCACACCCCTCAACCTCCACCTGGTTCTCAAAAGTTACCAATCAGACACTTTACCGCCCCTGGAAACACGGAAAGTTACAGAACTAATAGCTGCATTGCTTCATTGCTGAAGTTTAGAAAGCTCATGTCGCAGCATCTCCCAGTACTTCCTTCTGCACTGGGATTGAAACCCATCGTAAGAAGACTTTGTTGTGTGTCTGTGTGCATCTGCGCCAGGGACCTGACGGGAATACTACGTTCGGCTTCCCTCCGCCGTCTCCTGCTTATTGCTCCGACTGTACAGTTGAAAGCGCATTAATTACTCGCCGCATTGTAATTGCTCCCTTCCCTAATTAAGCACATCTAATGATCCATTTGGTCTCCACTGCCAGTTCATACCAACATCTGTCCTAGATAACTGTACGCGCCTCAATCTCTCTCTCTCTTTCAGACGGTGTCCACACGCTGACCTGTGCTCTGATGCTCCTCAACACAGACCTCCATGGACATGTAAGTTACACTGATGATATTATTGCTTAATTCTCACGTATTTGATCAATATTGATGGGTTGATTTAATATGCAACACATGCTATATGCCTTGTCTACTAGGCTACCTGTATTTTTTTTTTATTCTATATAATTATTTTTGCACAGCGATGTATGATCTGAGAGTTTTAAGTTAGAGAGGTTGACTTTATCGTAAGTGCTGAACCCGTTCTACAACGCTCAAACGCTGCAGGTAAAACCACAGTGAGTCCTTGCTGTATCTCACTCTAGTGATATGGCACATTTAAGTGAATGTTTAATCACATCTGCCACGGTGAAGTGAACCACAGTCCTGTGCTTTATTCTCATATCGTATTACTGTTAGAGAAGGCTATGGATTAGAAAAGTCAACCTCTGCCGGGGGCCTGAGAATGAGAAATTGTATACCAATCTGATATGTTTTTTATTTATATAAAACTGGGTATTTAACAACACTATTGCTCGAAGGTCACCGTCCTCCTGGATGGACAGGCATGTTCACAGACCGGGCACCCAGCCTGTGCCAATGCGGTCTCTTCTGCCTTCCCCACACGCTGCTCTCGACAGTGTTCAGTGAAAACGATCTGCGGTTTTGGCAGTGTGCGTTTCACAAGCATGTGGGTGGCTGTGTCCCAGACAGCTGTTGCTCAGGTCAGATGATTTCTTTTACCAGAGACAAAGGATACGTGCTACTGCTCAGCTCCTAATGGCTCTCTTCAGAATTGTAGTAATAAATATAGAAGAAAAACATCATGTGGCATTTTATTTTAAAGAACATAAATAAAAACCCAGCTTTCCAGGCTTTAAAAAAACAACTTTAAGGTATATATTTGAATATACACCAATCAGCCATAACATTATGACCACTGACAGGTGAAGTGAATAACACTGATAATCTCGTTATCATGGCACCTGTCAGTGGGTGGGATATATTAGGCAGCAAGTGAACATTTTCAGGCTGGCCCAATTGGTCCGATCCAACAGACGAGCTACTGTAGCTCAAATTGCTGAAAAAGTTCATGCTGGTTCTGATAGAAAGGTGTCTGAACACACAGTGCATCGCAGTTTGTTGCGTATGGGGCTGCGTAGCCGCAGACCAGTCAGGGTGCCCATGCTGACCCGTCCACTGCCGAAAGCGCCTACAATGGGCACGTGAGCATCAGAACTGGACCACGGAGCAATGGAAGAAGGTGGCCTGGTCTGATGAATCACGAGTTCAAGGTGTTGACTTGGCCTCCAAATTCCCCAGATCTCAGTCCATTCGAGCATCTGTGTGATGTGCTGGACAAACAAGTCCGATCCATGAAGGCCCCACTTCGCAACTTACAGGACTTAAAGGATCTGGGGGCCGGTTGCATAAAACTATATTAGACTGGTCTAAACCATTAGACTGGTCTTAATTTGACAGTTAGACTAGTCTATGCAAATTAGTCAGTTGCATAAAAATTAAGACAGACTAAGACTTAGCCTGAAAAGTTAGCCTCCTCACCCCCAGGCTAACTTGGAACTGAAGTCTATCTTTCCATTGAAAGTGCTGCCCGAGTCACTGTGACACTGACGCTGACAGGTGGAGCCTCCCGCCGGCTCACACTCATCCCCTGTCCCGCCCACTGCAATCCCCACAAACGGAGACCCCTCCTGACACACTTCAATAACCAACTGTATATTTTTCCTGCACTTCTGTTATTCCAAAACTGTAATTTGTATTATGACCGATTAATAATTGTGTGCTGTATTTAGAACTTTTGTTTTGCCATTTGCTATCTTAATTCGCCCTGGATAAGGGCGCATGCCAAAGGAATACATAATAATAATAATAATAATAATAATAAACTCTGCGCTGCTTTGCGTTTAGTACGCGGATGTTTCCTCTTAAATTAGCATATTATTTAATTGTTTCTCCCGTCTTTTACAGACCTCACACCGCACACACAACGGTTTGACGATGTTAACCTTTTCTTCATTTTATCCCACACCTTGTGTTTGAATGCGTTAGTGAAAGTTTCCGAAAATGGTGCCCAATTGATACATTTCTCTACATTATATTTAAATAACTAGCATGGATTATCAGTTAACTGTGATCATCGCTGCTTAGAGAAACGTCCACCATGTTTTTTTTTTTTTCTTCGGGTGTTTTAACATTCCCAGAATGCAGTGCGTAATTGCCTAAGACCAGTCTTAGACCAGTCTAAGGAAAGACGGTTTTATGCAACGGACTTAACGGAGTTTCTATCATTAGTAGGACTTATCATACTAAGACAGACTTGGGCTCTGTTTATGCAACCGGCCCCTGCTGCTAACGTCTTGGTGTCAGATACCACAGCACACCTTCAGAGGTCTAGTGGAGTCCATGCCTCGGCGGGTCAGAGCTGTTTTGGCGGCAAAAGGGGGACCTACACAATATTAGGCAGGTGGTCATAATGTTATGGCTGATTGGTGTATAGTTGAACAACAAAAACATTTAGAAATTAAGTCATTCATAAGCAGTTCACTCGCATAAGAAATGTACTTTAAATGGGTTTCTTTGTATGACATTTAAGCAGCTATGCATGTGAAGTATAGCTTGGGCAAAATATACCCTTTACTTTGTGTATGCATATTTAGCAAGGACAACATGCAAACTAGTAACCTTGGATACAAAACAGAAAACAAGAATACCTCACAATAGGCGAGGCCACACTTCAGTGTTCCCACTACTGTGTCGCTGATAAACAGCTCTCTATCAAAGTGTTTTCATTAATCTGAAATACATGGATATAAACTCTGATGGCGATGAGATTCCACCATCTGGGGTGCAATGTTTGCTGTGTTTCCTTAGGCTTAGACGATGTGTTTTCTTCCCACTCCTTTCCACGGGCCTGCTTCGACTCAGTATAGCCCAGCACAACATCCGCCCAACCCCCAGCCCCCACCCCCACTGTTCTCTCAAGCTGCTGGAGATGTTGCATCTCTTCAGCCCCTAATTGAAGGACGGGAAGAATGCTTTCAATGTTTTCTTCTGCCACTACAGTACAAATCTGCCTTCCAGGTGTCTTTGCAGGCAACCATAGCAGGCTTTTGATCTGGTTTTCAGAAACATCATCCCGCTGTGTTCTGAACAACACACCGACACTTGCATCTGCAGCACGGATCAAATGTCGGGCGTTTGAAAGGGTAATCCCTGTTCTGGCCATATCTGCTCCTGGAGGAGCCCTTCACCTGCTGGGCTTCACTTCAGTCCCTAGTTGTCCTTTACTTACCTGACCAACCTCCACCTGTTTTATAAGCTGGGAACAACTGACATGGTTGAAGACAATCATGAGTTCAATGCAGGGTTCGGTTAAGGGTTTAGTTTGCCAGCTGACACAGGTCAGGGATGGGAAGCACTGGAATAAAAGAATAAAGGTCAAGAGAAATGCACTGCTGCTCTCAGATCATACGGAGAAAGGTTTGACGCATGTCTTTAACAGAGTTAGGCCAGACTGCCGTTCTCCAGTAGTGCTGGGTCCGGATGCATAAACGTAGACTAAGTCTTTGTCTTAGTATAATTATAAGTCATACTAACGATAGACACTCTGTTAAAATCGTTGCATAAAACAGTCTTATTTGGTCTGAAAACTGAAAATGTATGCTAGTTATTGAAAAATATATACTTCTGTGGAAATTGTCTGAAAATTTTCCTCTGCTCTACCAGAACATCGGAAAGCGGATGTCCTGCCTGCAGTTCATCGGGAACCTGGAGGGGCTGAACGATGGACAGGATTTTCCCAGAGACCTGCTGAAGGTTCGTCCCAGGACTACCAGTATTATTTGTCTTGAACGCTAAAGCTGTGTGAGGATGGTACTGTGAGTGGTAGTGACTTGCCTGCATAGCATGGTCATGTCCCCTCTTTGCACTCATAGGCCGTGTTTTTGTCCTGGTAAGACCTCAGTACAGTGGAGGTTGTGTCATGACTTCTTTTAAGGCAGTATGCCTGAACTACAATTTATGGGTGTTTTTCCTCTTTGGACTGGTTTGAACTCATCGGCTCTGGTGATCGTGTCCATATCCAGATAGAGCAACTCTGTGGTTTAGGTTCAGTCTGTACGTGGGAGTTATCGAGAGGGAGGAGACTGGAGATAACGTAGCTCTCATTTTCACTGGCTACTGGGCCCTGGAACAAAGTAGGCAATTGAGAGGAGAGAGAGGGCATAGGAGGAAAGCGAGCCAGGGCCAGAAAGCTCTGTGTGTATGTATTAATTTCTTGATTGGTGCTGAAATTATGCTCTGTAGACGAGCCGTCGACAAGTGTAGTCAAACACGCGATCTGTAGTGACAGTGAGTAGCTGCTGAGCATTATGACACTCGCGAGCAGCAAGAAGATGTCTGCTTTAATTATACTTAAGGACAGTGCACTGTGTAATTAACTGGAAATGGTGGGCCATGTTGCACACAGGGCTGACCTAAGCAGGCATTCGAACTCGGGAAGAGGTTTTCAGAGACGCACATTGGGCTGGTTGTTTTCTCATTCCTTTTGCACCCCCCCTCCATTCGATTTGATGGTTATCATTCCTGGTGAGCTATAGAGAGGCTTCAGGGACACGCGTGTGGATTTGCGGTGCTAACTTGATCCGAGGTGCGAACGCTCTGAATACTCTTTCATTAAAGGGTTTGCTCATGACCTAGTTTAATTGAACGCTTCCTTCCAGCATTTAATTATGAAAGAATATGATTTGTTTATTACAGCACATACGAACTACTGCCCTGCTAGAGTTGTCTCAGAGTCTGAATCACAGATCTGAATCACTCTTCATTCTTTTTCTCTCTCTCTCTCTCTTTCTTCCTTCCATCTCCTGATGGGTCATTACCTCTTGGCTGTTTAGTATATACATTTTGAGAAATATTAGTACATCATTCCTTTTCTGAGGTACAAACTTGCTTTAGTACAGCATCAACAAGCTCTCTGAATAAAACTCCTACTCACAGACCTGGACAGACATGCTCAGTCATGTCATAACCGTACAGGGTCTCCAAGCCACCTGTTTAAGTGGTTGAGCTGTCTCCCCCAGTTTTTCTGATGCTGCGAGGTGTAACCAGCTGGCAAATTCCACATCCAGTGTAGCAGGCTCATCACTAAGGTATGGACATGGGCTGCAGAGCACACTTAAAATGACTACATCACCAAAGTGCAATATTAGTGCTTAATTAATTTACTTAACGAATCGGAAAAGGATTTCTATATGAACAGGGGTTGACCTTTAATCAAATGCGACCTAATGCAGGGTAATTAAAATAATGGAAAATGGAGAAAAGCCAAGGAAATCAATTTTGGCAGAGCTATAAAACCCTGTGGAAATAGTTTAATAACTCCTCTGCATTTGTAACCAGTGGGTTGTCTGTATGGTAAGCAAAGCACTGGGAAGACTAGAGACCGCAAAGCAGCAGTCCGGATAGTACTTTTATATCTTGGATACAATCCGAGGCCACAGTCTGTAGTGGCGATTTTATTTTTCCTTAGTGATGGACAGTAGTGGTTTGTTTTTTGTACCTGCACTGAACCAGCAGCCTTGTCATGGAGGTAGTGAGTTTGAGATGCAACACCGAGCACAAAACGGAGCATACCCCCAACACACGAGGAGGGGTTGGGTCTTCAGCATCACACCGGGCCTGCTGCAGACGAACATGCAGCAGGCTGATATTCGCATCCCTCAGATATTGTGGGAAATGCACTTTACAAGGTGAAGGAGCCCCAGTGTGGTTGGGGGTGCTCATTGTAAAACGGCAGGCCGCTGCGCCACACTGTAGTGGAAAAGCACTGCAGCTGGAGGCCGGGGAGTGGAGACTTGCCTTTTATTTATGCATGAGAAAAATCCCGGCAAATGGTAAAACAGTCCTTCAAGCATTCTCACCCTCCCACTCTCTCTCACTTTTCTCTCTCGTTCTCGCTCTTTCCTGTAGCAAACCTTCTCTCCCTGCCTGTCCCTTCTTCCCTTGTGTCTTTCCACCTCCTCACCCTCTCCCTTTACCTCTGCCTCTCCTCACCCCCTCCATCCCTCCCTCTCTCTATTCACATGCCACCTCCCTCCGAGCTTCACTCTGCCTTCCCCGTCTTTGTCTTCCTCTTCCCTCTCCCTCCCCCACCTTTCTCCTCATGCGCTCGTTCTCTGAAATCCATTTTGTACCTCATCCAGCTCTCCCATCCCTCTACCTACCTGCTGTACCTCCCTCCCAGTGGAGATCAACCAAATACGACGCAAGTGGCTAGTCGCATTCATCGATGGTAAAACTGCAGCTCTCCTTCGAGCAAATCAAAATCAAAAGACGTATTTGTCGCATAAAGTAGCATTGAGGACAATATTCTGGAAATCTCTCCCTCTCTCTCTCCCTCTCTCTCTCTGCCTCTCCTGTTTGAGATTCTGAGCGCGTTGTTGTCAGTAGAATTCAATTACTGTGCAGCAGCAAGTGTGAGAGGCAGCCTCTTGTGCCTCTCTCTCTCTCTCTCTCTCGCTCTCTCTCTCCCGCCATTCCCTCCTACTCCCTATTTCTTTCTCTCTGAATGCTGGCAGATTTGGGGGTTGTTCAAGGGGCTCTCATGGTAACCCTCAGCAACAGGTGAAGTTGTTATTATGATTATTTGTTTATTTATATGTCTAATTAAAGAAGGCCCAATCCAGGGCAAGTTATGGTTGTCTGAAGATATACACGTTTTCACAAAACATTCCAATCCAGCGCAAGTCCTAATGAAAGACACCAACATCAAGTACGAAAATACAGCACTAGGTTCTGTTACAGGTACTGAGAGATCGCTATTATGTGCATCAGGGTGTTTGGGGCGTTGGTATAGGGTGAATTATGATTACAACTCTTGATAACATTGTATTGAAAGGGACTGACTCCCTGTCTGATGTCCAGACCATGATCTTTGGTGGAGGTGGGGAGAGAGGGTTAGGAGAAGGTTATTTATGAAGTAGTTCAGCTATGATGGACTGGGAGGAGGAGATGTCTGGGCAGTTGTCAATATAGGAATAAGACCTTCCATGTTAAACTGCCTTTTCCCCCCTTTCCTAGCATCACTCTTCCATAATATACTATGGTCCTCTTTTGACTGTGGTTGGAATATGTGAAGTCTGGCCATGGTACCTTCCATTATTATTTCAATTGCCGTTTTGGATTGGGCAAACTCTTGAACTGTGGAGGCTTGTGCTTTCATTTCAAAACTCCCCTTTTGTTTCTATCATTGAAGAGACTGTTCTCTTTCCCCCCTTTTTCCCCTTCAATTAAAGGCAAGTTAAGTGTATGCATAATCCTGAATCTGAACAAGTACTATTTTAAGACGATATGGCCCAGTCGCTCACTTGTACAGAGGGTTCTTTGTTGGCTGAAATACTCCTTCTTTCATCTTGTTTGCTCATGGTGTTCCAGCACAGCCTATTGAACATAATTTACTTGACGATGTTATTTTGTCTTTTTTTGTTTTAAACGAGTCCTGTACACAATCATGCTCTTCGTGTACAACTCCGGAGCACATTAGCTACTGATCATAATTATCGATTAGATTAGAAGTGGGCTGCGGGGCTGCATATGATGTGGGTTATTAGGCCTCTCAATCAAATTTTATAATGCTATACGTGGCGGGATTATTGAATCATTGATATCGGCAATCAAAGCAACAGTGCCACCAGTCCAGGATGGAGTGCTGAATGGGTGTTGAGCTAATTTCCTTACCAGGAGAGAGTGGCATTATCTGCCTGCATTAGTATGTGCTCTGTGAGCCCCCCCCCTCCATCTTCTCATGCTGTCCCTGGAGTACAGCAGTGCGGTTATATGGAGTTTGTAAATCCACCATGCATTTAAGCAATACAGGCCAATGCACAAACAAGTAGGCTAGCCAAAATGAGTTCCACATAAAAATAACATGATCTAAGAGACGTGCTGAATGTGATTTACTAAGGATCTTTATTTATTGATTGAATTGCCTTTTGTTTTTGGAAGAACAGACAACTTCCTCCATCGCTCCCTCTGTGTGCTGTCCCCAACTTCTGTTAAGGGTACATGGAGTTCACTGTGCTCTGACTGACACTTCTCTCGATCAGATCTCCATCTGAACCCGAGCGGGGCTCTGGAGTGGGCCTGGTGTCGGTGCAAGGCAGCCACTCGGGAGATTTGCATTAGCAGGAAAACGGCAAAGGCACTCTGGCAGAAAGCCCTCCGCGCGCCTCCGACTGCAGAGGCCTGTGTGGTGACAGTGTGGCAAGACAGAGCTGAAGGAACCAGGTCACTTTTAAATAAAGACAAGTCAAGAGCTGGTTGCTTAGATCAGCAATGTACCGGGTTTGATAGTGCTAGTCTCCTGTTCCCAGAGCTCTTTCGCCAGGGAGAGAGAAAGACAGAGAGAGACGTGGAGAGAGAGAGCGAGTGACAGAGCGAGAGAGAGAGCTGTTCTCTTTCCTGTAGTTTTGCTAGACACTTACTTAAAGCAGAGGTTTATACTTAACCCTGTGTGCTTTTCCCCTTTGAGGTCCTCTCACAGGAATTTCATATTTCACAACAATGTTGGTCATATTAATGGCTGAATTAATCCGCCTCCCAAAAAAGCCCCTCTTCAGGGTTTAGATCCACCAGCTGGGAACCACCTATATGGATGAAATAAGAAAAAATCCATCTACACTACAAATATATTTTTATAAATGTACATTATACCAAGGACTTCCTATTCTTTAGTCACAGTGGTATCTGCAACAGTCTTGACAGAGGAGTTCTGGCTTAAAAGACAATATTCTAGGTCCAGAGACTCGTTTTGTAGTTCCCAGTAGGTTTGCAGGGCTTTTGCCTGGCTTCAAGTGAGGCCCAGGCAGAAATGGCCTCTCTAGCTGGGCCAACAGGTCTTTTTGGATGAGACATCGATAATGTTGATGATTGTTATTGATTATTTTGAATGTGAATCCCATTGTGATGTTTAGCCCAGAAAGGCGCTATATACAATTAATTTTCATTCATTACTGATTGATTGGTGTATTAAGGTCATTCTGTTGGGAGTCATTACAAATCCCACAGATCTACTCAAAAGAGGAGGGAGAGAGAGGCGGGGAGCACACCAGAGTGCCCTGACCAAACCTCCAGCTCAATTTCAATTGTGCAAATTCAATACTTACATTGCCCTCTGGTCTAACAGGCAGGGACGACTAGTTATTCATCGAACCGTTTCGGTAGCTCTTCAGATTAAAAGAATACCAGTGCGCCCGGGCAATACAGTCCTCAATGTGAAACATGTTCTCTGTTTGAAATGGATTGGTGTGTCTGTGGTAGAGAGAAGCCCAAAATGGCTGCTGCAAACCACCCCAGAGATGTATCCCTGGTGGGTGAACTAATTGTACTGATTCTACCGGGATGAACGGTGCTATGGCAATGCATGAGGTTCTCGTTTATTATTCTGAAATTATCATCTGATTAATATTATAGATCTGGCTCCTCTGCTGCCTGGGCTGACAAAGAGGGTCATTGATCTTCAGTTGGCCTCACTGCCGAGCTGAAATGTGATGTAAATGGGGTATTCTGTGAATAACTGGGGCAGATGGAAAGGAGAATGCTACAGTATGCTATTCATATGCTTTGCTAGCTATATATATATATATATATATATATATATATATAAAGATGGATAGATGGATAAGTAATTGGAGCTCTGTGTACTTTAGATTTATGACCAAAGCCCATGTGGTCAGTCTTCTGCCAGTACAGATGAGGGCAGGTATCCGAGAGCTATAAAAATGCCCCTCTTCTCCCCCTCCCCACCCGCTCTTTCTCACCGTTTTGCCCTTCTCTCCTCTGCCTCTCTCTGCTTTCTCTTCTGCTGCCTCTCCCACACAATAACCAATAAGCATCTGATAAGCTTCAATCAGAATTAAATCGTGGCCCGTCATTACAGCATCTTATCAGAGCCAGATGCATCCTGTGGCAGTTGTCTTTGCTGTGGTCTTGGAGGCCATATTTCCTCTACGTTGATTGCATTCATTTTGTTTTGGCCCAAACCTTTTCCTTATTAAAGCAAGCTACGTCAGCTCTCGGATGTGGACAACCAGACCTTTCTCCATTCATCCATCTCTCTCCCATGATCTCCTTACTCCTAATCTCCCTCCGATACCCCCCTCCCTCTCTCTCTCTCTCTCTCTCTCTCTCTCTCACTCTCCCACTCCCCTTTCCTAGGAGTATTCTACCTGTTTCTTTCCCTCCACCTAGCTCCCTGACTCTCTCTCTCTCTCTCTCACTATACCTCTCTGCTACCTCTAGAGCAGCCAGTGCAGAATGCTAATTGGCATCTACGAGGGGTGCACTAGTAAAGCTCTGATTCGCTGCTTGGAGACAGAGAGAGAAAGAGGAGGAGGGAGAGATACGCATGGAGAGAGCGAGGGAGAAGGAGAGAGAGAGAGAGAGAGAGCGAGCACTCAGCCCCCGTCAGCTCGCTTTTTTTCAGTGCGATTGAGACAGTTTTTATCTGCAGTAGGAGAGAAAAAAAGGCAACAGCTATTCAAAGGAGGGAGAGAAAAAGAGAGCAGAGAAGAAGGGAAAAATCAAAAGGACAGGCTCTTTTCTTTTCCCCTCTCCTGGTTTCACAATGGACGGAGAATAAGCAAAGAGGAAAAAAGAAGTAATTTATTGTTTTGTTCGAAATAATCGTTTCCAAATACCCTCAGAGTATCAGGCGCTGAAACAAGTGGATGACCAGAAAGGGGGCTCTTTTTCTTTCCTCCGAAGAGGGATAAAACTGAATTGGGAAATCGTGAAGGGAAGCAGAGGAGAAAATTTCACATTTCATCCAAGACAGAGGTGCCAATCGGTGGCTGCTGCTGCTTTCGGGGGTTCAGGGTCCATCTTAAACAGGGAGCAACAGGATATACTCCGATTCCTCGCGCATTTGCAGGATTTCTCGCAGATGTTTGGGCTTGTGCGGCTCTTTTTCTGCGGTTTAGCCGTCGCTGGTGGAGATTCTGCCGCCTGTGAATGTTCCGCCATCCGTCTGATCCCTTTGATCGAGTGATTTTATTTATTAATGTATTTATTTGTTGATCTATCTCCCCAGGGAGGTACGACGAAACGTAGAGTGGGATTTTAGGTTCCTCGCTCCTCGGTAGGAAGGTGTGTGTGTGTGTCTGTCTGTCTTGTCAGTTGGTGCCATCGGACTGTTTGCCTGTTCTGTTTGACTGGCGTGCTCTATTTCCAGTCACAAGCAATTGATCTGTATTCCTGCCATTGCTCCCTTCTGTCCTGTATCCATCTGTGTGTCTGTCAGTCTAGTCTTCATGAGGGTACCTTTTTAGTTCTTGCCCATAACCGCCTGTTTCTCTGTGGTGGCTTACTTGTCTTCTGTGAGTGCGTCTGCTGTTATCTGTGGGAGCAGAGAGACAAAGAGCTGGGTCTGTGTGGCAGAGGCACCAGTACACAAACACAGGGGACAGTACGAGAGTCGCACACACAGCTGGTACCCATCCTGGCACAGAGAGACAGCGAGGTAAATACTGACACAGCCAGGTAAAGAGACAATCAATCATCAAGAGCTGAAAGCCTTGAAAAGAACATTGCTTGTTAGCAGAGCACAGGGGACGCTACAGTTTGGGAACAAGATAGAGGATATCACTTCAGACTGCTTGATAGTGCCAATAAATGCGAGATATTTAATTATTTGATTTGATTTATTTGCATTGGCATTTTTGTCCCAAAACGCAAACTAAAACATATTTGATTTAATTATTTTTTCACACAAAGGCAAGGGTTTTGTAGCACAGTGCTAGTAGTAGGGATCATCGGTAACGTGGTGAGCTTTAAAATAATCGCCAAAAAGAAACGAGCGAAGCACTTAGTTCACAGCCTACCATGACCTCCCTCCGGCGATCTGTCTTCAGGATTTCCTCAAGATAGGCCCTGTAAATGCGCCACTGACATCCACAGCCTCCCTGGAGGATTCGAGGGTTAGAACGTGGAGTTGCAGACCCCTCCCGTCAAGGCCAAGAGCTTGCCCTCCGCTCGCCTCCGCACTGAAAAAACAATCTACCCAGCACTGTCTTGCTGTGATCACGATCCTGTGATCCTTCACCTGGGAGCTGATCGAAGTGACGCTGGGACTGATAAACACTTGAACCCCCCCCAACCACCAATCACCACCACCACCAAAAAAGAGAAAGAAAGCAATCACTCGCTGTATTCCTAAAGCTTCAGGACTGACAGCAGTCAGCAAGAGCAAGAAAAAAAGGCAGTTGGGCTTTTAGAGAGTGTTTAAAGGTGATCAGCTGCCTCAGGAGGGGGTCTATTAGCTCGAGCCAGTACTGAAACCTGCCAGCTGCTAAGTTTAAGAGCCCTCTCTGCTTGGTGTTGTGGGAGAAAGGGTTATTCTGCAGTCATGATCGGGGTAAATAGCCTGCACTCAGCAGGGCGCCTGCGCTCCCGCTCGCTCTGCTCTGTGCGCTACGGTCGCGATTTCCGGGTGATGGACCCCTTCCGCTACCCCCGGACCCCCCGCTCGCGCTCTCTCAAGCCCCTGGTGTTCCCAGACCTGCTGGGCAAAGCACAGGATGGACAGAACCACCCCCAGGCCAGGAAGAAAAAGGTATGCCACCCCCCGATTTGCCAGAGAGCATGCCTGTACAGTGCATGAGCCCAGCCCCATCCACCACTGAGCAGCCTCAGTCAAAGAGTTATTTGTCTGTTTTGTGTAGTTGTTGTTGTTGTTTTTTTACATTACACAACACAGCACCAGCCATAAAAGGGATGCAGACCCAAACCAGGCATTATAAACTGGTAGCATGGCTTGCTGCCGAAGCCTGGTTGATATACAAGAAAAGTGCTGGCAAACATCCGACACTGTTTTTTTGGGAGGTGCTCATTGTAATGTGGCATGGCAGGGTTCTCCATTCTAGGCAGTAAGCAGTGCCACACAGTGTTGTGGCTCTTGGCTTGGGGGGGAGGCTGAGGTAGTACTGCAGGAAAGTGAGATGTGAGATGTCTGGATGGGGGGCATTTCAGAGTACATGAAACACCGAAATCTCACTGTATATTTCTATATAAATTGTGTGTTCAGGGTTTGCAGCTAAAGAGCCTCATAATGCTGATCAGAAAAGCTTTTGTTTCTCCACGTTTTCCTCCACCGCCACCATTTCCATGCTTTAGACACGGCTATGAAATGGTAACAGGACTCCAGCGTGCTCTGGTCAGAATTGGTCGCACAACACGGCTTTTCTGGCTTCACTCCTTGATTCGCACAGCTGGGCAGAGATCTCTCTCCCCTGCGAGTGTGCGTCCTCACCCTGCCATTGTGGAGCAGCTAGACAAAGGGCTGTTTGCTTAATTTTCTCTGATTGATTGGTTAAAACTGAACAGACTTGGCTTCTGTGCATATAACAGCCTCTGCAGCTCTCAATATACCTTTTAAAATAATTGCTATGTTTTTAGATTTGTTTTCATCACTGCATCGAAGGGTAATTGCTTTGCTCAGTGTGTCTGAGGATCTGCCCAGCTCTGTCTGTTGAGCCAGGCTCAACTCGGAGGGAGGGGAGGAGGGGAAAGAGGCTAGTTGACGTATTACTGCGCTTATAAATCATGGCAGTCCTCTCGGGCAGAGACAGGCCTCTCTATACATCTTACTTATCCAGCGATTACTGGCACCCGAGCAATCAGCTGCTGAGGACCCGGCTCTGTCATTTATCAGAGGAGATGCGATGGAGAAATTGGATGAGGATTTAACAATAACGAGGTGGGCACCATCTCTAGCCCGGGTTCCCGTCAATGGGCTGAAAATGAAGAAAGGGGTGTTGTATGTTGTGTATATATAGCCTTGTCTCCCTGTTTTTCCAAATGGCAAGTCTTTGAGACAGGATATGGGATTGAGAATGGGCCTAAATTCAGATTTTCCAGCAAGTGGAGCTTTAATCTTGGGCTTAATGAGTGCTGATAATGCAGAGAGACTAAACAATATCCTCGTGTGATACAGAAAAATAAATACTTTCATGGTGCATTTGATTATTATTTAATTTAAAAGCCCTTTGTTCAAAAGACTTACAGCTTTACAAGAGTACAATATAATCATCATACAAATAACTACTATTTTATTGTATACAACATTATACAATACAACACAAGTATTGATGTAAAAATATGCAGAGTCACTGTCATACTTTTGATTTTTAAAGTTTATAGCTCCCTACTCTAAGGAATAACATGTTGCCCTAATTCACACCAACTTTGCTGGTCAAATAAATAATGCTGCTCAACTATTCGCATTTCCTGCTCCTGCAGGGAACAGCCAATCGGGACTCGCTGTTTGATCCAGGGAGTCGGTGCAAATTAGGGCAATGCATTATTAATTAACAGAGGATGCAAAATACCCCCAGAATATGAGAACTGCTAAATAAATAAATAAATAACGGATATGCAGTTTATGGTTGGTATAAGACTAGTAGACTATTCTGTTAATATGCTACCTTAAGATAATAGGCTAAATTGGGATTTATTTCAGTTCTCAGTTTAGGGGTCAATGTGATCAGCTCTTAAAGTCTGCAGATGATTATGCAGAATTTTTTTTATGTATTTGGGAAATGATCTTGCAACACAGCTCTGAAATCATGTGGTTGACCATCTGAAATACAGAACAGCTGCTATTAAAAAAAGCCCCCTTAACCATCCGTGTAAGCCAGCTCTGCAGGGTCCTTACAGTACAGGTCAAAACCTGAGGGGTTAAGGTGGAGTTGTTCATCAAGCCACTTTTGGGAAATAGTCAAAAACAGGTCTTTCTCTCGTTTCCCTTAAAATTCGCTCTCTTGGGGGTCGCAGTTTGTAATTATCTCCGGACTGGTTGGGACTAGTAATTAAAATGGCATTCGTTATGTATGTAGTTTGACGTTAATTTTGCGTTCGTAATGGAGGCTGAAGTTGTGGCGTCCAATTCATACCCGGCAGCCGGAGTCCCATCCCAGGCTGTGGAAATGAATCCCAAAAGAAAACTATTCAGCCGTGTAATTTTCATCCTTCCTTACAAATGAAGATGTATAACCTCAGGGTGCTTTTCGTCCTAAAAACTAGGATTTCTGCTGTGTCAGATATTGCCCAGTCGTTTCCAGTTGTGTGTTCTTGTTATGAATATGAATATTTTGGATAAAAGTATAATTATTATTGTTGCTGTTGTGGGTTTTGTTGATGAACTGGTCCAATGTTGAGTGTTCACCTGCCTGAAGCAGTCCACTTTGCTGCAAAATGCACAATCTTCAGAGCAGTGGAAGGTGGTACCAGTGAGATGATTGCAATCTTCAATAATGGGGCCACGACTACTCGACTGACCTGTGTAGTTCTGTTTCTGTCCAGCAGAGGGTGTTTGTTTTGGGGCGGGGCTAGTATTCAAGTTGCCCCTTGGGAGAAAAGGCTAATTTTGTTCTCTTCCTCCCACAGGCCCTGTACAATTCCATCAAGAATGAGAAGCTGCAGTGGACCATGTAAGTTTGAAAGTTATTTTTTAAAATTGTGATTATTAATTCATTCTCCCCTGGCTGCCGGTTATGCTATATTTAAGGCCCTTGATTTAGATTTTCCTGCCTAATCTTTATGCTTCAGAACGGCCCCAGAGATCCACAATGTCTGCTTTTTGAGATGCCTGAACTGTTATCCACCTAATCTATACCATAATAGGGCTTAAGCAGTCATGGGTTTGAGTGATGGATGAATCCGAGAGACCTATAAAACCTGTGGATTGTGGCTCTGCGGGAACAGGGTCGGCCAGGGTTGTGCAATTACAGTTCAGCTGTTTCCCCCTCTACCTTCAGCAAGGCTTTTGTGAAGGGGATGCAGAGGAAAGACATCCAATTCATGTTTCAGTGGTATCATTGCCTCGGTGTTGGGTGACGCCATTTGCGCGAAAGCCTGTTGCGGTGACTTCTAGAATTCATTCCGATTTTTCAGGTTGTAGTAATTGAGCATTTCTGCTGCAGTTTAAATGTTTTTTTCAAGTACCTATGGCACTAGAACTGTCACGGATCTTGTCGCCATTCCAACCCCCAAGGAATATCACCACTTTTTACCTATCCACGGGCAAGGGTTAGAAAAGGCGCGTTGATAATTTGATAGTTGATAGACTATCCATTAGACTGGCAGGACACGGGCACACAGATTCCTGAGAGTCCTGCCTCTTTGCCTGTGTCCGAGAGGCTGGGCCGGGGTGCCTGGACAGAGCTGCGAGGCTGTGTGCACAGGCTGCTCGAAGGAGGCCAGGCGCTCGACTCCGCAGCCCCACTCGCTGCATTGTGTGACAGAAGGGATTAGTCACACAGGATGGAGTGCGGCTTTATCGCCCCAGTTACTCACACTGCAACTCATCGGCGGCTCCGCCAAGGAGCGAGAGAAATCTGTTTCAAGGCGCCAAAGCGTTACGATAATGCATTTTACCATTGGGAATAGCTATCTAATCTATTTGATCTGTCTGTTTATCTGCATGGTCGGTCTTTCACTGTCAATCGGGGGCCTCTCTCTTTTGATCTGTCTATCTGTGTCTTTCTCTCTCTTTCTCTCTCTTTCTTGCTCTCAGTCTCTCGGTCTATCTCTGTGTCTATCTCCGATGAGGGCTTTTGTTCCACTACAGCTTCCAGTAATGTAACTGGTCTGGTTAGCTGATCTCGACTGGATGAGATAAATGCTTGTCTACAGGCTTCGAATCGTGTTACTGGTAGTGGCACCTTGAATATAAAACCGAAAAATCGTTTAAGACGTGCACTGTGAAAGACCTTTAAATAATGTCAAATATGTCTCATTGATAAAATAACTAGCTTAATTAAGTAATTGAAAGAGCTCTAGTTGGAACAAAGACCAGATGACAATGCAGACCTGCAGGAACTGTGATTCGGAGCCCTGGTCTAGAGGATTCTGCCTTATTCAATAACCCGTGTCAGACACAAGACCCAGCACAAAAGGGAGCAGATTGTTCACAACAGCATGTGGTAGCTGGACTTGGCACATCAGCAGGGCCACAGACAATGCAAATACGTGTACAGGCATGGCAGAGACGGGGCTCACACAGATTTACTTCTGTGGTTTCTGCGTTTATCCTAGTGCCAACTGCTGAGATTTCTAGTCTAGTAATGGTGGTTGAGAGAGGAGGGGGGTTGGGTAGGGGGGCTTGCGCTACTCTTTAAACAAATCGGCTTGGGCAGGATGCCTAGACCAGCGAATCGATTACCTGCTGTGGGCCCCTGGGAGCCGTCTCAACTCTGCCACCTGCCATCGGTGACAGAATAACCCGAGACTTAAAATTCGCCGCGGCTCCGAGTGCACACCGCAGCTCCCTCTCCGTGTGTGCGCCGCTCGCACAGAACACGCTGTACGCCTGTGAGAGTGGATGCGTGACTGTGTGGGTGTATGTGGGGTTCGCATCTGCGATTTAAAAAAAAATATATATTTTATTTTTCTTCTTCTTCTCTGAACCTTGGGAGCGTGTGTTTGGATGTGCGTGTTTGTGTGTCTGTTTGTGTTCTTGTGATTGGGGCTTTCTATTCAGGACCCAACACTGATGTTCAGAGCTTATAATTAAGACCATAGCTTCTCTGGCTTTGTTGCCATGGCTACAGCTCCCCTCTTGCTTCTCTCTGTAATTAGGGCTGAGGACTGAAGTCACACCAAACACACACATGCACACGTGCGCAGGCATACACAGATCACACACACACACACACACACACACAGTCGACCACACAGTAGTCCACACATAACTACACTCGCTTAACACGCAGGTTAACTGACATGCACAGAAAAGCACCGACTGAAATGGATCCTAACAATCACGTTTGAGCAGAAACAGGGCCAGAGACGAGTGTAAGGGCTCTGCTGTAGTCAAAAGTGATTGTTCGTATACAGATTTTTCCAAGGCTGCTCCTTTCAATGTGGCAGAACGCCATACAAACGCAGCGATGGAAAAACAGACAATTACCAATGCACCACCTGAATACACCCACAGACACACAAAGTGCCGCACACCGATTCGCACGTTGAGAAACACACACACACACACACACAACGCATGCATCACATTCACATGGCACTGCTCTCACTCTCTCGCTCTCTCTCTCTCTTTCTCTCTTTCTTTCTTGCTCTCTTTCTCCGCTCCTGTCTGCTGGGCTCAGGGGGTTCAACCCAGCTTCCATCTCTCTCAGAGGAGGACCCAGGGGACCTCAAATCTCTTTTATTATTCCTTTTATTTCTTTGCTCTCCTCTATTCATCTTGCGCTGACTGCTTTAATCCCCCTCTTTACCAATATCCCCCGACCATTTATTTCTCTTGCTTTTCTCTGTTTTTTCTTCTTTCCCTTTTGCTTCGGAGTCTCTCGTGATGTTGCGGTGCCGGCTGAACTGCAAAACATTTTCAGGAAAGACATGGGCGAGAAAAATTGATCTGAGATATAAAATGTATAAATTGTCGCCGCAGCTCATTGGAAGTGACTGATGGCTGAACTTTCGAATGTCATTCTCTTGAGGTTAATTTGTTCATTAACTCTTTAAATCCAGGCGGAGCCCCTGGCCCACTCTTGACATTTGACATGGCATTACTGGGACTGGGTGTCCGTATGGGAATACTTGGTTCACCTTATGCAAGTTTACACTGGTAAATGTACAATAGGGTTTTTGCCCTTTTAACATAATTTGACCGTGATTTCCTTTGGTTTTCACATTCATTCGTTGTGTTTGACTACACTGTACCACCAGTAAACCATGGTCTACCATCGTACACATGACTTATATATTTCTCATGGTATATCATGGGAGTCCCATAATATAACAGTGTAGTAAATCACAGTGAATGCATGTAAAACTATAGTAAAGCCATGTTAAGAGTGACAAAAGTTTGTGGTGTTAGTGGTCTTCCATCTCACCCAATATATCTTTTATATGCACTTGCAGTACAATATAACAACAACAAAAAACAAACAAAAAACAGGGTGGAACATCCATCCCAAATTGGAGGGATTAAAAGGCAAGGAATGGCAGTAGATTCTGAATTCCATTCCCGATCGATTTAAAATGGACCAAATGGATCGTACAGGAGTGAGTTCCTGTAATTCAGTCTGATTTACAGAGCTGTTCTTATGTACGGTGTATGGTTTTCATTGGCCATCAATGTGGAGTTTTTTTTTCTTAATTTCTAACATTGACTCTCATTTACGTAGTACTGATGTGACAATAAATTTACAATACAATACATTGTGCTTTTACCAAAAACAGTTGAAAGTAGCGTCAGACAATGAATACAGCCAAGTGTAATAAACAATTCACAATTCACAAGAGTACAAGTGTTGAATTTGCAATTCACAGGTAGGGCACAGTTTTGATTTGTCCTAGCGCTTAGTTTAGTTTTTTTTATTTTTTATTTTTTTATTTTAAATACTCCATTTCTTTTCCTGGCACATTAATACATTTCATAGGCAAGAAAATGGAGACACATGGACTTATCTAAAAAAAAAAATGTGAAGGGGTCTGATCAGATTCTGATCCGATTTGGCCAAGTTCCAGCTACCGGTTTACCCTGGTAAATTGACCATGGTGGATAAAATGCCAAAGAAAAAAAACACCAGAAAGTAAATGCTTTATTGTGCGTGTGTGTGTGTGTGTGTGTGTGTGTCCCGGATTGCATCATTTCGTCTCGGTTTCATTCCTTCCGAGTTTCTGCACTCTCGCTCCCCTATCAGTCGGTCTGAGAGGTAATTACAGTGCTCAGTGTTAATTATAAGGCACTAGAGCTGCTTACTCCGCACTGCTTCGGGTGCAGAGATGTCTCCTCGCCCCGGCCTGTGGTAACCAGGCAACAGGCACAGCAACACAGCAGGCTCCCGCTGACGGCAGGCTCTTGTGCTCCGTCCAGCCAATCCAGGGTTAATAGCAGTTGTCTGCAGCTCAGCCATCAGCTCTTTCCTATTCGAAATGAAAGCGCAGTATCCATCTTGACAGAATCTGCGTTACAAATTCATGTGCTGCTGGTCTCGGTCGAGCCGAGGTGTTCCCTGGCAGAACCGCCCCTTTCCCCCCACAGATTGCGACGTGGCACTTTTGGAAACGCGCTTCGTAGAGCAGAAGGATGTGTTGGTGACCTTGGTAGTGTTATCTGTCAAAGCACAGGTGGAGAGCGAGGTTCAGACTGATTTGTAATTCATGAAATTGACCAGTTCCACTCCAGTTCACACCATTGTCAACCTTAAGATCTCAGAATTAAATTTGCAGGTAAATCTGCCTGCTAGTTTTTGTTTAACGGTCATTACAATACCTGTTTATATTGTTTTGTGTTTGACCTTCTATAAAATTGTAATTTGGACTCTCAAAAATTGTTTTAATTGTGAGTTTAATTATAATTCACCCCAGGTCTACATTTTGTGTGTAGCCTGGTTTTGCTAAACGTGTAGAATATGGCAAAATGATCAGTCCTAGAGATAAGTTTATAAGTCACAAGGCAGAGAGATTTTAGGATCTACAGGTGCTGTCTGAGCAGGTGCGTTTTGAGGAGTCACTGGCAGGTGGTCAAAGAGTGAGGGGGAAGTACAACCCAGTGAAGAGCCGAAAAACAGCACACAGGATACGAGGGGAGTGTAGCCAACTGACACGTTTCACTCTGGCAGTGGTGTGTGAGGATGTATTTTGGTTCTGACAAATATGTGAGAAAAATGTTGCAGAAACATATTAGCCCGACTGCCTAGCGTAGATACTGTTCTCTGATTGTAGCACAGAAACGTTGTCTGCACATTTCATGGGTTCCATTTCCACTAGGAGCAACTGTACTATTTTGCATGCATATATGTATAGTTTATTATGTTTATTTTAAAAATTTTGGCCAGATTTTTCTCTCTTCTATGGTTTGATACCTGTGCATTTCTGACATTTTTTAATAAGACAATTGTGTTGCTCTGTGTTCCCTTTGTTACCATGATACCACGCTATTATTTGATAAGCTGGGCAGTGATAGACAAGGGTTTGAAGATTAGAGAGAATTAAGTGAGGCAGAGAATCAAAGCAACGTTACTTACTCATTTAAGGGATGCTTTTATCACATGTGACAGAGCACCGAATTGGGTCTGGACTCCCGGGTGCACAGAATGGTCCCTGCAGCACTGGGGGCAGAGATAGCAGACCTGCGGATCACAGGCTGTCAGACTCTGTATGGCGTGCAGGTGTCACCTGGGATGTATGATGCCAGCGAGTCGTTCTTTAATTAACAGCAAACTAAAGGAGCCGGTTGCTGGATAATTAAAATACTGTTTATACAAAACAGCTGCCTCCTGTTGCACTGGGGTCCTCTGTGTTTCTCCAACCTGCAGCTCTAAAGCATATCAGTCAAGACTTTCATTCAAGATTTTGTAGCATTTGCAGAGCAGGGCATTCAAAGCTTCTAATGTCCCTTGCTGGAGGGTCTTTAGCTTTCATTTCATTAAGATTACCTCCGAGGCAGCAGTTGCTGCATTTGCTCTAGTCTCACACACACACTGGCACCACGGTGGTGTTCATTAACAAGAGTCAAGCGAGGCAGTGTTGATGGGAATGGGAGATGTTTGCCAGATCAGTCATGGGTTATTGCAAGACTGCTGAGGTAAAAAAAAAACTAAAAAACATCTTCAATTTTGAGTGCTTGAGCTGACAGACCTATCGTCTCCCAGGATTACCTCCCCCGCTTTAAAATATGCCCACGTCCTGCTCCATCTTTCAGATACACTGCTGTGGTTCTGCAGGGGCGGCTTGAGGTGTAACGAAGAGTCAGTTTGTGGTTGTCGGCCGCACAGGGATTTGCCATTGCCACAGTCTTGTGGAGCAAAGAGTAATGCTAGAGAACGCCCCGAGATGGCAGCTGTGGAGCTCACTTGGCCCAAGCAGCATGGCAGTAATAAGAAAGTACATTTTTACACTTTCAAATGACACACAGCTTGATGGTAACCTCGCAGTATTGACTTAGGACCTTAATGTCAGAATTGCTGTGTGCCAGTGTTCTTCGAAATCCAGTCCTTCAAGGATGCGATCCAAGTCAATTAACTAATTAAAAAAGAGGATGAAAACCAGAAATGTTCCTGCTGGCGAACACCAGATTTGAGGAACACTGCTATTATGGTGAGACTGTGATATGAACAGGGCTGGATTATTAAGTATTGTTGATCATGTGATGTCTAATTAACCACATTTAGCTGCTATTTCTTACTCAAATAAACTCAGTTGAAGTCATTATTGACCAAACAAACTGGTATTTTTACCTTTGTTTGATTATGCCGCTGACTCTGCTTCACCTTTGTCAGTCGAACAATCGAGTTACACTGTGAGAAAATCAATGTAAAACAAATTGTGCATAACATTAGTAAACTCACATTATTTAAATATAAATACCTGCCAGTGGAATTAGATAATTACCTTACGATTGGTATTATTTAAGAAAAATCCAGTTTTGCAAAATACTCAGCACCTTAAACTCCTTTAAAATAATCGTGTCAGTCTCTCAAAATTAGTTTTCTGCTAGAAGGCATTGTGTTCTAGATAGATAAAGATTGGGTCGTACAATCCTTTAATATCAAATAATATGTCTAAGCAAGATAATTAAAAATATTTATATTAAAATATCCGGTAATAATTTCTTATATTTCAGGTTGCTTGTTAGATTAAAAATTGCATAACCTGCGCAATTGGCCATCTAATGCTATTTTAGCTCATCTCTCTGGCTCACCTGATTTCATTTTTCAGTGTATTAGTAATGTGTTGTTCTCAACCACCCTGAAAGATTTATAGGACACAAACCCAATGCTTTTGTTGTTGTTCCTTATTAGTAAAAACGGGTTTTAACCCTGTTGAAGTTTGATGTCTGTGGTGGATTGTCAGAAAGGAGGTCTAAGGGTGTGGTGTTGTGGTCTGTCTTCACAGCGACGAAGAGGAGCTGCGCAAGTCCTTCTCCGAGCTGGCAGACGGCCACGCCGACTCCACCTCCCGCACAATGAAGCGAATCAGCAGCTGCGGGAACCCCTTTGTGGGCGTGGCCCAGCAGCCTGGCGCCCTGGTCTACAAAAACGGCTTTCTGGTGCGCAAAGTGCACGCTGACCCTGACGGCAAGAGAAGTACGTTTTTCATCTCCGCCGCCAAACGCATAACAGATGATGTCATTGTCTATGTGTTAACTCTAGCACAGAGGAGTGATCTCCAGCCCTGAACGCACAAGGAAGCGATGCAAACACAGGGCCTGGTTTTTAAGGTCACATGCAGGAGTAAATCAAGTCAGTTGGGGGTTTTGCACTCACACCCTTTTTAAAATCCAGCAAAAAGCCCTGACCTGGCCTTGATGTCTACCAGAGGGCTCCGCTGCTCACTGTGATCTCTGATCCTGACGCTGTGTGTTTGTGTCCTCAGCTCCCCGTGGAAAAAGAGGCTGGAAGACCTTCTACGCGGTCCTGAAAGGGCTGATACTCTACTTACAGAAGGTATTTTCTTTTCTTTATCATATTATAAATGCTGACTTTCCCTTTCCCTTGTTTAACCTGATTTTGTCCCTATTAACTCCACCTATAAACATATTCTCTTAGACCAGACATGTCAAATGTGTGGCCCGTGAACAGTATTTCTGTGGCCCGTGAGAAGCTTTCCTCAAGAATGCGAATATGATTTTAAGAGAATGTGTTTTTCTAAATCCGTAATTTTCACAGATTTTGCGGTCAGTGCGCTTCATATGTGCTTCAACATGATATATGGTAATATTAAGTCTATTGGTTAGTGGTGTAGCTTTAGTAAAATGCATGTTCATTGGTTATCGCTTCCTATGGATAGGGCTTTTTCACCAAATGATGTTGAGTTGTTGAGGGAGGATCGTGCATAATTTGTAATTTTGAGTCATCGCTTTAATTAGTATTTTTTGCACAGCAGCTACTACTAGCTAGTCGCCACACACTTTACAGCCCTTGCAGGATTCCACCCAAATGAAAAGCAGATGATGTGCAGAGAAATTTCTAAAAACATGGACAGATTAATATTTTTTTGCTGAGTTTGACGGCAAAGCCATATGTCTTATTTGCAATGCTTCTGTGGCCGCTATGAAAGAGCATAATGTTTGTCGTCATTATGATACAATGCACAGAGCTAAGTACTCCGAATTAACAGGCAGGGACCGCACAGAAAAATTGAGTCACAACGAAGCATTTTCCACAACATGAGAAAAAAGAGCGATAGTGGAGGCTAGTTACCTGATTTCCAAAGAGATTGTGTGCTTCAAAGCCATTCCCAGAAGGTGATTTTATCAAGAAATGCATGGTAAAATCAGCTGAGGCTGTGTGCCCGGAAAAGAAGGAGAGTTTTGCAAATACGTTTTTCAAGAAATACGGTTCTGAAACGAATAACCAACATGGCAAAAGACAGAATCACAACTTCGTGAGAAAGCATCTCAGTTCCTCTGGATGAGAGCATGGATGTAGTCGAGACAACCCAGCTTGCTGTTTTTGTCAGAGGGGTTACGCGGGATTTTTAAGTTTTGAGGAACTTTTATCTTTAGCAAGCATGGGTGACACAACCACTGGAAATGACATTTTCCACAAACCAAATGAAGCCCTGGAGATGGCTGGGCATCGCTGGTGTCACCACTGATGGAGCGCCATCAATGACATGTAGAATAAGTGGGCTAACTGGGAGAGTGAGAGAGAGAGAAGGAGCTCATCATAGACGAGCCCATATTCTTGAATTGCATCATCCACCAAGAATCACTGTGTGGAAAGGTAGCCGAATTAGGTGACGTAATGAGCACTGCTGTTAAGTGTGTGAATTTCACTTGTAGCCGAGCTTTGCAGCACCGCCCGTTTCGGGCTCTGTTAGCTGAGCTGTCATCACAGTATGATGACATTCAGTACTTCTCACAAGTACGCTGGTTGAGTCGTGGCACAGTTTTGAAGCAGTTCTTTAATTTGCGTCAGGTTATTCAGAATTTTATGAGTGACAAAGGCAAAGCACTTAGAGCTTGAAGATCCTCATTGGCTGATGGACTTTGCTTTCCTTGTCGATCTTACTGAGCAAATGAACATTTTAATTAGGAAACTTTAAGGACCCAAACAGGTTGTCACAATGCAAGAAGAAATAAGTGCTTTTAAGCAAAGTTGAATTTGTGGGAGAGGCAAACCATTGGAGGAAATTTCGCTCACTTTCCCTCTTGCTGAGAGGTTCTTGAAATGCACAAAGATGCATTTCGGAAAGAAAGCTGCATGTGTTACAATGCAAAACTGTCAGACTTGTTAAAAGAACTTCTTAGACTTCCAGTCACACAGGGGAGATATTTCAGTTATTTGCTAATCCATTCAGTGCAGATATCCCGGATGATCTTCAGATTTGCAGAGCAAGGACAATCTCAGGGATAAATTACTCTACAATGTCATTGCAAGACTTTTACCAAAACATCCCAACAAACATCTTCCCAAAGCTAACAGAGCTTTTTGCCAAAATCCGGAGCACTTACATTTGCGAACAGCTCTTTTCCACAATGAACGTGAACAAATCGAAACACAGGTCAAGGCTCACAGATGAGCATCTGTCTGCAATACTGCGTGTTGCCACTGCTCTGATATCTCAGCTGATATCCCAAAACTAGTGAGGGGTAAGAACTGCCAGGTGTCAGGACAGACGTTTTGAAAGGTAAAATCTATTTATATCTTAGGCTATGTGTGGAAAATAAGACTTCATTAAGAGATGTTATACTTCCTAATTATTAGTTATTTTAAGATTGTGTAACAGTATTGTGTAACAATTATACACACAATACAGGTGTTGTTTTTTTCCTTCCTTTTATCATTAGATGGCTCTCGACACTAAGGTGCTGTCAGAAATGGCCACGATGGCTAAATGACTTTGACGCCCCTGTCTTAGACCCACACAAACCCAAAGCCTATCTAGTGGTCAAAACTGGATTCGATCGACCCCCTCCAACTGGGAAAATGTCTGCCTTTTGTGTTCAAAATGTGCTACCATTGCTGCTTTCTGTCACAACCGAATAGCTACTTTGGCAGCGATTTATCATCTCTGCAGAAAGAAAGGGGGAAGAATTGCAATTCGAGAGCCTCGTTTTGAAAGGCACAAAACTTGCACCGTTAAAGGAAATATGAACTGTATTACGAATTGGTGTTCTGTGCCTTGGCTGCAAAATAGACATGGGATCTAGACCGAATATAAACTTTGACCGACACGTTAATAGCAAATCACAAACTGCATTTTGTAACCGTGAAAATGTTATTTTCTAGTGTGTTCTGCCTACACTGGCATTGAGACCAGAGATCTCCCTGCCTGACCACTCCAGCTGCTGTTGTAGTAATGGGCTATATAGGATTGTGTGTCCTGGCTGTAGTGCAGACTGGAGCCCAGGTTGGCATGAGTCATGGTCTCCTGATGGTGTGACCTTTTATGACAGTTGGGTTTGGAGTGCCAGAGATCAACGTGGGACAGTAGAGCTCTGTGACTGACCCACTTCTTCTCATTCCTATGGAGTGGCAAACAGGAAGCAGATCAAACCTACAGTAGCTTTGTAGCACAGAAACTTGGTGTAAAAATAATCCATTTGGATAAGGAATATAAAGAAACCTCTCCAGAAAATGGTTTTGTTTGTGCGTCTCTGTGTGTCTGTCTGCATGTTTATGCATTTGCGTGGCTCTGTTCCAGGGGGAGTACAGGCCGGAGAAGCAGCTGTCCGACGAGGACCTGAAGAACGCTGTGTCCGTTCACCACTCCCTGGCGATGCGCGCCGCCGACTACAGCAAGAGGCCCAACGTCTTCTACCTGCGCACGGCAGACTGGAGGGTCTTCCTCTTCCAGGCACAGTGAGTCTCGTCTCCTGCCGCCTCCACCCCCTAACTCGGGGCCAATGACTCTCCGTTTACAGTGCCGGCTCCTCTGCTCCTGCCATGCAGGTCCCAATTCATTCTGAACAGGCAATTACGCGAGCAGTGACACACACACTGGGAGGGGGAGGGGAGCACAGGCTGGCCTAAATGCCACAGCTTTTAAGATTAAGACTGTGCTTTAATTGCCGGTCTCACCGAAGCACCAAATTGCTGTCTGGATCAAAAAGTGATGAGCGCTTATTACTTGCAAAGTAAGAGGGCAGCCCTCCCACTGAAGCACTTCCCATGCTGAGAAGGCACTCGGGAAGGAGAGAGAGCAGTTTAGAGCTCTGCCACATGAGAATGAGCACTCCCAAATCACAGAATATTCCCATTGTTCCACAACCCACTGAAACCTCAAAGATCTAACCCTAGCATATGATGTTCTGCATATACTCAATATGACAAGGGTAACTATGATACTAAAAACCATCGTCACATTGCTGTGAATACAATTCAGGGATATGAGAGGACTATATCATTATACTGTTGTAATGGAAATTGTTGTGATTTCTGTGGTTCCTAAAATTATGGTTTTGTGTGTCTTTGTGTATTGCTAATAAATAGGTGTATGGGATCATATGAGCATCTTTTTACACTTTTTAACATTTTAAAACTCACCCAATAATGTCCCCCAGTCCCCAGCAGCTGCCATAGTTTTCTGACCCTGGAAAAGAGAAGCTGTGGATCGAAGCAGGTGGAAACATCTCAGGGAGGCCTTCATCCAGCAGTGGATCGATATGGGCTGATGGGGATATATACATATATATACTGTTCACAAGTAATAATTATAATCCTCATAATCATACTTTCTGTAACCCCTGTTATACTAAAGACAAAACAAATGACTTCACGCACATTGTACTGGAATAAGAAAGTTACCATTTACCTTGAACACATTTGATTCCGAAACTCGCCCACTGTGATGTACTTTGTTGTGCGTTAGCCTATTCATACAAACCAGTGTGGGCGAGTGGGATGACTCTAGTGCCGCAAATGTTGGACTGCACTGCAATTAAAAGAATGTCTGCAGCTTGATGGATTTTCTTCTCTTTTAATGTGCGATTGTTTAGCTGCGCACACAGTCTCCACTGGGTTCATCTCCTCTGTTGCTGGAAAGTAGAAAAGCATGACCCTGTCTTCACCATGTTCCCTGCTGCCATGGTCACGCCAAAACTTTGTCTACTGAAACTAGAATTACTATAAAGGAGTAAAACCATGAAACACTAACACACGGTTGACTTGATAACAATTCGACGATTTTGTGTTTTTCCCGCTGTGTTTCTGCTATCCAGTGGGTTGTGACACGACACATCCTGAAAACCACAAATAGCTTTTATATCTTTTATTAACTTATTATTTGGGGAGTTTTCTGTTTTAAACTGTTAAAATTTGCGTAAATGAGAGAATTTAACTGGAAAAAAGGACATATCTTACAGCACACTAATTGCAACATGTAAAAACGCATAAAACCGCATCTTTTTGAACCGTGCTTGTTCCCCTTTATCCATAAAGAACATCCAGATCTCTACACAGACACAATATTACTAGTGGAACAACGTCACTTAAAAAATATCATCCTTTCCTCCACGTTGCTTTCATTTGTCAAGCACTGAATGTTCAAAGGGTTTTCTGATCGCTCCCCCTGCAGGAACGCGGAGCAGATGCAGTCGTGGATCACGCGCATCAACACGGTGGCGGCCATGTTCTCCTCGCCGCCCTTCCCAGCAGCCATCGGTTCGCAAAAGAAGTTCAGCCGGCCGCTACTGCCAGCCACCACCACCAAACTGTCACAGGTACGCCCCTCGCAGGACACTGTAGACTAATGGAGCAGACGACCAAGCTATTAAACGCATGGCTGGGTTTCACAGTACCTGCCCTGGGTCTCCTGTCCTCATACAGGGCATGAGCAGAGCCTTGGAAATATGGTCTCTCTCCCAAGCGTAGACCATGACAGCGGCTGCATGTATGGACGATGGTAGGAGCATACACAAGATAACAGTTTTTCTCGGTCTCTCAGCCTTGCTTCATATTTGACACTCCCAAGAAAAAACGGGGGCAGTGCACATTCACACAGTACAGTGACTACAAGGAGCATTGATGGTGATGTGCAGGGGCTGCTGGGTATAAACATCTCCTCAAGGATTACCAATCATATGTGTTTAAACAGCAAATCAAAGGTGTACACTTCTGGGGGAGGGGGACGACAACAGTCGCTTCTTAGCAACAGATCTCTGCAAGCATTCACTCGTCAGTATTCGAGCATAAAAGGAAACGTTCCAGAGAGACGGATTGAAGTTATACAGTGCAATATAGGAGCTGACAGAATACAAAGTACGATTAATTAAGTGTGTGTGTGTGTGTGTGTGTGTGTGTCGGGGGGGGATACCAGCTCATATGCATACGGGCTGGAATGAAATGGTAGTTATCTGAAGGTAATCTATTCTGTGTCGTCCTCCACCCCAGGAGGAGCAGGTCCAGTCCCACGAGGCCCGGTTCCGCGCCACCTCCGCCGAGCTGGCCGAGCTGCGCGCCAACGCCCCCGACCGCAAGGTGAAAGGTCGTGAGCTGGAGGAGTACCGCCAGCGAGACGAGTACCTGGAGTTTGAGGTGAGCGCACCCCGTGCGGCCAACCCCCACAAACACGGTCTTATGGCCTGCAGTCAATGACACGCAATAACAGTCTGCTATATCAAATGGTGTGATCCGTATCAGACTGGTGTGTTTGTGCCTGTTCTGTCTTCTGCTTGGTGTTGTGCTGGACACCTATCTCTGTGTGAAAGCTGTGTGTTGTATTGTGGCAGATCACTGGACTATTGAGTGGCTTAAATAAGCATTGTGCCTTTAACAGCACAGAGAATCGACATCCACAGTCAGTGAGGGCTCTATTTTTAATCTAACAATGAAGTCCTTTGCAATAAACATAAACCACTTTAGAACAACAGTTTCTGCTCATTAGGCCCCTGACATCTCTCCTCCTCCTCCTCTCTCGAAGTGTGTGTTTAGCTCTCTCTCTCTTCCCTCCCTCTCCCTTCAGGCCTTCCTTCCTGTGTGACTGTGTGCGGTTGATTTGTTCTCTCTCCCCCTCCGAGTCTCTCTGTGGCTCTCCATCTCTGCAGTGTGCACAAGGCCTAGGCCATAGCAAGGGTCTGACAAACCGCTAACTGCTAAGCCAGTCGTGGTTGCATTTATTGCCTTTACTACTTAAAGGGACACTTTGGTATTTTGTCATACGAATCCATGGAGAACTTTTTAATTCTGTGCCTCCAGTTTGAAGGAATTTGAACTGATCGTTTAGTTAGCACAATTACTGGAAGCAAATGGTCGCAAATTGCTCACTCTCAAAAGCCGGCTAATAGACATTTTAGACATTTAAAAAGAAAAATCCAATGGAGTACAAGTCTGCTCATTGGCAGTTCGCGCATACATCAATTTTGATTGGACTAAACTGGTATGGCATTGTGTTGCTGCTTTCCATTAGATTGTATTGTATAGTATTGTGTGATATTGTATGGTATCACATTCTCACATTTATGCCATTGCATTGCGTTGTGTTAATCTGTCTCTCTCTATGGGCTTTTAGAAAACCCGCTACGGCACCTACGCCATGCTGCTGCGCGCCAAGATGCGCTGCGGCGAGGAGGACCTGGCGGCGTTCGAGGCGCGGCTCTTCGACGACAACGGGCTGCAACGGGCGCATTCGAGCCCCACGCTGCAGGAGGTCAGCCAGCAGAGCAGCAGCTCCAAGGGCAAGCGCAGTGAGGGCCAGAGACACAGCTACCGGCAGGCGGTCAAGCAGTGAGGTGGCCGGGGGAGGGGGAGGGCGCGGCACAGGGGGAGGGGGGGCCCCGTCCTCCCCGGCGAGGTTTTGTTTAGCTTTGGGGGCTTCGGAGGGGGGAGGGAGGGGTGGGATACTGGCCAAAAGGAGGCCCCTCCCATCTCCCCCATCTCCTAAGCCAATAGGGGAAGGCCGTGGAGGTCAGGTGACTGACATGGTTTGCTGGGACAGATGAAGTGGGCGGCTGCAGTGTGAATCGGAGAGGCCGGAGACCTGGGGGGGAGCCATTGAAGGAAGTTACTGGCTGCGACTGAGTGCTAGACTGAAGTATATTATGTTAAACTACACCCAGCTGCTCACTTTTGAATTAATTTGGTTTTTGTTTTTCCTCTTAAGCAACCCATCTTCTAGTCCCTATTCCAAGTACTACCGAGTCATTTAATTAATTGGGTAAATCTGCTTTTACAAACCCACTTTTGTATGGAATTTTTAATTGGAGCCAAAAAAGAAAAAAGTGAGAAAAATCGGTTATTATTTTTGTTTCTTTAATCTGGACAGTAGATCGTTGATATTTTGTGTCTTCAGAGACTTCAGAACTTCTGAGATCAAGGCTTTCCACGGCAGAGATGGTCCCTGCTTCCCACCCTCATCCCCAACCCCCTCAAACCTTTGTGAATACGCTTGCTTGTTGCGGAGTTTTCTATGAATGGTTTAGCCCTGGGGGGTGAAACCAAATGAGATGTAATGGTTGTGAACTAATGCTACCTGGCTCTTCTGTAGTGGTACTGCTGTGGGCTCAGCCAGGCTAGAGAGGATATCCAAACACAAAATACTTTTCAGTCCAGAGCAGAAATTCTTAATCAGACTAAGAAAAGGAAAAGTATCTCTTGATGACCTTTAATGTTACAGAATTAGCAGCTGCTTGAACTAATAGTCTGGGACCCCTCACCAAATTTCTGCCTATAGCTTTTGCCAGCCTGGCTGCCCTCCCAGAGGATGCGGTTTGGTTGTGTTGTTGGCGTTCGTCGAGGTTTGGTGCCGCGTCGGGTACTCGGGCAAACGGCAACAGAGATCGGCGCCCAGACCCTCGGAGTCGAATGTTCTTTTCCGTTCTACGAAAGAGCTGTGATTTTCTCTTCTAAATTATATTTTAAAAAATATTCTTCATTTAATTTCAACCGCCTGAACTTGTATTTGAAAACACGTTCGCTTTACGGCGTGCTTTTACTGTTTCCGCGCTCCAACTCAAATTGTTTAATTGTTACCTGAGAAAATGTTGTCTTTTCCTGATACGATTTATTTGGACCGCCTGTGCTTGGTTGTGTCGTTCGTTGTTGTTCATGTTGTTGTTTTTGTTCGTTTTTTCTACTACTACTTAAAAGTACTCCCTTTTTCGGGCGTATTTAATTTCCAGAGTTTTTTGCAGCCTTGTTTGAACTCTCCCCTGGCAGGATCTGAATGTCTCGTTCAGTGAATTTAAACAATGTGCGATCTCTCTCTTTCCCTCCCGCAAAACAATGTGACGATCTCAACTTAATAAAGAAATCCTGGATTCGTTTCAAACCTTTTAACCTCCATTACAGTGATGAAAGAGGTGAAACAATGTTGATGACTGTAGTCTTTCTACAAATGCAATTTTGTACGTTTTAGAAATACTCCCGAATTCGAAATCTGGGCGTCCACCAATACGTGGTAGTCAAAGGGCTGAAAAAAAGTTATGGACTACAGTCTAATAATGCTGTAGTACATTCTGTACACTCGCTCGTTTCCCAGACTGCTGCCCTCGCTCCACTGAAATAACCCTGTAGTGATTTTTGATTGTTGTTCTCAGAAATGTTCGCCTTTGTTTCTTGTGATGATGCTCTGAGCATGATTTGTATTGTTGTTGCTGGTTTTTTGTTTTTGTTTTCTTTACTTGTACTCTTTAAAAAAAAAAAAAAAAAAAAAAAAAAAGACTTGTCAAGCAAGACCTTGCATATAATATTTAAAAAAAAATGAATACAAATTTTACTTTTTGGGGGGCTTGACACAGGTTGGGTGCAGGAATGCTATGTTAAACTGAACTACACACGAGAACTGTTTGTGATGAATACTGTTGCTGAATGTGTGAAGGATTTTGTAAAACAAAATAATTTGAAAAACAGGTTTGTAGCACTATCAATTAGAAAGAAATGTGAATGTATTTTTTTTTTTAAGGAAATCTAACAATGTGTACATTTCAGAACGGGTATTGTACTGTCACTACTAGCAAAGCCATTTTCTACTCAGGCCCACTCTGTACATATATATAAAAAAAAAATCCATGCTGTAATGCCAGCATTCTACCAGCAGAGGGAGCTGTTTTGTAGGACATTTGAACAGCTTCAGCCATAAAGTGCAGTTGCGCACGCATAGGATGTATATTTTGTTCATTTGCAGGGACGTGGACTGCTCATGAGGTACTTGGAGTCTGGGACACACAGTCCTTTATTTCTACACCCGGCAGTGCTTGGGAGCTGGGGAAGGCTGCTCTCTGCCCCCGGGCGATGCCGTACGCTATGACTCCTCCTGACTGGCCGCTTGTGTTTTGTACTGAGCCTCGGTGTGCATGTAACGCTCTGTACAGCAGCCTGCTGATTTTACATAGAGACTAGTTCAGGAATGTGACTGAAGATGTCCCACTGTATGTTAGCATTTTGAGAAAAGCATGAGAGCTGAGACTGTGCGCCAGAGACGGGACCTTTAGCCTCCTCCAGCATTCAAAATGGGCTCCTGCAGAGTCCCACACCCCACCAGACTCTGACAGTTTTTTGTGTGTGTGTTTTTAATGAAACACTCCCTTACTATTAAGATGTTTTGGAGCCGTCGCGTTGCTCAGCTCAGACTGTCTTTTTGTGTTTCAGACCGAAGCCATTTAATAGTTTAAGACCTCTTTTTTGGTGTGTTTTTCTCCCCTCCCATCCCGTGCAATTCATAGAAAGTATTTGAAAATGTGTACATTTTTTATATATAAATAGCAACAAGATTTGTCTATTGCATGCCTACCATTCCAGCTCCAATCAGGGCCTGCTCACTACGTCTCGGTCTGCAGCTTGCTCTCGCGGGCCCGGGGCGGCCCGGTCCTCGGCCGTGTGATGCCAGCGTCTCCCAGACTTCAGTGCTGGACTGACCGCTCCCTGAGACGGAACCCCCCCCAGCACTGAAATTTCTATTGCCTGAATTCGGCTGGCTGGCTTCAGCATCCCTCGAGTTTGTCCGAACCGCTGGACTTCGCTTGCTTGTAGATATTTACCGGACGTCATTTGTCCTGGAAGGCTCCATGTGTATATTCTGATTATTGTTCTTCTCATGATGATTCTGATTATTACTGATGATATTATTATTATTATGATTATTATTAGTCCTCTTCTTGTTACTCTTGCTGTTATTTATTGATTATTACAATTGTTAGTGTCCGTGGCTTGTCCAGAGTTCAGCAGAGAGGACTGCAGTGTGAGAGAGAGAGTGTGGCCCCTGGGGTTATGAAGGGAAGTATTTATGGGGTGGGGGGCAATACATTTGAAATGGAGTCTAGTGTGTTTATGTGAAGAATAGCCCCTTCACTACACCCTCCCACCCACCAGTTCTGTCTTTCTGACCAAAGCAGACATCTACGTCTGCTGTCTGGGTATAAAACTGGGGTAACAATTAAAAAACAAAAGCAAAAAAACTTCTAATCCATTCCATTGCAGGTGTAGTGTATTTATTTATTTATTATTTATTTATTTATTTGGTGCACATCTGTAATAAGTGTCCAAGCACTGCAGCCATTCACACCCCAACAGAGCTGGAAATAGGAAGCTACTTTACAAGAAGTGTAGTCCTGCAATGGGCTGGAGTGGAAAAGCCAACATTGCCAAACATCCAGACTGTGGACAGTGTGTTCCTCTCTGTTCTTCTGAGCTCTGTGCGTCACTAACGTTTCATTTAATCGGCAGGAAGCCCCCGCCCCGTTCCACCCCCACCCCCACCCCCACCCCCACCCCCACCCCCCATCAGCACTTTTAGGACGGATGTGTAAATAGTACCAAGATATGTTTTTCTTTTCGTCCAAAAATAGCGCGTCTGCCCAAACGTTTAAGGTCATTCTTTTGTTTGTTTGTTTGTTTGTTTACCACTCCTTGTTGTTTATCAATCAGGATTTGAAACTGAATTAAAAAAAGAAAGTGTATTTTAATGCTGTTTTATATGCAGGTATTTAAAAGAAGACCACAAAAAATAAGGATACACACAAAACTGTAAAATAGAATTCTGTTACAACTCAGTGTTCTAGATTTGCTCAAATGTGACTTATTTTAAATGTTTTTACTTGGATTGTTCTTTTTGACACACGTTAGCTGTACATTTCTTGACAGCCTGTAAAGAATCGACTATGTAAGAAGACATTGTTTGTATATGAGCTTTTTTTTTTTCTTCATTTTTTTTTTTTATCCATTTTTTTTTTTTTTTTTTTTCCCTGGAGGTGTAGAAAAAAATAAAGTGTTTTAAAAGATCCTCAAGTGTCATTCAGGATATGTCTGCATCGTCTGAATCAGGGACAAGGTGCGACTGAAAATTTCAACCACCGAAAAAGAAGGAACAATGATCATCTCCATCCACATTTAACAAAATAAGTAACGCTTTATTCGGACACAATTAACATGTACACATTGACAAGGGCAGTGTTGGATTGGTTATTGTTTTCTGCATGCTTTTTCACACTCCATCCTTAAGACTGAGAAAGAGAGAGGGAAAAAAAAGGATGGTTTCACACACTCAAAAGACTGTCATTCTGCATTAAATAAACTGCCTGCTGGTGTCCAGCACGTGTCCCTGGATCAGCAGATGAAAGCAGTGGTGAAAGCTATTTACAAACTGCTGTCTCCTGCAGAAGAGACTCTCCTGCTGCTGCACGGAGTGGATGCCACAAACCGCATCATCCCAGGGAGGGCCGAGTCCTGTGTCCATCCTGATGCCGGCAGGCTTGTGGACTGATCCTGTAGGGTGGTTTGTTGGGGGGGTGTAGTTTGGGGGCAGGGAGGGAGGTGAGGAGACCAACACCACTGTTGCTGCTGTGAAGAGTGTATCAGGAGTTGGCCAGAACCGGCTCCTCCTCCATCTTCTCCTCCTGCTCCTCTATTGATTGGCTGCCTGACTGGAAGCCGCTGTCATTCTTCACCTCTGTGGGGGGGTAGGGGGGCAGTTAGACCACTGTGTGGACTGGCAATGCACTACACACCATAGCTGCCATGCCAACACTCGCATGGTTTATTCATCAATTTGATTTATTCATTTTCTGTAGATCAGTTCCATTATTTCACACAGGCAAAATAAATCAGAACAGTATTTATAATATTAGTAATATATGAGCTATTTGGTCAATCAGTAGTTGATGTCCTTGTGGCTCAGAGCATAGCAGGCAGGTTTATAAGCCAGAAGGACCTGTGTTCAAATCCTGATGGAGGACTGGTCTCTGGACTATGTGTTGTTTGTGGTGTGTTTTAGTGCCAGACGGGGCAATGTGAGGTTTATATACCAGAACTTTGATCAAGTTAAAGGGCAATCCTTGTGGTTTACTGCATGGAGTACTGCACTGAACTCCAGCAGAACCTGGGTTCAAATCCTACTGTGGTATTGGTCTGAAAAGTGGTTGTTTGTGGTATGTTTTAGTGCCAGAGGGGGCAGTCTGAAAGGGGAGTCCTTTGTGGCTCCCTGCATGGAGTGCTAGTGTAGAAGCTAATAGGAGCTGGGTTCAAATCCAGGCTAAGGAGCATGTAAAGGGATGCAATACTAACCAGTGTTAACTGTACTATGTATAGATACCAGGAGTGTAGTTGGGTTGGTATAGAGCAGGATGAGTGGTAGAGTAAACTGCTAGGGTGGGGAAGGGTTAGAGTAGTGGGTGGAGCTGGGCTTGAGGAGAAGAGGGTGTGTTAGGCAAGAAAAGGATGAGGGATGGTGAGAACTGTAGTGAGGGAGAAGAGGACAGGTGTGCTAAATTTTTGTCCTTCCTGCTACTCCTCAAGGGCAAGTCCACCCCTCCACTGTCCTCTTCCTAGCTTAGTCCACCACTGTCCTCATCTATTCAAACCCACCTGTCTCCACATCACAGTTAACACTGGTTTTTATTATATCCCTTAATGTACTTACCTCACCAGCATGCTCCTCAGCCTGGATTTGAACCCAGATCCTTCTAATCTCCAGACCAGCACTCCATGCACTGAGCCACAAAGGACTCCCCATTTATGTGATCAAAAATCTGGTGTATCACCTTATCCTAAAATAAAGTACTAGTAAATAATCAAGAGATTTTGAGAAGTGAGGTGCTGCACCAGGATTTGAACCCAGGCTCTACAACAGAATTTTTCACAATGAGCCACAAAGACCTACAGACTCACTTGAATGTTGTATATCAACCTCACACTGCCCTCAAGAGCACTCAAACAGCAGGAACAATTACAATTCATAGAAAGTGCACCTGGACTCAAACCCAGGTCTTGCCAGCTTCCAGGCAGGCACTCCATGCAGTGAGCCACACAGACATCTCCTATTAGTCACTCAAAGATCTGGTATATCACCTTCACCCTGCCCTTTCCAGCACTAAAACAAGACAAGCAACAGATCTCCAGAAGACACTGACTCCACCAAGATTCAAATGCAGGACTTGTCAGTTGCAAGACTAACACTCTGCATGGCGAGCCACAAAGGACTTCACTTAAACTTGATTGAAGAGCTGCTATATCCACTGCACAGTGAATGCGGGTTTGAGGCCAGCTGATCTAACCTGCTTCTAACAGAGATGGTGGTCATGAGGGCACGGCCACCGAATCCCAGGCTAATGTGCATGGACACACTATAAAGGTATTATAGGTATATATATTATGACTTTTATATTATTATTATTATTATTAGTAGTAGTAGTAGTAGTCCAAAAGTGTTACTTAAGGGAAGCTGTGTAAAAGCCTTATTAAATCACCTTATAATTGATCATTCTATTTGGATACCGTTTAACTCCAGGAAATTATATAATATATATATATATATATATATATATATATTATATATAAAATACAATTAAAAAAAGCACATGTATGAAATAACGTGTACACAGGGAATCAAACCCACAAGGCCGGGCTCCCAGCAGCACACCCTAACCACTGTACCAACGCTGATAGCAGTTTTCCTTTGAAACCTTTTTTTAAGAAGCCTACACCCGCCGCACCCATTTCTCCCAATTAGTTGTATATGAAGGCATTATTGGAGTTATAGTCTCAAATGAGCGCATCAATTAAGAATAAAAACATTATAATAAATAATACAAAATATGTGTGTGTATATATATTTATTTAGCCCTACCTGTATACATATATGTGTTCGATGGCCCTACAGTAAGTTAATGCACTCATGGTTACAAATGCTCAAGTGGAGAATGTATGAAGGGCGAATTGTCATGCACCCCAGCTCAACAGCTGCCCTACTGCCATCTACTGGACAGTCTATGGAAAAAATAGATATTCAATGAAGTGATTCAGGCCTGATTGAAAGTGTATGATTGTACTGTATTAGGAATGGAAAGTAAGATTACCAATGATTACAATTAATTCCATGGTTTTATACCTTATTTTTCATTCTCTGTAATGTTAAGAATGTTTTTTTGGTATAATTGTTGGTTAGTGCTTCTAAAACCATGCAAGTTGCCTTCTTGGATAAAGGTATCTTCTCAACAAAATAATATATTATTTCACAGGTATATAGGTGAAAAAGGCATGGTATTGGAATGGACGGGTCAGATAAGGAGTATATAAAAGACTATTTAATATTAGTTAATAATAATAAATTATATCTTGCATTGATAAGGCACGAGGGATGCCAGAGAGCTTCACAGTTGGACGGAGACTCTCTTTATCTAGCACAAGACACTGAAGGTACAAGAAGTGAAGAATTCTTCAGCCAATTAAACAGAGGGTTTGTTGGTATCGCAGATTAAAAAACAGATTTTGAATCTTTTTATTGGGACACTGTCTTAGTTTAACATCTCATCCCCAAGATAGCACATGCCTTGCTTCTTGTCTGTGGTCTGGGATATATTGTTGGTAGGCTAGGTTGTGAACAAGGGTTTTCCTGGAAGAAAAGAGTATCTTCAAAAAGGATCCAGATATCCTTGGCTGGAGAGCTCCAGTCCAGTAATCTTTATAGTTCACCCCTAAACGACCACTTTCTTAAGACTGGGGAACCCACGAGTCACCTGTTCAGGGCACGAAACACATCGCATATTAACACCAGAATGAGCAACACGATAGCCTGTGAGAAGGCTCTGCTCTCAGTACCTGGGATCTGTGCTTTGTCCTTTGCCCTTCCCTCCGTCTGTTTCAGCAGCCTCACTCCCTCATTCAGCCCGAGAGCTCCCAGGGCCTCCACCAGCCCCTCCACTCGCCCTCCTCCCACCTGGACACACACAAACACAAAGGAAACAAAATCAGCATCACTGCAGCCAAGACTAGGCCTATCTAATCAAATGGAAGTTGTGCTGCAAGACCAGTAGAGGGCAGTCTCCCTTCTTTGTCAAACATCTCAGAAAATCCTTATCAAGCTTTTTTTCTTGGCTGGGATCCATCGCTGCTGTTGCTATCTAACAAATCTGCTTAAACAAGATGTGCCGGTTCTAAATCTGTGTGGCGCTTGAGGGGACTTACCTGGTACACCTTCAGTAGACTCAGGCAGGGCGACTGGCTCTCCTGGTATAGCTCTGCCAGCGTCAGGATGCCCAGCTTTTCTGCCAGCTGCTTCCACTGGATGTGCCCCGCATTGATGATGCCGCACAGCTTCCCCAGCGTGGCCTCATCCAGCTTTCCTGAGGGGAGAGCACAGGCCTCTGTTTACGACCACTTTCACGGCCTGATTTCCCAAAGTGGGTAAGTGATTTACTCATAAGGGCAGAAGGGGTGTTTATAGGGAACATAAACAAGGAGGAGTAGGAATTTGGTATCGACTGTATTATTGTGCCATGACTCCATCGTGGGGTCCCGACTGAGAAGGACTGAATCAATTTGAAGTTCTTACCCTCTTCCTGTTTCTCTGGCAACTTTTCTGGCTCTCTGCTTGTGCTCGGCCTCTTGTTGCAATCCAGTATATCTCTTACCTACAGAGGGAGACGCATGTTAGTGCCAACGCCCACACAGATGCGCCACATTTTGACAGCTCCACCATACAGCATTATAGTCTACTGAATAGCTATGTATCCTCATAGTCCAACAACATGCAGTGGGAGCGTGGTCAATACAGGAGAGCATATAGAAACAAAGGTGCACTAGTGTTAGTGCCTTGGAAGAAGAGCACACATCCACAAGCACATAGCCATCAGCTCGAACTTGACTCACCTTTGGGCACTTGGCCAGGTCTAAGGGCGTGTGCCCCCGGGCGGGTCTCTTGCGTGGGTTGGCCGGCAACTTGGAGGCCTTTGGCTTGGCGGCGGGCCCTCTATCCTTCTCACCCCCTTCATCCTCGTCCTCGTCCGAGGAGGAAGAGGAGCTGAAGAAGAGGGGCTCATCGTTCTCCACTCGCTTTTCCGCACCTGAGGCCACAGAAAAGCACTTCTGTCAGCGCGCTGCCATACAGCACACAGCCGATTAATTTCTTCCTTCATCTCTCTAAGTGGTTGTACTGGCCCATCCTCTGTACAAGCGTGTGTATGAGCAGGCAAACACTGACAGTGCTGTGCTACAGCTCTTTGTCTGTGCGGTGTGATACAATTAACATAGATTAACATAGACAGGACACAGAGCACAGATACTGTGGGTCCTGTTGGCCTGCTATTTTAATGTTTAAGGTCCACAGATTCTACATTTCAATCCTATTAACCTATCTGTAACTTGGTGGTTCAATGTAATGTAAGCCTCTATTTGTTCCCAAGAGCTTCAGTATTGACGATACAAAGCAATGAGCACCAGCCGTGTGCCTCAAGGGCCTGCACTGGGGACCCCAGCTAGTTTCAGTAACATACCCAGGGCAGGGTGGTGGACTAACCTGCGGCGATGAGCACAGAGCACAGGACAGGCGAGCTGTTGCTGGCGGCCAGGTGGAGAGGCGTGTTCCCCCCAAAAGTGCTCACATTGACCTCCGCCTTCAGCTGTGGAAGAGCCAGAGAGCAAAAGAAGCATTAGTGAGACCAGGACACACACTCTGTTTCTGTCACAAACACGTTCAATGTGTTTTTGTTGGAATAGAATGGAATGGAATAGAATGCCTCACTAAGGGACCACTGTAACCCTTAATCACTTCTTCATCCTGGGGTGAGAGTTGTCCACTGTCCCCCTGGGTACAGGCAGGACGCACTAACTAACTAACGCACTGACTAATAAGACGGGGGAGACGGAGGGACGAGGGGGCAGTACCTCAGTGACAAGCATGCAGGCCACGCCCAGGTGCTCCTGCTGCACAGCAAGGTGGAGTGGGGTGCAGCCGCTCTTGCGCTCCGTGGCATTGATGTTGGCCCCCGCCTCAACCAGCATCTTCAGACAGCGCTCCCCACCCCGGCGCACGGCCAGGTGGACTGGGTACATCCCTGAGACAGAGAGATAGAGAGAGAGAGACTGTGTCATACACACCGACTGAGGGACAAGTGGAAGGTCCAGGCGGCACTGACGGAGCGCGCACGTGTGTGTGTGCCGTGCAGTGTGCAGCGGGAAGGCCTCTCTCACCATTGTAGTCAGGCGTGTTGAGCAGGTGGGCGTGGCGCTCGCTCAGGTGACTCAGCAGGATCCTCAGCATGCTCTCGTCAGCCATGGGCGCGGCCAGGTGCACCACAGACTTGCCATAGCGGTCAAGGGGGGAGGGGTCAGCCCCTGCCTTCAGCAGGAAGTCGACCACCTTGTGTTGCTTGGTTATCACTGCCAAGTGCAAAGGAGTCTGGGGGAGAAAGCACAGAAGAAATGTAAGTGAGCTGGAGATGCAGTCTGCCAACACTGGCTACATTTTATTATCCTCTGGTTTAAACTGGCACATCGCCATTCTCATCACCATAGCGATGACCTGGAACTCGTTTGGTACCACGGTGATTGGCTGTAGCTGGTCTATCGCCCCGCGGATATTCTGTAGTCCCTTTCTTACCATGGTGCTGATCTCCACCAGGGTGACGTACTACAACTCCTCGGATCTAGCTCCTCTGACACTATGGAGGCCCTGTGCTGTGGAGGGGAGAAGTGCCTACCTGCAGCAGGCGGTTGTGGGTGTTGAGGATGCTCTGCTCAGGGATGCTGACGATGACTTGGACCAGCTGTTCCACAACTGCTGGCTTCTGATGGATGATGGCCAGGTGCAAAGGACTGATGGACAGAGAAGACCAGCTAAGCCAGGGTAGCAAGCCAAAACACACTTCAATTTCCACACAAAAGTAGCAGTTAACCTGGGGGACAAATATCAGTGTTCCGCACAAGCATTTGCATCTGGTGCTAGATTAGGCATAAGGCCAAACTACCACACTATTGCCTTGTCTGTCTCCGGTTTGTTTTCTGTTAATAATAATAATAATAATAATAATAATAATCAATGTTGCACATTTTCATATAGTAAGACTCTCTACTCATGTGCTCAAAAGTCTACCAAAGCACCTGATTCCAGCAGGTTCATAATTCAACATCTGCTGTACATAACGAGAATCTGAGACAGACTGCTACGATTCCTTTGCTTCATGCTTTCAAATAGTCACTATTAGGGAAAGGTATTACAACACACACAAAAAAAAAAACATAATCCCAGTCTCCCTTTAGGTATATTGAACCCAGAATGCCTTGTGGATTCTGTTATCGATCAGAATCTGCCTTCTCCCTCTCTCTTCCTCTACCTCTCGTTCCTCCTTTCCCTCTCACTCTCCCTCTCCCTAGCAGCGGTCGGTCTCTGCAGGGACTCACGTGTCTCCGTTCTCGTCCTGGGTGGCGCACAGCTGCCTCTGCACGGCCAGCAGCATCCTCACGTCCCCCGTGGTGGAGTAGTCGAGCAGAGCCCCAGCGGAGCGCCTGGCTGCCTGCATCGCCCTGATCTGGAGCGTGGCGGCTGCATGAGAGTGGACGGAAATCAGTTCTGGGGACGTGCTGTGAACAACCAGACCGAAAGCCCGGTGTAAATAGTTCGGGTCTTTTTTCGAAGTCCTTACCGAACTGAAGGAGCTGTTGAAGGGAGACCCCCCCTGGCGGCCCCCCGTTCTGCTGGTTCCTGGTATTGTCCTGAGGCTGATGGCCTGAGCCGGACATCTGAGCTCCCCCCTGGAACCCCCCAAACTGGCCAAAGAAGTTGCTGTCCATTTGGTTGTAAGGGTAATACTGGTCCCCTGGAGAAACGGACAAACAGGGAAATGGGTGTGACCCTTGAAAATCCCGCCACTTTCAAATTACTGTGACCCTATAATGGATGAAATGGTAATTGAAAATATCGCTGGATGGATGGATGGGTGTAGTAATGAGGATAGAATGAAGAAAAATAAATAAATAAATAAATAAATGAAGATTGGCCATTATTTATATTCCAACAAAAGGTGAGTCTTCACTGGCCAATCTGCCCCCAGTTTCTCCCAAGAGCCTCTCCGAGAGGCGCTACGCAGAATTACTCACCCCCTGCTCCTCCTCCTGAGCCGAAGCCCCCCGGGCCCCGGCCTGGTCCCCCTGAGCCCCCCATGGTCGGTCCGCGCCAGTGATCGGGGTAGTGAGGCAAGGGCTTCTGTTTCTTACGCTGTACCTCCTCCTTATCTGAGAGGCAGAGAGATGGAGAGAGTGATGGGGAAGCCTTCACATAAACCCTGTCAGTCCAGCTATGGTATCTATCTACCTCTCTCTCATAGACTGTTAAACAACTGCGGTTTTGTAACCATCTGGATGTAACCCATCCATTTGTAATTCTCGAGGAGTGGGTTCGTCTCCCCAAAAACCTCATATAACCTGTCAAAACAATGCTCAACTTGAATGCTTCTATGCGGTCGAACTTTACCGGAGTGTTGCTCAATAGGAGTTGGGAACAGGATGTGCGTATGTGTGTGTGAGTTTCTGTGCCTGTGAGCTTGTGAGAGGGTGTGGGAAGGTGTGGGAAGGTGTGGGAAGGTGTGAGAGCATGTGTGAAGGTGTGTGCACGTGTATATGAAAGCGTGTGCGTTTGTGCTAGGGTGTGGTGAGCACCTGAACCTAATCCACTCCCTAATCTCTCTCTCTCTGCCCTCCCTGAGTTTCTAAGCTGCTCCTCTACCTTGGACCTGTGGCACGTAGGTGAACTGCTTGGGCTCGCTGCAGTCGCCTCCTTTCCGTCGCTTAAGCTGCAGGAAGACTGTGACGGGGCGGTCAATCTCTAGCCTGTGGTACTGAGGGGTCTTGAACACAATGGCGTACTGCAGAGAGAGCAGACACACTGGCGCGTGAGCAGGGGTTTTCATAAACACACACCCCCAACTGAACAAATAACTTTGTGACAACAAGTGAGCACAGAATATGATGATGCAACACATATTTATAACCTCCAGGAGATAATGGTATTCATGTACATATATATAACTAAATTCCAGAGAAACAATACTGGGAAATACCAAAATACAGAGAATGAAAAGAGAACTGAAGTGAAATTAAAAACACTGAACAGAACATGACAAATAATAGGACTGTGGTTCATATCCATTGAAATGCCAGGATTGGATCTCTGAAACATGCCAACAACGTTCGGTCCTACAGGGACTCTAGTCTACCTGCTTGTGTACATCCGTCGGAGCGAAGTCTCCGAAAGCTTCCCAGCCTCCGTCATCTTCTTCCTCGTAGAAACGGATATCGATGTCATCTGGGCAGGAGTACAGAAGAGAGCAAAGGCATTGGGAGGGTTAATCAGTGAAGCTTAAGGAGACACTTCTTCACACACAGCTCCTCCCAGACTGGATGGGATTAATCTTGGAACACTAGCAACCCAACAAGCATGATGGGAAAAATATATTCCTATAGTAAACCTGTACCACACTACAGTGTAGAAACTGAAAATCTAACCCACTCCTCCTCCTTCCAGTCTCACCTTTTTGTACTTTGTCACACAGCAGGAATATCTCGTCCCCCCCCAGCACGGAGCCGCAGGTCTTGTCCATGCGTGAGATCTTCAGGTTGGAGGCATTGGGGGATTCTGAGGGGGAAACAGTAAGTCTGCATTATGAAGGCAGCCGAACAAGGACTCCCTCTATTGGTCATGAACACAAACTTAGCCATTACATTCACACCCAATATAGCCCCTATAAATGATCTAAATTCCACACCTATGTAAGAAGACGTCTAATATGCGGTTCGTGGTGAGAGATACTCACTGCTGTCGTAGATGGGGTTGGAGATGGCCGGCTTCAGGGCTCGGGTGTACCCGCCCTCACTGTCCTGGACATACGCAGTGAACTTTAATCTCACCACGTTGAGGTCCATCACCTTGCCCAGTTCTCTGGCCTCGGTGCTGATCTGCTGCTCCTCCGTATCTGTGGGCGACGCACAAATGCCTTCACTCACTGAGCAAAAGAAGTCTACAGGCCTAGGTATCCTAATATAAACACACCCAAATGACTGACCTAGGATTGCATTTGTGACTTACAGTGGCGTTTTCCATAGAGATCTGGGTAGAGGCCAGTTGTTATCAGATTATTCAGACTCCCGAGACACTATATATTTCCAGGTTTTTAAGAACTTTAGGAGTGCAAATTCTCTTCCCTACTCTCAAGTGTGTTCTCAAACAGTTTTAACTACTTGTAACAACAGGCTCTCTTCTTATCTGTAATTTCTAAAGACTTCTAGACAAAAAGTGAAAAATCTGTTAATCATCAAGACATCATTGCCGGACAGCCCCAGCACAGGGTGTTTTTTATCACACTATCTATGAAAGGTTAAGAGCTGTGTTTACTTACGTCTAGTGTGACGCAAAAAGGTCATTCATTTCCCATTCATTATTCTACATTTAGATGCAGCACCCACACTCTCAGACGCAAACCCCACTATCGCTTTCAGGTTATTATGAACCGCACGCTTTCAAACCGCCCTCGTGTCTGTAGCCACTCCTGAAGAGGGGCTTGCCATCAAACTGTACTCTGGTATCGTTTTTTTGGGAGGGGGGCAGTCCTTCTTGGGAAGGAAATGACAGGGGGTGCCACCAGGGAGACGAGGGGGAGGGGTGGGCTATAAATTAAGAAAGGGGAACTACAGTGTCGTACCAATGTATTCCTACAATGTATTCAATGCCTACCAACATAAAACATAAAAAGAGGTGACCCTACTATAATAAAACAAGACAAAAAGATATTTCTGCACACACTGGTGAGGCCTGGAGGAAGACTGCTTGCCTAACTTTATGGCCAGTACACAGGGGACGTCTCCCTCCGCTTTGGGAAGTTTTTATATTCGTCTGAGAGTGTAGCATTAACTGCTGATGCACAGCCCACTCTCCAGTCTCTTGACTCTTACTGTGGGAGGACTGGACACATTTCCTGCTTTTTAAACGCTGTTTTAAGTTTAAGGATTCCCCGAGATGTAGGTCTTACCTGTGAAGTGGTAGTTTGCTCCTTTCAGCTTCTTCTTCTCCTCTTTGAGTCTCTTGGTCAGGACGTCCACCACGCCTCTTTTGGTCACGTGGAGGATGCCCAGGTTGTTAAACCTTAAGGGAGAGAATATAAGATCAAACAGGTCAAGTCATTTCTACAGGGTCAAATAAGGATGCTCCAGTTCTGGTCCTGGAGAGTCATTCACTGGACCAGGTTCTATTGGTGCCCCTCAAACCAGCACTTGGACCTGGGAACACTGAATTCTTATCAGTGGGTTTGGGAATTTCAGCCATTTAGGGATCATAGCAAATGTCTGAGGACCCTACAGCCTCTAAAAGACCAGAGCTCCCTTCACTCTATGGATGTGTAATTGAAATTAATTCCGTCTTGAGAAATTGGAGGATTGCCCAGTGCATCTCAATTCTATCCACACGTGATCCTAAGGAAACTCCTGTTATGGCACCCGTTTTGCCGTGAATCTGTGACATTTCACACTGTTCAGGACAGACACAGACAGACAGAAACAGAGTACATACTGTGCTGTGAGATCGTTAGGCCCCACGGTGACGCTGCACACCCCGTTGTCGTTACACTGTTTGCCCACCAGACTGTGGGCGTGGACGCGGGGCGGGTCGTTGTGTGTCACCAGCTGCACCTCCACCTTGGCATAGCCCACATGGTTGCATATCTGGCAAGAGAGAAGAACACCTTGGGGTTGAGACATGTATTATCACAGAGGGTGAAGAAGGCATTCATGATATACAAGAACTGAGGATGCTGCACTAAGAGGTGGTTAGAATACACTACCACACTTGCTGTCAGGGAGTGTTAAGGTGACTCACCTTGACTGTGGGGTAGGTCTTCTTGTTTTTTTCACTGGAGGCCCCCGGGAGCCCCCCATGAGAGGGCCCCTCACACTCATATCGGAATCTGAATCCTCTCTGTGGAGGGGGGGGACAGTATAGCATGAACAATCTGTGGATTTCAGCCCAGTCTCCAACAAGACAACAAGTGTTTTTAATCCACAACTGAAGACACGTGCTTCAAGAATAAAAGGCTAAATACATCTATTGACAGTTAAGTTTCTATATAAACATACTCAGGAGCATTCAGGAGGCTGTACACCCAGCTGAAACCAACTGTGTGTAACCTTCAATTAAAATGTGTCAAACCACGGTGAGCCGTAAAGGGGAAACTTTGGACTCTGCACAACCATAGTCAAACTGCACAGTCACTTCAGTGTAGGAATCCCGAGGTATTTACAGACTGGGAATGTTATGGTTTGTTATTGTTGCGAGTTCCTGTTTCTTATCTGGGCATGTTAGATAGCGGTGTTTACAACTCTTGTGCTGAGCAGCTCGGAGGTGTTTACATTATCAATAACAGGTAGTGTGACATTAGGAAGGCTCAGAACAAGCTAGTTATTACACTGAGAGACACAGACCTAAGCTGTCTTAAAAGCAGCTAGAGTAACTTGACAGAGACTGTGTAAACCTAACAGGTGCCAGCCAAATAGTTTTATATCTATTAATTATTCAGTTTAAATCAATATGACATCAGTTAAGCCAAGCTTTTGGTGCACAGGTCTCGAAAGACACACAGAGAAACTTGAGATGCAAACCATGCCTACAAGATGCCGGATTGCACCATGAAGGGCAAGAATCAAAAGCACAGAATAAAAGCCAGGGTCTAGCAGGGGGGTTGGGATGTTGCACTGAACCAAGGGTGAACCAGAGAGACCTGAGGTCAGACGTCTCGCTCACCTGTTTGGGCTCCTCAATGATCTGCAGATAGGGGCCATGAGCTGGAATGGAGAATGGAAGTCACAAACAGCACAAAGCTTAAAGAACATTGTCTTATTTTGAATATAGCTACAAACATGTAATACAACTTAAAAGGTCTTATGAAGGACATCTATTGTTGTATAAGAGCTGTCATTTCACGTAGTTCGGGTGAGAAGACCGCAAAGCGTAATGCTCATTGTCAGTTTTAACAGTTATTTGTTGACCCGGAGATGCTTTCGATGAGGGCATCTACCATGTAATAATAATAACAATAATAATAATAATAATAATGGAGGTAACTGGCACTGATCTGCGTGTGTCCTCTGTCTCTGAATACATACACATACAGGCCACCCCCCCATGCATGTGTACAGTGTTGGGCTAGTTTGGCTTACCTGTCTCCAGGTAAGGCTCCGTTTTGACATTTATATTGTTCATTTGCGGTAACACTGGGTAGTCCATATCACTCAGGAACTCCTATGCAAATGAATGTAACAATGAGCAAAATTCAGATAAATACATTCATAAAATGGGCCAACTTACACAGACGAGAAACGTACCCAACACACACAGATGATGTTTGGTGGGGGCCGAAAGCACAGCACCAAAACACAGACATGCCCTGTGACTAAAATCATTGATTGCTTATCAACGTGAGTCAGCTTTCAGTGCAAACAATGATCACCTTTCACACCACTTACAGCAAAACAGGATGTGCAGGTTTGCTTTCATTCACAACAATCAATTGAATGTTTTTTCCAGTCCTAATCAAGTCATCCACCATAAAAATACTTTATAGGGGACTAAAATACTATGCACTGACATATATTAATTATACCACAAATTGATGACTTAAAGATCACCTTCCTAAAACAAACAAATTCACTTAAATTGAAACATCAGTCACCCTTCTTTTCAAACTGTACTGTGAAACACACACACTGTCAGCTAAAAACCTGTCTACAGTTATGTAAGAAGCTTTCAGGACAAGACAGACAGGCAGAGTAGAGTATTTTGTATCGTTACACTATGTTTTGTACATTTGTCACATGTTTTGGTACGTCTCACATTTTTCACAATTTTAAAAAGTAAAAAAAACTGCTTTTCTTACCGCAGGCTCCATAATGTACTGATGTTCGTCAAATCTGGCAAAGGATGAAGAAACAAATATTAAAAGTGCTGTTAACTTAAACTTAGGGGTCTAAATATAGATGTAGAAAGACTTCTGCTATAACTCCATTATATAATATCAAAACACGGAGCAATACAATTATATTCTCCATTTGAATCCAGTTGTTTTCTACCAATACCTAAAATCAACTGGTTCTAAAGTTTTATCATTTTAATCTTTTAGTACAGCAATGTTAAGTCAAGATTTTGTTGTTTTTATTCTAAATTAATTAATTAATTAACGTAATGCGACAATTAACAACAAAAAAAAGGATTCTTTTAGTCTTATAACATAGTTTCTTTTTCAAGAATCTTGTTTCACTCTGTAGTGACTTGTGTGTGATGTCTCTGTGTAGTTCCTGCCAGGAAACAAGTGAGAGAAACAAAAAACAAAAAGTCAGAGAGGAAAGCCCCCAGAATACCAGCTCTCAACTCTCTGCTGACGTCACAGTCAGGCTGCCAGTGAGAGAGTGACTAGGCCTCTCTGACAACACCAGCACAGCAGTTACAACACACGCGTACTCAGCAAGTCTTTCCTGCTGCCCTCCACCGGTCTGTGCAGATCAAGTCAAGTATTTTAAAGAAAAAGTAGCTCTCCAGTGGGGTTTTCCCCCACTGCACACTGCTACAGGTGATAGTTAATTTACAACTGGCCCAGTTAAAATAAAACACGATAAACAAATCAATTTCTACTGGATTTTCAATCAAACTATGCCAAAGTATAACAAATACTTATAGTGATGTGGTCAAACAGTCACTGAGGAAGCTCCAGTTCTATGAATATCTGCCTTGTGTACAGAAATCCATGCAGTTCTTCAGGAAAAACAAGTCAGGCCATGTACATGTGATTTATGTTGAACGAAGAATTTAAATAAAGGCATTTTAAATGGCTCCTGCACTGAACTTTCCCATGGAAGAAAAGGGCTTTTAAAAGGTTGGTCACCATGGCTATAGTGTAATATTACATGTTACAAATACACCTATGTAAAAAAACAAAACAAAAAACACCTCTAGAAACTTGTAGAAATTTCCCACCATACTTCCACAACCATGGCACCAGTTTCCAAATCTTGTCATCCTCTGCATGATGCACTTGTGTTAGAGTTTTCTCCCTTGTGTGCCTGGTGTCCTGCCACCATTGTATCAACTCCTTTCGCTGTGCTTTTGCTTTTGTTTGCTGCTTTGTTTTTCTTCACGCAGCAAAACCCCCACATGTCATTTTTACCTGCTTAAGCTCTTTCAATATTGCAAGACATCCTCCGGAAAGGAGAGGGACGCACGCACGCACTTTCCCACACAACACACAGCACATCGGCACACACACTACCAGTAACACACACTCCACCTGCTTGTCATACAGTGAACAGGAAACCCAAAATACATCCCACTGCACCCACACCCCTCACCATGCACTTTAATATATATATATATATATATATATATCTGACACAGCTGCTGGCGGAACGATGAAACGCACACTCGCACACTCTCACACACAGTACCCAGCACACCAAGAGATACACCAAGAAGTTGAATGCACAAATGGTTCAAGTGACCATCATGACAATCTGGCAACGAGAACGCAAACACAATCTGAAGTGACAGGAGAACACATTTGTTTGTCGTTTTGTTATTATTGCACACACAGAATTATGAATATATAGAACAGATTTCCACGGGTTTGTGTTATTTGTGTTCATGAGAGAGGACGTGTCTTCTTAGACTCTGAAAGTGCAGGACAGAACATGGTCCCGTCTGCCAATGCACACCACAGACAAACCCAAGTTGCCACTGAATGGGCTGCCCAAGATTACAAGCGTGTCCGCTGGGTGGGATCGCTCTGACACAACACAAACAGAATGGGGATTTCAGACGTTTTCACATATTTTGTCACCGTGTCATTGCAGTTTATTCTGTAACCGGTTAATCGACACCTTAAGAGTACATTAAAATTCCCCCCCCACTTTAACTGGAAGAAAAAGTCTTGTTTTTAGTCTTGGTTGACCATGGAAGTGAAATCTCAGTACTTCTAGAATCAGAGCAGGCAGCCACCCTGGTGTCAATACAGTTTCTTTCTCCTGAAGGTTCTGGGTTTCTAAGTAAACATTAAAGGGGCACAGTCAAAAAGGAAACAGAAACCCTGACGTTTCTATTTTGTGTATTTAGTCACTTTTTTCTCTCTGACCTTAATGGTGACTTGTCTTTACACATCAAAAGAGAAGCACTTCTGTATTTTTTTATTTTTGTTCTAGATTCTGTATTAGAAAGGCCTAAATACAATTGTCTTCATTTTATTGTGACATCTCTATACTGTCTACATGATGATGTCTAAATAATACAAAACCGTGGAATTTTACAGTATATCTAATATCAAATTTAAAATACAGGTGCCTAACTTCGATCTTTAAGGGCCACACCATAGGGAAGGGATCAAATTGGTCCAATTGAGCCAACAATTACTTCAGTTAGAGCTCTGCGGTTGTGTTGAAGCACCACTTTTGGTGAGAACTGCTGTGGAGTTCAATAAACATCCACACTCACACCTCACAGTAGGAGCAGCAAGGTTGATGCTCAATCCAGGGGTGGCCGCATGGCACAGTACTGGGGAAATTGCCCTCCACTAGGTGCTCAGAGGAGCTTTATGGGAAGACGCCTGGCACTGGAGTTTCCAAATGGCAGTTAAACTGAGAAAACAAAGGAGTTTCACTACCAGATTACTCAAGACTTCCTCCCAGGTTAAGTCATTGACAAAATTCTCAGTGCGCTGCAGGGACAGTACCTGCCTGAGCCCCAGTCCCTGACAACGTTCAACAGAGCCGGGACCCTCCCTCACTGTGTGCTTGGGGGTCTTGCCACACCCTCCCCCAATCCTACCTAGAGCTCTCTGCCCTAGGTATTTGGGACACCTGGGTCCAGAAGTGCTTGTGCCAGGGTTTCTCACTACAGCTTCTCCCACAGATGATTCAAAGAGAAGAAGTAGGGCAAGATCCGATGTAAAAGAAAACTTGATTACAATTTCGGAGGCTGGTACATTCCAGAGACTGTATGATAATCCTGGCAACCATGATGCGAAATATGCAAATCATAATTGTATTTTCTAACTGAGAACACTGACTGTCACCTCATGCCTGATTTTCCAAAGTTGGTCAATTATTTACTGATACTGAGTTATGGCAGAATGTATGTTTAGGAGAGTTACTGTAACACCTTCGACAGCTAATCTTCTCTATCATTATGATTGCAAACAGTCCTCACAAATTAACAGTTTGAAAAACCGCAAAATGTAAATCGGTCAAATTAAAACTACTGGTCTTACTCATGAGGAATTCATTGGCCCTTAGTTGTATCTTAGCACTTCCAATGTGGTTGAAGGTGCTAGAAAAAAATAAATAAGAAATAGAAAAACGGTCTGTAAGAAGCCATGCAGCCCAAATCCAAAGTAAAAATTTTCTGATCTCTGAAGAGTCCTGAGGTCACCTGACTTCCCAGCGGGCTGTTGTTGTGGAGGCCTTGCTCAGTGGCTATGAATGAGAAGGGCTTGAACAAAGCTGAGAGTCCCACACACTGCTCCTCACTAGAGCAATGAATGCAAGCGCACAGTACAAACAGGAGACACTTCTTCACACAGAGAGTCGTCACAATCTGGAACAAACTCCCCAACGATATGGTTGGGGAATTTGGGAACATTTAAAAATAGACTGGACAGGATCCTTGAATCACTTAGTTATTAATGGACACCAAACGAGCACGATGGGGTGAATGGCCTCCTCTCGTTTGTAAACTTTATGTTTCTTAAATGATCCCTAGGGTTTTTACTGTTTGCTGAAAGAGAGGCTTAAACATAGTAACTTAAACATCGACATGCCATAGTTTCGATGGCCAAGAGCAAGAGCGGTCAACACATAAATGTCAATATTAACATTTCTGGATGTGCCACCATCAATACGCCATCTGGTTACTAAAACGCAAGCTGGCGTTACCTTGGTTTTGGGACAGTGTGAGGCACTATTGCAGATAACAAAACAAACTAAAACTGAATATTACATACACAAGTAAATCAGGGCTGCTAGGTAAAGTTTTGGACATTGCTGCAGGATGCTGATGCGCCATATTGTACATAGTTAGAAATGTCAAAATGAACGTGATCGAATATTAAACAGACTTTGTCCAGCACTGAAGCAACCTTTTACATATATGCAATGAACACCAACAAGAGAAGCCTTCGGCTGCCATATTTGATGTCTTAGTTATCGGTTACCCTTTTTTTACGGTGAATGGAGGCCCTTTATGGCTGGTGAACGTTAATGGAAGATATCAATTTTATTAGTTTCAATAAATGACACCAAGGAGGGTTTCTCATTCACCCCACAAATCACTTTACAGCAACTTATTAAAACAACAACAAAAAAAAACATCCAGCAAATATACACAGGAATGTCCTTTGGCTCAAAGATGCCCAATGTACAATCCCACTTCATAAGCTCAGTTAGAGGGCGTTGGGCGTCTGATTAAGTGGTAGGCTCTCAAGTTGAGTATCTGGTTTGATAGACGTGGATTCAATTCAATTATAATTAAAATCGGAATCACAGCAGTTTCTGCGAGTCTGAATTACAATTACAGTGCTATGTCATTCGACTAGAGTTATGCTGTAGAATTCCACTGAATGATAGAGTCAGACACAAAGCAATGTGAACAGGTGCAAAAACCAGTCTACAGAGAATCATGCAAATATCGGATCAAGCGTGACAATGGCGTCACTGTTCCAGAACTGAACTGTAATGGATCAATTATATGAATGACCAATTGCACAGCTGTCCCAAACATAGGCTTGACCCCAGTCCATTCCCAGGATGGAAACAAAAATCGAGGCAAGTCCAGATGTGACAAACAGGAGGCTCTCGGACACAGATCAACTCAAGCCACTTGGGGTTTCTTATATAATAACCTATTTTGTGTTTGTGTTTGTTTTTTGCAATGGTAACCGTTTGCTTTGTATGGTCTTTTAAAGTTACTAAAGCAAAATAATGTTAGTCATAGTTGTACATGTGTTACCATGCAAGGAGCATAAACAAAGGATTGTGAAGAGCCTTTTTAAAACATTCCTGTTAAAGAAGATGATTGGGCAGTTCTTGAAAAGGTATTTCTTTTTGGTTTGTTTGTTTTGCCAGGGCAACTTTAGAAGGGGTGATTGTGGGTTGCTTTAAAGGTTTAACACCCAAACTATTTTCCAGCTTGGCATCACAACATGAGCAAAGCATGCATATAAATATGAATATATTTGTGATATAAATAAATGTGTAGTATATGTCCAAAGTGCAAGATTAGATACATTATTTGTGAAAACTCAAATTAAGCGGAAAAATCTGCAGTTGCACACAATCACTTAATCTGCCCTACATTAAACCGCAGTGATCTCAGCAGGAGATTAAGGGCTCTGCACTGTAATGTTTTGTGCTATATTGTGGTTGGGCAGCAGTAAGGTGATCGCAGGGGCATTAATTGAAGATCTGTGAACTAGGTGTCTGTGTGGCACAAAGTAAAGATAGTCTCTTGTCGTTGTGGTTCAAACTGACTCACACTGCGAACAGAGGGATTTTTCTTCGGGAGTTTTGCAGATGCAAGAGCTTGCAGAAAGTCACAGGAAAATTTCCCAAAAAGAGAGGAAATAGAAAATGGTGCTAAAAATTGTACAACAGGTAAACCAATACGTGGGCTTTCTTTCATTTCCGTTTCTGCTTTGGACAGGAATAACCCCTTATGTTTATCACTTTGAGGAATCCAATTTTGAAACATTTTGTTTGTTTTTTTTGTTCTCTAGTTCCTGCAGTAGTCTTTTCATGGCCAAATATTTACAACAAACTTCCCCAGGCCCTGTCCTCCCTACACACACACACACACATAAACACATCACTATTAGCCTCATCTGTGGTTCAGTGCCTCCCCTCCCCTTCAGTCATTAGTAAACCAGCTCAACTCAAAATTTTACTCCATACCACTATGATTATGATCACTCTTTGATTAGCAATTGAAGGGTGATCAATTACATTACCAGATATTCCATCATGGCTTTAGCAAAACAACTCAACCTTTCAGAGCAGACAAATCTCTGAAGTAAGACAGTGCTGTTTTTCCACTCCGGCAATGAATGTACACAGGATGCTCGTAGGTACAGACATTTGTACTTCTGAATGAACATTTCCCATAGACACAGCTCTGAGCACCATACACACACACACACACATACACACACACTCCAATAAGCCCTAAACTCCCTCCTCCTGTTCCCTTATGCACTGGAATAATACAGAGGGCTCTTACTGGGACTAGCTCTCTAACACTTAGGGCCGGATTAAATAAAAACTTCCACCCACCCGCTAATAGCAAACTACAAACCTGTACATCACAGCGGTTACATGTCTTATTAGAAGAAAGTGTCATCTTAAAGTAACAACACATTAGCCATGAACAAATTGCATCCTAATATTGAAAGATGGATACTTTGTCCATCCATCCATCCATCCATACTTTGTAGTGGTCTGAATAGTAGTACTGGTTCAACTGCATGACAAATATATATAACTGCAGCAACATTAGTGATTCAGGAATTCATTGAGAAACACAGTACTACTACTTCTACTACTAAGATGACTAACAACAACAACAACACCAACAACAAAAATAATAATAATAACAGAAACGTACCTCACATTTACAGACATGGTTTCTTGTTACAGCAACATACAGCACACAGCTCTGCAAGACTCTGCTCCCTTGGCGTTCTGTGAAGGATACAGAGAATAATTTCAGGCTCGAGGACCCTGTAATTTCCAGAACAATAATCCCCCGAGTACCCACACCCAGACGCAAATGTCACCACGGCACGTGAGCTTCTGGGCAGTGCCTCGCTGATGCAGAGCCCCAGAGCAGTGGGAATTTCTGCAGGCCTGAGTCAGGGCCAGGCTGCTGACGATGAAGCAAACCCGGAGATTTGCCGCTGCCAGCTTCCTGTTCTCACTGCGAGGCCCCAACCCCAATTCAGCTTTTTCAGAATAAACCCATTGTTCCTCGTCTCTATGGGGTGGGCCCTTTACATCTGACACCTTGATGTTAGTGATCAAATACAACTGAACAATAGGATCGTGGAATTCATGTGAAGTTCAACCATGGTGTCACACTATAACATGTCTACTTCACTGCACAATTCACACAGAGCCCGCTCCTTTGCCACACTCACCCCTAAGCGGCGGCATGACCTTTCCACTGAGGTGAGGACGGCACAGTCCCCGACCACCCTCTAGCGTTTACTCAAGGCACACCTGTTCTTGTAATATTTGTGTGTAATATCCTGGGCTGTGCAGCAGTTGTGCTCTCATGCACACTTATTAAACTATGATGTCTTACCCCCCTGCACAACCTTTGTATTTTTAGCACTTCTATCATTTTAGTGCAGCTTCTCCTAGGCCTACTCCTCCCTTTTGCACATTCCTAGGACTTAACTGTATGATGTCTGCACTTGTTACCTCACTGTACTGGGATGTGTGCTTATTGTACTCTGGACCGATTATATCAATGCCTTGTGTAATGATTTGAAATATACAAATAAATACAAATTATACACACTCTATCACAGGTGTATCTCACTGTACACTAAACACACTATAACCAGTCTATTCCACTGTACACAGTACAACAGTTTTGCATATTATGTGTCAGATATGTGTACAATCTGTAGAATACTTTTTATTTTAAGATCAAATAACTACAACAGAAGTGTAGCTCCTTCCTTCTGAAGCCAGATTCCCTACCAGCTACCAGCACAAGGGTTGTCTGCAACTATATGAAAAGGCAGCGCAGTGGAGACAAATTATACATGTCTGCGGATTTGCATCCCCAGCAGGCAATGCAGGCGAAACTGCATATATCATCAAATCATCATCATCAGAGAGCGTATATTTCCTCTTAACCAAAATCTCAAAACAGCAGGGTAGTTGGGCCTCAGTGACAGGAGCCAGGCAGCCCCTGCAGAAAAACTACTGGTCGCCTTCGTGTAGCGCAGACGTCTGCAGCTCTCCGCTGCCCCACCAATGGGATGGGTGGGATTGTGCACATCTGCGCAGAACTGCGGGCATCTGCGCAACACGACCATGACCACTGTTTACTGTAAATTACGCAGCACCTCTGGAAAGCCAACAAGAGCACATTATCAATCGTGGACAAAAATACGTTATTCTGCTTCCTATCTGAAAAAAAGAATGAGATACGATTCGTTTGAAACAGACGGTTAAAACGTATTATATCACGACGGGGGACAATGTAACGGGAAAACGAAATGGACTTGTTTATGCAAGCGCAGTTTCAACTACTAAAATAATAATGTATGGTCGACTGTATGGCATTTCGCGATGCCCATGAAACACAAAACGAACGCAACATGATTATTAAAGTCATGGAGGCTTACCTCTTCACTGCCGGATACGTAAACTTGCGCAAACTTGCGGCTGTAACTTCAGCCCGTCCGAGTGCAGACGTGCAGGCGCTGCTGCTGTACCGACCGCTTCCACAGCAACTGACAGATCCTCACCGAGCGCGGACATCCATGGAGCGGCGCTTCATCAGATATCGGGACGGTATTCCCCTTTCTTGCAATGTTAGAGATTTGTTTAAGGGCTGTTATCAACAGCTGTCCAATCCCGCACAATCCAGAAGCTGTCTGCGTTGTCTGCCGCCGATCTTGCGTGTCACCAGCGGGCGGAAAGTCCCGACTGCGGGGGAATTCCGCCCGGGCGGCTGTCAGAGGCAGGCGCTGCTGATTGGCTGGCGAATAGGAAGTCCCGAGTGCCTGCGGCCCATCCTCTCACTCAGGCCAAAGGCAGGCCACGTGTCCGCCGTTGTGCGCGGATCTGCGCTGCTCCACCAATGGGATCGGTGTTTTCTGCAGATCTGCGCAGAACTGCTGAAGTCTGCGTTACAATAACTCGACTAATGTAGTTTGCTAGACTTGGGGACAAATGTCCATGATATTGGTAAAACAAATTATATACACCGATCAGCCATAACATGATGACCACTGACAGGTGAAGTGAATAACACTGATAATCTCGTTATCATGGCACCTGTCAGTGGGTGGGATATATTAGGCAGAAAGTGAACATTTTGTCCTCGAAGTTGATGTGTTAGAAGCAGGAAAAATGGGCAAGTGTGAGGATCTGAGCGACTTTGACAAGGGCCACACTGTGATGGCTAGACGACTGGGTCAGAGCATCTCCAAAACTGCAGCTCTTGTGGGCTGTTCCCGGTCTGCGGTGGTCAGTACCTGTCAAAAGTGTCCAAGGAAGGAAAAGCGGTGAACCGGCGACAGGGTCATGGGCGGCCGAGGCTCACTGATGCACGTGGGGAGCGAAGGCTGTGCAGAACAAACAAGTCCAATCCATGGAGGCCCCACCTCACAACTTACAGGACTTAAAGGATCAGCTGCTAACGTCTTGGTGCCAGATCCCACAGCACACCTTCAGAGGTCTAGTGGAGTCCATGCCTCGACGGGTCAGGGCTGTTTTGGCGGCAAAAGGGGGACCTACACAATATTAGGCAGGTGGTCATAATGTTATGGCTGATCGGTGCATATACTCGTCAGAATACAGTGCTAATTGCAGTAGGGAGATTTCAGTAGGGAGTTTGCTTGGAAAAAGTTTAGAGTGAGTAAAATCCTGAGGCAAGTTTTATTTTTTCCCTTCATTGGCATGAGCTTGGCCAACAGAGTCCTTAGTTATTCTATAGGAAAATAAACCTGTTTGCCTTGCATCTGAAAAACTCTCTCGTTGTATATATATTTATTTTTATTTTTAAATAACTTCCACATGGCAAAACTATATTTCTACAGAACATTTTTCGCCATTATACAGAAAGTATTTTTTTAAAGGTAACAGCCCACGCTTATAGTCACGAAGAATGCCTTACATTAATTGTCTTGTATAATTATCTCTGACAGAAAAGAAGAAATTGAAACCTGTAAAATAATCCTATTCTGAAGTGCCACTGTAAACATATAGAACATAACAGTCTTTGTCTTTTCTTAACAGGCAGCAGGCGAGGTGAACGGATCTTCAAGCATTGTCAGTCATTGATTGGTACGGGGTACAGGGTTTCACAGTAAGAAATTCTACTGCAGTCAGGAATACTATGATACAATAACTCGAAACCAAGTCTGACAGAAACAAGTGAGTGACGATGAAATCTCACGATGAATTACGCCAGTCTGCCACATTTTAGAATTTACAGGAAACAAATAAAACTAAATAAAAAAAAAACAACAGCCTTCAAATCATCAGCGCTCATGGGATGAAGTGTTATTAATAAAATGTAACAGGTTGAGGGCATTTCAAAGCAAAGCTTGGGTGTCTTTCGGTTTGGATTTGACAAAGAAGAGTCCTTACAGTAAGAGCCCACGTTTCCATAATGACCCTGAGAAAGCAGTGCAGGGAGGTTGTAGTTGTCAGGTGTAGCTCCCTCAGCCAAGGCGATAAAGCTAAGAATCAGATGTCAGTCCCAGCATGGAAATTCAGGGGAGGGTCAGAGGTCATCAGGTGCATTACAGTGAAGGGCAAAGTAATGTGTTACTACAGGTTCCTAGCCAGTGGTAGTAAGTCAGATGTGGGGTTACATTTGTGTCACCTTAATTCTGGCTACTTTCTTGGGAAACCAGAAGCTGGAAGCCCCTCAGGACCTACAAGTATCTCTTATGTAGGGTACCCAGGCGGAGATTCAAAAGTTGAAATCAAATAGTTGGCCCTAAAGCACTCTGGGTCTAATGAGTTGTAGTGTAGAGCAAAAGGCCCTGGCAATACCATTCACTCGCAAAGTATGAATAGTGTTTATCTCATAGTCTGTTTACACATGAAGAACTAAAAGGTATAACTTACCTCTAGCCTGATTCCACAGAAGCCATTTAACATGTAAAAGTCTACTCTTGAAATTGATCACACACTTTTCTCTGATCGCCACACAATTTTTGTATTATTTATTTCATGTATTTCAGCTGAAACCTCAGATCTGAATGGGAGATAACACACAGTTTTCAACAAATAAGTGTTTTCCAAAGAACAACAATCTCATAATTTGCTCAGATCTCAAATGCTGTTTTTTTTGCACAGCTTAAAGGTGTCAGGTGAATCGCAGGTCGGTGCAAGCAGAGGTTAGCCGAGTGCTTGATGGAGGTTTTGGGTGTGTTCGCACATTTTGCCAAGCAGCCTTGACACAGAGATAAGAGCCAGGTGATCCAACAACAAGCACAAAACGGAGCTGGCTCAAACACCTTGTGTATCACCTGACAATCATACAGAAACATGAAACTCATACCATGGCTGTGGGAGAACTCTGGTGAAAATGAGGCCATTCCCCCCATTTTTAAGAACTGCTCAATTTGGTATGGCTTCTCCTTTTCCATATTTAATTACAATTGATCTCACCGCTGCATGATGGTGGCTTTGGCTCTGAGACAGGCATCCCCTGCATATGGATCAGGGGATATCTTTCAAACCTAGGTTTCCCATTTCTTACACCCCCTAGCTGCAGTGACTCAAACCACACTGCAGTGTAGGTATTAGGATGACATCAATCCTGTTCTCAAAAGTATCCTCAATCTGCGTTCCCCTTTGTGTGGCTTAATTTCCCCCTAGACAGATCAAGACACGCAGACCAAGTCTTGTACATACTAGTCCTGATCAGCCTGCCTGCTTTATATACCTATATACCTAGATATAGATGTATAAATGACTGCTCTGTCAGTAAATGCATCAGTGTCCTGTATCTACAATGATTCAATGATTTAGTGACAGCCCCTCAATGGATTCCCCCCTGAACTGAATTCAGTATTTGCTATTTCACTGTATTATTACTGCATATTTTGTCATGCAAAGGGCTGATACTTATACAGTTGCACTTCATTTGAGACACCGTTCACCAAGTTAAATAATATATTCTTTGAACCATACATTTTTTTTTTTTTATCAGCGCTTGTGGAACACTGACTCCACCTAAAGAAAACTATACAGATTCCAGCTGGCTGCACTCAGTTAGGACAGGGGATGTTTAATCCACACACACACTCCATAGACATCAGTGGAGTTCACTGATATGTATCCCCCCAGATTCAAACTGTAGCAGCAACCCCAACCCCATCGATAATTCAACAGTACCCCCCCCCACCGTCAACAACTCACGGTACGGCATGCAGGAAAATTGCTGAAAACAGACGTGGGGGATTTGTTTAAACAATAGGGGAATTTTGAGAGAAGTGTCTGACAACCCTGCTGGCAAATTCCACAAGGTGATGGAGCTGCTGAGGAGCCTGCACAGAGAGCTGGAGGACTTGAGAGAGTGCTGCGCAGCCCTGTCTCCCCACCCTGCCCCCCGCAGTGGCCACAGCACTGAGGCAGGTAGCCGTCAGAGCCACAGAGGAGTTCCCCACAGCCAGGATCACTATCGCCACCCTGCTTCCGGCCCACACAGACGAGCCCTACCACATCATCCAGGGCATCAAGGCCGAGCTGTCCCGAGGCTGCGCCCTGATGCCCACTGTGCACCTGGGCGAGTCTTATGACCCCACCATTCGTACGATCGGGTGCACCTCAGCAAGCAGGGGGTAAAGATGCTTGCCAAGGTTTAAATAAAGATACAAATTTAGACCAGAAAACAATAAAAACAAATTAAACAAATCAGAACAAATTATTAAGAAAAATCTAAACCCACTGGACACCCCAATTACAGTGCAGGAAATTAAAAACCAAATCCAGGCCCTTAAACCCATTTTACATTGGTTTATTATTTGTATTATTAGATTATTAGATTATTACAATACTTGCATTGTAATATAAGTTATTATTGTTATTATTATAAGAAAACTGAATCGTATGTCGTCTTATTACTAGCACTACTGTAGTTATTGTAATTGTCTTTGATATTTGCATAACGCGCCACGTCCTTGTGTTGTCGATGCAGTACGTTAACTAACTGGCGTGACCAATCAGAAAAGGGGTGTGTTTTCGTGACCACAATACAACACGCTTAAGCCACCTTTCAACAAGAACTTGTGACTAACAAAAATGGACCGGGTCGTTAGAAATGGCTGAAAATAATGTAGTCGCAGCAATTTCCTCCAGAGCCCGCTCCTTCTCATCCCTGGCCCCAAAGTGGTGGAACGACCTGCCCACTGAAGTCAAAACAGCAGAGTCCTTGACCTCATTCCGGCGCTTACTCAAGACGCATCTCTTCCGACAGCACTTGTAATATTAGTCCTCTATCCGTGCTAGATAGCACTTCACAGTTCTTATTATGCTCCTCGCGTTCTTGATTGTTTTCCTCCTTGCTCCCTTTCCCGTAGCCCTCGTCTGTAACCCTACATCTTGACAGCACTTAGCTTTCACCGTCCAGGATGTAGGAAGTCACTTACTGTACTTGTGTAAATTGTAAATTGGAATTTGTAAAATGTATTATTTTGAATTGCTATGTTTTAGCTAAGTTGAATTTGTAATGATTGATGCCTTTGCACTTGTGTTGTAAGTCGCCCTGGATAAGGGCGTCTGCCAAGAAATAATAATAATAATAATAATAATAATAATAATAATAATAATAATTCTGAGTGTTATTGATGAACCAACAGGTTGGTGACGTATGCAATGCTAACTATTGTCACACATCAGATGTTATATACCAATAAATCATGCAAAATATAATCTCCCTATTTCTTTCGAATAAGGAACCTGCAGATATGAAGTGCTGATTAAAAACCTTACAAAGCTTTCCCAGTAATAACAGTTGACATGCTTAGTTAGTAAGGATGTGGAATTACCATTTAACAATGATTAGTACTGCAATCAGAAAGGGTGTTAACATAGTAGGATGACTTAGCTTTCCTTATCATACCAAGAGATGCATTTCTCAATTGTCTAAAAGTTTGCCAATCAGAGTGCAGCCCTGTAGTCCGTGCTTTTCTCCTTGTTTTATCTCTCCACCATATTATTTCTGAAATTTCAGTGGACAGCCAGGTGCTTTTTAAAGGGAGCATGTTTATCTGCTATATTAAAAATCTCATTAAAATTGTTCAGTGCTATTTGGGGATTTTTAATAGTATTTATGGGACAAATCATATTAAAAAGTTTGTTCTACAAAATGTGTAAAATTCCTTTTAATAGTGATGCATGGCTGAGACATTTGAAGCCTGTAAATAATAACAGAAATGTTTTAAAAACTTCAGTCACACACACAATAATGGCAATGCAGTCACCCCAATGTTTCATGTGTAATGATAAGTCCAAAGTCAGTGAACTCCAATCTTGCATCATGTGTGGAGATAGCTCTATCACACCCAAGTGTCTGAGGGCTGGAACTACATCAATTGGTATCATTTCACTTACCATTACAGTAATATAATACTCTTTTGAATTATGTGACTACAATGACATTGCTCAATGTTAATTGTTGCAGAGGTTACTAACTATGCCTGCCGCAAGCCTATAGTAACATCATCCGGCCTTGGCCAATCACCAGAAGCATGACATTGTTTACTCCTAGCTATATTGTGTGAGAGAAGCCAAACTCCAACACCACTGTAGTGTATCCCATCCGCTAACTAGAGACTTGCCTTTTTCCATAAAGAGTCAAAATTATCCAAGAAAGGAATATCAGTTGCATCACAACCCTTTCAGCCACATCCTGATAAAGTCATAAAAACAAAGTAAAAAAAAAGTAAGTACTTTGAAAGTACAACTATAGAATGTGTGCCCTGTGAAACATGTAGATGCGTTGGTGCTACACAAACTTCTCCAAAATCTTGTGATTTCAATCTACACATGTGATTTCCATGTGATAGTCAAGGACAAACTGAAAAAGTTCCACAGCAATGTACAATATGTAAAACTGGCGTATTGGATCCTGGCATTCAGACTATCATGTTACACACCGAGCACCGAGTGAGGGCTGGGAGAGTGATTGTGTCAGTCATCAGGAGCAGGGCCTGGGGAGCATAGCTGAACTAGATCTAAAGATACTATGTCTAGGCTACATGTAACAGTACATTGTCCTTGCATGATATTAAAATGTGTTATGGGTTTTAAAACAAAAGATGGTGTGATTCCTCATGAATTAACACATGAATATGTCTGAGTTCACCAGAGATGACATCACCCCCTTGCAGCTGATTGGACACGGCTGGCGGTTTTCTTTGATCTTGTTGCTGCAGAGACCCTCCGTGGGATCACATTTTAATTTCATGTGATTTTGACTTTTGGATCTGTGGGCAGTTTTTAATTACTTTTTTGTACCTTTTTGACATTTTAATTAAACATGTTCCATGTAGTTTTGTCTCCCATGTGGGCTTATAAGCCCTGATACAAAGAATCAGCATGGAGTTTATTGTGGTGTATAGTGATAAACAGGAGGTTTGGTGCAGTCCCAGCACTCATATTAATCAATAGGGGGCGTAGTTATGTAGAAGCTAATTAAAGTGATTGCCAAATTTACTCTTTCCACCCTTATCACAGCATTGCAGTTCTGGCAACATTTAATCAAACACAGTTTAAAACTGCACTTCCTGTTGCAATGTTCTGGGTCACGAGGCACGGACTATAGCTATATGTGCACTAATGCATTTCAGTTGTTTCTTCTCAAGTACAAGTCAATTTGGTATATACATGGATATGGAAGAGTATATAGCTCAGTCTGTGTGCTTGTGTACATAAAGAGAAACCCATAAATGCTGCGATTACAATTTATCTTTTTAATTGGCTAACAATTGTAAATTATACCATTTTATCTGTACTCTGAAACAAAGCAATAAGCAGTGTTGGGGGTGTAACTGAAATAGTCGTTTTCCAATTCTTGAGAGAAAAGTAATATTAGAATTACATATTAGTACATTAAAAATGTAATGTGTAAAAATATTACTCCTTATATTACACGTTACATTCCTTCATATTGTCCTGAGAAACAATGCATGTTTTTTAAATGTGTGCCAAAAAAAATGTACTGTAAATTAAAGCCGTGGATTCCCTTAGTTCTCGGGCCAGAAGCATAGAAAACAACAAATTAATCCGACTGGACGATAAAATATTACTTCCACACACGTTTTATTAATCCGCTTCATTACAACGGCTCAGCAATAATAGAAAAAAGTAAATCTGCTATAAACTGGGTAACAATTAAAAAAGTAAATACAAATACAGTGGAAGCACAGAAGAGATTGCTGTGCACTGGACAACATCTCCTGTATGGAATTCATTGCTATGGAGGCTGTTATGGTACAAAATAAATCACTGTCAAACAAAATATTGCAATTTACTAGCTTCATTTTAATCATATAACCTTGAACGAAAAAAATAAATGAAGGCAATTAGCCGCATCAAAAGACTGACAAGTGTCTTCTGCAAGTGATTGGCTGTGTTACAAAATAATGATTGACAAGAATTTCCTGAAAAGTACAGTGCATCCGGAAAGTATTGACAGCGCTTCACTTTTTCCACATTTTGTTATGTTACAGCCTTATTCCAAAATGGATTAAATTCATTATTTTCCTCCAAATTCTACAAACAATACCCCATAATGACAACGTGAAAGAAGTTTGTTTGAAATCTTTGCAAATTTATTAAACCTAAAAAAACAAAAAAGCACATGTACATAAGTATTCACAGCCTTTACTCAATACTTTGTTGAAACACCTTTTGCACCAATTACAGCCTCAAGTCTTTTTGAGTATGATGCTACAAGCTTGGCACACCTATTTTTGGGCAGTTTCTCCCATTCTTCTTTGCAGGACCTCTCAAGCTCCATCAGGTTGGATGGGGAGCATCGGTGCACAGCCATTTTCAGATCGAGAGAGATGTTCAATCGGGTTCAAGTCTGGGCCACTCAAGGACATTCACAGAGTTGTCCTGTAGCCACTCCTTTGTTATCTTGGCTGTGTGCTTAGGGTCGTTGTCTTGTTGGAAGATGAACCTTCGCCCCAGTCTGAGGTCCAGAGCGCTCTGGAGCAGGTTTTCATCAAGGATGTCTCTGTACATTGCTGCATTCATCTATCCCTCGATCCTGACTAGTCTCCCAGTTCTTGCTGCTGAAAAACATCCCCACAGCATGATGCTGCCACCACCATGCTTCACTGTAGGGATGGTATTGGCCAGGTGATGAGTGGTGCCTGGTTTCCTCCAGACATGAGTTCAATCTTTGTTTCATCAGTCCAGAGAATTTTGTTTCTCATGGTCTGAGAGTCCTTCAGGTGCCTTTTGGCAAACTCCAGGTGGGCTGTCATGTGCCTTTTACTGAGGAGTGGCTTCCGTCTGGCCACTCTACCATACAGCCCTGATTGGTGGAGTGCTGCAGAGATGGTTGTTCTGCTGGAAGGTTCTCCTCTCTTCACAGAGACACGCTGGAGCTCTGTCAGAGTGACCATCAGGTTCTTGGTCACCTCCCTGACTAAGGCCCTTCTCCCCCGATCGCTCAGTTTGGCCGGGTGGCCAGCTCTAGGAAGAGTCCTGGTGGTTCCAAACTTCTTCCATTTACGGATGATGGAGGCCACTGTGCTCATTGGGACCTTCAATGCTGCAGACATTTTTCTGTACCCTTCCCCAGATCTGTGCCTCGATACAATCCTGTCTCAGAGGTCTACAGACAATTCCTTGGACTTCATGGCTTGGTTTGTGCTCTGACATGCACTGTTAACTGAGGGACCTTATATAGACAGGTGCGTCTTTCCAAATCATGTCCAATCAACTGAATTTGCCACAGGTGGACTCCAATCAAGTTGTAGAAACATCTCAAGGATGATCAGTGGAAACAGGATGCACCTGAGCTCAATTTTGAGTGTCATGGCAAAGGCTGTGAATACTTATGTACATGTGCTTTTTTTTTTTTTTATTTGTAATAAATTTGCAAAGATTTCAAACAAACTTCTTTCACGTTGTCATTATGGGGTATTGTTTGTAGAATTTTGAGGAAAATAATTAATTTAATCCATTTTGGAATAAAGCTGTAACATAAAGTCCGGATGCACTGTAATTGGCTGCATGAAAAATAACTGACAATTACTCCAATGACCAATGCCAGTGTTTTGAATCCTGCGAGGACGTGGCTTGCCTGGAGAAGGAGTGGGTTTCATAATGCCCACCCTATAGTTCAGCTCTGTGCATCTGACGACAGCAGCACGTACACAGGCACGTGTGCGTGCAAGGCATGGGGTTCTTTTCTCAATCACCAAACATTCCAAGTGATGCCGCTGCAGAGACATTACATGCTGTGCAGACTGTTTGTGTGTTTTTTATATGGCGTACATGAGTAAATAAATCTTGATGAATTTATTGCTACTTGCTTCCAATTTAAACACATCATTTAGATTAATGTACTCTAAAGCATTAAATTAACTTGTTATTAACACGAGAGTATTATAGTATAATATTAGAGTAGCGCTACTTTACTAACTCGTTACCCCCAACTCTGGCAATTAGACATCACTTTACTGTAAAACAATAGGTTGTGAATGCAACCCAGGTTATCTAAGTGTTTTGAAAGTGCCTGGCTCTGTGTCCACGCTCCGTAGGACAAACAACCGCTGAGCCGCTGTAAGCATGTCTCCACCCGGCAACGCAACTCAGAACTGCAAGAAGCAACTCCGAGCACCAGAGAACATCGCATTGCTACTGCACCGAGGCACTGGGTCGAACACATGTCACTGGTCCATGCCTAAGCACTGACGCAGGTGGTACCTGGGAGCAACACCACCGAACAAGTGCCGTATACCGATGTGCCGGGGACACCACGCTCTGGACTCGCATTCCCAAGTCCTGCACTCTGAGCTTGGGACTTTATTTGGAGTCCCCCCCAGTGCTGCCAGCACTCTTGTCCTGCAGGAGAGCAGTCACACAATCAGCAACAGCACACTTCATATAGTAGCGATATTTTAATGGAAGACTTCCCAAGACTGCAAGACATACCCTAAGACATGACAGAATTGTCAGGTGTACCCAGACCTCTCTCACACCTCCAGTACAATCTTTAAATTCCCGTCAAGCCCTTTTGGAAGTGCAGTGCCAGTCTATTGGTTAGCAGGGGGCACAGAAGCTGTGCTGTCAGCCAATCGAAAATACAATATATCTATATAAATAGTTGAAGTTCGGCCTGGTCTGTCATCTTCTGAGAAGAGGTCAGAACACCTCACTCTCTCGGCCTCAAGAGCCTCCTCGAGGCAGTCAAGGACAGAGTTTACTCCTTCCAAAACCGATTCCAGCTCAAACACTTTCACCTGCTCTGCCTTCAACAGAATGGAGCTTCTGCACGTCTTCCTGGAGAACGCTGCCATTCCTTCTCTCCTCCTGCAGCTGTGCAGTGAGCTGCTGGACCTCAGCCTGGTCAATCATCTTCTCAGAGAGGAGGTTCTCACACCTCACTCTCTTGGCCTCAAAAGCCTTTTCAAGGTCGTCAGAGGTGGAGCTCTCTCATTCCAAGATTAATTCCAGCTCATACACTTTCCTTCTTCTACTTCTACTTCTACTGCTTAGCAATTAATTGCTTGCATCGCACTTGCTCATTGTCCAGAACCTTCTCGAGGTGCGCAATGAGCTGTTGCATCTCAGCCCGATCTCTCGTCCGTGCAGAAAGCAGGGCCTGGGGGGGTGGAGGGATGCTTGTATAATCTGTCACTTGTTAAAATATCAGCTTTTTACAGAACATCTTTTTCCAATTCAGAATGGAATTGTGGCATTTCCTGAAGAATGCGATGAACAAAGAATACCCAATTCATCATCATCATAATAAATTCATTGTCCTTCTAGAGGAAATTAATTGCCACCTATATATACTAAAGTGTGATAAAGTTAACCAATGAGCATGTGGGAATGGATGCTAATTATCATTTTGTTTCACAGTACTATCACTGTGAAAGTGCTGAGAAACCCAGCCAGTGTCAAAGCCACAGCCTCTTCCAACATCAGCCCCATAATCCTTTTGTGCTGCCTGAGGTACTAACAGTCTGGACACCTTTACTTCCCGCTTGCTTGCTTTCAGCTTCTTAGTCACACTGCATATTACTGGCTCCAGATCACCTCTGACTGCCTTCACTTTCTCCAATTCCCACATGGCTGAAGCCACCAACTGGTCTTTCTCCTGAGTCAGAACTTCCATGGCTTCCTTCACCTCCTCCAGTTCGCTCCTGGCTGAAGTCGGCATCAGGTCCTTCTCCTGAGCTTGAAGTCTGTGAACAGTTTTACAGTACATGTCATTTATCTACATCCACCACAGATCACAGAAAGAGGAAATATATATTCCTGGAGAATGTAACCTTAATAAAGACTGGCAAATTAAATAATAATATACAGTTAGGTCCATAAATATTTGGACAGTGACATAATTATCATCATTTTGGCTCTGTAAGCCACGACAATGGATTTGAAATGAAGCAATGAAGATGCTTTAAATGTAGACTTTCATCTTTAATTTGAGGGTTGTTACATCCAAATTGGGTGAACGGTGTAGAAATTACACCCATTTTTATATGTGGTCCCCACAATTATAGGGACTCAAAAGAATTTGATCAAAATAACAATCATGAATTAAATTGTGAGCTTCAATACTTCATTGCAAATCCTTTGCAGTCAATGACTGCCTGAAGTCTGGAGCCCATAGACATCACCAGATGCTGGGTTTCTTCCCTGGTGATGCTCTGCCAGGCCTGTACTGCAGCTGCCTTTAGTTCCTGCTTGTTCTTGAGGTGTTTTGCCTTCAGTTTTGCCTTCAGCAAATGACATGCTGCTCAATTGGATTCAGGTCAGATGATTGACTTGGCCATTGCAGAACATTCCTCTTCTTCACCTTAAAAAAAGTCTTGGATTACTTTCGCAGTATGCTTCGGGTCATTATCCATCTGTGCTGTGACGTGCCGTCCATTGAGTTTTTAAGCATTTGGCTGAATCTGAGCAGATAAAATAGCCCTAAACACTTCATAATTCATCCTTCTGCTTCTGTCAGCAGTCACATCATCAATAAATACAAGGGAACCAGTTCCCTTGGCAGCCATACACGCCCATGTCACAACATGCTTCACAGATGAGGTGGTATGCTTCAGATCATGAGCAGTTCCTTCCCTTCTCCATACTCTTCTCTTCCCATCATTCTGGTACAAGTTGATCTTTGTCTCATCTGTCCATAGGATGTTGTTCCAGAACTGTACAGGGTTCTTTAGATGTTTTTTGGCAAACTCTAATCTGGTCTTCCTGTTTCGTGTTTTCATCTTGTGGTAAAGCCTCTGTATTTACTCTGGTGAAGTCTTCCACCCTACCTCCTGGAGGTACTTTTGAGCTCCTAAAATTAAGGGGGAACACATTCAAATATGGCTGTAATACCTACACCAATTTGGATGTAACTATCCTCAAATTAAAGATGAAAGTCTACACTTAAAGCACATCTTGATAGTTTCCTTTCAAATGCCTTGTGGTGGCGTACAGACCCTAACTGTATATATATATATATATATATTTTTTTTTAAATGGGCACATAAAAATGGGCACCCATTCCCCAAAATGGCTGCACCGCAATTGAACTTAAGAGAACGTACGTCTGCGGCTGCGCATTGTTCGGTTCATTTTTCTGGCCAATCGCTGCTCAGCTGGCAGCCGCTTTTTGGCAGCTGAGGTGGACGATTCGAGTCGTAAATAAGTCAATATGATCGTTTTTTTACCAGTATGTTTATATTTGTAATTGTAATCAATGCATTTGTATTTGAATACACATTAGCACAGTTAATATATTCTCTTGGTCGCAGTTGTTTCACGGATGTGTTTATTGCAGTGCGTGGCTGAAAACAGGTTTTTCATTTTTTGTCATCCATAAATGGTTATTTTGTCTATTTCGTTTAGTGATCATTTAAATACATATAAACACCGTTATTAATTCAATTCTAAACACACATGCTTGTAGATACGATGCACTAAATGTCTCTGCAATATTCAAAATAATACGGAAGATACATTAAAACAACTCACTCTGACTGACAAGAGGCGGCATTTAACACACACTCCAAAGGGTTAACATTGACGAGCCAGGGATTCAATAGCTATGGCTAGCAAGCATTTATTTGTTTCTAATTAGGTTATTATTAAATGTTTACTAATGCAACACGTCATAGTCTGACGGCAATAAAGCTAGCTAGTATAGTAGCCATTAGACACGTTTGCAATGGTGCCTATTTTCTGTAATCTGATGCTCCACTTAAGAAGTATGAGGCTAGATACATGAAACTTGCATTCACCAGATATCAAATCAATTGAATGGCTCTTCCTCAAAGCATACTTGTTGGCTGAATCTTCCCTCATTATCTTGCTTCACACCTGGAAGGCATTTATAACCATGCAGTTATCCGTAAAGCAGTAATGTTTTATGGACTCAAGAACAGGTGTAAAACTTAAATTAACATACTATTCTTTATCAACTGAAAACAAAACTGTTGATAATCAAACAGTAATGTCCAACTTTAAAAATAAGTTGTTTTGAGCAATCAATCAATTGCAGATCTGCAAGCCCAGACTTTTGGTAGATATAGATTTACACACATGTCATGTCATGCTTTTTTTCTCATGTATTTTAGTTGATTTAACTTTGCTACAGTATATGTCAAGACCCTACATAATGCCTCTAGTCGCGCAACCATGAACCGAGAGCCGAGTCTCATACTGGGTTCAGTGGTTCAAATCATCTGTGACCGCTAGGTCCAGTGACCACACAATTGAACAATTGAGCTCTACACAGTAGCATTTTTGGAAAACGGATTCATTATTAAAACGTATGAAACATTACACGTGTGCAGTTTTAAACACCAAGACCAAGCCCGAGGCCTGTCACACTGTGCCCGAGCACCCCAGACTGATTTGAGTGTGAACATGTTCTGTTCGCAAACCGGTACCAAACCTTTGAAACCCGAATACAGCCACACGTCCAGATTGATACTTGAAGACACTCACCATTTTTCTGATGTTTACAGTGTGTATTGTGGTGATGTATAGGGTGATGGACACCTTGACCCGATACCTGTGGATGCTCTCCTGGGAGGAAACGACTCTCCAGGGGTTTGAGAGAGGGGCTCACTGGCGCATTGTGTCTGCTCACCAGTGCCACTGAACTGTGGACAGCTACATGGGTAAGGATGTGGAGAGCATCTATCTATCCAGCTATTATGATTATGATTATTATTATTATAACAGTAGTAATAACAGAAAAACATTTGTATATTTATCCCGTTACTATTTTTAAGTGAAATTAAGTGAAATGCTGGCCTCCCCTTTCTCTCCCTCTCTGTCCACAGATCCTGAAATCAACATTAGAAGTCCATTTCCCTTAACTTGGCCCCCACCCCCAAAACCCAACTGTCCGGGACCGTGCGGTGGAGCCTCTTGCGCTGAGAGAACATGGAAACAACAGTGGCCTTCCTGCCTGTAGTGGCCTTCCTGCCAGCGGTGGCTTCCCGCTCCGGCCTCGCATGGTCTCCCTCACGTGGCCCGGCTCGGCCCGTTCTGCCCTGGCTTGTTGTGGTGCCGCGGCCTGTGCCTGCCTCACCCCTCCTGCCTCACCGCCCTGCCGTGGGTGCTGTGGATATTGTATTTCTGCACCAGCCATCACTGAGCCCAGCTGAGCCGTACAGGCTGCTGCCTGGCTTCCCCCTGCTGGCTCGCCACCCCACACACCCTCTCTTGTAGCTCAATTCCCAGCAATTGGCTCACCAGGCCCCTTTCACTCATTGTGGAATGGCCCTGTCTATCAACCCCTCGACGCCTGGCACTCTGACCAGATGAGAGCCAACTCCCAGAAGGATTTAGAGACATGATTGCAAAGCTGGGCCGTACGCGACTGTCTGGCTGAATTTGGACCGCACCACCGTATGACGGCCTGGGAGACGCCTCACAATAACTTTCCATAATTCTGCTGTTTTGTTCTTGTTTTTTTAGAGGATGTAATAGAGCATTAATATAAGTATATATATATATATATATATACACTCACCTAAAGGATTATTAGGAACACCATACTAATACTGTGTTTGACCCCCTTTCGCCTTCAGAACTGCCTTAATTCTACGTGGCATTGATTCAACAAGGTGCTGAAAGCATTCTTTAGAAATGTTGGCCCATATTGATAGGATAGCATCTTGCGGTTGATGGAGATTTGTGGGATGCACATCCAGGGCACGAAGCTCCCGTTCCACCACATCCCAAAGATGCTCTATTGGGTTGAGATCTGGTGACTGTGGGGGCCAGTTTAGTACAGTGAACTCATTGTCATGTTCAAGAAACCAATTTGAAATGATTGGACCTTTGTGACATGGTGCTTTATCCTGCTGGAAGTAGCCATCAGAGGATGGGTACATGGTGGTCATAAAGGGATGGACATGGTCAGAAACAATGCTCAGGTAGGCCGTGGCATTTAAACGATGCCCAACTGGCACTAAGGGGCCTAAAGTGTGCCAAGAAAACATCCCCCACACCATTACACCACCACCACCAGCCTGCACAGTGGTAACAAGGCATGATGGATCCATGTTCTCATTCTGTTTACGCCATATTCTGACTCTACCATCTGATATGTCTCAACAGAAATCGAGACTCATCAGACCAGGCAACATTTTTCCAGTCTTCAACTGTCCAAATTTGGTGAGCTTGTGCAAATTGTAGCCTCTTTTTCCTATTTGTAGTGGAGATGAGTGGTACCCGGTGGGGTCTTCTGCTATTGTAGCCCATCCGCCTCAAGGTTGTACGTGTTGTGGCTTCACAAATGCTTTGCTGCATACCTCGGTTGTAACGAGTGGTTATTTCAGTCAAAGTTGCTCTTCTATCAGCTTGAATCAGTCGGCCCATTCTCCTCTGACCTCTAGCATCAACAAGGCATTTTCGCCCACAGGACTGCCGCATACTGGATGTTTTTCCCTTTTCACACCATTCTTTGTAAACCCTAGAAATGGTTGTGCGTGAAAATCCCAGTAACTGAGCAGATTGTGAAATACTCAGACCGGCCCGTCTGGCACCAACAACCATGCCACGCTCAAAATTGCTTAAATCACCTTTCTTTCCCATTCAGACATTCAGTTTGGAGTTCAGGAGATTGTCTTGACCAGGACCACACCCCTAAATGCATTGAAGCAACTGCCATGTGATTGGTTGGTTAGATAATTGCATTAATGAGAAATTGAACAGGTGTTCCTAATAATCCTTTAGGTGAGTGTATATATATATATATATATATATATATATATATATATATATATATTGTAGCGACCTTGCCTTTTAAAGGTTGCTAACGATATAAAAGCACTGGAGGCAGAGTCTTTCAAAAACAAAAAAAACATTTATTGATCTGTTCTTCTTTCGCCCCCTTTCATACAGATTCTCCCCAAAACAACAGAACTGTTCTTTCAATAAACTCCCGCTCAACTCAAACTCCAAGAATGTCACCCCGCCCTTATATACAACCCCTATCTGGTGACTCCATCCCGTCCAATCACTGTTTTCCGGCTGTACCACCCGGGGACACACAGACACAAACACCCCTCCCTAACCCAACACAACATCCCACATGTAACACACATTCACACACATGTACACACACATTTAGACAGAGTCCCCGAACTGACTCACCCACCCTGCATACACACTTTTACACCTTCCCCCCCACCTTTGGGCTGTCCTACTGGCACATTCACACAGACACCCGCCAGGTTCGCTACAATATATATATATATATATATATATATATATATATATATATATATACACACACACACACACAGTGAGGGAAAAAAGTATTTGATCCCCTGCTGATTTTGTACGTTTGCCCACTGACAAAGAAATGATCAGTCTATAATTTTAATGGTAGGTGTATTTTAACAGTGAGAGACAGAATAACAACAAAAAAATCCAGAAAAACGCATTTCAAAAAAGTTATAAATTGATTTGCATGTTAATGAGGGAAATAAGTATTTAACCCCTTCGACTTGGTGGCAAAACCCTTGTTGGCAATCACAGAGGTCAGACGTTTCTTGTAGTTGGCCACCAGGTTTGCACACATCTCAGGAGGGATTTTGTCCCACTCCTCTTTGCAGATCCTCTCCAAGTCATTAAGGTTTCGAGGCTGACGTTTGGCAACTCGAACCTTCAGCTCCCTCCACAGATTTTCTATGGGATTAAGGTCTGGAGACTGGCTAGGCCACTCCAGGACCTTAATGTGCTTCTTCTTGAGCCACTCCTTTGTTGCCTTGGCTGTGTGTTTTGGGTCATTGTCATGCTGGAATACCCATCCACGACCCATTTTCAATGCCCTGGCTGAGGGAAGGAGGTTCTCACCCAAGATTTGACGGTACATGGCCCCGTCCATCGTCCCTTTGATGCGGTGCAGTTGTCCTGTCCCCTTAGCAGAAAAATACCCCCAAAGCATAATGTTTCCACCTCCATGTTTGACGGTGGGGATGGTGTTCTTGGGGTCATTCCTCCTCCTCCAAACATGGCGAGTTGAGTTGATGCCAAAGAGCTCGATTTTGGTCTCATGTGACCACAACACTTTCACCCAGTTCTCCTCTGAATCATTCAGATGTTCATTGGCAAACTTCAGACGGGCCTGTACATGTGCTTTCTTGAGCAGGGGGACCTTGCGGGCGCTGCAGGATTTCAGTCCTTCACGGCGTAGTGTGTTACCAATTGTTTTCTTGGTGACTATGGTCCCAGCTGCCTTGAGATCATTAACAAGATCCTCCCGTGTAGTTCTGGGCTGATTCCTCACCGTTCTCATGATCATTGAAACTCCACGAGGTGAGATCTTGCATGGAGCTCCAGACCGAGGGAGACTGACAGTTATTTTGTGTTTCTTCCATTTGCGAATAATCGCACCAACTGTTGTCACCTTCTCACCAAGCTGCTTGGTGATGGTCTTGTAGCCCATTCCAGCCTTGTGTAGGTCTACAATCTTGTCCCTGACATCCTTGGACAGCTCTTTGGTCTTGATCATGGTGGAGAGTTTGGAATCTGATTGATTGATTGCTTCTGTGGACAGGTGTCTTTTATACAGGTAACGAGCTGAGATTAGGAGCACTCCCTTTAAGAGAGTGTTCCTTATCTCAGCTCGTTACCTGTATAAAAGACACCTGGGAGCCAGAAATCTTGCTGATTGATAGGGGATCAAATACTTATTTCCCTCATTAACATGCAAATCAATGTATAACTTTATTGAAATGCGTTTTTCTGGATTTGTTTGTTATTATTCTGTCTCTCACTGTTAAAATACACCTACCATTAAAATTATAGACTGATCATTTCTTTGTCAGTGGGCAAACGTACAAAATCAGCAGGGGATCAAATACTTTTTTCCCTCACTGTATATATATATCTGTATGTCTTTATTTGTCTATGTAATTACTATAGACCAATGCCTCCCATTACGATGTTGTAAAGGGTCACATCAGTGACTATATGATGGTTGATAGGCCACATATATAGTCCCCTAATCATCTTACCTTATAACAAGTAATATGCATTAAATGTAATGTGTAAAAAACATATATTATTAATGAAAGCTGTACTGTTTTTAACAAGCCTTTAGTATTAATATGTAGGAAGTGTATTGTTAATACAGACCCAACATGATTCATATTTACAAACTAGGTTTAATATAGAGCCTACATTACTATATTATTTTGTAATATAGACCTTATTACATTATTAAAATGTATATTACGACAGTCCACAAGAAGATGAAAACTAAAGACACCTTCAATCTGTTATCAATAGATAGATACATAACTGAATTTCCCTATCAAACACTGCATGTGATCACAGCTTTTCTGGTCTCTGTAACAGTGTTACCAAAGCCGCTGTTCTACCACGTGATCAAACAGAGCCGTTACAAAGAGCTACTGATACAATTCTGATACAGAGCTTTTACCGAACCAAAGAGTATAACACACTACATGAGCATGAAGTCTAGATTTTATTAAATAAAATATATATGACAAAAATAATGCAGTTCCCTTCATTTTGTCAAGTGCAAATACCTTCCAGCTTCCCTCAGTGAAGTCAGACTGCAATAATGCAGCCCAGGTCAGCAAAAATATATTTTTAATGTATACATTTATTTGTGATCAATCACTATCCATACATTAAAGTTGTTATTCATCCTGTGGCACTGGTCCTGTCCCCGGTCAGACTACTAACCACAGACCAATATTCACAATGCATTTTATATTGAGAATTTACACCAGACTGCTGCATCAGGTCCAGTAAATGTTTGCTAGAAAGCTTTTCAGAAAAATTTAAAGTTCATATCCTGTCAATTTGTGGGCAGGTTTACAATTTGCCGCTGAAAGCATGCCCTTGGGCATGACTGGAATTCACATACCAACACAAGCATGAGTTGACAGGCTCACCCTGCAGGAAGTGCCTCAGAGCTGAGGGAGGAAGTCCAGGAGGAGGAAGTCCTGTTGGATGGGCACACTGTTCTCATCCAGCAGGAAGTGGCTGCGGAGAGTCAGCTGGTAGGTATCCAGGGGCCGGGAGAGCAGAGAGTGACATAGGTCGACCACCACTTGTCCAAACGTCATATCTGAGGATGGCACTGGGGACAGAGAGGGACATGGGCTGTTTCCAATAACCATTGAGGCTTGACTTTTGATAGAGCTTATTGTGCATAGAGCCACACAAACTAGCATCCCAAAATTCCACGCAACAATCTCCCCAGATAAAATCCCCAAATAAGCACATTCCCTGAAAGACGAACAGAGTATGTATTTAATTGCAGTGCTCACCTTCAGATGAGGCTGGCTTACATATCACTTTAGTACAGTAGTGCTCATTATATTGTGGTAGTTCACCCTTGGAGGGATTTTGTCCATGTAGATTATGGAACAAGGAATTTTGTCCCATATTCATTGAGTGAGAACATTGTAGATGTTCCTACCAACAGTCTTGCTGAGCAACTCTGGGGGGATATTCAGCAGCATCTTCTGCACAAGGACTGGTGGCACCTGGACACAGATGTCACTGTCCACGTCTCTCACTGTCAGCAGCGCTGGCCTGGGCACAGGATACATGACGGGACAGGACTTATGAGTTGTTTCTGCATTGGGTTTGGCTGGAACTGTTCTATTTAACTGTAGTGTGCCCTCCTGTACCTGATCCACTTAATTGTGCTGCTTGGTCTACATGTAAAGCGCTCTGCCATTTCACAACACAGTCTCGATGTACAGGTACAGCTGAGACAGAACACAAAGCACAAAGCGGAAGAGCCCCTGGCCAAGTGCATCAAGCAAAAACAGGATATATGCTTCAAACGGAGAGCATGGGGGTTCAGATTTACACTGGAGAGGCAATAACAGGTTTCTTCAGCATTTTGGAAGGCACAATATCTTGTAAGGGGAAAAAAATGGCATGAGCTGTTAATCACAGGTTAAGGTTGATTTATACTAAGCTCTGGCTGTGAGTTCCTTAGTATCTATGCAATATGTACTTCACGTGGTTCGATTCAAACAAAACAAATTAAAAACACATATACATATTAACGGATGCGAGTAGCCAGTGAGTGCTGAGCAGTATAGTGTATCTGACCTGTAGTAGTGTCTGACACCGCGGTATGGCAGGCAGGGGAAGCAAGGCCGGTAGATCCCATTGTGGTCAGTTCCCAGCTCTGAGCCACACCTCCCGCACCCATGGAAGGTGATGTCATTGGTCACGGCTCCCACAATCCTCTGCAAGGGGGTGTGGCTGTCCATCCGTAGAAGGGTGTCCTGAGTATTCCCGAACTGCAGTGCCACAACCTGACCTTTCACCTCCACGTCCCCTAGTTACAACACGGCACAAGATGTAACCGAGGCATGAAAGGCTCCCTGTCCCTATGAAAGGTTTTATTTTTGTATCCATTTAATCATCTAACGCCCAACCACCATCCCACAATGTATAGGATTACATATGTCCTGTTGTCCTGTTAACTTTTCATATCTTTTGGCATCATTCAGCATCATTTAGCACTAGAACAGGCTGGGTTAGTACTGCATTACCCCAAATGTACTATAATGTCGATTCCTCCACTGTCCCCTAAGTATCAGGGCATTCCCCAGCCGGCTTCACCTGTGTGTCTCTGGGAGAGCAGGGTGTGGAGGTCTATCTCCAGGCTGCCTAAGGCTGGAGCAGGCCGAGCCCAGCTGTGGAACTCCAGGGCTCTGCAGTCATCAGGGAAGAGCGGCTGGCAGGACCCCCAGGGCGTGGAGTGCAGCTCCATAGCCCCAGACGCCACACTGCCTCTCACCAGCAGCACCCGGAACTCCCACACTGCACCTGGAGAGCCAGGCACAGCTCAGACACGAGTCACGCGCAACACAGCCAGGCCAGCGTAATCCAGTCTGGTCAAGTAAGTGCTATCCATTCACCCCAGCCCACCTCAGCCCAGCCCAGTCTCACCCCTGTTCCTGTGGATGTTCCTCAGCCAAGCCATGGCAGATCCCCATAGCAGAAGGGTCCCCTGCTGGCTGCCCTGCTCCACCACCAGCACAGCCTTCCGCCCCACCCCCGTCCTGGAGGAGCCCTCCGACTCTGAAACACCACCAGCACAGGAAACTTGATCAAACATAACTGGCACCAGACCTGCCTTGCCCACACTGAGGCCCGCAGAGCCTTCAAGACACCAGAAAAAGCCTGGCGACACACATTCTCATCCAGGGGACAGTCTTTAATTACTCAAGAGACCCTCACTGCATATGAACTAACACATTACTTTCCCTTTCCCTTGTCAGCTCAGACTGAAGTGGTAGGAGGTCTGGTCTCCATTGCTGCTGTGAGAATCATCTCCCTTGATACAGCTCTCTAACTGTTGTGCCATCCCGAGTACAGAAAAGCTTTGTGCCCGAGGGAGGGAGGGCATTGTTATACAAGGTGCCCGTTCTAAATAAGCACAGTGCCCTGGAAGCTGACACGCAGATGAACAGTGAAAGACCAGGCAATACAACGCCACTAAGAGAGGTTTGGATGAAGAAATAGTGTTCTCTCTGCCACTCCCACTCCAATGTAAACGCTTACTAGAAATAAAGCAGATTTCCTCAGAAAAGAACAACACTTTACAATGAATACAGCACGGCCACAGCAGACAGGTTAAGGTTTAGTACCTGTGACCAAGGAGGTGTGTGTGACTCTCAGCAGTGCGTGCACCAGCGTGTTGGGCTGCAGCTTGCCCAGCCGGGCGTAGGGGATGTCGGTAGGGTCCTGGGGGGCTCGGGGGGCCAGAGACAGCAGCAAGGGGTGTCGGTGGGTCAGGTACCTGCACAGATCCTCCAGGGCCCCCTCTGCCACAGCCTCTGGCACTGGGGGGCACAGGACACCCACATGGTTACTATCCTACCAAGACTGCTGGAGAGACTGAAGTGTATAGAAAGGGTCTTCTAGTCTGGTCCTGGAGTGCCAAAGTGCCTCTGACTAACTGACCCAGCTTAACCCCTTCCCAGGTCCAGTGCAGGTGGCAGTTTAAAGAGACATATAAAACTGTATTGTGGCCCTTGAGGACTGGATTAGAAAAAGAGACAGCACACAACCTGTTCGGGTACTGTCTGGGAATCAGCCTCACCCTGTGGAGGACTCTGGCTGGCACTGTGTGGCGCAGAGAGCCCAGCCCCACCGGGTAGGACACCGAACTCACCCTGCAGTCTGGAAGTCTCGCCGACCCGGCCCACGTTGAGCAGGTGGGTTTGGTAGGTAGACTGCAGCACCCACTCCCCCCTCCACTTGTCTTCATGCACAGTCAGGTCTGAAGAAAAGCACAGTCAGAAAGCAGGACAAATCACAGATTCATATACACACACACACACACATATGTACTGTATATACAGCTCTGTAAACAATTAAGAGACCACTCCAAGTTCAGAAATCAATGTCTCTTAATTTTTTCCAGAGGTGTATATACTTTGTGTGTGTGTTTCTAATTGTATGCAGCAGTCCAATCTCAGGGTACCTTTTTTATTCTCATGATAACTAAGAGAGGGTCAGGAAGATTGAGTTATGTTTTGTCTGGCAAACTTGAATGCGTCTCCATAGCAGCAGACATTTTATACATTGGTAATCTAGCACTATGGGGATGATGTTATAATTATGTATGGGTCTGATATGAACATATAATTGTCTAAACTAAGGCACTGAGGAGGTTATGTTTTGTACAGTGCTAAAACAGAAATGACATAATGCAGAAATCTAATGTACAATGTTATTTTCTAGCTGTTCAGTTTTTTTTTTAAGAAACAGGAAGCAAAACTTTTAAAGAGAGGATGGAGGATATAAATAAGTTATGTATGTAAGAGATTAAATTTATTATTACTATTATTGTAAACTTTCACTGTCATTTTTTCTACAGGGCCCTGCAAGAGACATTGAACTGAACTGTTTTTCAACAGAGAACACAGTTTTCTCATTGTACTTTCACATCCTGGTATTTAAATAGCTGCCTCCACATTTGTCTGCATATGCTGGCCCTGCAAGATGCACCAAGCCAAATTACCACCTACAGCTGTGTTTGTGCTGGCTCCACGTTATGCCTGGTGTTTCTTTTTTTTAGTTTTATTATTGTCCACAGGGGATGTTTTAATAGGACAGGGCTCTGTATATTAAAGCGATATGCTCTCTGACAAGGCTGAATCTATTTTTGCAACCAATTAAAATATTATATATTAAACAGCTAATGTCAGGTGGTAAGGTACCACACAGGAAGTGTGTCAGAGTCAGATGAAGTGGGTTTGAGCAGATGAGCTCCACATATCAGTCAGTGTGCCTCTCTGCTACAGGTTGTTTCAGCACGAAAACAGGACGTTTCCACCGATATGAAACCAAAATTTGCAACTTCAGCCAGTGAGTTGAATACACACCGTCAGGCTCTCACCACTAGCACGATTGCATAAACTGTGACAGAGTGAGGTCTTGGAGGAAGAATATGCAAATCGAACAGCATACCAGCTGTAGCAAATATTAACAGTGTACAGTGACTGCAGGACAAGAGAGACAGGCAAAGAGAGGTCTTGGCTTGGTCTACAGGGGTGTGCTTAAGACCTCTGTACCTGTTATGAACAAGATGTCCCCAGGATACACAGTAAGGGCCCAGAACGCTGCACTCCTCCACAACACCACCTTCATGTCCATTCCCGACTGGTCGGTCACCACGATGGTTGCCAGGGGAACTGAGGAACCTGCCGACGTCCCCGATTTAGCTTTAATCTCCTTCAGGTGGCAGGGGTAGAGCACGCACACAAGCACACGGTACCGCCCCCCTCTCGGCACACAGCCTGTCAACAGGGTGGCAGGGAGGCATGGGCCCCTGGTCCCTGTCTGCTCCCGCTGTCCCCAAGCTCTGGAAGCCCTACTCTTCTTTGAGGCCGGGGAGCCGGGAGATCTGCACTGGGGGCGGGGCTGTTTGGAGACCTCCTTGCTTCCTTCGGGGAGGCAATGCCCTTGAGAGCAGAGAAGCCCTTCAGAGGTGGCTTCTATCACCACCCCCCCTTCCTCTTGAGGTTTACCCAAGGTGTCGAACAACTCTGTGGAGCCTTCCTCAGTCAATGTGGCCTCATCTCCAGTAGGGTTTGGGTTGCTGCAGGGGCTATAAAGCTCCGGGGAGCATCCCGGGCTAACAGGGTGCTTGGAGGCCTGCGCTACAGATATCATGTCCTTGCTGGTCGCAGCCTCCCTTCCCTGCTGCCTTTGGACATCCCTCCCCGTGCCCAGCTGTGCCTTCAAAACCAGGGCCTGACTCACCGTCCACACGCTGAGGTATTCCGTCTCTACAGACATGGTCCTCCCTGCCTCAGAGTCTCCCTCACCCTGGCTGGGGAAGCAGCTGTCCAAGTACTCCCTGACAGCAGTGGGAGACAGTCCTGGCCAGCTGGGGGCTAGGCGCTTCCTTTGGGAAGGGGCCGTGTCCGTAGGAGGTGGGCTAGGCCGTCCTCCCCCTGCAAGCTCCACCTCCTTCTTTGCCTCCCTGCTTCCAGACGGAGCGTCCGTGGCGTTGGGAATTTGGTCACTGTCGATGCTCAGGCGATCCAAGCCCTCGTTGGCTAGATGAACACTGTCCGAGGTCCCAGCCTGTACTGTGGAGGAAGTGACTGGGGGACCATCCCCCTCTCGCTGCTCTCTTTGGATTCCACCGGCCTCACACACGCCAGCTGGGTCCTTCCATAACAGGGCAGGCTGGAGCCTCCCTCCCTGCAGTTGCAGCTCCACTTTCCTCCACTGACTGGGGCACCCTTGTTGGGCGTCTTGCACAGGGATTATGGGGGCACCAAGAAACAGGTGGATCTTAGGTCTGGCTGTCATGCTGCTTTCTTGTCCCACGCAGAATGATCTACAGGTATTGGACACCCTCTCTGGCACATCAGTGGATTCTCTGCTCGTTTTTGTTCCTTTTTACCATCTTTGTGGATTCAGGCAACTGTGGACAAAACAGGGGAAGTGGATTAGAATCGGTTCCATTGACAAGTTTCATCCCGAGGGGACACACTCACAGACAGCTGCATTTCCACCCCTTTACACCTTTCTGTCTTCACTGTGTGAGAGAAAGATCCTCTGATCCCCCAGCTACCCAGATCCACCCCCTTTTACAGACTAAATTGGCCACCATTTTAGGAAGACTAGACTTGGACAGTGTTTTGTACAATGTCAATATTCCTACTGATGTCATTATGCTGAGAGTGACTCAGATGTCCAATATGTTTCTATTTACAGGCAGAAACATAGCTAGCTCAGCTGCAGCAAAGAGCTTTCGAAATGTCTTGCGTGCAGAAAGAAACTGATTCCATCTAATTAAATGAGGCTCGTTGCCAGCAGCTGCATTTGCTGCATTTATGTGGCTGAGCTAAACAGCAGCAGACAACCCCCCTGAGAGAACTCCTGCCGAGCCAACACCCACTGCAGTTCTACAGAGAAACCAGGAGGGGGAGACTGTTACTTTAAACAAATGAACAATAAAGGATGAAGGTTGAACTTCCCTTTAGAGATTCAGTTATTTTTACCGACTGCTCTAACCTGCCAGTTCAGAACTAGATTTCAATTAATTTGGTTGCTGTGGCTCATGCCTAGCATTCTGTATAATCACTGGTGAATATTTGCTGGTATTGCTTCCTAAAAAATGGTATTCAACAAATCTTCAGCCCTTCATATGTTACACAGTGACCTCACATGGAGTTGATGTCTTTAATCTGCATATTTTAAACCAGATAAGTGTCACTCTTAGCACTGCAGAGGTGTCGATAAAAGGTAAAGATAAATTGAATGGCTTAATGCACTGGATCTAAAGCTATGAAACAGGGATATTTAAAATTGTTAAAATTACCTACTTATTCTAAACTGGATGCATTTTGCAACAAAAACACTGTGACTTTAATGCACCTCTACTCAGAGAATGGTACCATATTACCATAACAGCTTCTGCACTGGACGTCATTTGTGCTTACAGTAAATGTGCCGACAGGTTGTTTTCCTGTGTAACATAGAGCTGTTCCGGAAAAGCATTCAGATCAGCACTGAATTAAGACACAGCACAATACCCAGATAAGGGCCCCTGCAGCGATCTCTGGACATCAAAGGTGTTTCTCTCTCAAACCTTGTGCGTGTTGGGATGTAGAGCCGCAAAAAAATACTGTTTTATTGTTTAAAGTATTTTACATTTTACAAATAAAAACATTTCAAAATTTTAATACTTGTGATTAAATTGTTTTTAAAATCAATTACTAAAATCACTTAAAAAAAATTAAAATCTCATAGTGATTAAATTCAAAATAACTAAACATGTGCATAAAAGAAAAACAAATGTGCTAAAAGCAAACTGCTAACCAACATAAAAGTCAAATACATTGAAAATAACTGAAAATGCACCGGACAAAATAAAGAAACAATTAAAAAGGAAAAAAATAAAAAACAAACCAAAACGGTCCAATGCATTTAAAATTAAATCCAAAACGGTCAATGTAACCGCAAAAAAATACTGTTTATTAGGTTGAGTATTTTACATTTACGTAAATAAAAACAATTCAATTTTTAATACTTATGATTAAAATCATTTAAAATATCAGTCCTTAAAATCACTTAAAAAAATTTAAAATCTTTGTGATTTTAACACAAACTAAAACAATTAACTTTAAAATAAACGTGCTCAAATCAACAAAACAAACGTGATAAAAGCAAAAACTGCACACCAACAAAAGGGTCAAATACATTGAAAATAACTGAAAATGCATTAAACAAAATAAAGAAACAATTAAAAGGAAAAAATAAAAAACAAACAAAAAAGGTAGCCGCAAAAAAAGGAAATAAACAAATAAATAAATAAAAGGAAACTGAAATTCTGTGTGGGCGTGAATGACACACCTTGCAAATGATAAACCCATGGAACAGGGTGACATTCTCAGGTAAGATTCAGATTAAACCAAAGTCAAAATCACAACACTTACCCGTCAAATGACAACACGGGAGTTGGAGAAATGGGGTTGAAAAAAGGAAAACATACCCAGAAATAATGTGACTTCCAGTTAAAATATAAAAAACACACAAAAAAAAAAGGTTTCTGATGAACAGGGCAATGACAGGAGGATTCTGGGTCAGGGCATGTTCTGGTGATACTGGGATATGGCCAACAGGGGTCAGGGTATGGGGGACTAGAGACTAACAAATCTAAAGCCCACTGACTGAATGAGCCGGTCACCTTGAGCAGAAGCAAGGACACCTGTATAACTGTCACTAAACAAGCACCTCCAACACACATTATACATCATATAGAATTGTCCTCTTTATTTCTACACTGCCCTGGGATATACTGGGGGCTTTTAAAGCAATCTGGCCTTTCCATCATGAACACTGTGCGCTGTGTAGCCATGAGGTTTGGTAAATGAGACCAGAGTGACCACATGCCACCCACCATCCTGAGCACTGAAGGGCATTTTTTATGGTGAATATACGATCGTTTGACCTAACTTTATACACACATTTGACATTAACCTGTCACACCAGGGAAGATACTGTTCATGAGATTGTGTTGGTGGTGTGCTCCTTTTTGTGCCAGGTATTGTCCCATATGTATGATCTCTGGGCTTTCTTTGGCAGGTATCTGCAATATTAAGACTGTAGCAAATGTGGATGTATTTATGTCTCTCCATTGTGTGCTTGCTTACATGCTAACTGCACATCAAGCCTGCCTCTATTGACACATTGGGATAGTGCACATAAACTAGTGGAGAAACCAGTTTCCCTGCATTTACCAGGGGATGTGGACCGGCTCAGAAATTAAAATGCAGGAGATAGCTTCTGCCGTGCCTGATCTGTTATGATACAGATTAAAAACATCAGCAGGGGTTGGCTTCCACTCTCTCCCAGCACATATTCAGTCTTCATAAACTGCAATGCACCTCTCTCCATCTCTGTACAAACAACATGAACACGATTCTTGATGTTGCAGGAGATGAGACATAAAAAAAAAGTTAAGAAAAATGGTCCCAATTTTGCAAAATATAATTGTGATATTTCTGGAAGCTGAAAGAGAAAAAATAGGAAGAAGAAAGAAAAAAAGAAAAAAAATACTGCAGATTAATTTCAACCACCACAGGCTAGGAACGTGTCAGTGGGCGTTGTCCGCAAAGCAGCCAATTGGAAGTGCCAGCTGCGGCTTTGAAATGTGATAGTGATTGATTACAACAGTCCTGTTCGGAAAGGAAAAAAATTGTCTGGACAGACCTAGAGGGGGAGGGAAAAGAGAAAGAATGAGTCCATGGCAGCGGGGAGGGGTTCTGATTGAAGCTTTAAGTTTCGTGCTGGAGTGGGGGTGGATAGAGGCAGGCAGATACAGAGAGTAATCTTGAGCAGAGCAGTTTAAACAGGAAAACAAACAAACAAGCCATCCAAAAAATCAGGAGAGCACACATAGCCTGTTCCTTAGCAAATATCACAAGGGCAAACCTGCTGTTTTACTATTATATTTCCTCTGCTTATAATGTATAATGTATTATTGTTTTAAATCAGGGCTTTAGCATGCTTTTACTACACATCACTACACTAGGTTAGGTCAATAGTGGATTTCCAGCCCTTCTAGACACCTGCAATTGTGAAACATTTTCTAGTAAAAACACCAAAAACAAAAATAATACAACACCTTCCGGATGAAAATTGGTCTAGTAAAATCTATAGTGAGAGATTGTTATGGTAATTCCCATGTGAACTGGTTGTTTTTTCTTCAGCGCAGAAGACACCAGCATCCCTTCAATTCTGACCTAAAGGCGGCCTCCATTGAGCACCACAGCATAAAATGGAGGAGACCCAAACAAGCCCATCATCTCATAGCTTGGTGGATGCTCAATAATATATTCCACAGAGACTCAAGTACAGTGGATAAGTTAGCACCTGGCTATGTCATGTTATAAACAAGTAGGCTTATACTTATGGAGCTGCAATCCTAACATGAAATATTGGGCATTTAAGCCAGATGTTTGAGTCCAGGGTCTGTGTGGTAGATTACAGCCTCCAATTGGATTTTAAAATACAAACTCTACCCGGACACTGACCTCTGAATATTGTGAGAAGGGACAGATGAGTAGAAAAATAAATACCGAACGAAACTGAATAGCTTCTGTATAAATATATCCAAACCAGAACCAGTGTGAGCAGTCAGTAGAAGCACAGTTATGGCTTTTATCTACTGTATGGAGCTACTGTCTCACAATCGAAACTTCACAATGAGGCAGGGAGTCAAACATATGAAGTAGGGAGATTCATACCTGTCTTCTGCTTTACGTAATTATGTTGTGAAAGCCATAATTCAGGCAAAAATAACACTGGGGAAAGCTGTTTGAACACAGCTGATAGACATCTAACCAGCACAACAACAGTGACTGATCAAGAATCCACACAGTTTCATGTCTGTTCTGTAGTGCACTGGTCCAGGAAGGCACACAAACACAAACACACACATACACACAGACGCACTTTAGGAGAGAAACAGATGGACAGTCGTAACAAGGATGAGCAGAGCAGTGCTAGAGGAGTCATAATACCTGTAAAGCTTTTTGTTTTTCCTGTTTGCAAGTCAAGTCACCTTCAAGAAGTCCTAAGTTATCTCTCAAGTTCAAAGTCAAGTGCAAGGCAGTTCAACGAACGCTAATCTGCCACTCACTCATTCATTTTCTGAGGCAATGTACCAAAGTGTTCTGTTATTAATACGCTATTATTCCCAGGCAGGGCAATGTCCAAGGAAGAACACTCTTGTTGTGCTGCAGAAGCCGCTGCCGACTGTGGACAGAAAACATTTCCTGGAACCGTTTCAAAACGGTTCCCTGGCTGCAGTCCAAAAATAACATATAGCCTACATGTTTACATAAGAACATAAGAAAGTTTATCAAAGAGAGGAGGGCATTCGACCCATCATGCTCATTTGGTGTCCATTAATAACTAAGTGATCCAAGGATCCTATCCAGTCTATTTTAAATGTTCCCAAATTGTTCCCAAATTGTCTCTTCAACCTGGCAGTCACTGACTCCCTCAGCTGTGCTCGGGCAGCCTCCCTATGCTCAGTCCTCATCCTCCATGATCTCTCTGCAGCATTTGACACAGTTGATCACTCCATCCTCCTCTCCTGCCTTGCTGACCTTGGAATCTCTGGGACTGCTCTCACCTGGTTCTCCTCCTACCTCAGTGACCGGACCTACCAAGTGACATGGCGAGGCTCCTCATCCACCCTCCAACTTCTCCTCACAGGTGTACCCCTAGGCTCCGTCCTGGGCCCCCTCCTGTTCTCTCTCTACACTCGCTCCCTGGGCCCCCTCATCGCATCCCATGGTTTCTCATACCACTTCTACGCTGATGATGCCCAGATCTTCCTATCTTTTCCCTCTTCTGACCCTCTCATCCCCTCACGCATCTCTTCCTGTTTGTCTGCTATCTCTGCCTGGATGCACTCGCACCACCTCAAGCTCAACTTCTCCAAATTGGATCTCCTGTTCTTCCCCCACTCTTCCTCACCTTCTGCTGATCTCTCCATCTTGATCCCCTTGGAATCCACCACACTCTCTCATTCTTCTTCTGCTAAAAATCTAGGAGTGACCCTCGATTCTGCGCTCTCCTACACTCGGCACATCACCACGCTGACACGCACCTGTAGATTCTTCCTGAGCAACATACGCCGAATCAGTCCCTTCCTCACCGACTACTCGACTCAGCTACTCGTCCAGTCACTGGTCCTCTCCCGCCTGGACTACTGCAACTCCCTCCTGGCCAGCCTGCCTACAACTACTATCCGCCACTCCAGCTCATCTAGAACTCTGCGGCTCGTCTGGTATTCTCTCTGCCACGGTTTGCACACGCTACCCCACTGCTCTGCTCCCTCCACTGGCTCCCGATACCAACACGCATTCAGTTCAAGACATTGACCCTCACCTACCGCTGTCTCGACCACACTGCACCAAGCTACCTTCAGACACTCGTCTCTCATACATTCTCTCCAGACCACTGCAGTCTTCCGGTGCCAGAAGACTAACTCTGCCTCCTCTCCACTGTCCTTCCTCCAGAGCACGCTCCTTCTCATCCCTGGCCCCTAAATGGTGTAACGACCTTCCCACCAAAGTCAAAACAGCCGAGTCCTTGACCTCCTTCAGGCGCTTACTCAAGACACATCTTTTCAGACAGTACTTGTAATATTAGTCCTTTTACTCCCCATTAGATAGCACAGAGTTTTATCATGCTTCTTGTGTTTTTGATTGTTTTCCTCCTTGCTCCCTTTCCCGTAGCCCTTGACTGTGACCCTACATCTTGACAGCACTTAGCTTTTACTGTCCAGGACGTATGACCTCACTTACTGTACTTGCCTGTGTAAATTGGAAGTTGTAAAATGTATTATATTTGGAATTGCTATGTTTTATGTAAATTGAATTTGTAATGTTTGATGCCTTTACTTATTATTGCACTTTGTTTTGCACTTATGTTGTAAGTCGCCCTGGATAAGGGCGTCTGCCAAAAATTATAATAATAATAATAATAATAATAATAATAATAATTGTACAGTCTTAACATTACTTCGCTCATTTTAAATGCTACACTTTTGACAATATACCCCAGCATTTTGTTTGCCTTTTTTATTGCTTCCCCACATTGTTTGGATTGGGAAAGTGAAGAGTCCACGTAGACTCCTAGGTGTTTCTCATGGGTTCCTTTGTCAGTTCTATTCATAGTTCTACACTCTCTCTCTCTCTCACACAAACACACATATATATCCCTTCGCAACCCAGCGTGACTTACATGTCATATACAGTGACCTGTTAAAGCGGAGGATAATACATGTTAAATGCATGTAACATATGTGTCACACTGTATTCTTCTTCAGGGCTATACATATACTTGCAGTCAGAACTATTCTATTGTATGAACTATCTTACTGTACAGCATGCAGTTAAGAAAGAAAAAATCAGTACAAGAGGTTGATTTATTAACCTTCTGAAAAGCAAATGCAACCATAGGGCATGTTCTCGCTGTTGTTCTGTTTATCCTTTACTTCTCTACAAAAACCTTCCCCCATATTTAGTTGTAATGCCTACACCTACTCTATACTTGTGCTCTCCTACCCTTGTCCTGGAGAGCCCCCAAGTCCAGATTGTTTCCATTGAAATCAATCATCAGTTTCTAAACACTGGCAACACATGGAAGTTTCTCATCAACGGCGCAGGTCCATTACCTTGTTCACTGAATGGAAATTCTGGTCCTTGAGGTATCAAGGTATTTGTTCCTCCACATCTCTAAATGAAAGACTTGACCAAGACCAAGACCCAACATTTAAAAATGTATCCAACTGTTTCAAATGATTAAAAAGGTCTAATTGGCCAAATTATCACTCCAGTTAAGGATTAAGTAATTGAGACCTGAGCTGGAACAAAAACAGTAAAACAAGTCCCTAGGGTTGTGTTGAGAACCAAAGCATATCTAGAAGACATGGTAGATATGGAAACAATCTGTAATAGAAGACAGAAAACTGGCTTACTCCTCAGTTGCGTCTTTAACCGACAGATCGGTTTGGTAGATCAGAAACAGACAACGTGGCACAGAACAGAATGATGCTAAGCAAGCATTGTAATCGAAAGTGGAGTCTATCGGGAGTGACACTGTTTGACATACTAGTCATCAAGTTGGCGCATTTGGAATTCATTGATCAGCAAATGCAAAGCTGTGCCAAAACAACCATGAGATACAAAAAACAAAGGGGGCAGAGACCGAGACATCAGGAAGGGTAATTAGGACACGGTGTTGTTAGCCAGTCACAAGACTTTCAAAAATCAAATGTTATGTTTCGGAGTCATTCTTGCAGCGGATTGTGACTCAGGCTGATGGCACTGTATGGAGGGTCAAGGAAAGTAAGAGGTGACCAGGCGGAGATGGAGACACACGTGCACACAAACACACCCCTCTCCCTGCCTGGCCTTTTCCTGGGGAAAGTATCTCGTTAATGATTATGCGATTTCTCAAGCGCTGGGGGACTCTTTGTACTGAGATCAGGCATTATCTTATCTGCACAACCTGAGCAGAGTCCAGAGCTCAGGTTCAGGGCCCAGGTGTGTGTGCTCAGGAGTCAGCAGATTCACAACCCGAGTGGTACACTGCGGCACGGCACCCTGTGGTTCATTATTAGGCATATGAGTAAAGAGTTACAATAATAAACTACTCTCTTAACAGCAGAGGATGTAATTGGCAAGGTCAAAGGGTAAACTACTAATTCGGGATAATGATTGGGCTTTAATTACTGTGTGCTACTATAAAAGAGATGGAAATATTTCAACAATTTCCGGCCTAGTTCTTCTTTAACACACACTCAAGGCGGTGCCCCCAGTATGTATTGGAAAAATCAGTCCAGACAAGAAATCCATTTAAAACAGGAAAAAATAACAACATTGGTAATTGTATTGAAACAAGACTCAGATTTTGTGTCAATGCTGCTTCAATGAACTGATAAAAGCTTAATAACTAGTACAGTAAGCACTCTGTCTTTTCACCCTGCTGTTGATACTCCTTACTATGCAGTCCATTACAATAGTGGGTATAAATTGCAACACTTCCATTACTGTCTATATATATCTATATCTACAACTTCCATTGATGCTTAAACCCCAGTCTAGGAATATCAAGCGAGAGCTAGAAGTATTTGTATCTTAGGGGTGTAATTTGATAGGGGTTGGCCTTTGACCTGTAACTGTTTTCGCCCATCTCTCCTTGTGTGGGCTATGCTTTGACAAACAAATACCCTACAAACAGTATTTCCGAAGCTGTAGAAATGGGTACTGGTACTTTAAGGGCAGCGTAACCTCATAAACCAGTACAAACAGGTAGGGGTAAGGGGTAAAGTTGGCAACAGCATATTCAATAATTAACCAAGAGTCATATTCTCCTATGAAGAGTACTTAAGTACACTGACTGGTTAGACCACACTAAGTGTAATATTAAAGTGTACAGTAAGTGGGCATACTGTTAAAAAACTAAAAAACAATGGCACATACAACCATGTAAACTAAAATATATGTATCTCTTACTTGTAGAAGGTTATCAACACACTTCCAGACACTTTCTACATGTGGGGAACACATGTTGAGGTATGGATCCCCCAGAGTTTTAATTATTTTACTCAGCTCTTGAGACTAATACGTAAGTAGTATGTATTACTGTCTATTCAGCAGCTTTATACACAGGCATTGCTTTATGCACCTGTGACACAACATCTAGCATAAAACAGATCAAACCCCAACACTGCAGTATCAGGTAGCTTCACGGCAGAGCTCAGTATACAGTGGCTCTCAAAAGTATTCACCCCCCTTGGACTTTTCCATATTTCATTGTGATACATTGGGAACAATAACTCACTCACACACACTCCTTGCTCTTCCATGCTTGAAATGCTGATTGCAGCAAGTAGAAACAGATCTCTACAGGGTCAATAAAGCAGAGAAAGCCTGTAAAAGTTCAAGTGAAAACAAGAGCGCTAGGCTGGAGATAGGTCTGGACTGGTGGGAACAGGAGGAAACAGGTTTCAAGTGGGTTTTTCGTTAACCCGATTGCGGATAAGAAAAGTTCAACCTTTGGGATGTGTAGCAAGGGCTTTCTTTTTTTCACACTCCATTGTTGGCTAGTGCACTGGGCCACAGGGCTCCTTGTGTGCCCGAGTCTATTACTCCTCCGAGGTGTACAAACACTCCCACGCCTGGCCCGCAAGAGTTTTGGTGTAGTGGCCTGTGTCTCTCTTTGCGACTGTGGCGATCGAGGGCTCGGAGTGCGTGTCTGTGATGGCGATCAATGCCAGAGTCTGACCTCACATGCTTCACACTTGTTGAAAAGTAGTTTCCCAACAAAATAACGTCTCCCATCTGAGAAGGTTTTCATACAGATGGCCACACAAGCAACACATGAAAATTTTATGTGCAACCTCAGATTTGGACATGTCATTGCTGAGGTCAGGGTTGGATTATGGGTGAGGGTTGAAGGATAGAGTTGGGGTCCCTAGGTCTGTCAAATAATCAGTTCTTCCGTCCCAATTAGACCTGAGTTTTCCAATGTTTGTTACGGTAGTCTTGGTACTTTTGTCTCTTCGTTTCTACTGTCCCTGGCTGCCTTTACAGCTGTGTTGTTGATCTGCATCCATTTCCAAATTAAATCATGGAGACCTGATGATGAATCCACTTTTAATTAGTAATACATTTCTCATTAAAAGGAAACTGCACTCAAGCGAGACTGAGATTTGTGGGATGCACATCCAGGGCACGAAGCTCCCGTTCCACCACATCCCAAAGATGCTCTATTGGGTTGAGATCTGGTGACTGTGGGGGCCAGTTTAGTACAGTGAACTCATTGTAATGTTCAAGAAACCAATTTGAAATGATTCGACCTTTGTGACATGGTGCATTATCCTGCTGGAAGTAGCCATCAGAGGATGGGTACATGGTGGTCATAAAGGGATGGACATGGTCAGAAACAATGCTCAGGTAGGCCGTGGCATTTAAACGATGCCCAATTGGCACTAAGGGGCCTAAAGTGTGCCAAGAAAACATCCCCCACACCATTACACCACCACCACCAGCCTGCACAGTGGTAACAAGGCATGATGGATCCATGTTCTCATTCTGTTTACGCCAAATTCTGACTCTACCATCTGAATGTCTCAACAGAAATCGAGACTCATCAGACCAGGCAACATTTTTCCAGTCTTCAACTGTCCAATTTTGGTGAGCTTGTGCAAATTGTAGCCTCTTTTTCCTATTTGTAGTGGAGATGAGTGGTACCCAGTGGGGTCTTCTGCTGTTGTAGCCCATCCGCCTCAAGGTTGTACGTGTTGTGGCTTCACAAATGCTTTGCTGCATACCTCAGTTGTAACGAGTGGTTATTTCAGTCAAAGTTGCTCTTCTATCAGCTTGAATCAGTCGGCCCATTCTCCTCTGACCTCTAGCATCAACAAGGCATTTTCGCCCACAGGACTGCCGCATACTGGATGTTTTTCCCTTTTCACACCATTCTTTGTAAACCCTAGAAATGGTTGTGCGTGAAAATCCCAGTAACTGAGCAGATTGTGAAATACTCAGACTGGCCCGTCTGGCACCAACAGCCATGCCACGCTCAAAATTGCTTAAATCACCTTTCTTTCCATTTAAAAATTCAGTTTGGAGTTCAGTAGATTATCTTGACCAGGACCACACCCCTAAATGCATTGAAGCAACTGCCATGTGATTGGTTGGTTAGATAATTGCATTAATGAGAAATTGAACAGGTGTTCCTAATAATCCTTTAGGTGAGTGTATAACAGTTGGCATAAGGCAAGTAGTGTTGTGAAACCGGGGACTATTTAAACAGCCAATAAAAGTAAGGAGAATTATTCACCTTAAGTAAACTGCAGTAATGCCCACAATCATTTTTCAAATTACCCAACCCTTCAATGTTATAATTGGCAAATATTTTTTATTTTTTATTGTATTGTATGTCATTTTGTATTTAGGTGAGCAGAACACTCACTCCCTATTGACTTCAAAACTCGTCAGCCATGTTCTGTGCCCAAGGATAATGAAACGTCTGGATAATAGGATTCTTGGAGCAAAAAGGTATTAGCAACCAAATGATCAATACTGTCCAAATGGCCTCTTCACACTTTTAAACTCTTTCTTTAATAACTCCTGTTCTCTAGCTTGTCAATGGAACAGTAGACCATCCTCTGTAGTGGGCAGTGACTGTGTTACTGTAGTTGGATTGGGACAATATAGACAATCAATAATCCTGAATACACATTGCTAATCACACACACACACTTCAGTTTCCTCGTATGCAAGTGGGAATATGGTTCCCACATCCCACTGAGCCTCTATCTAACCCTGAGGCCCAATGGATATTAAAGACCCCTCATTGTTTTATAAAAGTATTCTAGAGCTCTGGCCCACAGTCACAAAACACACAACCCTTCCTTTATATGTAATAGTTACCTCCTTTTTGCCATAAATCAGCCCTGTCTCCTCCTGCTGCCTACCCATTCCTCTCGTCCCTTCCCTCCCTCTCTCATTATCAACACCATTCACTCCCTCTCTAACATCTGTGCATTTTCGGTCTCTGTGGTCGGTCTCTTCCTCTCTCTCAGTGTAACGGTTGCTGCATTATTTCCAAAACACATTGCTTTGACCTGCCCTCTGCCACTACTCCCAAAACCTTGGTATATATCAGTCTTGTAAATGATTGTACTCAACAGACCCTGCAAGTGTTTGGGACTCCTCTGATTTGTGCTAGATTTTGTCTTGTCTCTTTTGTTTATTAATATAACAGGGCTACAACATTTTCAGGTTTATGATTAATTAAGCCTTCATAAAAGCCCCAAGATTAAGCCATGGAAATGACTTACAGGGAGTTCTTCAATCCAGCAGGTTTTATGAGTCTCTATACCACCTACATAAGACTTGCGAAAGCGGTTCAACTGAGCTGGCAGTTAGTCGGTCAGTTAACGATTAGTTAATTATCTCAGGTAGAAAAGGAAAACCAGAAATACTCTGACCCTTGAAAAGCTGATTTGAAGATGGTGAAAGTCAGATGACTTTCTTCCTTATTTACATGGAGTGTGGACACAGCAGATTTGTTCAGGAAAACAGGACAACAATGTTCTTTGAATGTAAAAAAACAACCACCATGTTTTTAAAGACAAAGAGAGGTATCCACCCACCTGCATTCCTCACGGACACAAATACCCTCTTTAACACACAGCTACCAAAGCCCTCTCTGTAGCAATAAGAGAAAAAACAATAATGAAATGCAGCTGCAGACTGAGCTGGTGACTTGTGTTTTCCACTCACATGGAAAACTCCTTGCTTTCTGTTAGAAACACTCTGGCACAAGATGCAAACTCTCTCATTGTGGCCTTTATTTTCATTCTTTAAAGACTTGTTTTTTAATTTAGAACAAAACAGAGTCGAAGACATGTTTCTGTAAGCTCAGTTCCAACATTCCTCCTCTCATGATTTTATACGCACGTATATGGTGAATCATTTTTTAAGAGTGTATTACTGATAAGAGTGTTTAAACCATGTGAAAAGTTGACTAGAATCACTTTAACAGGGTAAACTAGCCGTGTAGATCAATTTGCACTTGGATTGTTTAGGATAAAAATGTATAGACTTTGTGATATTTTCTGATATGTTGAGTTGTCCACAAACTACATTTCTGAATAGGAATTTACTACATGACTTATGATGTTGTAACACCTTGTGCCACTGTGTATATGAACTTCTCTGTGAGTGAGTTGAAAGAAATAGGACACAGTGTACTACTGTATATTATAGGTGTCTGCTAAATGATGAAGGCAAATGCTATGTGTGGATAAACGCCAAATACTTTGATTTCCACCAAAGTACGAATACATATCATTGATGGTTCAACCTCTTCTCTACTCTTGTATTCATGTATACAGTGCATAGATACATAGTTGAATGCTGCACTGTATATATATTTCTTCCTTTTGCTGGTGTTCTTGTTGTTCCAGAGGGTTGCTTCAGCAATGACCTCTGCATTTCCGTTTAATATGCTTTCAGGTGTTTATAAAACAGACCACCCTCGGCCACAGGCACTGACTCATTTCAAGCCATTTATGCAGCAGAACACAGTGTGGTGAACTCAGTATGCTGTTGCACCAATTCTTCAGCTGACAGTAAGGTCTACTCCATCGCTAATCATTAGCAGTGTATCCTGAGCCAGGCGCCCTTTGTATCTGCGGCCTGGTGATTGTGAGCTTTTCAAAATGTGACCAAACCAAATCTGAATGTATAGCACCTGTTTTTGCTGCACTCCCTTTCATCCCTTCTAAACCTATTCTGCCTTTTCAACATTTATTATTTGCACAAAGAACCCTTCACACACTGACACGAGGAATGAATAAATGTTGCTAGTTGTGGCCTATAATTAGAGCCATCTGATCCAATTTAAGTTTAATTTGCTGCATAACAAATAAAGTGTCTTTTACAATCAGCAAAGTGTTACTTTTTCCTCTAGGAGCAGGGCAAAGAACCGGCAAGCGAAGGAGACTGTGATATTGTAATACGCATTTTGAGCAATAACAAAGTGGATCAATCCAATCGCTCTTAGTAACTGAGTACACAATGAGGAGGATTACCTAAATTTCAATTTGTTACATTTTCATTTGTCTCCAGTTTTCAAACTATTTAGCCTGTAAATTCAAATGAAAATTAACACAGTTTATTGGTTATAATGGGGGCTAACACAAGGGGTTGGTTAATTAAATTGTTAAAGTTAGATAGAGGAACTGGAACAATACCGAAAACCAGAATCCCTAGATTGTCCCAACAGATATACTAGTGGAAAAAAGAAAAGATCAAGGATTTCACACGGCAGCATTTACATATATTCTCAGGCAGCGGATTTCATAGCTTGTACACCTTGGATTTGAATTATTAAACACCATTGGTTTCATAGAATAAACAGTCTTACTCAAACAGCTAGGATCTGATATTCTGGATATTATACATCAGCTTTTTAACTGTAAAGGCTGAATACACACACACACATACAGACATATACGTATACACAGGTCTATTTTTACATCACATATTGTGCTCTCATCAAACACCAGTGGACAGAGACCCAAAGGAAATATACCTTTTCAGACAATGGTTGAAAATTGCCACCTTTTCACCTGGAAAGCCAGAGGCTAGACTTTTGCATCCTTTCAGCACCATATCAAGATCTACAAGGGAAATAATGTATATTGGCTGAATGGCCCATGCACTGTTTATATTGTGGTAGGCCACGATACTGTAATAATGCAAATAGCTGGGCCTCAGTGGGACAACATGTGGGAACCAGTGATCTAGAATATTGTGGCTGGACACTTTGATTGCACTCGGTATGGACTGCCAGCATCACCACTCCAGCAGTGTCTGTCAAGGCTCCATGTGCGTGAGACTGGGAGCACCAATTTGCAAATTGACGGGATAATGGAGTTCAGTATCAGGTCAATGCAAATGCAGTCAGAAGCACTATACACAGCTGACCTGAAACACTCAAATCTACACTGATCAATAGGCAGGGAGCCTCCTACGCTGGCAGCCAATAGAGATGAAGAGCAAGACTCTTGTTGAGCACAGGCCCTTCCCACCAGATAGGGGCCAGCACAGCGCATTCCTACCCCCATAAATGTCAGCAGAGATAAATGGAAAGTATTCGCTGAAGGTTGGGAGATGATGAACAAAGCAAGCAAACAGCAGCTCAAATTGTGAAGACATAAAGATGGCAGATGCAGTCCTGAAAATATAGGCAGAGTGTATTTTTTGTCTTACTGAACAGACTGGAGAAATGGGACCAGTCCACCAGCTTTTATATACACATTACAGCTTCCAGTGAAGCTTAATTAAAACAAAGGGGTGTGCACATTATGGACTGCCAGTCCATTGAGTCCATATAATGAGATACTATGCACTTTAATACAATGCCTTACTTCCATTCCTTACCTTACCATATTACTGCCTGCACCCTTAAACAAATGCAAAAAAATTGAACTCTGTTTCTATGATGCACAAGCCCTACTTACAAGCTAATATTGTGTTTGTGCCTTCTTTGTTTTGTGCTTAGTGTTTTGTCAAAAACATAACATCTCTCAATAGGCCTCACTTTAATATGGCAGGAATCAATAATACAAATAATAGGTGCATTAGGTCATTTAGTAGATGCCTTCATCCATAAACACTAAACAAACACTAAACATTTTGTAAGTCTTCTAATAAATAAATAATAATAATATACAATGTTAGTGCGTCTGCTATTAATAATAATGATGTTGTACGTGTACACAGCATTATAATATATAGCCGATGTATGGTTAGAAATTGCACGTTGTCTTTTGCACTCTGAATTTGCTGGTAAGACTAGAAAAAACTATAATCAGAAAGCGAATCCCTTACATGTGTCTTCAAGTTGGAGAATCTCAGACAGGGATTTGTTCTCCGTCAGTAAACCAGGCAGCCGCGGCCGGATTCCTGGCGCCCTGATTGGTTCCCTTCGAGCACCACGTGGTCTCACACGCCCCCTGCACGCCCCCGACACGCCCTCCTGCGTCAGGGGGAGCGCGCACGTCGCCTTATGCTGAAAAACAACTGCCAGCGCGCACCCGCGACCCACAACACATCCACAATATAATTTACTGACTATGATACACTTTTAATTCGGGTTTCTTTCATATATTGTATTTTATCGGAAGCCACATGTGGAAAATAATGCAAATCAAAAGCAAAATGAAACATAGTCCATAATCTCCACATTTAAATAATAACTGAGAGTTTCCTAACAGCAGCAAGTTCCTCATTTGCTTAATGAAGTACTTTATGAGAGAGTTTTAGGGAGGCTATTAACATCGATCAAGCAAGAGTATGCCACAGGTGCTCAGTGGGGTTGGATACACATCTCATGGCTGGGCTGGGAGCTGTGACATCCTGTCTATCCTAGCATCTCTGGGGCAGCATCTTCCCTAACAACATATTTGTGTGCACCCTTAATACAGATAGACAGAACTCCTTGAAGACTCTCAGTGTACAGTATCGAGCAGAAGAGTCTTTTCATGGCTCACACTGTCTGTAAAATTCAAATACTGTATGTAAAGTGAGCCAGGGCATTCAGACAGTTACTGGACATGAACCCTAAGTCTATGTGTGTGTGATTTTCAATTGGTCCCTGAAAAGGTGTCCTAGTATACCTGCTTTTTTGTGATTGTGACAATACTAGGACTGCTAATCACATCCTCACACTGTATGTGCTTTGCTGTCTTGTGCAAGGGAAAAGTGTAGCATTGCATTTCCTCCACTCATATTGTTTCCAGTGCTCTGCATTATAACAGGATCTGCGCACCTATGCCAAGTGTCCTTAAACTGGATTAGTGATGCTTAAAGGCGATTCCTTAAGTTATATGTGCTCATGACCATTGTTCCAATTTGAAATGTCGGTCGGTGTGTTTTTTGGGGTTGCGAACTCATCATTGATGCATACTGTACAATCAGCCGGTGACAAGTTAAAACAAGACACCAAAGATAGTATTGTGCAACCTGAACAAATATAATTAAAAAGCAAGTTAGTAGCCTACAGTTAATTCATGGTAGGCCTACAGCAACAGAGCTACAACCAATCAAGGACAATATGAACATTCATATATGGCGAGGAAATGCAAAGAGATGCCCTTCAGAACTGCGATTGAAGGAATGAATGCACACATGAATAGACGGTGATTGGGGATTATAATTTTAAGGTGACTGCGGGGAGTTGACTGGTGTTTAAGAGGTGGGGGGACGCGGCTGTACTGAGATGTATGCGTTTCACACAGACTAGCAGAGCGCTCGCACAACCCCGGGCACCTCACTGCGGCGCGCGCAGCCACAGCCCCCTCCCTCGCGCCGCCGCGTGCCGACAGCCGCCGCTCTCGCGCTGCCTTTTAAAGCCCGGGGACGGCATGAGGACGGGCAGAGCGGCAGAGCGCAGCGCAGAGAGGAGCAGCTGCGGTCTCCACACGCATTTCGTTTATTTTTTTTTTAAAGGATCCGTGTAGTTGTTAGCCCCTTCCCCCACCCGTTCCTTGTTTTCTTTTTAAAATAATTAGATTTCTCACCTCATAGTTCAATATGTACAGGTATCTGGGGGAGCTGCTCTCCCGCGGAGCTGGCAGCGCTTTGGCCTCGGGATGCGTCGACTCTGCCTTGCCGGCTTCCGCGTCGCTCATGCGGATCCGCCACTACAGCGAAGCCGTCGGGGACAAGGAGGACGACCCCAACTTTTTCAAAATGGTCGAGGGTTTCTTCGACCGCGGCGCCAGCATCGTGGAGGACAAACTGGTGGAGGATCTGAGGAACCGAGAGACGCCGGAGCAGAAGCGGCACCGGGTCCGCGGCATCCTGAAGATCATCAAGCCCTGCAACCACGTCCTGAGCGTGTCGTTCCCCATCAAGCGAGACAACGGCGAGTGGGAGGTGATCGAGGGGTACCGGGCCCAGCACAGTCAGCACAGGACCCCGTGTAAAGGAGGTAAGCGAGGCGGATCGAGGCGTGGGGGGAGGGGGGGTGCACTGTGATGACAGCTGAGGGCGGAGAGAGGCACCCCTGCCGCCCCGACCCAAGCCTCATGGCTCAACCCAGATTGAAATAATAGATCTGTGGTCTCCATCACTTTCAATCAACCAGAGACATGTGTCCGTTTCAAAACAACTGTCCACTGACATTTTAACGCATGCGTAATTCAATTACCTTTACAGAGAAGTCAAGACTCTTTTACAATGGTTTTAGGTGCATCCATACATGCATGCATATTCTTTATTGAAAGATCGTCATTGTTCTATCAAGTTTTTACAATTATTAGTTGCATGCATGTTTCTCCTACAATAAGGCGTAGGCCCTTGATCCCTGCCCTACAAAAAAATGTTATTTTGGGTGATTGGGACATGTTTGCTGTTGTCATGGTGATTTCATAATAAACCACCCCCCGAGAGTGGGACAGTGTGTGGCGAATGGAAAGTTTGCATTTTTTCGATGCAGACCTTCAGTGTAGAAAATGAAAAGCGGTTTTGGGACTGCAGAAGCACCAGTGCAGACTGAGAACTCCCAAAGTATAATAGTGTTGAATTGTTTCCTTTAAGAATTGACTTCAATGTAGAAAAAACAACAAAAACACCATCAGTGTAGCACCAGCTGTTTAAGAGTTTGACAGTCTGTTTTGGCCAACCCCCCTTCATATGATAGCATAGTGTATGTTTTGAAGTTGCAGCCGAGGCCTAGACTGTTTTGAATGATTGCAATGATTTTTCTTTTTATGCTGCACACAAAACACACCAACTTTCTCCTTCATGCATTTTGGCAGAGCTGCCGTGTATTAAAAGAAACCGGAAGTCTTGCAACCTATTATCCTGAACTTGTTTACTGGTACACTCAGGACTGGAATGACTGGAGCCACAGAGACTTTTGGTATTTGTTATTTGGTTGGAGTCTTCATCCAAAGCATCCAAAAAATCAACACCTCTATTGCATTGGACCTCTAAAGGAAGCTGTAAAAACTTTTTACAATGCTCAAGTTACATACCATCAGAATGTATACAGTGGAGCACAAATACTGTACAATAAGACTGCAACTAAGCATGGAAAGTTTATATTCGTTATGCTTAAAATAGTCCGCAAGTAATGAAACCAGAAAAACCAAAAGGTGCTTGTGGTTTGTCTTCCATGGTGGCCATTTGTTGCGAATTGTTGCTGGTGATAACCGTGGATAGGTTTGTAAAGCAGAGAGATGGGTTAGCAAGTGCATGGGAGGAAGAGGAGAGGTATAGCTTGGTGGCCAGATGAATATGCACAAATAGGATGGGAAGGAGTGCAAAGAGACAAAGGGTTGAAGATTGGACAAGGTGGAGTGATGGCTAGAAAAGGAACCTTAAAATATTAGCAAGCAGACATAGACTGTATATACAGTACATAATAAGGTCATTGGGTCCAGGTGTTGAGTAAGGGAGAGTACATTAAAAACAACAATTCCTGTAGATGTATCCTTTCATGGGGATTGTGTGTGGTTACAATAACAGGAATGCAGAATTTCCAGCAGAGCCTTTATCTTTTAGGGCACTCCCAATGCTGATTTATTTAGAATCAGACATTTTAATTTAATACTGATTAGCTGTTGCTAAGAAATTAATTGAATTGTAAATGGGGAAATCTGATTCTGCATTTAAACATTCATGAATAAAGACATGGGTGCCATTACTGTGAGGTAATCAACGGCCTGAACCACTGATTTGTTACACCACGAGTTTCCACAGGGCATGATGTGAAGCAATGATGAGGGGGAGCAAAGTGAAAGCAGGGTGGCAAATCCAAGGCAGTTGGCCAGAAAAAACATTCATCACAACCTGCCCAATGTGAGAATGGATTTGTAGAGTGGAAAGTTGGCATAGGTTTTCTATATCAGAAGGACAGTGTGGCTTTTTCTCCTGTCCTATACCCCTGTGTGGGTTGCTATGGTCGGGAGTTTCACGAAGGTCAATTTGATTGAAGGTGTCTTCCAAGATCTTACACAAATGCTAGAGGAGCCTGACTTTGATTATAGGCAACACAACGATAGGTCAATTCCAGTTTTCCAATCCAGTTCAAGTCCACTTCCAGTAGAGCATATTATGTGAATATCTCTGAAAAAGGGAATTGTTACTGAAAAAGTGGAATTGACCCCAATCCTCTTTGTTGTGGTTTCTCACTAAATCAGCTTTCATTATTAAACCACAGGAGTTTCCCTGAACAGAGCACTTGCATACGTGCTCCTGTACCACATGGAAAATGGTTGAGAAACTTTGAACAGTGTAGGGACTGAATAGATAGTCTTGCCTCAAGTCGTTTGCAAATAATCACCTGTTTGGGTTGCAAGCACTGGTCTCGGGTGACCTGTTAGTTTTCTAACAAACTATTACGATGTAAGAGAAATTTAGTTTATATATAATAATAATAATGAGCGTTGGGGGTTTCTTCTGTGTGACTTTAAGTGCACAACATCCAAATTCAGTGGCACATTCAGTGAAAAAGTAAGTGTTTTTCCAAGGGAAACTTGGACTGAGGAGTATCCGTACTGGCCTGTGGTAAAATTAAGCCACAATGGAGAAAAGTCAGTCTCCTTTGCAGTTAGGAAGGAGTTAAAGAGAGGGCAGCGATGGCTGGAGCGGGCTGCCCTCTGGCCTGCTGGGGAGGGGTGGCGGGGGCAGCAGTGCCTGCTGGTTGGTAGACAGGGCTCAGACGCAGGACGGGTCAGCTTTGGCAGAGATAACGGAGCCTAAGGACAGCCCAGGCTCTCCTGTTTGTCACACTGATGACAGAAGGGTGGAGTGTGTGAGTGTTGGGGGAGGGGGGATGTCAGAACCTGCAGAATTAATTTCATGGCTGTTATTTTAAGGAAGTTAGATGTCACTTTCCATAACTAGCTTGAAAGAGACCAGCGATGTGGGAAGCTATACAACAGAGTTTCTTTGATTGTTGTCTTGCATAAAAAAGTGCCAAGAGATCCTGTGAGTCTCCACAGGGCTGTCCTGCAGTGATCGTCCTGCCCTACTCCCTGTACCCAGGAAGCACCCCCCACTCTGCTCTTGACCCCTGCCTGAGACCCTCCCACAGAGCTACACACACAGTGCCAATTATAAACCTGCACAGCTCTCCCATATGAAAAAGAACAGCTGCAGAGACTGTCTCTTGTATTGCGCCGAGTTCAACCTCATGGTTTATTCAGTACTGAATGACACGCATTTCAAAGTTGATTAACCTGTTTTGCCATCATCATCAAAAGACAGTGCAAGAAATTATACTTTAAAAAGAAAAACTCTCCACTGTGCTTCGCAGTTTTCATTTGGAGATTTAAGGTTCCAATAACACACTTGAAATTTAAAGTAAAACAAAATGCTCCCATGGCTAAACTGAGCACCTGGCCAAGCCTGGGACAGGTTTATTTTGTAATTTGTCCCTCTCCACGCAGTGACAAGGCCAAGCCTCCAGAGTGATGCAAATACTTAAGGTGTCAAATGTCATTCCATGCAAAAGTGGGGGGGGAGGGATATGTATTTGTTTTAAAGTGACAATTTGAAGACGGCACCCTTTATCTGTCTGTACTGAACCATCACTCTCCATTAGACACGCCCACTTTCCTTGCTGCTGTTGTTGATCTCTCTTGAAAGGACGATCTGAGATGTGACTACATTAGTGTTTATTCTAATTAGATTAATCACCGAGGTGACTGCCTCATTGGCGGGCTTCCTTGCAGCGTAACCTTTGACTCCTGGGGGTTCCGGTTCTCTTGCTACTGCATACTGCTATCCAGGGACAGCCTGTGTTTGCCTTGCATGAAGTATGTCAGTAACAGATTGATCATATGTGTCGGTAATTAGTTTAAGATGGTCCAGTGTAATTGGCCGTCTCTTGCATTTGCATGTTAAGGTCTCACTGAATCTCATTGAGTGGGAGTTTCACACTTCTTTATTTAAAAGGATTAAAAACTGGGAGTCCAGTGCCGAAACAACCTTGTGCTCTTTTCTGGAGTTCAGATACGCAGATTTGTTTGGAATGATTACACTGTTATTGGGAATTGTTGATTTCTTTATTATTTTTATTTCTTGGCAGACGCCTTTATCCAGGGTGACTTACAACATAAGTCTTTCCCTTTCATTAATTTCATGCAAAATTGCACATAACCCAAAATCTCTGCAGCCCCAAAAAACAAAGGACAGGATAGGATTTTCAAACCACGAAATCCAAACATTTTCATTTTTGTAAGAGGAGTTTCATTTATTTAACTAGCCTAAATGCAGAAGAGTGATGCCAAAAAGGGGGAAAAAATAGTTTCAACTGACTAACAATTTTCACCAGTTCTGACGGCATCAATTTACTAGTGTATAGCGCTTCAATACACTTTCCTGTAAAGCAAGCCAGTCTGAACCGCACCCAGTGTCTGATCTGCCATCTTTTTCCTTTTTGAAAAACACACTGAGTGGTGGTGTTTGAATAGCACAGGAAGTGAGTCATGGTGCAGGGGGGTTGGCACCGCTGGCTCCCTCACACAGGAATCTCTCTTCCCTCAGAGCTCCGGTTTAGACATCCAGCAGCTGCAACCATTTTGTGTTTAAACAGGATCACATGAAGGAAAAACAAAAACAAACTTGCAATGGGCGTGCAAGTCAGGACTTCACTGCTGAAACAGACAAACAGTAGAGTGCATTTTGTAGAAGATACTTTGTTACTTTAAAGTTGATTTTTATCCCAATATTTTATTTATTTGAGCTAACTTGAATATCTATTGGACCCTCAGTATAAACATCCACCTTCCATACACTTCATAAGCTTTTTTACTTCTAGTGCATCCAAGCCCCTCTCCCTCTCACTGCTTAGCCTCTGAAAGACCCTGGTTCTGCCCACCTGGCTGCCTGGGTCTATTCTTTTCACACAGCAAAAAGGAATGTTGCACGGTGGGATTTTACAATAGCAAAGCAAACTGAATACCATTCACTGTGTTTTAGTATAATAAATCTGCTTTGTGGTGAATGGCAGATAGGAAATACTGGGAATTACACTAATACAATGTGAGATTTTCTGTGCATCAATGCCCGTTCCTTGTAATGATGGTATAATAGCTGTCTGTGCTGTGTAGGTAAGTGCACTTCTTAACGCTCGCATCTAAACTGGCAAGCTGTTGATTAGTTGGCTTCCAGCGGTGAAGCGGTGTCGTTGCTTGCAGCACCTTGCGCCCACTCTCATCTTCCAGGGAAGTTCTCCTTGCCACGCTGCTTGGCTCCCAGTGCTGGAGATTCAGGCACAGGCCGGTCAGTGCAATGGCTTTCCTGGCTCGGAAGGCATGTATCTATTTTTCTTTTTGGAGGATTAACGTGGCACGATTTACTGTTTCTGTGGTGGCCGAGACTAATTCAAATGGACTGGGCCTGCGCTTGTTCTGGCTGCCAGCAGGCTTCATGAATGCACCGGGAGGGGCGGGGCTTCAGAAAGCGCACAGCCAATGAGTGAAGAGACGCTGTGATGATGCCCAAGGCACGCTGGCAGCCATTTCAGGGACAATATTATTATTAAGATAAGGGGGGGCGCTTCAACCTGTCGATGATTTGTTAAATGTGTATAAAAAATCCTATGCACCCTGTAAACAAACAAGCTAGATTTTTTAACCGCCCACTGCTCTAGTGGATTTCTGTTTGTTTACATTATTAACATTTTCACAGTAGAAAATAGGAAATAGGTTATTGTATGCCTGATGCATTCTGATGTGTTCACACTCCAGTGCATTTCCTGGATCCATAATGATGTTGTGATTTTTATTCTATGCCTGCCTGCCTACATGAGGAGGTATTTTGCTGAGCTAGGCTGTACAAAAATGTAGCTAAAGGATGCCTCAAGACTGGAATTGGTTCTTGATTATAAGTAAACCCTTAGAATGAGAAATTGGTAATTGGAAGTGGGCCTCTTTTTGATCAAGGTTTATAGATCCCTTCTTGTTTTTTGTAAGGATAGTTGTTATATTAGCTTGGTGTTATTATCAAAAGGTCTGCATTTTCAATCCGGTCGCTTTTCAAATAATGCATTTGAAAACCTAAAAAAAACAAAAACAAACAAACATGTATTTGAAGATGTCCCATGTCTAATTTGTGAGATGAAAGTGTACACAATCCACTAGACGTTCGATCCACCACCCACTCCCCTGTCCTTTGTGAGATTATTGTACTCCGTGCTGTAAACTGACATGAATTGAATGGACACAGGGCACCATTAACTACCTGACTTGAGGTTATTGCTCCTCAGTGAATTTGTCTTATACTGCATGCTTTGCATTTTTTCCCTGTTGGGAAAGTGTGCTTAAATGCTCAAACTTGACCAATCAAAGATGGCCTGTGTTGTACAGTTCCTCTGCAGCCTGCTAGTCATGCACTCTGCTGTACTGAACAGTGTTTTGCTATACCTGCAATTTGATGCTGCTATGCAGGTAAAGTAGAATCTGCAAAGTGCTTGCTTCACTTTCCAAGCAGTGTAGCCCTCCAAGAACACATGCTGTTGAAATTGAATCCATATAGAAGTATGAAACGAATGTGTGCGAGACATAAGAAAAGGACTACAGTAGCAAGTAATGTCAATTAATTCTGCAGAGCACAAAAATCCCATAATTGGCAGCTTTAGAAACTTTGGTCCCTGACATTATTGGAACCACAGGGCTTAACAAACCTTTTCTTCTCCTTGCCAAGTGACACACAAAGACAGTCCGGAATGCAGTTTGCTATGTGTGGAGAACTGTATTCAACTGCTGGTCTCGCCACGTCTAATTGCCTGTGTCTGTTGTTTTTCAGGTATCCGGTACAGCACTGATGTGTCTGTGGATGAAGTAAAAGCTCTGGCCTCCTTGATGACATATAAATGTGCAGTGGTTGGTGAGTGTCCGTGTTATTTGGCGAGTTTTCAATTTGAAAATGTTAAAAGATGCTTATATGCTAGAATCAAACTGGAAGAGTGCTATAAATCTTGCTTAGACACTTAAACACATAAAGATGCATACAACTATAATTTTTAGGAACCAAGACATTCAAAGAAACGCCCAAAAACCAAGGTTGCTTTCCACAAGTTAAGCATTTGATTGTATTTCCTGGTTATTTCAGAGACTGGAGCACTGATTTGCAACTCCCATATTCAAGAGTAAGATTACTGTTAATCCAGGCTTGTTGAAATGGTAATTGATTGAGTTGAGAAATTTTAACTTAAGACGCCCAAAAAGTGCTTATTTTAGTAAAATAGAAAGCAGTACATTTTCATAGCAGCACAGGTTTGAATCTGCCTTTAGCTCATCCCAGCCTCCAAGAATGCTTAAAATAAATCTAAGTCGCCCTGAATGCTCAATGTCAATCTGTCGCTCTCAAACAGGGAACCATGTACATACAATTTTCTGATCAGTGCTTTATAAAGCCCTGGGTGTAAAGCATTGGGTGTAAATCGCATCTGTTTCGTTTTGTAGATGTACCATTTGGAGGAGCCAAAGCGGGAGTGAAAATCAACACAAAGAATTACTCTGTAAGTGCCTTTTTTCCATTGAGGTGATCCATTGATTTACATGGGTGGTGATTGGATTAAATCCCCTTTCCTTGCTTTTGTTGCATCTTATACCAATATATTGTTCAGCCCTGATAGAAAGTGCACTTTTAAAACATCATAATTCATGAGATCTATATGACCTTTTCAGTTGTGTTCTCTCAGACTCTATCTGCTGCTGTTCAGGAAAGAACTTTGCCACTGCAGGGGGTTTGTAACTGGCTCTAGTTACATACACTCGGTTTGCATTACATAGTAAATGGCAGCCCCTTTTCCTGCTTTACACACTTCTTAAACCTCAAAAGATGCAATTCCAGAATCTCATATGGGAGCTGAATCACATTTCAGTTCTAGCAGTTATCCCCTGCACCACCTGTGGCTTCTAGTCTTGTTGATTCTCAGAGTGTGTCACGTCCTCTGGTTACTGCGAACTCCAGTCCTAAAATTAAAGGTTAACGCGCCACATTTTGGTTTCAACCAGCGCCTTAAAATAGTTTCCTTATCTACAGTCCACTGTACCAAGAAAAAATGTGAATGCCCAGGGGGATATTTATGCCATTTTGATGAGCTTCAAACAGCATTTCATATGTAATGTAAAAATAAAAAGATGATGTATTACAATAAAACGTTTACACAGGGATAAATGAAAGGCTGTTTTCTCAGTTATAATGTCTTCTGAAAACAAGTAAAAACATTATTTTAATGTTTATTTTTTGTCCCCGTGTGTTGACACTTCTAGTATCTCTGGTACCTTGCATACTCTTCAGGCATCCTAATATGTGCTCACTCCAGTCAGCACTTTCCCTCTCCAGAAATGGCTCCTCTGCATTGAAAGGAAGTGAAACAGAGTTTGCTTTGGCTGTGCTTTGTTCCCGTTAGATGGCCTTTGTATTCTGTCGGCTATGAAGTAATAATATTCTCTGGACTCGGGAGCAGCCTAAAGGGGGAATTGAAACCCTATACATGCACCCATCTAAGACTGGTATCCTTCCAGTAGATCCAAGCTTACTGTTATTTGTTAGTTGTATAGATTTAATGTACAGTGAATATCCCTCTATTGACCATAGTTCTGCCGACTGCACAGTGTCTGTCATTTCCCAGTGTGAGTGAGCCAAACCTTTAAATATGTTTCCCCGTGGCCGATGGGTTAGCCCTGATGGCAGAGATCAGGAACTAAACTGCCGATCGTTCCAGCTGACTGGGGATCTCTGAGAGCCTGTTGTCTCCAGTTCTTACAGACCCACCCCTCTCCCTGAGTCACACTGGGCTGTTCTTTATTGAGGAGTTTAATCTGTGGAAATGGGTAATCTGCTTTTCCTTCTGATCTTAATTGAGATACTGTTAACCTGTTGTGTCCCGTTTCTATACATGTCCTGAGGAATGCTGATCGTTTGAACAGATGCACTGAAATACTGTTATAGTATCGAGGCATTTGAATCTGACCTTTTTGTTTTCCTCATCTTGCAGGACAGCGAATTGGAAAAGATCACCAGGAGATTCACCATCGAGCTGGCCAAGAAGGGCTTTATTGGTGAGTTTCTGAATCACTGGTGAAGAACAGAGGAAGAGATAGTGTTTTTCTTTGTGGGAGGTGTAATTGTGGGTGTACCCCGGGGAGGATTGTGTAAATGAGCCCCCCCCTTCCTACAGAGCTGCTAGACACAATGATAAGAAGCTCAATAACAGTGTCAGCCAATAGATCGTTCATATGGCGACTGAAACCACTTAAGCTCAATTGTAGAGTGTAGATTTGCATGTAATTTATATACTTCAATTATGTTTTACTTTATGCTGTCTGTAGTTTGGAAAATTAGGTATTATTAGGTCACTAGCACTGCTGTAGGACTGTATTGGAAAGTGGGGAAAACTACTGCTGGGAGTATTTGTGTGGCAACAGAAAACTGCATTTGATTTGCATTATAGCCCAGCGCACTGTGTGCATGTCATTTTAATGAAGGCTTTTGGGAACACAATTTAATTTCATACAATACAACACCAGCAAAGGACTGCAAATGTCCAAACACAGAACTGATTTAATGATCTCGTGAGGAGCACCTTTTGGATGGAAAACCATTCTGCACAACCTTTAGCAGACCATCTCTAAACCAATCTTCTGCAGATCAGGAATGTGCAGTGAAGGGAAAAAAAATGAAGTATACTGCATTGGTTGTGACATAATTCTGACTACTGTCAAAAGATGTATTTGAATTTATTTCCCTTTGTTTTTAAATAAAGGGACCAGAGTTATTAAAATACATGCGTGGGGCACAGTTCCTTTGAGTATTGCCTTATAAATACAGGTGACCCCCGCACTTATGACCTAATTGGTTCCTGCAGAGCCGTCATAAGTCGAACCTTTATTTCCATCAGTGCAATCTTATAATTGATGGTTCTGTTCCTGGAAACCCATGTCATACCCTAAAAATACCAACATCGTCTATGGAAATGTAGGAAAACTAAATTAAACTGTAATGTATACATTTACAAACCTGTATTAACTAAAAACCAAAAACGTTCTATATATTGGTTTATTCGAGAAGATGAGGGGACTCGGTGTTTCAGATTTGCTCATCTCACTCTAGAAACAAAAATACTTGCGATTAAGCCCAGTAAACACAAAACATTTTCAATTGTTACCACCATCACAGCACATGGAAAAAAACTATCCATTTATCAAAAGAACATTTCTCAAAAGAACGCCTCCATTACAAGCCAAGTTCTTCTCAACATCTCTTAATGCACTGGAGGAAAAATAGTAATGGCCTCTAACTCAAACATACACGCATTCTTCCACATAACTTCATTATTTAACACATTATACCTGTGGTTCTGTGTTTAAATGTGAGCTTGTTATTGTGTACAGTTGCAGGTCTCACACTCCCCAAGGGTATTTTCTGATGTGTGGTTGTAACCAGTTTCCAGTGCAAGGGAGACACGTGAGCTTAGAGAGACGTACGCTGAGGGCAGGAATGTGAAGTGCAACCCCGTGGAATGTAGCGGGGGGCTATAAATACTGTAAGACCCATACCCTGTCATGGCTCGGACTGCCTTGCCTAACCCGGGGGGGAGCATGTGATTTGGGCTGGGGAAAAAAATAGCCCTCCCCTGCTCTGCTTTTAGAAAGCGTACACGGCCTCTCTTCCCGTTGGATAAAAGCCCTCCCGACAGGATTGTGCTCCGGATGCCTTGACCGGTAACCCGAGCTGCTGTTCTTGGTTACAGAGGTCAAGGGTAGTTAAAGCACATGACTCCCAAGTTGCAGAATAGCCCCAATGCTACTGTGTGAATTGGCTGCTTTGGTTTTCTTGTCCTGTCTTGAACCCATCAAAGAGTTTGGACACCAGATAAGGGACCAGGATGTAACTGTCTGTTATCTTTAAAACACAAGAACTAGAAAAACTCACTTCCTTTGCCCGGTTGACTGTGCTGGTGTATTATTGCTGGATTTCTTCTACCAGTTCCGCCCTAAATATCGTCTCTCCCTTTCCCTGACAGGACCGGGCATTGATGTCCCTGCCCCTGACATGAGCACAGGAGAGAGGGAGATGTCCTGGATCGCTGACACCTATGCCAACACGATGGGCCACCATGTGAGTAATGTCAAAAGCAGGGCCCTTTTGCTCTTGAGCTTTTACCCCTTGTCATCATCTTAGAATATTTCTGCGTTTTAAGCACAAACTCCTGCTGAAGAAGAATCTAGCCAAGTGTGGAAGCAGACAATTATTGCTATGCTTGTCCAAAGCCTTCCCCTTTAATACATTTCTGTTTTCACCAGTTCTCAGGGTTTTGTGATTGTGAAATGTCCTGTAAAAGGAAGAGAACTTGCCATTCCCTCAAGTTTCTATTATAGTTTTAGTTTCAATTCCCTCCCTGCCCCCAACACGAGTCTTATCTGAGTCACACAAACATTACAGGTATTGGCACCTGGAGATTTAATGAAGGAGAATAACAGCGTGCAATATGCCATTGGGACAATAAGTCTTGGGCTGTAAATCTTCAACCGTAGATCAGATTTTCAGTTCAAAACCTCAATGTCAATGGAGGCTTTGCAGTAAAGAGCGATCCTAAAGAGTAATTAAGTCACAGTAATTGCATCAAGAGAGTCCCTTCTTTCCAAATCAAAAGCCAATAGAAACTTGGAATGCATAGTGCTTTAACTATACGTTGGGAAGTTGATTAACACACCGGACAAATCCTGTAGCAGAACTGCATGCTGGGAATACCACGTCCAGCCGTTTTTACTACCTCCCCAGGCTCCTATATAAACATCCCCGTCTTGCTTGGTTTGTGTATTTGCGGTATTTGTGTCCCGTCTGCATTGACTGAAATATGCATCATCCTCCTGTCCTGGCAGCGCAGTGGACAATCCTTGTGTGCGTAAAAGTTGAGATTTAGGTTCTGCCAGCTGTGTAGGATAATTCCTTTGCACCTTTGCAATAGCGTTGGAGACTTAATCTTCCGAGTTATAGCCATGAGGGATCAGGACTCAAGTGTCACTAGAAGTCTGATAAATCTCAGAGAAGCTTGAGGGACGTACATGTGTCATGTACATGTTTCCTGATTCATTGCAGGAATAATAAAATCCGTGGGAACCAAAATCGTTATTCGAATAACCACAATATTAGCAGTTTCTCTTTCCTCCTGTTAACTAAAATGTTGTTTTTGCAGAAGCGCCAGTTTCTGCGTGACCAAGCTGCAGCTTTCCTGATAAAAATGCTTAATAAGGGAATTTCGACCCTATCAAATAAAAAAATAAAAAGTTGCACCAGTGTTTCCGGACCTTGACAATACTATCACCATGGCAGCTGAGGAAGTCCTGTCAAGAATCTGCTATTCTCATTTCTAGTGACTTGTTCCCATAGTAACAAAGGAGGGAGAAACTGATCTTCAAAGTTAGAGGGGTGTCCTGTTGGAGAGACCCTTTCAAAGCTGGTAGGCGAGTCAGATTCAACCCCGGGTAACCTTGTTCCCAATGCAGAAGAACCTGTATTCAGATTTTAAGGTGGTGTTCAAGCAATGTGAGGTTCTACCAAGGCTTTATTCAGGGATATTGCACAGTTCTGTTCACTTCGGAGGTACTTTTGTTGATGGTGGGGCTCTAAATAATGCAACTGTAAAGTTATTGTTGTTCATTTTAAAGGGCAAAGAGTCTGCACTTGCTGCCCTTAATTGGGTGAAATCCCATTTCTCACTGCTGGTTGAACGCCTGGCCTTATCTTGATGAGCTGCTGAGCTGCAGACCCTAGACAATGCGGCTCAGTGTTTGTCCACGCTGTGTAAAGGAGCGTTTCCTTTGTATTCGTCTTCCCAGTAGTCAGCTGGCCAGACCTTGGCCTCATGCCGAGCTCAATTTTGTGTTTCCGCATCTGTGGGTCTTTAGGAAGAAATTGGCAGTGCTTGGCAAAGTAAAATGGTCCGCAGTTGGGCGTGTGTGTGTGTTTTTGGATAAATGCAGCCTATGTAAGTGTGGCTTCCTAAACCCAGCCTTCACTGTCTGTTTCCAGGCAGAACTTTTCCATTTGGCTCGATCTGTGTTGCTTTGCAGCGGGAGGTGTGGGAAGGAGATGGTGTTTTAAAGATGGCGTTTACAGATGAGTCACTAAACCCCATCCCCGAAATGCAATACCGCAAGTGACTCAAAGACTTTCAGCATTAATGTGGGGAAAACTATAGCTTAATTAAATTCTGTTTTGATGACTTTTTAATCAGATGACTCTGTTAATGACTCTGTCATTAGCTTTGCACAAGGGAATCGCCCACTTTTAGACTAAACCCGTGTGACTGAAATCTGGAAAGAAAACCTCAAGTTTTAACTGACGGGCTGGTGTTGCCAGGCATCTGACCCCCTTGAAATGTAAAGTGAAGCAGCATGAGCCCTGAATATATGACAACGGTGTGCAATACAGTGCTGCCTGCCTCTGACCACGGTATTTGTGTCTGTAACTGCCATGAAGGTCACTCGCCATCAAATCCTCAAAGAATGGATAACCATATATGAAGACGCCATTGTCTTCTATTTGGGATTAATAACTAAAACCTGCTGTGCTGCCAGCCTTTGTCACTCATTAGCCATGTATGTGACCACCAGAAACTAAATAAGAAGGAGCGTTTTAAAGCAAATATCTCAGTTAAGCGGTTTAAATCATCTGGAGACTGAAATCTGGAGGCTTCATCCAAACAACAGTGACCTTATGTGACTCAAAAGCAGCTGTGAGACTAGACGGTGGGTCACGATGCAGCGAAAAACAGCCCCACAAAGCCCTGCATTCACACGGCACCTTCCCATCTGTATATTGACTCTGGAAGTCTGACTGACTGTTTTATAGCCTATTGTACATGGGATCATTGTTTGCATGCAAAAAGCAGCTCTTCCGTCCTGAGTTAGTGATTGAATCTGTCCCTGTCGTTTGCCATTGCAGGACATCAATGCCCATGCCTGTGTGACCGGGAAGCCCATCAGCCAGGGAGGAATCCATGGCAGGATTTCGGCCACCGGTCGCGGGGTCTTCCACGGCATTGAGAACTTCATCAACGAAGCCACCTACATGAGCCTGCTGGGCATGACCCCTGGCTTTGGGGACAAGACCTTCGTCATCCAGGTACAAAACTCTGCTTGCTAGGAAAAGCTTTAGCCCTTCCAACTCTTGATAGTACAGTTAGTGAGCCATGATAGGGAACAAAATAAACAATTTCCTGCTGCAGGGGAGTGTTTTTGCTTTAGTGATTAATTACAACCATTTTGAAGGTTTAAGTTCTCCATTTGTTTCTTTGACTTGTAATTAACTGCATCTTAACACTTAAAAGAACTGACAAAGATTATGATTTTTTGCTGACTGGTCTTCATTTTCTGCTTCTTTGGCAGTATTGTTTGTGAAGCTGCTGTTCAAAGGTCAATGTCCAGTGATTTAAACTGTCCAATCAGGAACACTCGCAGTAACTTCCTTTTCCTTACAATTGTTTCAGAACTTTTCTCTGTTTTACTGAGTTAAGTACCTGCTTCCCCTTTTATGTATTATCAGGCTGACTACACTGATGAATTGGGTGACTTACGAGACGCCTCTTGAACTAGAAAAGGTTATGCGTTGTAGTTTCTAGTATATAAGCAAGAAGTCATCAGTGCTTTAAACACTATAGGCTTTACTGGAGTCTTAATGCGTGGCAAATTAATTTCATGCCTGGAAAATCCATTGCTTCTGTTGAGGGATTACATCAACTCCAATTTAATTTTCTTTTGTGGGGATTTGCTGATGTCTGCAAAGAGATTTCTTTGAGTTCATAAATAGTTTCTTCTGCGCATTTCAGCTGTTTGTCAGTCAGCTGCCTTTGACCAGTTTTCTGTTAGGTCAAAGCTGAGCAGCTGCATTAGAATTCATATAAAACTTAAAAATAGGGAATATGAAAACAGTGCAGACCTGTAACATGTAACATGCGGATCTGTAACAGCCCATGTTAGTGTAAAACCATAGTGCTAATTGACTCCAGTATACTGTGCTTTTCTCACGCCGTTTAATGGGCCACAACCAGTAGGATGGTTTGTGTTTGAGGATGGGATTATACCGTTAAAATCATTCCTTTGTGACAAAAGGTACTGAGTAACCACAAGGTGGCAACAGTGTCATTGCAATGCCAGTATAAAATGACAGACATCCCCAAAAAAACTGTTGGCCTGCAGCAAAAAGAGCTGGGTTTTTGCATACGTTTTAAATGACATAAAAAGTACTAAAGTCAAAACAAAAGCATAGAGGAATGAGAATGGGTACTTCTTCCTAGATAAATATTGCAACAGCTTTAATTCACAGTAAAAACTAAAAAAAAAAAAAGTCTTGAAGTCATTTAGCAATACCTTTTATCAATGGCAACTGAAATGGTTTTAAAAACCGTAACGTACAGTGTCCTACACAACCTTACCATTAGAGTGGTGTAAACACGGTGTGTATATACATTAAAACCATACAAACCTACAGTGAATCACCATAAGGGCACAATAGAGGACCAGGACTCTGGCAGCTTATTCCACAACTGGGAGCTCAAAGGCTGCTAGGAGAGGACCTCAAGGACAGTTTTCTCCTCCACCCTCATGACCCTCTTCCTGTCATGGTCTCCCCTGGCCTGTCGTCCAAGCTCCTCTGACCGCATGTCCGTTTCTCCCGACAGGGCTTTGGCAACGTGGGCCTGCACTCCATGCGCTACCTGCATCGCTACGGGGCCAAGTGTGTGGGAGTGGGAGAGGTGGACGGCAGCATCTATAACCCCAATGGCATCGACCCCAAGGAGCTGGAGGACTACAAGCTGGTGAGAGGCCCTGCTTTTCCCATGAGCTGTACCAACGCTGAGCCACCACACCTTAAATGTTATACTTTTATTGTATTCTTACTCTTCACTGGCTTGGGACTTTTGCAGTCCAATAAAGTGTAGCCACAGTGCCATCTAGGCAGTCAAAGACAGTACTGCAGCTTGTTTTTCATGCTCCCTTTGCTACTGCACTGTTTTTTATTATTTTTCTGGAGACTTGTTTGTGTGGCTGTATTTACTGTAGATTTTTTTACCTAGACTGTGTGGGGACTGTAGTTTGTTTGTATCCTGGTATAATTTACACCTTTGGCTGACTCCCCTTGTTAGCACAATTGGGCAGCGCTTGTGTGAGGTAGCAGCATTAAGAGGTTGACATCTAAATCGACCTTCACCTCCTGGCTCTTTCAGCAACATGGAACGATTGTCGGCTTCCCCAACGCCACCCCCTACGAGCAGAGCATCCTGGAGGCGGACTGTGACATCCTGATCCCGGCCGCCAGCGAGAAGCAGCTGACCAAGGGCAACGCACACAAAATCAAAGCCAAGGTGAGGGGGCAACCAGTTCAGTTTGTCAGATGCATCATGAAGGGTACACATCATTGTGCTCTTTCTGAATGACTGTGATTGTCTGATTAGGATGTTAGTGTGGTATAATTGTGCCTTTGTTACCCTGAAGAGAAACGGCAGTAATGTGGTCATTCTAACTTGACTGATCGCTCGGCATTGAAAGAAGACAGTCGTTGCGTGCTGCTTTGGTTGTTTTGTGTGAATAAATGTCACCTTTTTCTTGAACAATATGTGTAGTGACTGAAACGGATGCAGCCCCAGTCCTTTTTGTTTTGGGAGTCGTATTTCAAATGTTTCTTCGAGTCACACTTAAAGAACTTGTACATGAGACCTTTGCAAATCCCAGTCACCAGAAAGCAGACCTGAGAACCGGCTTATGTACTGAGTCCCTGCCGTGTCTGTTGTGTGTTGCAGATCATTGCCGAAGGTGCCAATGGCCCCACGACCCCAGGTGCCGATAAGATCTTCCTGGAGAGAAACATCATGGTTATTCCAGTAAGTCCTGCAGAACAACTCCAGAAGCCAGAGCTTTCGAACCCAGTCTGCCAGCATATCTGTTTTTAGCAGTTGACGGCTTTGTGCATTTATTGCTCTAGTGATCCCATAAAGGTGGATGAATGTTGGGCATCCACATTCGCCTTTATAATTAGGCATTTAAAATCGATGTTGTGGGCTTGTATTTGAAAGGCAGTTGCTTTTGCAGTTGCGTATTAGTGGAGGGTAATTTCTGCGTATTTGACATTTTCATTGATATTGTTACTGTAAGGTCAGTACCATTATAGTTTGCTTTTGCCTTATTTCAATTTTCCATCTTAACACAAATCTAAATATTCCATGAATATTCTCTTGAACTCGAATTATTGAGTAGTTGAACTTTAAGTGGTTATCAACTGAATATATTAAACTGGCCATGCAATCACAAGCGTTGATGCAAATATGGATACATGTTCTGCATTAAAGGACCACGCCTAGGTGCCTGGCTTTCTGAATTAAGAACTGTTGTACTGTTAAACGAATGCAGCCTGTCTTTGTGCTTCTCTTGAGTTCTGCCCTTCCTCGTCCTGCTGAGGGACAGAGAGGAGGCAGACTGGTACGCCAGGCAAACCTAGCTGCCCTTGTAGTCCCTGAGGGCATCGTTCTGGCTCCTGACTCAGCAGTGGCAGCCGCGCTCAGCGCAGCTCGGGACATTAATCACCCGTGGGACAGCAGGCAGGCAGGCAGGGAAGGTTAACATGTAATTGCAGTCGATTAACGCTGCGGCAGAGCCCAAGCCTGAATAGCTGCCCGTCACGCGACTCCGCCGTGCGATCAATTAATTGATTGTTCTTCAGCCAGCCCATCCCGTGCCAGAAGGGAAATTATTTTGTTGTTTTACCCACAGAGAGCGTCTCTTGAATCTCAAACTGCAGTCTTGGTTGAAATGTTCTGGAGAAAGAGATTGCATTAATGCTTCTAATCAGAGGTGTAGTCGAGGGCATATGCTGTATGCCCACGTAATTTGAAGGGAACTTTGTGTATAATTTATAGTATGCCATTTTTATTTTAAGTAGTTTTTTTCTTAAATTACATTTTATAGGAGTGCTTCAAGAATCTTACCCTGATGATGTGTAACATAGCAACACAGATGACCGTATGTGCAAAACAGTCCTTACGAGATGATGTCATCATACATCATAAAGAGAACCAATCAATCCCTTCAGTGTTGTTCAGAATCTTTGCTTATCCTTAAAGCTGCACTTGTAACATCCTGTTGCCTATTCTATAGACTAGTGTCCTTCTGGCTGCTCGTGTGATTTGTGTAAATCTGTTGTGCAGGACATGTACCTGAACGCTGGTGGTGTGACGGTGTCTTACTTCGAGTGGCTGAAGAACCTCAACCATGTGAGCTATGGCAGGCTGACCTTCAAGTACGAGAGGGACTCCAACTACCACCTGCTCAGTAAGTAACTCGCCCAGCTGACCGATTCCTGGCCATTGGTAACTCGAGCGATGGCCGACAAAATATTTAGTTGCACGGGCTGAAATCTAGTAAGGATTATTTTATTTATGATGTGTCTATATTTGATAGACTCTGCTTATTGTTTTTTGTTTTTTCAGATTCAGATTTCCTGAATACTCTTGCAGCAACTTGCTGTTGCCCCTTTATGCCACTAGGTGGTGTTTGACACCAATTTAAATTACAAAGCATCCCTGCCGTCATGTGACCAGATATGCTGTGTCCTGAACAAAAGGGCATCTCTTTGAAGCTGAATTTAATCACACTTTCACTCTTGATAAAGCCTGATAAATTGTACAAATTTGGCAGGCTTTGGTGACTACTGTTTTGTTTCCCTACGGCCCTTGAAAACATGACACTGTGTCCCGACCTGCAGTGTAATAAATATGTGATCTGGCCGCTGCGTGTCCTGCGCAATAGAGACGATCACGTGTGCCTTTCGGTCTTTCTCTCTCTTACCGCACCATCTCACTGCTCTGCACCATCGCATTATCAACAGTCATGTAAATTAGATGTTCCAGGAAAAAGGGTTTGGCCAGCACAGATCTCCTCACGTCCACAGACACCAATAGAAACTGAGTGTAGCCTGATCTCCCCGAATGAGCCTCTTTAATGACTCCACTTACACTGCATCAATCAAAGAGCAGGTGAAATTAAAGTCTGGGAGTTTCCCTTTTATTGGTTTTAATGATCGGTGTGGCCGTGCCTGGACTGGTATTGATGAGGGAAGAAAGCTTTTCAACCTTTTTATGATCTAGATGTCGTCATAGTTTAAATGCATGACTATATATGTTTCTTCATGGCAAGAAAGATTTGTTTTTGTTTTTCCTAATTGAAATATTAGAGATGCATTTACAGGTTGTATTCCTTTATTATTGATTAAATGCTAGGTTGATTTTCGAGTGTAAAGAATCAGTTGGGCTTCAGCAGCAGATGACGAAATTAAATCCGTCTGGAACTGGTATCCATTTTGTTTCATCCTCCTGCCGAATATAGTTTGATCATCTTAAAACGCAGGCTGCAATGATGTGCTTCCATTCTTAATTGGATTGATTTTGTCCTAACCCAGGGTCAGCCAGCCCTCTATTACATTAGTGCCACAGCCTATAGACCCCAACTCCACTAAGTTTAGCTGACACACAACAGACAGGGTGCTGCCTCTGAGGGAGGGAGAGAGATGCTGCAGGATTTCCAACCCCTCACATCGCAGCCTAATTCTAAACCTCTTCTATAGTGTAACATTTTCCTATTGAATTAAAGCCTTTGCAAGCAGTAATTGTGTATCTTTTTGCTGTGGAACAATGTGCCCGCCTGGAATCCTGAAAGTATCCTTTGTGTCTCCGTCTCTTAGTGTCAGTCCAGGAGAGTCTGGAGAGGAAGTTTGGGAAACACGGAGGAACTGTTCCCATCGTGCCCACTGCCGAGTTCCAGGCCCGAGTAGCTGTGAGTATATGCCCAGTTCACTGCCTCTCAAACGCTCCTCATATTTCCACATGAGACCTATCCAGAGTCTGCTTTATTCCTTTGAACAAAGAGCCAGTCTCTGAACATGTTTTTATGGTTTGTTTTTCTACTATACCCCAAAGGCTATGAAACTGAATAGTGTTTGGTCTGATTTCCACCCTTTTGTTTTTGTGTTTGGCTTTACTAATGAGCACTTGATCTTTTGGGAGTACACTGTCTCTTTGTTTCGTGAAATCAATCGTAGGATCCTACTTTGAAAATTATTACTATTTATTATGTCTTTCTTTAGCAGGCGCCCTTATCCAGGGTGGAAAGAAAGAAATGACACAACTGGAAAGCATTGTGTACATGAACCAACGAAAATGTTTAAGGCTTGAACCTAAAGTAGACCTCTTACTGTAATGTAAGATATGTATGTAACCCTGGTTCAGCTGTAGGAATGCTGGAAAAACATGCTTTCATTGCAAGGTCAGGTGTGCAAGAATCAGGTTAGACGACTGAGATTTGAGTAACAAGAATCTATTTTGCTAATCAAATTTTTACGATGCGCTCAGATTTCACTCCTGTAGACAACGCACCGTGCCGTTTGGGCTGAGTAATGGGGTGTGGGGTGGCACAGGTTCAGTCACTACAGGTTAGTTGCTCAGTGAGGGGAGGGGAATAAAACAAAAACGAAAACAAACGCATTAACTTTAATGGGCGTTAAAACCAATGCTGCTCTGCTGGTTAATCGAGGATTTGCCCCGCGGCAGTGAAAATAAAAATCGGGAAAATCATTAATTTGCAGTTGCGAGACCTTGTGATGTGCTAAGACAAACAAAACTCCGAATGCTGTTGCCCACATTTTCTTTAATAATTTATCTTTCAAAATCGGTGAATGTGGAGAAGAATATTGCTTCTGTCTTCCTGTTTTGCCTGCAGTAAAACAATATCAGGATATTTTTTGTGTCGGGCACTTTTCAGGAATTGGCTGAACTGATTTAATCTATAGGTAGTATAGTCCTGGACAATTAACTAACAATTTGGTAACAAAATTTGTTTTGTGTAATATAACCAGAGTATTAAATGTGAAATAATGATTAGTTATTGAAATAGATATGATATCTACATTGTATTATGAGTAACATCTTTCAAAGATTCTTAATATGTGGAGTTTGGTGACATGTTTTCATAAGGGTAAATTATCAGGTTAATATGTACAGATCGGGATAGTATGTTCAAGATGCTTAGTCTACACACTGGTTAATACAAAAAATGTATGGTCAATGTATTTCCTCTATGGTTGAGCTACAAAAGTTGTAGTTAATGTATAAACAAATTCGTATTTTCAGGATTAAAATAGAAACATAATGTTTAATTTATTGTCAAGAGAATTTACCAATACTCTGGTTCCCTTTTATAAGCGTTATGAATGATAACCTCCCATCGGTAAGCTTTGTTCCATGCAAGTCTTAATTATCTGTTCACAGGGTGCTTCTGAGAAAGATATTGTCCACTCTGGCCTGGCCTACACCATGGAGAGGTCCGCTAGGGTAAGTGTGAAATCCCCGGTATTTATACAGAACCAACACATTACCACATGTGTGGAAAGGTCTCGCCGTCGCCTCGCTCACTTTATTCTGTGTATTATAAATCGCATCTGAGTAACCAGCCAATCACAGAACAGCAGTTCCAAAAGTTCCTATATCTTACGTTGTGCATAAATGTCATCCTGTACATAGTAGGATTTTAGGGGGATTGATTGTTTTCCCCACTGTAAAGATGTGTGCGTCTAATCCTGACATTACTCATTCATGGAAAGTTAATAGGTGCGTAAGCCACCCTCTCTAAGCTTTAAGATCATAAAGTTGTACAGGAGGTGTTTCTTGTGGTGTCTCTGCCCTCGCCCTGAGCCGGTGCGAGTCCTGCCGTCGGTATGTGTGGCTCATTCTACACATTCCAGCTGTGCGTGTCAGTCACTGGAAACCTGTTCACAGCTGCAGAGGCTGTTGGGACTGGTTGGGGCAAAAGGGGTCAGATTTTTCCACCCCTCTCTGTCGTGCTCGGCTGTCCCAGACTCCCCATCTCTTTGTGTTTCTCCCGTCTTGATGTAGTGGCTGGCAATCCTAGCTACCCAACGCTGTCTGTCTGTGTAAGGAATTTAAATATATTGAAACCAACATTTTTTTTTTTTTTCCACACTCGCACACACACTTTATTTTCCCCCTTTCTCTGATATGGATATGTCATTTGATCTACTGCTATGAGTCATGGTAGTGGTGTTGTTCCTGCTTTTATTATTTTGTTTTGGCGCACCAGCTGTGTCTCGTATTCCAGTCGATGTTTGTTTGTCTGAAGTGGTTTCCATCGATGCACCTCATTGTATTCTATGCAGTGCCGTGGATTCTCTCGTGCTAATTCTGCATTTATTTTTGTCTCCGTTTTTAATAGCAAATCATGCGCACTGCCAAGAAATACAACCTGGGGCTGGATCTGAGAACCGCTGCTTATGTCAACGCCATTGAGAAAGTGTTCAAGGTGTACAACGAGGCCGGTCTGACTTTCACATAGATACCTCTGTCCGGCCCTGCCTGCCCTCTGCCTCTTCAGTTCGAGGATTCCCTGCCCGCCCCAATACAGCCTTTATAACATATCAAGCGTTTACATATTATGTACCATATGCTGTCTGTATAACCATCAGAAAACTCTTCTGTTTCTTTTTTTGTGTACCAGCGTGTTTAGAGATGTATTGTGACAGATAACCTTTGTTCTGAGAGAGCCCAAAGCTAACCTGTGATTTTATAAATCTCTAGATTATTATTTTTTTTTAGTTTTTTTTGTTCATTTCCTTCTGTATCTCCTCCATAAGGATTTATTTTATTTTATTTTCCATCCCAGGTCCTTATCAGACTCCATTGTATGCTTTTATAAAGTTTCACACCAAAACAGATTTTGCGGTTAACATGGCTTTCGGCTCCACCAAAGTAGCCCAGCGGACAGAGACGCGGTCGAACATGTGCAGACCGGTGTCCCGTCGGTCAGCTGACGTTTGATACAGGTAGTAAAGATCAGGGAAGGAGAGGGAGTCTCAGAGCTTCTATTACTGGATCTATCTGGCACAGTTGATCGGTTTTAATGGCTATTGATATTTTCATTATATTTTGGGGGTTTAGTGTTCTTATTTTTCAAACCCTATAATGGATTGAATTGAAATTGCCAAGTTGTTATCAACACAGTGCACTTTTGTTTTGTATTACTTTGTATGCCTTAGTTTTTAATGTTGGAAAGAGCTTTACTCTAGTGTAAACCAGACGCCTATAAGCAGTTGCAGGCGCATCATTAAAAATTGAGTAATTAAAACGACCTCATCTGCAAGTGGGGCCTCCAGGTTTACTGTAATTTTATGTAGACTGTTGGTGCACTTATGCTGTGTTTAGTTCCAGGTTGAAAGACGCACTTCTCTGAAATGATAACCCCCCACCTATAAGTACTGCTTTGGGCGCTACATTTGTTCTGAATGTTAACTGTGTAAAAGTTTGATCTGTACAGCTTATGTGGAAAGCTAGACAGGCTGGAGAGAGAATGCATATGGGAACAAATCTTTATTTTATTTTTCTGGTTTCTTCTTGCCATGTGAGCCTTGATCTGAACACTGCTTTGGGATTATTGGTAAATTTGTAATGCTTTTTTTTTTTTTGGGTTAGAATTTTTTTTTTTTTGTCCGAGAAACAAATAAAAACAACAAAACGCACACTGGTGGGCTTTGTGTCTTGAAGAGTGAGTGGGTTTGAGTGTCTGAGAGCAATGGGGATATGGGAACAAAGAGTGAGAGGACTAACTATGCTTGCTGCAGTGTTAATGCTGTGCGAAACCAAATACACTGCTGTCTGGTGTTTTCAGGTCTTCATGAAAGGAGGGAGACGTTGGCCAGGCAGATGTTGAGGAGTGATGTATTTGCAGGGCAGCACATCATCCAGTTGCATCGCCTCTGAAATACTGGTCAGTCAGGTTCAGCCACGTTCACGGTCTTTACCATACTCTGTGAGCGAGCAGGTCTCGGTTCTTCTTGAATGTTTAGTTTTTTTTTTTTCTTCAATCCCCTGATTTTAATTCTCAAATTCCCAGCAGGATTGAGTTTGAATTTGGTCTTTCCCACAACAAAAGCTGCTCTCTTTTGTGTACGTCACATTTACACCTGATAACATTCTAGTGGCGAAAACTAGTGTACACTCCTGTCTTTTACAGGCATGAGAGAAAACTTGAAAAAAAACTAAAACGGATTTATCCCTTTCTATATTTATCACTGGATCAACCAGTTCTAATGGTATGTTGAAATTCTGGAGAAACAGCTGTATTAAAATTCCTTTCTGATGTATTAACTTTACCTACAGTATTTCAATTGTATATTGAATTGAATTGAATATTGAATATTTATATGCCATTTGTTCATGAAACTCCAATTGTCAGTGTAAGACTGCCCTAGATAGCAGGTTTATTCACCTGGGAATTGCACTGGCCGAGGTGATGAAAGGGAAGGCTCTCTACGCATTTCCATAAAGCATGTTTACTCTGAGTGCACTAGTATATGATGACGGAACTTTCAAGCATCTTTGTTCTAATGTTGTCAAAATACCTTTTAATAATGGTATGTGTTTAGGACCGTAGAAATTATTATATCATGATCAAACGCAGATGGAACAGTCAGGTAGCACAGTTTATGTAATCTCTTTCATGTCTACCCATATAATGTTTAATTAGAACCGTGCAGGACATTTAATTTCAGAGGTATACCACACCCTTTGTGTCCTCTAGAGGGACTGCACCCATGGTCTCAAATGGCAATGCATTATGGGACATCAAATCTGGGTTCATATGGCCTCCTTCTGTGTTAGAACCAGATCAAAGGCAACACACAGGCAAAAACAGTCTCGGGCATATTTATTTATTTATAGATATTTTATTTCAAAACTGATTTACAGGCAATGGTCTTCACTCTCAATCTGCTTATGAATTCAAGTCCAAAGCATGTCCCTGAAGTGCAGATTGGTTAAGTTGCCTCAAAGGGCTTAGAAACACCGTGGGATTGCAGTTTGTTTGCCTGCAGAGTATAGGGAATATGAAAGATCTTCCAGGGGAAATACTGGACTACTAAGGTGCTTTCAGAGTCGGGGTGGCCAGGGGGAGCGGGGGGTGGTGGTGAGGAGGGGCATGAGAGTCTGCATCTACAAGGAGGTCCATCTAGTCAGGAGAGGGGATCCTTAACCCAACAGGTTCTTGCCAAAATCGAGGGCCTTGCCCATGGCATTCTCCGCCTTCTTCCCAGCAGGTTCAGGCTGTTTAGCAGCGTCTGGAGGGACAAAGGAAGACATGTATGAGCCAAGTGTGCTACTCCATTCTCTTCACTGCAGCTGAGGAACGGCTGGTCAAACATCTCGACAGAGTCACTGGTTGTGCAAATTAATCCACAGTCTATGGTGGACCGGTTATATACACTCACCTAAAGGATTATTAGGAACACCATGCTAATACTGTGTTTGACTCCCTTTCGCCTTCAGAACTGCCTTAATTCTACGTGGTATTGATTCAACAAGGTGCTGAAAGCATTCTTTAGAAATGTTGGCCCATATTGATAGGATAGCATCTTGCAGTTGATGGAGATTTGTGGGATGCACATCCAGGGCACGAAGCTCCCGTTCCACCACATCCCAAAGATGCTCTATTGGGTTGAGATCTGGTGACTGTGGGGGCCAGTTTAGTACAGTGAACTCATTGTCATGTTCAAGAAACCAATTTGAAATGATTCGACCTTTGTGACATAGTGCATTATCCTGCTGGAAGTAGCCATCAGAGGATGGGTACATGGTGGTCATAAAGGGATGGACATGGTCAGAAACAATGCTCAGGTAGGCCGTGGCATTTAAACGATGCCCAATTGGCACTAAGGGGCCTAAAGTGTGCCAAGAAAACATCCCCCACACCATTACACCACCACCACCAGCCTGCACAGTGGTAACAAGGCATGATGGATCCATGTTCTCATTCTGTTTACGCCAAATTCTGACTCTACCATCTGAATGTCTCAACAGAAATCGAGACTCATCAGAGCAGGCAACATTTTTCCAGTCTTCAACTGTCCAATTTTGGTGAGCTTGTGCAAATTGTAGCCTCTTTTTCCTATTTGTAGTGGAGATGAGTGGTACCCGGTGGGCTCTTCTGCTGTTGTAGCCCATCCGCCTCAAGGTTGTACGTGTTGTGGCTTCACAAATGCTTTGCTGCATACCTCGGTTGTAACGAGTGGTTATTTCAGTCAAAGTTGCTCTGCTATCAGCTTGAATCAGTCGGCCCATTCTCCTCTGACCTCTAGCATCAACAAGGCATTTTCGCCCACAGGACTGCCGCATTCTGGATGTTTTTCCCTTTTCACACCATTCTTTGTAAACCCTAGAAATGGTTGTGTGTGAAAATCCCAGTAACTGAGCAGATTGTGAAATACTCAGACCGGCCCGTCTGGCACCAACAACCATGCCACGCTCAAAATTGCTTAAATCACCTTTCTTTCCCATTCAGACATTCAGTTTGGAGTTCAGGAGATTGTCTTGACCAGGACAACACCCCTAAATGCATTGAAGCAACTGACATGTGATTGGTAGGTTAGATAATTGCATGAATGAGAAATTGAATAGGTGTTCCTAATAATCCTTTAGGTGAGTGTATGTTGTTCAGGTTTGTTTTCATATGCATTCTGGTCAGAAAAGATTGGGTGCTTCCCCCCCACCTCCTAAAATAATACCCTGTTCTGAATAGGTACAAACATTGTAGTAGAGTTAGTTTACTATACAGATTCAGCACTAGGTTTTTGTTTGGCTTAAAAAAAAGGTTTCTGCTTTGATTGGGAGGAAATGCAATCTTAATTTTATAGCAGTCAGAGCAATGGGGAATGAGTGGAATCATAAATCGATCATTTGAACACATTTATAATGGGCTTCTTTCTGACAGACTGTGTATGACGTCTCCAATGCAAAACGTGAGCGGAGTGTGAGAGAAACGCAGAGAGGTGAGTTACCTTGCGCCTTATCCTTATTGCCTCCAATAAGCGTGCTCACTTTCTGTTTGGCCGTTCCAGCTGCAAGACACACAGGGAAAAAGCAGTGTGTCACAGAAGCATGTATTTAAATAGTTCACACATAAACACAGCCCCAGTTCCCCCAATACAAACTGAATAAACATGGATTAATCACAACTGGAGACAATATCCCCATGATGGCAAATACGTTTTTTCTTTACATGTTTAATCCTGTAATGAATGACCCTGCATTCAAACATAAAACACCATTAGAATGTCAGTCATTTGTTGATATTGGAGGACTGTGTTTATACGAGCAACAAAACAGACATTCACATGCACACGAAATGTACGCACAAGCCTTAATATAACTCAAAAATAAAATAAAACTAACCAAAATATTATTTCCAGAACTGTAAAATGTATCATTTATATATAGTAGTTATTTTTCCTGGATTATCTTGAACATTTCAGAGGAGAAAACCATGACCGCAGTGAAAAAACTTTACTACAGATCCCAACAGAACTAGGAACTATATAAAGTCTAAATATATTGGGTGCATAATAATTTAAAAAATGCAGAACCAAAATATTATGTACAAAAAAAAAAAGTATTTTAGTCCACTGACCTGTTTACAGACAGTCACACTAATATATTTTTTAAATAAACCTGAGTGAAAAGTACGTTAGTAGTTCATTACTGCCATTCAAAGCCTAAAATAATTAAATATTCTATTTATTGTTTGCACTAATGGACCTTTTTAGAGATTTCTTTTGTGCAAAACAGTCTAATTTAAATAAAGCAGAGGAGTATCTTGAACCCTGAGAACAATGACCAAAAGTGACTACAGATCCTAACAGTTCAATGATATTTACAGTCCTCATTCGCTCACACCAGTCCCCTGCCTTGCTTAGAAAGCAGGACAACAACATATTTTCAAAGCAGCATCTTTTCTTTTTCTTTTCTTTTCTGCATGTAATTTCAGCTGCAGTTTATCTAAAGTACTCACCAGCCTGCTCAATCACTTCATTTGCCTTGGTCTGAATAAAAGCAGATCCCATCTTATCCATGGTGCCGTCTGTGTCTGAGTGCGAGGGAGTCCTGTGAAAAGCCTGTGTCTTCAGGTAAATCTGTAACTGGGTTGCTGGTGGCTGGGTTGTTGTTATGTCGAGGTGTGCATGGAGTTTTATTCAGCTGCTGTGTGTCCTGGGGGACAAGGGCGTTGTCCCACCTGGGGTTGGGTGTGGTGAGGCAGGCAAACCCTCATGGAAAGAGAGTGCACTCTGTTGTTGCTGTTTTTCTCTCTCTCTCTCTCTCCCTCCTCTCTATCTCTCTCCCTCCTCTCTATCTCTCTGTTTCTGTCATACCTGCATGTCTGGTTTATCGTGTTTAAACATTGAATCTGCACACTAGGCTACTAAAACTAAGAATATATTTTATATGCATAATGCTGCAGAGCAGTCTTTACACCCTTTGGCTGAAACAATGTATGTCAGCAATGTGTTTACTTTAATTCATATTGTCCATTAAACAGTGTATCTCTGCTATATTAAAAGGTAGGACATCAACTCTTCTACCCTGCTGTTATGCCTGTTTTTGATCATGTGATAATCATCTCATGTTACAAAACAAGTGTTTCCATTTTTGACAAACACTGCTTCACTATCTTATATGACTCTTAAGAAACCAGTGTGATGCATGCAAGTATTAAAGCTTGTATTGCACTTATGTTGTAAATTGCCCTGGATAAGGGCGTCTACCAAGAAATAATAATAATAATAATAATAATAATAATAATAATAATAATAATAATAATAATAAAGCTGGGTTTCAAATGGATAAATAAAGTATGGAAATCTTGTCATGTCCTTCAGAAAATGCACATGAGCAGAATAAATGTCATTGTATTGTATGTGTAGAACACCCCACAAGTACCTGTATATTGATATTAAAGTGGATTATTAAATGGGATTACATTAATTGATTAATTGACCTGAAAATATTTTGATGATTTATTATCAGATGCCCTTATCCAGGTAGCAGTTTGTAATCTCTGTCATGTGTACCCTTTAAATATTTTATCAGAACCATGCAGGACATGTCATTTCAGCAGTATACCACATCTTTTGTGTGTCCTTTGAAGGGACTGCACACTAGTTCTCAAATGGCAATGCATTCTGGGAAAACAATTAAGGCAGTGCTTCCCAATCCTGGTCTTGGGGACCCAATGTCCTGCTGGTTTTTGGCATTTCAGTTCCTTAATTGAACTAATAATTGGCCTAATCAGAGCTTATTAAGAATTGTAAACCACTGGAGACGTCAGATTGAATTAAAAAATATATTAGGTACTCAAATTCTCCAACTTTTAGTAATTTAAATATTAATCAAAGTCAAACAAAGCAAATTATTAATTCAATTAAAGTTTTAGTTAATTGAGGGTGAGACAAAACCCAGCAGGACACTGGGTCCCCAGGGCCAGGATTGGGAACCGCTGAGTTAAGGGACCATGTGACAACCATATGTGATAGGCCCTGATCTAAGGCAACAAACAGGCAAAGACTGTATCATGTATATTTATTTATTTAAACTTTATTTCAAAACAGATTACAGGCAATGGTTTTCACTCTCAATCTGCTTATGAATTCAAGTCCAAAGCATGTCCCTGAAGGGCAGATTGGTTAAGTCACCTCAAAGGGCTTAGAAACACTGTGGGATTGCAGTTTGTTTGCCTGCAGAGTATAGGGAATATGAAAGATCTTCCAGGGGAAATACTGGACTACTAAGGTGCTTTCAGAGTCGGGGTGGCCAGGGGGAGCGGGGGGTGGTGGTGAGGAGGGGCATGAGAGTCTGCATCTACAAGGAGGTCCATCTAGTCAGGAGAGGGGATCCTTAACCCAACAGGTTCTTGCCAAAGTCGAGGGCCTTGCCCATGGCATTCTCCGCCTTCTTCCCAGCAGGTTCAGGCTGTTTAGCAGCGTCTGGAGGGACAAAGGAAGACATGTATGAGCCAAGTGTGCTACTCCATTCTCTTCACTGCAGCTGAGGAACGGCTGGTCAAACATCTCGACAGAGTCACTGGTTGTGCAAATTAATCCACAGTCTATGGTGGACCGGTTATATATGTTGTTCAGGTTTGTTTTCATATGCATTCTGGTCAGAAAAGATTGGGTGCTTCCCCCCCACCTCCTAAAATAATACCCTGTTCTGAATAGGTACAAACATTGTAGTAGAGTTAGTTTACTATACAGATTCAGCACTAGGTTTTTGTTTGGCTTAAAAAAAGGTTTCTGCTTCGATTGGTAGGAAATGCAATCTTAATTTTATAGCCGTCAGAACAATGGGGAATGAGTGGAAAAATCAAACGATCATTTGAACGGGCTTCTCTCTGACAGGCTGTGCCTGACGTCTCCAATGCAAACATGAGCTGAGTGTGAGAGAAGCACAGAGAGGTGAGTTACCTTTCCCCTTATCCTTATTGCCTCCGATAAGCGTGCTCACTTTCTGTTTGGCCGTTCCAGCTGCAAAACACACAGGGAAAAAGCAGTGTGTCGCAGAAGCATGTATTTAAATAGTTCACACATAAACACAGCCCCAGTTCCCCCAATACAAACAGAAATTACAGTGAGCTCATCACAACTGAATAGCAAATAAGACAATGAGAGTTTTGTGTATCTAAACAAAAAGGTTACCAGAAACAAAAGAAGGAAACCATGCACGAAATATCAAGCAAGCATGTTCATTATCTCCTTATTATAACTCAGTACCTGATATTTGTATAGGTTGCCTATTTCCAAGGAAACCCACATTTAACAAATTGCATTATTATTGAACTAGGAACTATATCAAGTCTAAATATATTGGGTGCATAACAATTTAAAAAATGCAGAACCAAAATATTATGTACAAAAAAAAAAAAGTATTTTAGTCCACTGACCTGTTTACAGACAGTCACACTAATATATTTTTTAAATAAACCTGAGTTAAAAGTACATTAGTAGTTCATTACTGCCATTCAAAGCCTAAAATAATTAAATATTCTATTTATTGTTTGCACTAATGCACCTTTTTAGAGATTTATTTTGTAAATAAAGCAGAGGAGTATCTTAAACCCTGAGAACAATGACCAAAAGTAACTACAGATCCTAACAGTTCAATGCTATTTACAGTCCTCATTCGCTCACACCAGTCCCCTGCCTTGCTGACAAAGCAGGACAGGAATATATATTTTAAAGCTGCATATTTTCTTTTTCTTTTCTTTTCTGCATGTAATTTCAGCTGCAGTTTATCTAAAGTACTCACCAGCCTGCTCAATCACTTCATTTGCCTTGGTCTTAACGAACGCAGTTCCCATCTTATCCATGGTGCCGTCTGTTTGTGAGGGAGTCCCGTGGAACGTCTGTGTCTTCAGGAAAGTCTGTATTCCTTTACTGGTGGCAGGATTGATGTTATGTGGAGGTGTGCATGGAGTCTTATACAGCTGCTGTGTGTCCTGGGGGCAAGATTGGGGGGCATTGTCCCAGCTGGGGTTGGGTGTTGTGAGGCCAACACCCTCATGGAAAGAGTTATCTCTCACTCCCCACTCTCTTTCTCTTTCTCTCTCGCTCTCTCTCTCTCCACTTTTTTCCCCTCTCTCTCTCTCTGTTACCTGCAAGGCTGGTTTCTCTGGTTTATGGGTTGAATTATTAAGTGGATTATTAAAGAGATTATTTGACCCAAGAAATTATTATTTATTTATTAGGTGATGCCCTTGTGCAGGGTGAAACATTAAAAAGCATTACAAAGTGCACTAATCAATCCAAAATCCAAAATGCTAAGCTGATGGTTTAAATGCCATCACAGGTCAGGTATATATTCTATAATTGGCAATGATAAAAGTTCCAAAAGCTCAGTTCAAAATCCAAGTTCAGATACAAACAAGTAATGGAGAAACTTATGGCACAGTTCCTAAAATCATGGTTTTACGAGTATGTATGTTTGCTATAGTATATAAGATGTATACTACTCCAATACGTACATTTTAGGAGCCGAGACAGTTCCTGAATTGTTCCAGAAACCACATAGTTTTTTTCCCATTCACAACAATAAAACAATTAAATATCATAATAAAAATAATAGCGTAGATACACCCACATTTTTCGATGTGTATGTCATAACTAAGTGGACAACATCCATAGAAATGTCACATGTTAGATTCCTTGCTATTAAAAGTGTCTTTATTAACTGAGGCTGAATGAGTAGATACCCCCATCTTTCACTGGGAACATCTCATAATTAACAGCCAGGGGCCTAAACAACACAGGACAAAGGCTTCACACCCTTGGCAGCTACCAACACTTAACAACCAGTTTGCCAAATGCGGCAATTAAACTTGAATGTTGCTCTAGACAGCGATCCGGTTGCCTTCATTTCCTGCACTCATTTCAATTACTCACCTGCATGATAGAATAAAAAACAGTTTAAACTCTAATGACCTGGGCTGTCTTAAAAATTTGAAAACATGATAGCCCAATTTCTTAGTCAAGTTAACACACGTGATACAAGTCTTAAAGTATATGTTCCACTTTGTGTGTTAAGCATACAAATAAAACATAAATAATATAATAATTTACATTTATAAAGTGCCTCATTCAATCCACAACCAAAATGTACCCCCACCAGTACAGTTATGTCAGTGGCTCAACACACTCCTGATTAAGAGAATTGAGAAGTTATTTAGCCAATTAAACTACAGGGGGATTTTTTTAGGAAGGCCAGATTCAGAATGTGGATATGGATTTCCACTCCTCTCTTTTGAAAAGTGCAGAGATCTTTAATGCCCACAGAGAGTCTGAATCCCAGTTCAATTTCTCTTCCAAAAGACAAGTAATGAACAAATAATCCAACATCAAGAAAAATGATGAAATAATAAATGTTATTGCAATATATATATTTTTTCCTCTTGTTTAGCAAACAAGGTGCTGTCAAGTATGGTCAACAACATCTTAAAACAAACTTGACACAGAGGAGTCTGATGTTGTACAGAAACCCTACTATTTACATTTGTCACAGAGTATCATGACCACAAACAATCACCTTATATTCAGAATGCATCAAAATGCATACAGTAATAACACAATGTAATACATAGGTTATAATGCACTCATAATGAACTTTAATGTGCAATACAGGCACGCACACACACATTATTATAATGTTATGTTTACATGTCTATATATGACACTGCACGTTTTCGATCGCATAATTCAAATCAAAATCAACCAATCAGTACACATTATGCGAGAGCTCCAGATTTTGACCAATCCGCGCACTTTTAGCACATAAGAAGTGTCCAATCAAAAGCGAGTTCGTAATTGTGACCAATAATTGCTCTGTTACCGCGGGAAATTATCCAATCCAATCGCACGTCAACAAACCTCCCCCGGCCTGTGCGCATATTGGCGTGCGCACATGATGACGGTTCAATTATCAAAAATCACGGCTAAAAACCCTTCAAAACATTGTACATGAAAGTGGGGACAAATTGTGCAACGCTGTGATGAAGCAGGAGAAAGTCGACACTCAGTCACTGCGAATCAGCAGCCTGTGAGGATGTCTGAAGACTGGCGAGCGCCGGAGAGTCCAGGTGAGCGGCGCTTTACTCCAACTCTACTCCGCTTTTACTCCAGTGCTGCTGTGAAGTTTGGCCGACCTACCCTCCCACCCTCGTCATCAATTTTTAGGACAAAGTGGAACAAACGAAATAGCAAGGAAACATGATCTAGCAGTAGCGGATTTACAATTACAATTTAAAACTTCGTGCAGTGGGATTAGCGGCAAAACGGCCTAATTTAGGTCGCGTTTGTGTTGCGCAGATTCCCGCAGATCTGCACAGTCGTCCGATCCCATTGGTGGAGCCGCGCAGATTTGTGCAAAAATGCGCTACACGGACGTGTGCTTACTCTGCGCAACAGCACATCACTTTTGATAATATTTTAATGTAAGGTATGCATTTCTATTGTTAATATCTCAAAATACAGTAGATCTCTATAAGGGATACTGTGGTCAACTTTTCATTGTTTTATCTGGGGGGAATGGAAAATGGAGTGAGGACTTAAGGGATTTTCGTTCTTGTCTAAGGTGAAGTATATTCAATTATTACTTATACGTTGCTTTGGACAAACAAGTGAAATCTTGTTCTCCTAATTACTATATTTTAGCTTACATTTATTGACATTAAATGTATTGACACATATGGATTGCCTTAAATTGCTCCCTTTACAAGTTGAACTCATTTCTTTATAAGTATTTGTGTGGATAAGTATGTTACCCCAAAACTGTACCCATCTGGCCCCCCCAACCCTGATGCAGAGGTGTGTGTGTGTGCAGAAAAAGCTGTTTGTTCAGGACAAGAAACACAATTGAGCACTTTAAATGTTTATATTTGTTTTTGTATTCTGTATTCTGCTTAAAATCATCCTAAAACTGACCACATATGACTTGTTATTGCATTGTATGAAATTAACATGAAGTATGCTTTATATGAAATGAATATGTGGCAGCAGCTGTTAATACCACCAGTTTGCATTGAGTTCAATGTAGATATTACTGTGTGTCTCTACTGCCAGCGTGATTCTTAACAGTCTGGCTGCGTTCTCGACACAAGACTTTCCTGAGCCGGCACAGTAAACGATAATTTTGCCAGAAATGTCCTTTGTGGAAACATTAAATGGACAAAATACCTTTCCCAAAGAAGAGAAAACTGCAGCCTAAAGGTTATGTAATGTAATGTACAGGAATGTATTATTAATCAGTAATAAAAATAAAATCTGTTGTTGGGTCTTAACAGGGTCAAGGCGCTGTAACAGGGATGCTCTTAATATGAGCGACTCTGTTACTGATGGCAGGTGCTGGTTTTGTTTGTATTGTAATATTCAGTATGGTGATGTCACAGCACTGTGGATCTGAATAATGTTTATTGGTTAAGGTGATGTTGGTCCAGTGCTTTTTTTTGTTGTACCTGGAACAAGAGCAACATTGCCAAAACAGGTGTGCAACTCGGCCTTCTAGGGTAGCGATCAGCAGCTCTAGAGAGGATGCTGTTCAGAAATGATGCTGCTATAGCAGTAGCCGGTGTCTCAGGCCCATTCCAGGTATCCGCACAAACGGGCCGGGTTGCATTCTGAAGCACACCTGCCATTCCTCGGTGACGCACGTTTCACAGATCACCCAAATTCCAGCGACGAGCAGCAGGGGAAAACAAATCATGTAGGTGCGTCGCATCACAAAAACAAAGCAACACAAAAATAAAACGCTTATATAAAAACATCTTGTTGTCTTAGATACCAACACAACCTGCATTGCATTCTAATTTCCTATAGCCTTCAATATTTTGATTTATTGCAACTGAAATTAGTATTGGTCAAGCATTACTACACTTGCATCAACATAATTCTGCATTATTATCAGGTTTTAAGCAGTGATGGGAATTAGAAAATCCATCTTTAATTTAAGCACAGCAAGATTACAAAATAATAGTTTTACTTAGGTTGATTATATTTGCCGGTAAAATATATCGCTGGATTCCCTCTGTTTTAGGCATCCACTGAAAACCCTTTGTTAATTTGCTCCTAGCATTAGTTCTGTTTCCAGAAGGAGGTTATAAGGTGACCCCCCCCACAGCACTTTATCCTTTCAAAAAAGTCTTAATCATTTTCTCCAGATGATTACAAGGTGTTCTTGGTGTTCAGAGGGTTTCAGCGGCATCTTGGCTGTGTCATTAATTTGGCTACAGTATAAAATGGTTGAAAGCTTGGTCTCCTCCTGTAGTTATTTCTGCTCAAGTGTTTAATCCATCCTCTAATTGTGTACCCCTCAAATGGGGCCCCAGAAATGGCAGGGCCAATTGTGGAATTGGTTTTTGGGCGCCTTATATAAGACCTCATGAACTTCTATGGCTAATGGACCGGTTGTAGAGACTTGAATTGTGCACAGCCTTGTGTACCATATCTAAAACCAGTGTTAATTGGTTTAATTTAGTTGGGAATACATTTATTTGGTTCTCTATGTCATCTTGACCTTCCAGGCATGCATCTCCCCATGCTTCTTTGTATTGTTTGCAGTTTCTGTATTATTGTTGTGTTTAATAACCAGGTTTTGGAGCCACATGGTAGCACTGGTAGTATGTATTGGTCAAATACTTTTCTCTCAAAGCAAATCTTAAGATTTTATAGTATGCTATCATGCCTGGAAAGCTTTAGATATCAAGAATGGCAAAGAGGCATAAAAACCTTAGTTAGAGCAGCTAATGTCTTTCAGTCTGTATGAGTTGTATAATCAATGTATAATGTATGAATGTGTGTGTGTTGTGTGTGTTTTTTTTTATATATATATATATATATATATATATATATATATATATATATATATACATACATACATACATACATACATACATACATTATATATACATGTACATATAGGTGTGGCGTGATGACTAACTCTTTATTTAGTCTATTTTTGTCATCAGTGGGGACAGGAGCTGGAAGCAGCAGAGCAGGCAACACCTGAGAAGTTACCAGGGAGATGTAACTTTATATTATTAATTTAATTGATTCGTGAAGTTTGTTTTGTTCGTGCTATGGGACCATAGTGGGAAAATCAGTGAAGGCAGCCTCTGCTTTTTTGTTTTCTGTGTCTTGCTGTTTTTCAATGTGTTTTTTTTTCTGTCTTATACAAGTCCAATGTGGTTGTGGTCAGGGGTTTTGGTTTGGACTGTCACTTTCATGGGCGTGATGGGTTACTTATGAATGGATCTGGAATGATGCGACTTGATGTGACGAGATACATGGGATATCTTTTTTAATCTACCTGATGCTAAATTCTGCTCTCTATGAAAAGGAACCAGAGGTGTGTCAATGGTCATTGTGATCAGTCCCACACTGTAAACAAAACAAGTATAATGAATGTGGCTGCATTGGGGACAATTAAAAATAAAAGCATCCTGAAAGGATTTGACAAATATTTTTTACCCACTGACTGATATTTTCTTGTGTGGGTTCACTCAAAAGTATAAGACCTTGAGATTCCTTTGTGGACATTTAAGACATAAACTCTTCACACTATTCCTAAACACGCACATCACCTTCCCCTTCACAAAACACAAACTCCTGGTGGCATTGAAAGACAAAACACATAGGCCGGTGTTTGGATTTAAACAAAAAGTATCTTTATTTCACTGTACTGTTTTATAAAATCAACTCGGTCTGTATTGTAATATTTGATGCCAACTTACAGACGTATACGTTTGTGCATGAGTGTGTGAGTGTCTGCATGTGTGTTTGTGTTTGTGTGTGTGTGTGTGTGTGTGTGTGTGTGTGAGTATCTGAGTGCTGTTAAGGCAACATGCAGTCTTTAGTTCCCAATAGCTTCAAAGAAATAACACTGTATTTGTTTTTATTTTTATTTTTTAATACCTGTTTCTAGTGACCTAAAGCAGACAATGAGGCTTTTTTAGGTTTGGGCAACAGTGCTAACAGATGTGAGCAAAGGTGTGTGTGTGTGTGTGTGTGTGTGTGTGTGTGTATGCGTGTGCGTGTATGTGTGAAGATGGGAGGAATCGGACATGGAGAGGGGGTGAGGATGGAAGTATAGCCACAGTCCCATCACTCGGTGGCTAAAAATGGGATTCTCTTGAACTGCAGACATTTAACATTTCTAATTTCTAAAGTCATGATTTGGTTTAATTTTTGCCCTTGAAACCTTAAAGGCAGTATAATAAACATTATTATTATTATTATTATTATTATCATCATCATCATCATCAAAACCTCCTTTATTTAGCACATCCATTTTGTAGGAGAACTCAAAAACATCCTTCTCTCCCCTGTCCAATAGGAAGAGTAGAGACTGCCAGCTTAGAACAGCACATCTCTGAAGTCTAACCATTTGAACAAACTAGAGTTTAAAAAGTGCCAATTTTCCTTATTTTGCCAATGGCTTAGTCACAGTATAAGGTGAAGTCTGATAGGCTTCGGTAGATAGAGTGTGGTCTTGTTTTAACCTCTTGCCAGTGAGACGCAAACTCTCACACAAACCAAAACTCAAATATAGTGCCACCATTAGGTCACTAGTCTATGTAGTCCCATAGTTCTCCATTGTTCACAAAATAACTGGCCCCCTCTAGCCTGGGCTGTATGGAGAATTGGGAAGGACCCTGTTAATGGAGCCTGCTTCCTAACCACAGCTAAGGGACTGTGTGAGGCTAGGAGGGGAGGACAGTGATATAAACCAAGGATGGAAGCTGGTAGGGTATGTGTGTGTTTGTGATTGTGTGTGTGTGTGTGTGTGTGTGTGTGTGTGTGGAGGGGAATAGGGCACTGGGATTTCTTTTTGAATTTTGGCTTCCTTTAGGTCAGAAAAAATATCAGCAGGGAGACATCCTAGGGCTGTGGAGTTTTCAGGTGGGGGGGCAGCTACGGTGGAGCCCCCGCTCGGCTGGGGAGAGGGACTGAGCTGCTGTAGCCCAGCGGCTAGTAACCCACTGGCTAGTAACCCACCTGAGAGAGAGAGAGAGGGAGAGAGGGAGAGAGGGAGAGAGGGAGGGAGGGAGGGAGGGTGGATGACAGATTCAGTGACAAACACAACACCCTATAGAGAACAAAAAAGACTAATCTATACATTTGTCATGAAAGCAAAAACGAATAAACATAAAAAAAATAACTGTTATACTGTTAAACTGTTGCCCTAGCTTTAGAACTTTGCTGAATATACAGATCTATCTATCTATCGATCAATCTATCAAGCTCCCTCTTGGCTTTTTGCACTCCCCACCCTTACTGATGATTTAAACTTATGCTCTAATGTGTGTGTGGCAAACCAACGCAAAAACTGACCCATGGGGTTGTAGGCTTGTCAGTGAATACAGGTCGAGTTTTGCATTAGTTACAGCCCTGTCTTACCTGCTCCCCAGCATCTGCAGCCTGCTCCACAGCTCCCTCTGCTGCACGAGAGAAGTCCTCCTGCACGGGGCACAAGGAATACGCATTAGCCCGTCTCGGAGGCAGCGCTTTGGGAGGACTCGATGGCTTAGTATTGTGGCAGTGCAATTCTGGGCTGGCTTTACTTCCAGCAGCGCCAAGGTTATGTTTAGCTCAAGCTCGAGTCTTTTCGAAGTGTGTTAGTGACTGGACAAGGGTCTCGGTGCTGGTTAGGTGGAACCAGGATTAGGTAGGGAGCCCTTGCATGCAAAATGCTGTTGTGCTACAGTATAGATTATATTGTATTTGCTCCTCTTCTATGACACACACAAACACACACACACATACTGATTGACACTTCTATGGTTCGCTGGGCTAGGGAAGTTATCATTCAGATGTGCCACAGGGGGGCACTATTCAAGTATATTGCAAGAACTCCAGATTTTTTGTTTTTTGTTTCTGTGTCACAGGTCTGTGTCACAACTGCTACGCTGTGCTGTGCTGTGCTGTGATGGATGCTGTACTGCCTGCACTTGCACTGAAGCCCTGGTTTATTACTGTCCCCAATATGAGCAGCTTTAATGTGCAGATAATACAACTGTCAAGCAGATGTATAGAACTTTGTGGAGATACTGTAGGGAAACTGTACATTATATTATAGCAGGGTTTCTATGTGTGTGTGTGTGTGTGTGTGGTTTATTGTGTTGTGTAGGAATTGTGATCCTGTTTGCTCTGATATATATGTAGTGCACATCCTCACCGACCCCAATGGGACACCATGTACCAAGACTATAGAGTAGTGAAAAAGCCAAATCCCTAACCCGCAAGCACACAGCACACTCCCATCAACTCCATGCTGATATTCAGAAGGGTTCAGCTCTGGGGAATTCGTAGGCAGCAAAGTGCAGTAAAGCGCAAAATCGACACTGGTTAATGAATTAATGCCTCTCGTATCGTGAACCACAGCGGGCTGTATTGAATGGGGATGTGAGTTGTCTCTGCGATATTCAGCAATGAAGAAATCATGGAATGCACTGGACACACACGCAGACACAACCACCAGCTTGTGCAACTGTGCTCAGACACCGCTGTAAAAGTACAGACTGCTTTGTTGCTCTGCACTTCCTGCTTTCCCATAGTCCTGTACTACACATATACTTGCAAATTGTTCTGCGTTTCAGTGGTTGCACTGATTGTGCACTGGGGAAACTACATACACAGATGCACTATATATATATACAGTAAGCACTCATAGCTATACGTAATGCTGACATGAAGACAGGTAAGATAAGATGAATGGAATGCAAAATAATCAAACTCAAGAGAGTAACATGACATAGAGGCAGAAAGAAGTGGAAAAGTGACGAGTTCCCTGGGAGATCCTAAGAGCTTTCGGGATTGGTGAAACTATAGCTGGGAGCTGGAGGGCAGAGAGGCAATTAGTGGCCTGTCTGGCTGTAGGAGCCTTCCGCCTGCAATGCAGTCTGTTGCAGGTTTTTACGCTGAGTCACTTCAGGAGTTAATGCCCCCCTCACCCGCTCTGTCTCTGTGTGTGCTCTCTCTCTCTCCCCCATCTCTTTCTCAAGGGCGTTCGGACGCAGTGGGACACCGTAGAGGTGGGCTCACTGCGGCAGAGAGAGGCAGACTGTGAGAAGCAGGGGGGGGGGGGAGCTCTGCAGAGGATGCTGTAGGTTTAATTACAGCTTTTATTTTGTAACTAATATTCTTTCTTTTCTTAATTAATATTCATTGGCTCAGTCTGCAAGTGTAGCTAAGGGAGAAGAAGATAACCAAACCAAACAGAGAGGATACAGAGACAGATGCAGGGAAATGAGGTCACTGACGCTGTACAGCAACCCCCACAGTATATAAATATATATATTTGTGCATATTTCAAACAAAAGCTTGTGTTCCAGCATGCTCTGTTGAGTGTTGAATTTGAGGCTTTGAGGGACTCCACAATGACCTTACACCCCACTGAAGGGGAATCACAGTCCTTCAGCTTGCATAGGTGAACTTCAAATCCTCCAGGCTTTACGTCCTGGGAAACAGTGGGAGTTTAGGTGGATTATGACAAAATTTGACTGTATTGAGGCCTTTGGGGGCCAGATGGCATTACAGATGTTGTGGTTTTTCAAGGCCAAGGGAGAGAATTTGTGCCCTAGAAATTGCACAGAGAGGCTGTAGTCAGCTGGTTTGTGTCCCGATTCCAATGCTGGGGTCCAGAAGCATTAAGTGAGAGTTCCTCTGGTTTGTGAGGCTTGCAATTAACCCTTTAACTGCCACCACTTTTCAGATTCCACCACGAGAAACAATGCACAACCTGGAGGGGTCTGCTTTGAACTTAGACCACCAACAATGGCAGCTAAAGGGTTTTAAAAAGAAAAAGCCTTGTCTGCAATGAGAAATCTGGATATGCATGCAGAGTACTCCTAAATGTGGGTCCGCTGGATTGTGTTAAATGCGTTCTAGTTTTCTTGCTATTAAGCGGCCACCTCATACACACACAGTCTGTGCCTATTTCTGGTACCTTCTATAGTCCGGCTGTAGTTTATGACTAAGGGGTCAGACTCTATTGCTACAGGCTGCTGGGTTGCATGGCTTACTTAGTTGCTTGAATTTAGAAATATTTAATCTTTTTAAGGGGAAACCTTTTTTAAATTCAGCTCTGGTTAAAGGGAACAGCTGCTGTCTCAATCTGACAGCTCTGGAGGAACCATACGACTCTGCAGACCCCCAGCAATCGAGTGTGATGCCCCCAGTCTCGCCTAGGAGTAGAAAGTGTTAGGTCTCTTCAAACAGCACCGCGCATGTGAGACAAAGTCAGCAGAGCGCTGAGGAAAGTCAAAGCTGGCAGAGCCGACACTGAAGGCTACATGCTGCCCAAACATCTCCCCTCCTGCCCTTCTCACAGCCTCTACCCCAACCCCCCAGCAACAAAAGGCACCTGGTCTACAGGGGCATCCTGCCAGCAGTCGCCAGTCATGGTCCGACAGGGGGGAGACAAACAGAACAACAGGTTAACAACAGGACTGCCAGTTCAGCACTACAGGAGCTGTCCCCGCCGCAGTGGTGCTGATTTTGATTTTCTATATTTACTTACTTACTTAGTGTATCAGACCTTTCTCCACCTGAATGAAATTAGTTCAGGACTGGGCTAATTTCTATACCAGAACAACCCCCACCACCACCAATTATGTTTTCCTACAGTGCAGCATTTGTTCCACTTTCCTTGAAATAAGCTCCAAGTAGTTGTCTGAGAATAGAGGTTCCTGTAAAGAATGAATTAGACCTGCTGACCTTTTTCATCTTGATGTACTTTGAAGAGGGACTAAAGGCAATGAAACCACACCATGTTCAAAGAAAGTGAGTCTAAGTGGCCTATTGCAGTGTTCTTGAATTAATTATCCACTTAACTGAACCAATTGGAACACATTTTGTGGTGTAATGTAGGCGATGACTTATAGAGACCTCTAAACACTGGACAGGAGTTTGAAGAAGACTTGGCACACTGTGACTCACCGGGTTTACCATGCCAGTCGATGCTGCCACGTTCTCCAATCCCTCCACTGTCTTCGCAGACACTTGGTTGGCACCGCTTACCGCTGTATCACCCACGATGTTGGCCTGTTCGGTGGTCTTCTGAGCCACTGTGCCAGGGGAAGGAGAAACAAGTGTAAAAAAATACTAACTTTAACTTAGAACAGTGGCAAGTGGTAGTTTAAAACCTGCACATCCGAACAGTATTTCATAGAAAATATACAAATGAAAAAAATTAAAAAGACCATATTTCCTTATTAGTATTATGATTTTTATGTTTGTCAGCTTGAGAAGTGGGTCACAAACTTACGTGCTTCTATACTGTACATAGGGAGAGAGAGAGAGACAGAAAGAGAGAGTTCTTTCAGGGGCTGTGGTTAAAATGCTCTGCTTTGCTCTCTGAGTGTGATGTAACACCAGGAGATTTCAGGCCCTGATAGAGGCAAGTCTTCAGTGACTGCTCTGCAGGATAGATTTGTTGATAATGTATAAATCTTGAAACATAAAACTCCAGAACACAAGGAAGCAAATGATAATGACATAATTTATTAAAATACAGTATTATTAAATTGTTGATCAGTTGGCCTTTAAAGAAAAGGTTCCCACAAGCCAAATATGGCCCCCACTGGTACTGTACCTGTATTTACACTGTGTACGACTCCTTCCTTCGTTTTTGAACCTGGAAAGCAAAAAGAGAGTACAATCAAACCAACAAAACAGCAGTCAGTTTCTTCTTCCCTCCCTGGTACCGCTTTAAAAAAAACAACCTGCCATTCACATTAACTCATGATTGAATATCACCAGAATAGTGCTCAATGAAGACAATCAGATTGTCAGAGTCCTATGTTCATATGAAGCCTTTATGATTAAACTCAGGGCATTTACAATTCATGATCTGGAAGTACAAATCCACTGATGCAAATGTTCGGTGTTAGCTCTACCAGCCTCACAAGAATCGCTCAACTGTCCTCTGCTCTACTGGATGGGCATGGTGCATGCTGGGAAGCTGGCGTGCCTCTGTAGCCTCTTAATGAAGAGCTCCCACCCTAAATGTCACTTTCCTGCACTTCTCATGCAGTTGCATTCCCGGCGCCCCCGGCTCGGCGGCAGCAGGGCTCCCTCGCACGCACGATCCTCCGCCGGAACAAAAGCCCTGCCCCGTTTCTCCAAAACTTCTGGATCAAAGGCGGGCCAGTTGCGTGCAAATATCAGTGCCCCCGCAGTTCTGGGGTCGGCAATGTATTTCCATTATTATTACGATGAAGACAAGGGCGTTAAACAAAGGAGCCATTTAACGCAGGACCAAGGACATTAACGGGGAAAGGACTAAGCCTTGTATTGTTTATGGCTCCATTTCGTGTCCTGCTTGAGAGCTTGAATGCAGGAAATGGAGGCGCAGGACTGTCACACTGTGTTCTTAACACAGCACAGGGCAGGAGAAAGGGACCTAAACATCTGAAGACTATTATAGGAAATTTGAAGTCGCCCCCTTTTGGGTGGTAGAGAACAGAAGGCATTTACAGACCTTTCATGTTTAGTTACTTACCTTATTTTGAGAAAATAGTTGCCCAATCCTACACAACGTCCTAACGGAAAAACCAACTGACTGATCATTGCGTCTGGCCTCAAAAGAAATTCGTGTTTTATATCCTGGCAGTTCAATTATTCATATTCTCCCCTGAGCTATTCCCTCTGATCTCTCCCTCTGCACATGAAGACACCCCCCCCCCCCCCTGCGCGCACAGCACGCACACCATTAATTATCAATGGATCGCTGGTATTTTCGAATTTGCAGGAGCTTTATACGTGATGTAACCCAAGTGCAACGTATAGTGCTTGGCCGCATTGAAATGCCGAGCTGTGTGCAGAAATCAAGTACAAATAAAACCCCAAGCACCAAAGTGAGCAAACACTTGCCCACACACATTTGGTATCTTGGCTTTGGGTACAATTTAGGCTCTGGCAGATAGATGATATGTATACAATATCCCAGGAATGTAGCAAGAGGAAAACATAGTTGTCCACTATTCTTTGGTCATTTTGCCAGCTTCTTCTCACCTCTTCCACCCCAAGTGGAGTGTGGACTGGTCAGTCCTATAGCTATCTTCCATGTGTCCAGATAAACAACAGAAGTGCCAAAACTACTTTTCATTTTGAGCCCTGCTCTGTATCTCAATGGGAGGAGAGATGATAAAAGCAGAGCTATGTTTTAAGTGGGAGGTCCTGTTCTGGAACATATTGTGGACTGGACTCTTTCCCAGGACCACTTTATAGGCTTTTTGGCAGAGTGCAAAATTTGATCCACTTTGTTCTGTCACTAAATAAAATCCAGCTGAAATCCCAAAATGCAGCTAAAACATCTCCTCCAGCCAGTTCCCTTTAAACATTGGCAGTGACTTACAGAAAAATGGAGGCGAAAGTGTGTGCTGGGGTGACTGATTGAGATGCAGCTTGATGCAGCACTGGGAACATAGCCCTGTCAATGTAGTCCAGTGCAGCGGCCAAACACAGCCTGTCACGGCCTGATTACAGCCCCCCCCTGACATGTCAGAGCAGGAGAGATGTAAGTGCTGCGCAGTGAGGGAAACTGCAGATGTGCTGCTGCAGAGCTGGCAGTGTGCAGATCAGAGGTCCACAGACTGTATAATATGTAGAGATATGTCGTTTTTCCCATTTTTTCAGTTATTTGGAATCACTAGTAAGGCAACTCCAGGAGAAACATTCTGCCTTTTTTTCTCCCTGTGATCCCAGAATGCTCCACAGCCAAGCTCTCACACACATTGATGGATTTGATGCAGCTGCAACTGCCAAGCTGGTCTGAACCTGCCACAACCCAGCTTCTAGTACTATTAACTCGAGGACTGCTGTGGGAGTCTCCGACAACCTATTTCAGTCTTACTCACAGCTGCAGGAGAGCTCGAGGTGGATGGCACAGTTCAGCCCGAGAGTCACTCCCCCAGCACTGTCCATCGAGAGCAGACGGGGTGTTTTGACTTGCGCAGTTCATTACTTCACTGAACTGAGGCACTTATATTTGGCCAGGTGGATAGTTAGTTCCCAGCTGAGGAGTTCAGACAACCCCAACTTATTTTGGCCTAGACTGGCTTGACTAAGGGAACGATGACCTGGCCATGAGAACGAGGCCATCCAAACCCTCCCTCAGGAGCTGCTGCAAAGGACGTGTTTGGGGTGGAGGAGGGAGGTGAGGCCATGGATGCTAGGAAAGTGGGTTTGTTGCCAGATACTTATTCATAGGAATGTGACCCTATGCCAACATCCTCCAAGGAATCTATTCTGTTTGTGTACATTTTGACCAGCAGTATCAACAATATTAGGAAGGTTTCAAACAAAAGGAGGTCGTTCATCTAGCCTGATTCAGCTTGTAGGACCTTATGGATTCAAGGATCTCATCCGACCAGATCTTAGGCAAATCAACTCGAAAACAACAGCAGGTGACAAATACCCAGGATGCCAAGAAGCACATCTGTTCTCCAGACCTCAGTGCAAGCATTCTTGCGGTCTGTTCTGGGCAAGTGCACTTGGTCACCGCCATGAGTTAAATGCACCTCGATTGCTCACGAGGCGTCTGTCAGCTCCGCACACAGATGCAGCCCTGTGATGGGAGAGCCGCGTGACTGCCGCTCTGCTTTTAAAGATCACCCGCAAGGAGAGCATTTTCTGCTTTCATGTGGGTTGCTGATCTTCACATGATGGGAATGCTGCAAGAAAATAGCCCAACCCTACACGTTTTATAATACCATAATTATTAAAACGCAGCCTAGAATAGACCGCATAGGACGTGCACAGTTTATTGAGTTTATTTTCTCATCTTGTCTGGTGTATTATGTGTCATACATTAATCTTTTGAGTTTTGCTCCTGGGGTGGAAATAACATTGTTTCAAATGAAAGGTGTGAATACCTTTAACTACAAATATTGCCACATTAAACAAATGGCCAGAAAGACAATCTGAAAATACATTTGACTTCAATGTTGTATATATATTTAGCGCAAGCATTGAAACAAACTATATTCAATTTTGGGATGTGTGTGAATATTTTATACTTCTTGTACTGCAGTCCCAGTGGCATTATCTACTGCTTGAAGCATTTCGCCAATGGCATTTTATCCTCATCATGACAAATATCATATTCTCTTGATCTGATAATAAATAGTCAAGTTAAAGTTATAAACCCTCTCTGAAAATCATTTGTGAAATGCCTTGAGCTAAGATCTTTAGTCAGTTCTTTAAATTAATTATTAACTGCTAATTAATACTAGAAAGGATAAACTCACATTAACATTTTCATTTAGATTTAAATGACCAATTCAGCTATGCTCTGCCATGGTTTTATTTGGCTAATTCACTGCAATAGACATAACATCTCCAATTTCCTGCCGTATTGTCTTATTATGCTAGCATTAGATGATTCTTATAAGCATTTACTATGTCAGCTGATTGTTTTGCTATTATTAACAAATAAGACAACTGTCAAAGCATGTGCAATCACAGAAAATTCATGGATAAATGCAGGGGATAATATGTGACAGTACCATGAAATTGTACAATGTTTAAGACCTGTGATTGGTTCATCTAAGGTTCTTGAAATAGTAAAGAGGTTGAGAGTACTCTTTATGAACGGTTTCATAATACCCCACTAGAGGGTCTATCGAAAACAATTAAGACGCACAGAGTAGTGGGGGTGTGGAACAGTTGAAGCTGAGCTGAGCTGCTTTGTGTCCCAGCTGGAGGACATGCTGAGACTGATTAGCTACCATGATTCTTATCTGCAGTTTTCCTGCAGTCTTTTCCATATCTGTTGCTGTTTATGAAAAGGTGTCCTCTCCATCAGCCTTTGATTCAGGCCTGGCATGACCCTCACATCCAGACGTCCCCATGTCTAGGTGTGTTGGAGTATGCTATATTTTGCTTGGCGTTTTGACACAGATGTATTATATGCAAGTAAAGATTACTCATCACTTTCAAAAAGAAGGCAGAGGGAATAAGTAGAAACGGGCAAGGCCAAAAAAGGGCAAGGCTGAGGAATACCAATGTATCAGTATTATTGAGAGAGCAAGGGGAAATTCGAGTGATATACTCTGAACGCACAGAGGATGTAACGCTTGGCTAGAACAGAGAATAACATGAAATAAAAAAATATTTACGATTGCCTTTGTGTTCTGGAATTCAGTCGCTCTCCCTGGTATTGGTCAGTGTTGAACAGAGCCTCACTATCAGTTTATGCTTCATTGTTGTTCTGACTGATCCTATTCTGCCTCAAATTGTGTAGGAGATGATTGGGGAATCAGTAGCTTTATAATGCACCTGGCTGTGTGGAGATGCTCGGGATGGGGAGCTGGAGAGGAAGAGAAAGCTGGTGTTTACTATGCAGACCCAGCCCTGCAGTGCCCACCAGGGGCTCAATTATACAAGCAGACTCCTGGGCACGTTGGCAGCTCTGTGACCGAAAGCCTCAGATCTTATCAGGCACTGTGCAGGGGTCCTCTTCATAACTTGTGGCTGCAGTCAGGGCCTCCTGGACGCCCATAATGCAGTGACAGGGCAGAAAAGGAGAGATTATTGCCTAATAATTATTGCTTAGTGCAGCTAGAGAATACTCTCTGTGGTCCTGGAGAGAGACAGTAAGGGGGCTTTTTAAATGGTCAACCAAACATTAGAAATATTTAACTGTCTTGTAATGGAGCAAATAATTGGTCCAAGCCCAGTGACAAAATATCTTAAGGTAAGAGACTGCAGTGCTGTGAGCCATCTGGCCCCTCAATAAATCACATCTCTTTTCACGCAAGGCTGGTTCTGTGACCAAGGATACCGCACACATAAATCTCAGCCACAGCACGGGACTGCAGAACAGCTGTCTGTAACCACTGCAGCTCCGGAGAAACTGCGTGGAGGGCTGACTGCACCGATCGTTTGGGTGGGGAGCAGAGCAAAGGCATTTCAGAGGTTAAAAAGAACAGCCGAAATGAGCAATGTGGCTTTTGTGCAGGACTGAACTTCTTAACTGCTTAGCTTAGTACCCTAAGGGCTCCGGCTGGTTTAGCCGATGATGGATCAAGTGGAAAAGCAGCCGATACCATGGGATAGTGTACTGGGGCCAGCATCAATGCTGCATTGCAAATAGGACACCGTGAGTGTGGGAGCAGGTGTGTTTCAATAATGTTTCCTCTCGAGACCCTTTTTTGGATTCCTGAATTTTCTCGGGTGTTCTCTCTGCAGTGAGACTCTCTTCACTGCAAGGTTCAGTGACTGTTCACACCCTGGTAACAGCACAGTAATGCATAGGGATCTCATGGTGAGATAGAGGATTAGAAATGCATGTCTATAGATCTATAGGTAGTCTTAGAGCCCAGCCTGGTGCAGTATAGCAGGTGCCCTTCGAAACAGCGATGCGAAACACACTGCAGTCTTAATGGGAGGGCGCATCACAAGGGTAACCTTGCTTTACATTTTGTATCTTGGTGGGATCTGGGTCCTGGAAAACCCCCACTAGGTCCTGCTAGTACTTGAATACTACAGAGATCGGAGGAAGAGTAAATCACAGCTGATCTCATTATTACTCTTATTATTTTTTTGGTATCCTGTCTAACCTGTCTCTGAACCTCTTTTTCTGTCTCTTTCTCTCTGGAGTTTACGAACACCACACCCCAGATGCGTCCTTCTACTGCTGCACCACTTTTTTACCCCCCGACCTCCTCCCTCCAGTCAGTCAGTCCTGTCCCCTACCTCTCCCTGCCTTGTCTCACAGCTCTTAGTCTTGGTGTATTCACAAAAGCTGCAAAGCCCAAAAGAATGATAAAAATAACAATAATAACATTTTTAAGATAGGATGCACAGTCCTATGTTAATCTGCAGTCCTGCTGAGTTTTTTCTCTCTCCCCCTTTGCTACATGACCATTTTTTCATCACACTTGTATACAGCTATAGGTAGAGGTCGTTTCTTTTCCTCAAGGTCCCCCTGTTGCAAAGTCCTCACCATCTCCCAGCCTCCATGCACCCCGTCACCTACCTACATACATGACCCCTTCCTTGGTTTTCGCGGCAGCTTCCTCCACCCCTTGCTTGGTCTTCTCCGCTGCTGCCACCATCCCCTCCTTGGCCATGGAAAATCCCTTCTTCAATACATCCATTCTGGAACCTGGAGCTGGAGCTGCTGTCTCTGACTTTCGCTGCTCGTGTGTGCGTGTGTGAGTATGTGTGTGTGTGTGTGTCTGTGCGTGCACCAGGGAGCAGAGCAATCTCTTTCTCCACCAGAGAGGAGGAGGAGGAGAGGGTTGGTGTTTGGAGGGGGAGGGGGGATGGATAGACTGTGTGCACTGCTTACTGGCTAGCTGGCTTCTGCAGAGAGCGACACAGGGCTGTCAGACACAGTAGAGACAGCGGGAGCAGGACGAGACGGAGGCAGTGAAGAAGAGAGCGAGTGAAAGAGTGTGACAGAGCGAAAGGAGAGCAGAAAGGCAAATCCCACTAGGAGCTGCAGTGTATTTAAGTCAGAATGCAGCCCCCCCTCCCTCCCTCCCTTCCACCTTAGTTCAGCGCGCACACTCTCACACACACACACACACGCACGCACACACGCACAAACACACACGCACGCACGCACACACACACACAAACACACTCTCTGGAAACAGGCTGATTACAGTCTGTATGTTTGTATTTTTGTTGCACTAGCAAACTCCTTTCTTTATCATTCAGTTTCCTTTATATTCCCAAATTAGATTGTTATTATTAGTGGTAGTAGTAGTGATATTATTCGCAGTGATGTCATCATCATCTCAGATCTGTCCCCCATAGATTCCCTACAAATTGGATATAATGTTTCTCAACTCAACTGTGCATCTGGGTCTAAAGGCAGTAGGGATGATAGCACTCAATGTAAAGCCATTAACCCTTAAATGCGGGAACCGAAAAGGCTTCACTGACTGTGTAATAAGAGCAAGATGGGCTTTTTGTTATTTGGTATCCTGTATATGTAGTTTTCCAGCATTTAAGGGGTTCAAAAAAGGTCCCTTACACAGGAGAAAGGTTGCAACCTTTTTTTTTCTTTTTTTTTTTACAGAGGCTGGTTTTGTTTCCCATCTAAGGAGTTCCTCTTCAATTTCATAAATGTTGCTGCTCCACAAATCCCCTACTTCAGCTCTACAAGGCTCAGCCCAGAGGAACAGCATAGCCCCCATCGCCAAAAGCATGCATCTCCTGTTCTTCTCTATAGCTGACCTATAAACTACATCAGGTGCATCTGTCTTTCCCTGTCTGCCATAGGTCTGATCTGATCTGGGTGGCCAAGGCACCTCGCATCCAACAATTACCTTCTTTGTGCTAAGGTACATGTCCTATACAGTGATGTGATGAATGACAAGCTTGGGCGAAACACAAATATGCAAATAGACAAATTGATATGGCAAATGAGTTCCAGGGATATTGGTTGTTTTAAGTGTTTGTTTGTCACATGCTCTTTGTATGGCCGTCCATTTCTCTGCAGATGTTGGTATTGTCATGATGAGAATGCTTGCAAGTCAATTTGTGCCAGTTCTCCAGAAGTGCCCCTAGAAATATATTGTGAATAACACGAGTCACTGTGTATAAAACGCAAACTCTGCAATTGCTAAAGACTGGGAAGCAAGTGCTGTGAATTCTTGGAGAAGCAGCTGAGCGGTCACCCAAAAAGAGCAAATCAAATGGAAAAAAAAAAAATGCTGAATCATTGCCGTCATCTGTCTTTGATACCTTTTCAATTCCCATCAGGTGTGGCCAGTAGAAATGCAATGACTCAGCACTTCACCTCCAGCATCCTGCAGTATCGGCCTCCACCCCACCAGGCTCAAGACACTTCTCTCTGCCTATTGGCTGTGGGCCAGCGCAGTATATATTTATAGATCCGCTAATTTGACGACACAGTGTGAGAATGTGCGTGCATTTTGGCTCTGGTGGTGCGCCCAACCTCTCCCGATTCTCCCCAACCGGCTCTAGCCCAGGGTCAGAGGTCGCCATAGCTCATGGGGGCTTTGCATCTCTGTGTCAAATTAATCACACCCCTTCAAAAACACCTCCCCTCCGCCTACCTCCAACCACAAAAACAAGAATCCCATCAAGGTCAATCCACAGACGGTTGATTGAAGAAATAAATCAAATTTAATAAATCGACGCTAATTCAGTCAAACCTTAAAATTCCCATTTGAGGAATGCAGTTTCCTTTAGATACTTGGCACCACATCAGCACTGCTATTCCCCATGGCCCACCTCCCCCGACCTCCACGTTTATAAGCTTCCAACACAGGCCGGGTCATTTAATTAAGACAACTGAATTGGGCAGAGACATTCATAACAAGAAGCAGCACTGAAGTCAAGCAGTCTTGATTAAATCTGGGCCCAGGTGACTGCTGACAGAGACAGTGGGACCCTGTGAAGTCCCATGGAACGTTTGGCCAGCACTTAGGGAGCAGTTAATCTGGGACAATAGCTGTAAACAGATGGAAAATAATCAATCTCCACTGTGCCGTCTGAGTTGAGACCGGCCCTTCAAGAGAGCTCCCATTAGCAGGAGGCTGCCAAGTGCTTCACAGGCCTGTGTGGCATTTTCCTTGCCCGTCCAGCCTGGCACGCACACACCAAACCTCCAGAAAATGCATTCCAGCTCTAGGATCATGTGCATTGTGAGTGGGGGGTGGCTAGGGGGCTGCCACAGTAACATCTGCTGGACTGTGCTCTCTCTCTCGCTCTCTATCCCTCTCTCTCTCTCCCTCTAGCTTCTGCACTTCTGTATATTAGGCTGGTCATCTTGTGCGTCATACAGGCTTAGGTAGTTGTGGTTTATTCCACTGTGTAAAAGCAGCTTTGTTGGTACAGTAGACAATTGATATTTTGTCTTTTTTTGGGGGGGGATTGGTTCATGCAAATGTGGCAGGCTTTGAAGCAACATCACAAATCAGCTAGCAGGCAATCTTGTGTGCACTGGAAGATTTTAAAAGCACACAGTATAAAGTATCTGCAAACTAGAAAGGAAAAAAATAATAGAGAGAGGAATATGCATGTACCCAGCAGTGAATATGCATGTCCCATAGTTCCCTGAGCCCCGAGAAATGGGTGGCGGTGTTGTGTTACTAATATTCATAATCAGCAATTGCTTACGAATGCAGCATCTGAAAAATGACAGATTGTGTTCATTACTGTGTGTAAAATACTGTAATTTCCTTTAAGGCAGGAGAGCAAAGAGAAGAATTGCCTCCCAGTAGATGCAGCTCTCAGTGCTCTGCTATAGTACAGCATCCTGGTCTCCTCCCCTCCCCCACCTCCCACTCCTCCTCCCTCCCCCCCCCCCCCAGCAGCGACACTCCTCCATCTCGCCTCGGAAACGGACCAATGACGCGGGCACTGCAGCAGCCTGCCAACCCCGCACTCACAAGCCCCCGCTGCCCTGCCACGCCCTTGCTGAGCGCCGTATCTCTGCAGTCCCTCCCAGCAGCCCCTGCTCCAGACGAGAACCTGCTAGGACAGCACTTTAAGCTCTGGGAACAAGAGGCTCGGGCACAAAATCAATCGCAGGAAGCATAATCGATAGGGACCCAGGAGGGATGAGCTGTGACATCAGCACAATCTTTCTCTCATCCTACACCCACACCGCCCTACCTCTCCCCGGTCCCTTCAACACGCTGGCGAAATCAATACCTGGTCTATAATTCATTCTGCTAGAGTAAGTCTGGCAACCACCATCTCCAAGTCAATAAAAAAGACAAAAAGGTAAAGACACTGGCCTTTTTATATATAGTGTCCTGGAAAGGTGATGTGATTCTGAACTACCAGAAAGGAAAAATCGCAACGCAGTCTCTACACTGGCTCTAGCCTGTACTGCTCTCGGCTGTGGCTGCTTTGAATGCAGCACCAGAGAACTTTGCACCAAGGGGGGAAGAAAAAGCTGCCATGTCACATGAACTTGGACAGCAAGAGAATGAGCTTACAGGAAAGTCTCTAACAAGAAGTGTGCAGGAAACTATTACACTCAGCACCAATGCCAATCGAATCAAATAAAACAATGAATAATAATGGTAATAACATAACATACCTCAAGGACCAGGAAAACAAATCCAAGATCAGTTGGGTCTGCTTGATGTTTGCATGCTATCTAGATTCATTCCCTGAGCTCTGTGGACAGTGGGATGACACAATGTGTAGCTGCCAAAATATTTCATTCAAGCACTATCAACACTACACAAGAGTGGATCAATCCACGTAGCAATCGCACACGTTAAGTGCAGCTGGCACGAATTTGGTTGGAAAGCCATCTTAGCTGTGGATGCAGTCCAAATAATGCCCAATTACAGGATCAGTATTTCAAAATAACAAGTCTTTAAAGAATTTTAAGAATTATCGGCTATAACCCAGCAAGAGCTGCAAGCGTCACTGAAAACTTGATTGTGGTTGCTTTTATTCTACAGTTTCACTTAATTGTTTTGCTCATACTCATCAAGTTAATCACGTTTAATCGCCTGCTACAGGTAGAATTACTTATATTTACTGGAAGTAATTCTGAATACAGTATATCGAATCGGGAATTTATTATATTTATACAAGATATTTTTCTAAAATTGTCAGCGGAAAAACAAAATTAAACAATTAAAAAATGTAAAGGAGACTGTTTTTTTATTCTGTATTGGTCATTTAAGAGAAGGATCTCACGACCACCTCAGGATGCCAGCAAGGTCAGCTGAAGATGCTGGAGCAACGATCGCAGAAGGCGTTGACAGTCAGCGAGGAATGGCATTACAATTTATTTTCATACATGAAAACTAAACTACATGTGGATCCAGTTGTTTGAGCTACAGATATGGAAGAAACATTGAAAAGAAGTTTGACCTGATGTATTATTTCAAAAGAATTTAGACACCAAGTATAGGTAGGAAATTTAATTCTCAGAGACGCAAAGATCTGAAAGTACAATTTTGAATACAGCAGTCCTTACTGTAAATAGTCTGTGCTTGTAATGTTCTTTATTTTTGTCATCTTTTAGCTGACCTAATAAGACTATAGACTGAATGTGCAATATACACCATTTCTTATTTACTCAGAAATGGACACACAAGTTTCCCCACAGTACATGAATTTTTACGAAAAAGAAATGTGCAAAATTAACACTAAACACTCGCAGGTTTCAACAATTTTTTGTTTTGTTCCCCTGTCCCACAATGATGTAGAAGCTGGATTTATAGTGCTGTGTTTGTGGCCGGGGTGTGTGGCAGCATGTTAAAGCAGAACTGCCGATTTTCTGCTGTATGTATCTTGCTGGTGCTGTGTTTTAGGCAGAGAAGTGAGCCGTGTGAAGTTGAAGATCATGGAGGGAAAAGGGTGTTAGTCCCCGGTAGCTCACTGCTGTGGTCACTGGCCGCAGGTTGTGGGTTCAAAACTGGGGTGACCTGCTGTCTTTTCAAGATGTTATTGTTTGTGTGCTGAGGGGGAAGTGGTAGGCTGATATACCAGATCTCTGAACATGTGGAAGAGGAGCTTTTTGGCTTATGTGGAGTGCTGGTCTTAAAGCTAGCAGGACTTGAGTTCAAATTGAGGTTGTGGTGCTAGTGCCACAGGGGGCAAACGTGAGTTTGATATTCAAGATCATGAATCACATTTGAAGTCAATATTTTATAGACCCACTGCATTGCTGACTGTTCAGAAAGCTGGAAGGCTATATGTTCAAATCCTGGTTCAGTTGTTGTCATTTGAAATTGTATTTGTTCTGTGCTACTAATGCTTTGTTTTACTGCCACAGGGGGCAGTGAGGCAGATATACCAGATGATTGAGGTAATAGACAAGTCCTTGCCTTAGAGTTAGTAGAACATGGAGGTTAGCCAGAGAGGGCAGTGTATTGAAGATATTCAAGCAACCAACCAACCATGTAGTCCTTTTTGCATGAAATCTTGCAGGACCTGGGTTTGAAGCCAGGTGCTGTATTTTTCTTCCATGAATCTGTTGTTTGTGCTTTGATTTGTTGGCTGTGCAGTGGATATAGCAGATCTTCTAACACCTATAAGTAAATACCTTTGTGTCTCACCATGTAGAGTGCTGGTCTTAAAACTAATAAGTCCTCAATTAAAATCTTGGTGGAGCACCTGTTTTCTAAAGATCTGTTACTTGTTTATTGTTTTAGTGCAGGGGGGTGAGTGAGGTTGATATACTAGATCTTTGAGCAGGTAACTGGACAAGCCTTTGTGGCTCACTACTTGCCTTAAAGCTGGGGGGGCTTGATATACAAGAGAGTGAGTATGAAGTTCTCTGTGGCTCACTTCATGCCATGTTGTTCTAGATGCTAACAGGACCTAGGTTCAAATCCTGGTGTAGGATGTGTCTCTGGAAAATCTGTTGCTTGTGTATTGTTTGTGGTGTGTTTTAGCCCCAGAGGGGGTAGTGTGAGGTTGATAGACCTGAACTTTGATCCTCTGAACGGTGAGTCCTTTGTGGCTCACTGCATGGAGTGCTGGTGTAGATGCTGCAAGACTTGGGATCAAATCCTGGTGCAGGTCCTGTTCTTTGAAAATCTGTTGATTATGTATTGTGTTTTGTGGGCAGTGTGAGGTTGAAATACCTGAACTTTGATACTTTAACAGTTGAGTTCTTTGTGGCTTGCAGCATGGCGTGCTGTCCTAGATGTACTAAGGATCTGAGTTCAAATCCTGGTTGAAGAAATAAACCTGTTGTTTGTGATGTTGTTAGTGCCAGAGGGGGCAGTGCAAGGTTGATATACCTGAACTTTGATCCTCTAAAAGGTGAGTCCTTTGTGGCTCACTGCATGGAGTGCTGGTCTAGAAGCTAAGAGGATCATTGTTCAAATCCTGGCTGAGGAGTCTGCTGATGAGGTAAGTACATAATACCAACCTTTGTTAAGAGTACTAAGCATAGATAGTGGGGGGGGTGTATGGATGAGAGGTAGGATAAGATACCTAGGCAACATGAGAGGGTAGGGAATTGAGAGTGGGGTGGGCCAGAAAAGGATAATAGCTGAAGTGAGAAATGGTTAAGCTGAACAAAAGGAGAGAGAACATTTTTATATCACATTCTAGCTCACCCTTCCACCCCTCTCCCACAGCTTAGCCTACACTTCTACTGTCTTGTCTTCCAAGCCAATTCCAGCCCACCCCTCAACTGTCCTCTTCATCTAGTCCAGATGTCTCCACCATTTACTCTTCCCCTCATCTAGCTCTCTACCAACCCAACCCCTGGTATCTACACATAGTACAGTTAACATTGTATATCTTAATGTACTTACCTCAACAGCATGCTCCTCAGCCTGGATTTGAACCCATCTCCTTCTACCTGCCAGACCAGCACTCCATGCAGTGAGCCACAAAGGACTCAGTGTTAACTTGGTCAAAGTTCAGGTATATCAACCTTACACTGTCCCCTTTGACACTAAAATACCACAAACAATATATTTTCAGAAGGCCCACCAACAGGATTTGAACCCAGATCCTCTCAGTTTCCAGGCAAGCACTTCATTCAGTGAGCCACACAAGCATCTACTATTACATTCTCAAATATCTGGTATATCACCCTCACCCTGCCCTCTCCAGCACTAAAACAAGACACAAACAACAGATCTCCAAAAGACAGGGGCTCCACCAAGATGCAAACTTTGAGACTAGCACTCTGCATGGTGAGCCACAAAGGACTTCATGTTTGAAGGACAGCTGTTTGAAGATCAATGATGATGCTCTGAGGAAGACCAATGAGTCAAAACACATAAACATCATATTGTTCTTAGCCCCCAAATGTTTAATATATCAAAAATGTTTTAATGACATCAATGACTATGGACTATTTACAGGCGGGATCTGCTGTCTAGCTTTCCAGTGGCTCTTCCAGAGGGTAATTATTTTTCTACATATTCCCTGGGACAAAGCATCCTACATTTAAAGTCTATTGTTAAAATGTTGTGTTATTTTATAACTAAACTATATTTATATATATATATATATATATATATACACTCACCTAAAGGATTATTAGGAACACCTGTTCAATTTCCCATTAATGCAATTATCTAACCAACCAATCACATGGCAGTTGCTTCAATGCATTTAGGGGTGTGCTCCTGGTCAAGACAATCTCCTGAACTCCAAACTGAATGTCTGAATGGGAAAGAAAGGTGATTTAAGCAATTTTGAGCGTGGCATGGTTGTTGGTGCCAGATGGGCCGGTCTGAGTATTTCACAATCTGCTCAGTTACTGGGATTTTCACGCACAACCATTTCTAGGGTTTACAAAGAATGGTGTGAAAAGGGAAAAACATCCAGTATGCGGCAGTCCTGTGGGCGAAAATGCCTTGTTGATGCTAGAGGTCAGAGGAGAATGGGCCGACTGATTCAAGCTGATAGAAGAGCAACTTTGACTGAAATAACCACTCGTTACAACCGAGGTATGCAGCAAAGCATTTGTGAAGCCACAACACGTACAACCTTGAGGCGGATGGGCTACAACAGCAGAAGACCCCACCGGGTACCACTCATCTCCACTACAAATAGGAAAAAGAGGCTACAATTTGCACAAGCTCACCAAAATTGGACAGTTGAAGACTGGAAAAATGTTGCCTGGTCTGATGAGTCTCGATTTCTGTTGAGACATTCAGATGGTAGAGTCAGAATTTGGCGTAAACAGAATGAGAACATGGATCCATCATGCCTTGTTACCACTGTGCAGGCTGGTGGTGGTGGTGTAATGGTGTGGGGGATGTTTTCTTGGCACACTTTAGGCCCCTTAGTGCCAATTGGGCATCGTTTAAATGCCACGGCCTACCTGAGCATTGTTTCTGACCATGTCCATCCCTTTATGACCACCATGTACCCATCCTCTGATGGCTACTTCCAGCAGGATAATGCACCATGTCACAAAGGTCGAATCATTTCAAATTGGTTTCTTGAACATGACAATGAGTTCACTGTACTAAACTGGCCCCCACAGTCACCAGATCTCAACCCAATAGTGCATCTTTGGGATGTGGTGGAACGGGAGCTTCGTGCCCTGGATGTGCATCCCACAAATCTCCATCAACTGCAAGATGCTATCCTATCAATATGGGCCAACATTTCTAAAGAATGCTTTCAGCACCTTGTTGAATCAATGCCACGTAGAATTAAGGCAGTTCTGAAGGCGAAAGGGGGTCAAACACAGTATTAGTATGGTGTTCCTAATAATCCTTTAGGTGAGTGTATATGTACTACTAAATCAAAAAACTGAACAAATCATTCAATTAAATACATTATTATGAGCAACACTCTGTTGGGAAAATCCCCTAAATCATGGAATGTCTATTACATTATTCATTAGTTATTCATTGGTTTAAGTTCAGTGCTACAAGATGGACTTTACCAAAAGTTTAACAGGTACAGTATGCAAAACCCTCACTGGACAGAATGCCACAGATGAAAATATGTCTAAGCCTGTAGTTCAGTGCTTTTGACAGAGGGGGGGGGGGGGTCATAAGGCCAGGGCCCCCAAATCCCAGGCTAATGTGCAAAAACAATACACTGGACAGTGACTGAGATTTAAAAAGGACTGAGGATAAGGACTTAAACATGCCTAAACAGCTCAAAGAGTATATTGGTATTAATTGAAATGTCTTTATTCATTATTTGTATAAATTCTATATTTATATTGTTTTATTTAATAATGAATACTGAAATTATCAGTACATTTAATTGGTTCAAGTGATAGTGTATACAATAAATGAATGTTAATAAAATTATTCTTTAAAAAAATAAGTTTTGTTGAAGTATTGCTCATTTATTTAACATACTGTAAAGAGCGTTACCTACATGCCTACTGGGTTTATATTTCAAAATCCTAGAGTCTACATTGAAATAGGACACCTCCTTAAAGCACTGTTTACTGTGTACATTATGTATAGCTTTTGTGTTTACATTGTGCCTAGCTTTCTTTTATAGCTTGTGTTTTTATGATGTGTAATGTTTTAGTTATTTTTAAAATAATTATTGATTTGTGCTTGGATAAAGTAATATTCTCAATAACATTATAATTATAATACCTGATGTCACAGATCTATAGGGAGTGAAATAGGTGTTGTATTGGACTTGGGTCAGATTAGGGGTATATAAAAGGGGCATATATAAAAGCTTATCGGAATTGGGCCAGTACTGGGTAATAAAGTATTGATGAGCCTGCCTGAACTGGACCAGCACTGTCCCATATGTCTGTGTTCAATATTTTCATGTGTATATAAGCACTCTACATGTTAATGTATCTGAGCAGCAGCATCACACCTGCGTAGTGAGCAGAGCTGGGCAGTCAGTTCACCCCAGAGCCATCCCAGCTGGGGGAAGTGTAGAAGACAGTGCTGAGGACCAGACAGGACTGTGGGGGGGAGTGCGGATGTCAGGAAACCACCCGCTAAGTTTCATTTCGCAACCGTGTGTTCCGACGATAAGGAATTTGAATGCTCTCTCACTGTCCGTCCTTGTTTTTTCCAGCTTCGTTGGTGGTATGCGGATTTTGCCGTATGTACTTTTGTTTGTTATTTCTTTTCAGCACGAATCCAGTCTGTCTGCTCTTGTCGGGGGCTTTTTTGAGACAGAGTATTATTGTCCTGCTCGTGTGGGAGTGGCACCACCTGCTGGCCTCTTGAGGAAACGTGGGTGCCGGTTTGGGAAGCTTGCAATCCACAACCTGAGTTTCTTCATACAGATGAAACGTGCAACTGTCTCTGTCGTACCTTATGGCCTCTGCTTTCTCCCATTATACTCTGTGTCAGTGGGACGGATGTGACACCGGGCTTGTGTCTGTTCCTCTCTTCCTGTCCTCAATTTTTTAATGGACTAAAATCCTTGTTGAACATTTTAGCTTCCTGTATTGTCTAGGATTGCCCTTCCTGGTAGCCCAAAATAAACCACTTGTTTATGCACAATTCTCTCTCACTAAACCCTGACTGGTGCCTATTGAAGAGTGACACTCATACCATCCCACGGTTGTCTATGGTCACTTCTAGTTAAGGCAAGGGCATTTTAATCTGTTAATCTGTTTTAGGTGGTCCTGGTCCTTGTTTTATAGTCTTACTATACTGTGGATACTGTTGGAGGAAAGCTTGAGACTGTTCTCACTATGATAGTCAGTTAATATAAAGACTTAGAGGCACCAAAACCTAAAGAAAACTGTGGTTCTCTCTAGGAGCAGGGAGAAACAGTTCTGCCTTTATACACTGATGGGAAAGAAAAGGATACATCCTTCATGACTCAAGCTGCTGCCCCTCACTCTGTATTTCCACAGAACAGCATATGGAAAGAGTTAAGTACATAAACTATTATTATTATTATTTTTATTTCTTGGCAGACGCCCTTAAACTAGTCATAGATTAATAGATGGTAGCACTGTTGGGTTACTGGGCGGTCTGTTTCAAGCATCTTTGCAAACTTGAGAGCACAAGCTGTAGAAGGGCATCCTACTGAATCCGTTAGTTTCTACTTAAGCAGGCTATCAATCCTCATGTGTCCCGAGGCAAGCGTTTAGATATAGCTGCGGCTCTAAATCAGAGGTGGCGTATATCTCTCCAGTATTGAATGCCTTCTGCTGCATAAGAAATCCATGTTCTGCAAAATCCCTCTCTCTCCACTCCTATCTCTCTTCCTTAACTTCAACCTAGTTGAACTTTTTACTAACATCCCTTTCCTGATCTTGCGAAAAGAGGAAAAGCAAAGGGATGGACAAGGAGAAGGAGGAGTGGGGGGGTGTTGTTAAGGGGCGATAAGAATTTCAGAGACCTGCCAAGAGAAATGGACAGCTTCCTTATGACTCTCCTGCTCTGGGAGGGAGAGGGGGGGGTCCTCTCTATCTCATTGCCTCCAGTCTGGTGGAAAGGCAGCGGCTACATTGTTCCAGGACCTGTGACCTTTACAGAAGGGGGCCGCCCCGGGGTTGGACAGCTCATTTCCGATCATTGTTGGAGGCTGTGAAACCTTGAGGAGGCATACGAGGAGGGGGTGGGGAGAGGAGGAGACAGGGGAGGCTTGGGGGGAGTTTCAGCAGGAGGTGGGGGAAATTAGGAATGGGGTGGGGATTTCCAAAGTCTTAAAGTAACTTCTTGAAAAACTAAATAGCAGTCCTGACGCACACAGAGGCAAGGTCTTGTAACTTGGCTGCTCTTGCAAAGAAGACATGATGGGGAGGCTAGTCTTGCTCCTTTTGGGGGCCTTCCTGACGCTGGTGCACTCTGACCTCAGGGCAAGGGATCCTGGGATAGAAGAGGAACCCGAGGAGGTGGGGGGGCAGGGCAGTTGGGAGCACATGCATCCGGGGGGATTTGGGACCCCCCATCGGACCAGGAGTCACAGCCACCGGCCTGCCACCGCTGGCCCCTGGGACCCTCATGCAGGGACAATTTTGGAGACGCCTCCCCCTTCTGGAGAGACGCACTATCCAGCTCGCAGCGGGTGAGTTTGGGGGGACCCCTGTACCCTAAAGGGCCGAGAGACAGCACCCCGGGTCACACATAAAACACTGCCCACCTGCAGTTGTGTGATAGGAAACACAAGAAGAGAGAAGCAGCAAAATAAATACACTTACATGAGTGAACGTGCACACTTATATCAAAGATCACATGCAGGGGGAGAAACATCAAGTTCAATGGAGAGCATTTATATTTAGTTATAAAAAGTAACAGCACATTATACATCTGTTAATTTAAAACTACGATTCATATGTACAGATATAGACACCCCCACATAAAGAAACATATATATATATAAAGCACTGGCTTGTACAGATTGTATTTTTATGCATTTGAAAAGAAAAATAACATGGATCTGTTTGTTTTCCTGTGTAAAGAGAAAAGCTCCATTATTGTCTTGTCTGGCACACACTGTGATGTTAGTGTTTTTGTGGGGAGATTATTGAATAGGGGTTTTAAGTTTTTCTATTTTAGAAATTATCTGTGGCAAGTCTGAGCTGCAGTGGTTAAATGTTGTAAAATGGTCACAGTATACTGGTACACACATGCCTTGAAACTGAGAATCCTGCCTATACTCACAGCATACTCACAGCATTCCCTGTACAATGAGAAAGACACATGTTTTGCTTTACGCAGAAGTAATCAGCTGTAAATTATTATAATCGCCCGGAAGAGAGCTGTAGCTTTCCTGTTCTGTTGTTTAACTGGGTCTGCCTCAGGCTGTTTGATGTGAGATCCAACTTGCGCTTGTTTAAAAAGACCCAAGTCATTTCGGCCCCGCTGGATTCTTTGCAGTCCCATATGCAGTGCATTGTGGGTTTCTGTGACCGTAATGTGCCCTGGGCAAAACCAACTACAGTCGTTCCCAATAACTACAGACAAATGTACAGATCTTACCATGAAAATATAACTTCCAGCATTTGCATTTTTCTTAACATGGCATTACTGCAATAGATACAGCCTTGCAGAAGTCATTTCCTAAAATGTGTGCAGGGCAGACTGTAGCTCAGTGTTAAGGTGCTAGGCTGCATGGTGTTCAGTAGCTCATTTGTATTCCATATTGATGTATATCTGAAGTGCTGTATAACGTTGTCATATCTTTCCAAAATGTTTGTACTGCAATGAGGGCAGCTGTTCGCATCTGCAGCTGTACAACACCTGGTACAACACTTCAGCATTAACAAACTGAGCGATTCAGTCCATCAATTCAATGTCTTGATTTGAAACCCAAACCAAGAGATATTGTAGCAGAAGAGAGAGAAAATGGATTCAAGGAATGGACAAGAAAGTAGTGCAGCAAAGAAACTAACATAAAATTAACATAACCCAATGGAGGCTTTTTGGGTGTGGATTGTCAGTCTTGTCAGTGTGGTTTTGAGTCACAGATCACAACACAGCTCGATACCAGAAAAAAACACCATCAACAAAAGAAAACACAACCTGGAATGTGTGAGTGAGAGCCTCCCTTTCCTGTAGATGCCAACACACAACTCCCTGGGAGTTCCTCTGCCCAGCTTCCTACGAGGAAACTTCCATGGCTCGTGCCCGGAGAGAAGGCAGAGGATGCCAATGGAATGGTTCTTTTAGGAACAAGGAGCTCTCCGGACATGCGCTTCCCCTGCGGAGTCTCCATGAACTCAGCCAGGAAAACCTGATCACAGTTCCTTGTAGGGACAGCGTTGTCACCTCCGCTGTAGGGGGATCTCGATACACAAAGGCAGGCGTTCAAAGCTGTCAGACTGTGGTATGCGCGTATAAACTGCTCCTCCTTTGCTCCACCTGTGCACAAGATTAGATCAATCAACCAATCGATAAAATCAAAACATGACAACCCTTTTCGAGCAAATGCTCCAAATACAGTCATCTACTGTGTTTGCTGGAACATTCTCGGTTGATAGCTTTAGCTGCAGTGTTGAGGCATGTTGCTGTATATGCAAACAAATCAACAATAGGATACAAAGCACAGTCAGATATGACAGTATTGGCAGGGCACAGCAGTATTGTATAAACTGTATCAGCACGGAGAATCCATTGCAAACAAGCAACACCGAGGAAAACAAGGTCACTATCGGCAAAACTGAGATGCTGAATAAACAAATTCAGGGAGGGGAGTGTGTGAGAGAGAGAGAGCAAGAACAATAAGACAAATATGTCAAGATAATTGTTGCTTAAAAACGGTTTGGTTTCTGGGCCCATTCTTAGATTAAGACAATTGCTTTCCTGACTGGTGTCTGATTGGTCTTAAAAGTTAGTCAAAGCTTGCACTGGTATTATGATGTCATGTCCAGGAAGTCTGGAACAGGTGATACCATCCATTGTGAGAATCTCCCAGTATCAAACAGCAGTCTGGTGCTGACTACTGGGAAACTGCTGCGATACGAGTGTGAACTGGATGTGAGGAAGGGAGTCATATAAGGAATGGGTCATGGGTAGATGCTGATCCCAGTTTTTATTTGTTGGTGTGTAATCGTTTGTGCAAAACATATAAAAGGCCAGCCTTTTCCCCAATTTTGTGTTCACCACTACTACACTGATTTTCAAGAAATTCCTTAGGGAGCACCACTGACCTCTGTTTTGCCCTGTGCTGCTGCAGCCCCGTCTGTCGAGAGACATGGGACAGTTGATGTCTATTCCCCAGTCGCTGGCAACCTTGGCATACTGGACCCATGTCACAGAATTAAAGAAACCCCATCTGATTGCCCCCGCAGGCATACAATTTGGGCCTCTACAGTCCAGACATCATGGCTTCCAATCTGGCCTGTGTCATAGCGGACTGTGACTGGGAGTCCCCGGAGTGGTTAGACAAACACCATCTCGGCTTGGGCAGGCTCAAGTCAGCCAGGGTGTCACCAGCTTGTAACGGAGCCCCCTCCCGTGTCTTATGGGGCTGTGGAAGGCCGGACATGTGTGTTTTTGTCTGTGTGCCAGTGTGTGTGTCTGTTTGTGTGCCTGTGCATTGCCTGTATCTTTATTTTATTAGTCCAACCGTTAACCACTGCTATTTAGTAATGACAGGAGGAAGAAATATAATAAGAACTGTTCTGATAGAGATGCATTCACAACATCTCGACTCCCCCCTGCCCGGCCCCTCCACATTGGTTTCAGTTTGTCCTCTGCACCTTCCAAACAAGCCTGGAGTCTTTATGGCACCTCTTTGTTATTGAACGGACATCAAACAGCCTCCTGCCGTCCTGTACACAAACTCTCCGCCAGCTGGGCCCTGAGCTGAGCCCTTTCAATGCTTTCTGTCTAACGGGACCTGTTTCTCTGCCTGCCGTTGCTTTCTTCCCAGGGTTTATGTTACAGCCTCTTTTATTTTCACTTGCTTATCTGGCAAAAAAACAAAGATGTGAAACTGAAGCCGAAGCTTATCACGGCAGAACGCCTGGACACATCTTTGCCTGGTTTCCTCTCTGCGTCACCGTGGTAATACTCAAACAGAAAATGACCTCCCATCCCGACACTGATTTTTGTATCCCTCCTGCCCCACCTCCCCCTTAAACTGGAGGATGAGTCATTCGGTGCCTTGTTTGGTTGGCTTTTGCGGAGACGTGAGGTCCATGTTCCAAGGTCAAAGGTACAACGGGGGAGAATCTATCTCCTGTTTGTGTGCTCTGACAGGTCTCTGACACAGAAAAACACAGAAGGTCAGAAGATGTTCATGAAGAATAGACAAGGCAGGCTGGTGGTTGTGACTGCCCTGAAAAAGCTGCCTTTCCCGTTTGAGAACCAAGCCTGGATGTTAATTGACTCCAGACGCTTGTCTCTGTCTAACAAGTAGAATAACACCGCTGTCGAGTTTTGTTGTGAGGAAGCGCCGGCAGCCTAGCAAACAGTGGCTGGGACTTTTCCCTCATGTAGATATAGCTATGAGGTCACAGGCAGGCACAGAGCCAGAAACAACACCAGGATGGACCATCTCTCACAGTTCATCATGGCTGAACTCAGGACTCAGTTTTATTGTTTTTTTTCTTAATTGTTCCTGTTTTTCTCCCTGTTGAAGCCCCTGTCCTAACCCTTTGCTGCATAAATTGTTCCCAACTAACAACAAGGCTTCTTCTGTAATACATTCTCCTGGCATGAGGTCCGATTATTTTTCCCGCTTTTTTACTCCATGTGCAATGGCCACCGTTTACTCCATGAGACAAAGACCTGCGTCCACCGAGACACATGATGTCAGAGTCGTACGTGTTTTTTCTGCACTGCAGGGCCCAGAATGCCCACGGTCCAGCTGTCAAGCCAACAGGAGTATATGAGCAGATGGGAAATGCTACCAGTCTGTAGCGGCAGACACCAGAGGAACTACCTGGGGGGTCGCTGGTGTGTGGAGGACTGGACAACTACCTTCCCCCCTCCCTGGGAACTTTGATCACAAATCTGACAATAGCAGGGCATGGAGAACAGCTGGATCCAGACGAGAGGACACTTCCTGCATTCGAGAGAGAGAGAGCGTTAAAGGATGTGCCATTCAGAAACCGCACTGTTCTCACACGATATTTTAAGTGGCTACAAGTTACAGTGAATGGGGGAAATTAATAATATGAATGTGGCCATGTTAGGAACACAGTGCAGTCACGAAGTTTCCAAACCACTAAGTTGGTGGTGGAACAGCAGCATATTGGGTTACTGGGAATTAGTGAGTCTGTGGTGGAACCAGTGAGAGCTGCCTTATAACTCACAAAGAGATGAGAAGCAGATCATTCTGAGGATATGAGAAAATGTCCATTGCCTTTCCCATGTTTATTTAGATGTTGATATAATACAACTGCCAGTTCCTGTTTTTAAGATGAAAAAACAACACAGAAGTACAGAAAGCTCATTTTGGAACCTGTTTCCATCAAACCTTGGAACAGCGCTTGCAATTTTAATTTAGTCAGCCACCCCGCAAGGTCACTGAGTTTGGCAGTCCAGCAAGAAAGCTATTATCCCTGTCTCTGAGATGTGAAGTTGCTCCATGTTACTTGTTTTGCAGGGACCAGTTGTGTAACTATTAACTGACTGTTCAGCTGTAACCTTTTTGCCAAAATAAAATAAAAAGATACTGAGAACAGTTTGGTTGCGCATTCCATTGGGAATTTCTACAATATGGCTGGCACCGGACCACATCTCTGGGTATTTGCAGCTGGGGGATTACAAGGGGGTAATTCTTTCATCAATGGCTCTGCAAGGAACATGGTAACAATGGTGCATTCGGGAGCAAAAGAACAACCTACTGGACTACAATAGACCTGCAGGCTGAGCTCAGGGGCTGCTGTTAAAAAGCTGCAACGTGTGCCACGCCTTGTGCTATTCAGTGAGATTTTGGGAACACTGTGTGCTCTACATATGATGCCATTACCGAGTGCAAGCCTGGCACGGTGTTGTGTTGTGTTGCTTTATGTAGCCAGACACACCTCTCTTTTATCACAGCTATTATTTTCTTAGCCATTAAACTTGGGTTCCCACATTGTATGAGCTGCAGGAAGCAGAAGGGGCCGGGTGTATTTGTGGTTAACCTGAATGGCACTAATCGCTTTCACGTCAACAGAGCAGCAGAAACGGTCCCTGAGAGCATCAGAGCAATTTCTCAGAAACTGGTGATCAAAGCGAGAGGAGCTCTGAAAACAAGCCGCTTTCAGTCTATGTACCTTCACTGTAACTAGAACTCCTCTATTGGTAATTAGGCCTGCTTTGACCCCACTAAACTTACCAGCAAAGTACCTATTACTGCCTTTCTGCTTGACCTGCACCGTGTTTTGCACGTCCTCGTAGTTAATTTGCTTCAGTTGGGAGTAATACCAAATATCGCGTTCTCTTGTTCTTACTGTGTTACACTTTTGTGAAATGTGTGTATTTTGTGACAGCTGTAAATCAGAGGGCATCGTTCACCCCCCGTGTCTCCTCTCCCCAGGAACTGGTGTGCCTTTGTGCACAACCGCGTGGTGACCACGTCCGTGGTCTGCGGCACAGAGAAGTACATCATCAAGGCCCACAGCCCCTGTCCCAATGGCACCCCGGACTGCCAGCTGGTCATGTAAGTATCTACACATAAGCACAAGCCACCCAACACACACTCACCACTGACTCAAAGGAGCATGCGACCTCTTGTCTAGACCAAGCCCACTGACACTGGTTCAGAAAGCTTCATTGGGCCCCTGTCTGTCTCCTCAGAGGGAAAAATACAGGAGGCGGGTATATCCTGCAGCCTGAGAACAAAGGGAGAAACTCACTTGTAGGAACTGTCTAAAGAAACATAACTATATAGCCAGCGAAACACACCTGTTCTTATCTCTCCCTTCAGTGCTTCAGACAGTCTGAGCTTCGGCCTAAAGAAAATATAACAGCATTGCAGATATAGCATGTCCACACCAATCTTTGGTTCCACAGAGCTTTGATTCAGTTAGTGAAAAAAAAAAATGTCATCAATTTTTTCAAGAACATTAATCAGAGCTCTCCTCCTGCTCTCCCCGTCTCTTGACTGCTCTGTGTGCTTGTGTGTGCTGTTTATGCTCCCAGATACAAGCTGTCCACCAGGCCAGTCTACCGCGAGCAGCAGAAGATCTTCACTTCCCTGCTGTGGAGGTGCTGCCCGGGCCACAGTGGTGACAACTGTGAGGGGACAGGAATAGCAGAAGGTACATCACCTTCACTGCCACACAACCTACTGGTCTACATCAGCATCTGTGTTAGACCTAGGAACGGTCAAGTAAAGTAGAAGCTCAATTTACTTATTAAGTTAATTGGAATGATATACTCTGGTCCTCAAGGTATGGATTTGAAGAACCAGGCCACAGTGTGTGTGGAAAAACACAGTGAGATGCTTGTTTTTTGTCAGTCATGGTCAAAATACAGAGAACAATTAATCTTTGTATTGCTATTGTTTGGCTATCTTTGTTGTACCACATTGTCTTTGTGTATGTGATAGAGAAGGGAGAACAGCGTAAGATTTGTTGCTGTATGTGCCTTTTCCTACCTGTTGTATATATTTTTTTGAAACGGCATGGGCAGTCATAGCCACAGTGAAAACACACTGACTGTGCTTCAGTTGGTTTGAAATGCAAAAGCAGAATTAAGAGGCCTAAAGCTGACAGGCTGAGACTAATCCGTGTTTTGTCAGCAGTGGAGCTGCAGTACTGCGGTGACTACATGGTTATGCCACTAGGGTAATCCTGTTGACTGTACCAGGCTCTCGTTATATCATTTGTTCAACTGCTCTGCTTTAATTAAAATAACATGGGTGTTGATAAAAGTTGGAAAAGCTTTGAAGGAGATATTTTAGTCTGGAGATTTGACGTTACTTCAACTGATATCTCCCTCCCTCTCCCAGGAAGCAAACAACTAGGAGTTGCTGAGGTCTCCGTCTCAGGTATTTATTTATTTTTTCTTATTTTTTCTCTCAGGGGAGGGGGGGAACATTGGCTTCTCTTTCTTTGTGTCTGTCTCTCTCTCTCTCTCTCTCTCTCTCTCTCTTCCGACAAACACAGGAAGTGCACAGCCTAAGGGAACAGGAATTCGATGTAAATGGTGGCTGATTGTGTGAAAACCTATATATAGGGTTTAGGAAAGGGTGTGCAGCCGTTCTCAGGGCTACAGCGCAGGAATCATGGGAATAAACACGTGACGCCCGCAATTAAGCTCAAACAGAACCAGATCATAAATAGAAGTTGGAAACAAAAGTAAAACTGTCAATCATGTGTAAATAACTGTGTTTTCAGTCAAGATAAAAAATTGAACCTTTAAACAGCCAAAACATTCCCAGGCGATGTGTGTGGGAACTCCCTGACACCCCATCCCTTCTCTGAGCGCCGAATAAAGACCCCAGTTACTCAGTCTGACTCCTGTTTAAATAGTGCCCCCATCAACTACACCCCACACTGCAGCCCAGCACTAAGACACTGAACACACAGTAACCCAGCACTCACTGCAGTTGTGCTCTCTGTTTAGGTTCTGAGAAGGTGACCCGGATGTCTTGGGATCCAAACTCAGAACAAAATGACATCCAGCACTCAGGCCCAACACTGCCGGACCAACATGCACAGCCTGCAGAGAACAGCACAGGCGAGACCAGGCCGGACCTGGACAAGACTGGTATGCTATAGGGGAGTGTGTGTGTGTGTGTGTGTGTGTGTGTGTGTGTGTGTGTTTAATTCATGGGTGTGAAAGGCAATACTGGGCACCCACAGCCAAGTGAACAGTCATCTATCAGTTGTTATAATTCAAATTGCATCCTCCAGACAACTGCAGTATATGTCCGCCTCATTTTGTTTGTCTCAAGTCAGTGCCAAAATACTACACCCAATAAAACAGTATTTTTGATCACCACTGCATGGAGTGTCCAGGCAACGTATCTGTCTCCTGCACTTCCTCCGTCAATAACATAACCCATAGTAAGAGAACACCAAAAAAGGTCTTCCAGCAACAAGAGACGCAACATATAAATAGGCTTCAGGGGAGTGGGCTTGTATTTTTACCCTCCACTATCCCATTACTCAGACTAGCCTGTGCCTCTCGTTAAAAGCTTCTTTCTCAGGAAATCCTTCCTTTCTTTGCACAAAAGCTGTGACTGAAACGCAGTGAGGTAACCGCACGTGGGCTTTGACAAGCGGCAGCGCTCACCCGGACACGGAACAAAAGAACAGATCTGCATATTCTGCATATGGGGGTCTTTTTTATTATGTATACTCTGAAAAGGTCATATTAACTTTGCCAAGTGTTTAAACACAATACAAACCTACATCTCATTTTTATAGCGGAGACACATTGCCCTTATCAAATTCTTTTTTCGTTCTATATATATTTTGTCTTTGTACACAAAATGTTGGCGCTCAGAGCAACAATTCTCGGACTGTGTACCTATAAACACATGTACAAACACAAGACATCTTTAATGCTAATTCACGTACCAACTGTGATTTAGTGTCAGACAGTTCTCACTGCAACCAAATGCAATTATTTCCCAGAAACCTGAAATGAATCAGTGTGGATTTCACTTCATGCTAGCAGAGTCTTACAGGCCAAATATAACATGAAGCTGGCTAAGATGAGGGTGCAGTGTGTGTGCTAGACCTGAGACTCTCTCGTACTCCAATAGTGAACCAGGAGAGAATATACCTTATTTGTTTTGCCTCAGTGCCGGGCCCCAGTTTGCTGCTTTCCATTCTTCACTTAGTGCTGAGATAATCTGCGTTCCCAAGGGGGTTGGGGTGCAACCATCTCATCAAAGCAGCTGTAGCTCTCAGACTCCATCCATTAGCCAGCAATGAAATATTCATCAGACAAATGGAACGGCGACATCGTTCTTCAGTCGGGAGTTCAATTTCCTCCCGAATAATAAAAGAAAGACGGAACGAGTGATGTAATACAGCAGCTACATAAACAAGCAGGGGACCCAAAGACTGGGGCCTCCGCAGCAGTAAACAGAGCAGTGCCGAGATGAGACGTAACAAATTGCGACAAAGGATGAAAATGGCCTGAATGAAGTCTGAATGAAAGACTCACTCCGTCCGGGTTGAAAAATACAAGAGATTTGTGGGCGAAGGCTGTTGCGATGTTTAGATCCCACACACCCACCTGCAGACGTCTGCATCAGTCGGCACAGAGTGTGGGGGCGTGACTGTGTATATTTGTGCATCTGAGTGGAGATGTGACCCTAATTGACTCTCTCTCTTGCTCCAGCTGCCGTGGGAGCACCCCCAGTCCCTCGCCCTCTCCCCGACTACTCCTCCTCCCCTCTCCCGTTGCCTCACTTAGTGGCCCTGCTGATGGACCAACTGAGCCCGGTGCTGGGCGGCTTCAACAGCAGCCTGCAGCGTCTGTCCCGGGAGGTGGCGGGGCTGTCCCGAGACATGGCAGAGTTGCGCCAGGGCCGGGGCGAGCCAGGGGGCGGCGGGGGTCATGGGGACAAGGACGAGGACAAGGATGCCACCTTTGAATCCAAGCTGGAGGAGAGTTTAATCCAGATCGACCAGTTGAGGACAATGCTCGGAGCGCAGCGTGGCGACCTGGAGGAGAAACTGCGCTCCCAGGACGCCGCCCTGCACCACAACCTCTCCTCCCTGAAGGTGGACACAGACCTCAAGATCAAACAGCAGCACAGGACGATGCAGGTCAGTAGCGGCCATCATGAACGGTCCCATCTCCATCTGACTCGGCCTTAAAGATCTACTCCACTTCGTAAGGCAGTTTAGAAACGAGAGGCGGTCATTTGTCCCCCTCATGCTTGCTGGGTTAGCTGGGAACTTAGTAATGCTAGAATCACACGCATCCCAAGAGCCAGTGACTCGTGGGGTTTTGCCCAGACCTGTCCCAACATCTCTCTGAGTGAAGAACTGAGTCTGGAGTTCAGCTTCTGTGTCTGAGGGGGTCTAATTCAGTCACTTCTCAGTCAGCAGGTCATACCCCTTCTACTGACACTGGTCTCCATCCCTCGCTCTCTCCATTGCTTTGTTGTCCCCTCAGTCTTTTTAATGTTCCCAGCAATGTGACCCACCCTGCTTCTGTAAGGGACTTTACTGGTTGATTTTTGTAAATGTTATAAATCGAAGCACAGATGTCAGATCAATAGGATGGCAATAAAAAGAAAAACTCAACTCACTTTCCCTTTTGCACTTGATCTCTGCAGGTCTCCCTTCAGTCGCTCAACAGCTCCATAGCAGAAGTGATTAGGGCGCAGGAGAGACTTGAGGAGGAGATTCAGAGTGGCAGCATCCACAGAGAGAGCAGTGATGGGCTGGAAGAGGAGCCGGCCGTGTGGGAGGCCATCAGGAGGCTGGACCTGAAGGTTTTGGAAAACATAGGAGAAATAAGCAGGCTGGAGGAGGAAAAGGAAGTCATGGACGAAAACATCCAGGATGTCCAGAGGGGATTCCGGATGCTGGAGTCCAACATCACGGACACAGCCAAGGAGATCCGGGTCCTGTTCATGGAGTCCGGCCTCACGGTGGAGGAGAGCAACAAGGTGGTGCTAGACAGGGTGGAAGAGCTGACCAACAATATCAGCAACCTGGAGATGCAGCTGGATCCGATCAACAGCGACATAGACTACTTGTACGAACAGATCTATAAGAACGGCTCCAAAGGCTGCGACTGCAAGATGCTTTTCCCCCGGCTGGAGCAGCTGGAGCAGCTGGAGCAGCAGCTAGACAACATCACCGACCTGGCCAACGTCAACAAGCTCGCTCTGGAAGATGTCAAGGAAGGGCAAGATCTCTGGAAGGCGACCTGGAGCAGCTCCATAGAAGACCTGCGGCACGGGCTGCTGAACGTGCAGGAATCGGTGGCTTTTGAGCAGGGCCGGAGCCGCACCCTGGTGCTCAACGTGACCCAGCTGCACACCGCCCTGCGCCAGATCCAGCACGAGCTCGCTGGCCTGTGGGAGAAGGACACGCAAAGGGTGAGTGAAATCAGGCGCCTCTCCAGCTCCTTTGATTCGCTCCTGAAGGACGCCATCCGCCACACCGAGGTCCTCGAGGTGCTGCTGGGGGAGGAGGTGCTGGAGTTCACCAGGGATGCATCCCACCCGCTGGAGGACTACTCCATCCCTGCCCTGCACGACAAGCTGCGTGAGATCCACAAGGAGATACAGAGCCAGAATCTGAGCCTGGCTGCCCTGAAGAAGACCGTAGAGACCGAGGAGCGGGAAGGCCTGAGGACGGCTGCCAGCGATGAGCTGGAGCAGGTGGAGCAGTCGGAGTGGGAGTCCAGAGGCTTGGAGAGGAAGCGTGAAGAGCAGCTCCCAGAGTCCCCTATGAGAGACCGGCCTGATGACTCAGTCAGTGAGCTCTGGGCTCTGGAGAGCACGGTTCAGACGCTAGTCGTCCGGCTGGGCCAACTCGAGGAGCAGCAGTGTCTCTCGTGCTGCGACTGCGGCGGGAACGCTGCTGATGCAGTGGAGGAGCTGCAGGCCGAGATGGCCACACTCCGGGACAATCTGGATGGACACCTGCAGGTTTTCGGCAGCGTTTTCGGCAACGCGGAGCGACTGGCCACCTCAAATGCAACCTTGGACCTGCACAGACTGTGGGGTATGATGAAGAGGAAGGACAGGAAGAGACAGAAGGGCCACCACAGCGAGAGGAAGGAGGAGATGCCCCCGGTGTCTCACAGAGCAAAAAAACACGCTCTGACTCGCCACCAGAGGGACGCAGCCCTGGAAGTCCCAGGTAAGGAGCAGGCCACTTAATTAGCTGTCCAATGCATAGGTCTTGCATTGTAGGCATTCAAAATGGAAGAAGGCATCACTTCACTAAATGTTTAAGTATTTAAGATATGTATATATTTTTAACCTTTTACACAAATATAGACATTTTTAAAATATTGATGGTTTTAATGTTTTAAAATGCACTTATTTGTGGAATTGATTATTGGTGGTTTTGTCTTTTTTATTTATCTAATGCATTGACTGTTCTATTTTCTTTAAAAGCAGCAGATTGTTTTGTTCTTGCTCTATTGATAGTTTTATTTATTTGTTGTTTCATTTGATGCATTTTTCGTTAATTCCCATTGCATTAGATGGTTTGTTGGTTTGGCAGTTTGCCATTTTAGCACAACTTGAATTATTTTGATCGCTTTAATTAACTTGTCCACTTTATTTTGCATTTTGGTTTTGAATCACTTATGATTTTAAAGTTAGAGATGATTTTAGAGCTGGATTTTTGTTTTTAATCATAAGTATTACAATTCGAATGTTTTTATATTTGTAATGTAATGTAAATACTTAATGTAAATACTTAATAAAATAAAATTGTATTTCATATATATATATATATATATATATATATATATACATATATACACATATATACACACATACTTTTTGTGATACTTACGTTTGGTCACCACACATACTTCCCACAACTACAGAAGTACTTATTGTAAAAGCCGGCACATAACAATACGTCACCATATACTGTTGTACGAATATTAAAGTGAACAATGAACAATATCCCGAAAAAACCTGTATATATATATATATATATATATATATATTAGCTGTCCTTTGTTTACATACAAAAAGTAGTTATTGCACACTAACAGCAAACAGCACATATCAGAGTGAAAAACGAACAATATACCCGAGTGATAACTTCAGAAGTATTTCACACAATGCTTATTTGGCCTTGCAAGTCTTTTAGTTTTTTAATAATAATTGAGACAATATTTATATGCCAAGACTGCCCTCTTGTGGCCAATACAGTAACTGCAAATTAAAATAAACCACGTTCCTTAGGCACACGTATTGAAACGGACGCTAATTTCATGTAGCTTCCCTGCTAACTTTATGTAGTTCCCTCACTCTAAGTAGAAATGACTTCCCATGAAGTCTGGTGGAGAGAGTTTGTCCAGTTCCTCACTGCCTCCCCCTCTTGCTCTACCTCTCAGGGATCCTGCAGCCCGTTCCCGCTCCAGAGTCCCCCGTGCTCTTCCTGGCCAGCACCCTGGCCGGCACCAATCAGACGGGCCGGATGGTTTTCGAGAAGGTGCTGCTGAACCGCGGGCAGGTCTACTCTCCCAGGACAGGGGCGTTCCAGGCGCCCACTGACGGCGTGTACCTCTTCGTGGTGACGGTGGACTTCGGGCCCGGCCCCTCCCTGGGCCACCTGAAGAAGGCCGCGGTGCTGGCCGCCACCCTGCACCAGAACCAGAGGAGACCCACCGGGCCCCAGTCCAGGGTGTGCATCCTGCAGCTGGAGCAGGGGGAGCAGGTCCACTTCGAGCTGCTGCAAGGCTCCGTGGAGAACAATAACCCGGTGGACAACACCTTTGGGGGGTTCCTGCTGTACAAGAGCCCCTGATGGCTTCCCCAGGAACCGAGACACTTCGCAGCAGAGACTTGAGCAGCTGCCGGTCTTACCGTGACTTCTCCTTCACTTTTTCTTTTTCTTTTCTTCCCTTCTTCTCGCTGATTGAATACATCTCAAACAACCTCTGGCGCATCTTCCCAACTGAGTCGCTGCAGCCCCTGCGAGACACAAGATGAACTCTGTCACTTCCTGTTTCAACGATATCGAATGACCAATCAGAATCCGGTCCATGGGATCAGAGGGGTTGGGTTGAGGGTTGAGCTACCCCCCCACCTCCCCTCACTCCATCACCCTGAATCCAGACAGAGGGAGGTTTCTGGGACTGTCTGGGGGACTGGTTTTCTCCTCATAAACTCTTCCTGTAGGCTGCTCAACATTGTAGGTGGTGTACTTCTGTATATAAATAATAATAATAATAATAATGCTATATATACACATTTCCAACATCAATCACAAGAAATGTGAAAGGAGGACCACACACCAGTCAGACCACGGCCTTCGACAAGAACTCTCCTGCCAGAATAACAGCCCTTCTACGCCCCATGTGTCAAACTCAAAAGGCAACTGTGTGAGACTGGCACACACCCTGGTCACACTTTATTTTCTGCCAAAATCCCTCGTTCGTTCCAGCATCCAGATGCTGGGAAAATAATGCCAATTGCTGCTCTTCCGCTGGTGAAGTCGGTCCAAAGGAGAGCAGGTTTGGCAACTGACACGAGAGTTCACGTTGTGAGGGAGACAGTTGGAAGACAGGGGTGCTATATCAGAGGGTGAATAAATAGGAAAAAAGCTGGATCTGGGTCATGAAATCCTAAAATCATTCCCATATGCAGTTATGGCTGTTATATGTGCAGTACCATTTCCTGCCACAAGGTGGGGGCAGTACATTACATATTTTTCAGGTCACAGATAACAGTTTCCTTGTTCTGCCCAAAGAAATCAATAACAGGGAATCACTCCTATACAGTGACACTTCAGTGACCTGTATTCCATGGCTTTATGATTAAATTCTCTTGCCATCTGCCACGTTTCATTATATTAAATGATGACCCTGCAGGGACCATGAAAACGCACTGTCAAAGGCACTGTTTAACATCTGTCTCCATTTGTTTCTCAATCCAGACCACTGCCTTAAAAATATACGCTGTACTGATGGAATTATGGGAATACTTTTTTTAATAAGGAAGTGCCGTTTTGCTCCAGATGGGGTAGAAGTTCATGCTGTTGACTGGCACTGTATCGTTGCACATCTCCACATCTGTAATTTCAATCCGAATTCACCTTGTAATTTAAAAACTGCTTTTCCAGGCCGAATGCAAACCAGTACGAATATGAGGTTCTAATGAAATCCAATGAGGCAAAAGGGAGACACCCGCCTCCCCGACAGCAGTCCGAAATAATCAACCAAGACAACAATGTTGTGTACTAAAATAAGGTTATTTACTTAGAAATTGATACATTGGAAATTATCTGTGTACAGAACATAGTTCTTTTCAAAGTTTTCCTTGGTAAACTTAATAAGGCACCTTAAAAACCAGATGCTGTACAAAATACATTGAAGAGTTACATTTTAGAAGTTATTCTATATGGTTTTCTTGCATATAACATATAGCAAAAAAACAAAAAAAAAAAAGAATCTGGTTCCTGCTCAGGTGTCCAACTTCCAATAACTATTTACAGACACTTTAAATTAACAACATGACCTTTTTCAAGATACAAATGTATGAATTCATTGGGCAAGCAAACCTGGACACGCAAAAGACTCCTGGGGATCGAGATGTGTAGTGTAACCGTGAATAAAGGCCGATCCGTGACTTTCCTAATTTTGTCGTGGTGGGTGATAATCAACACACTAAATGTAGAGCGAACACCTAAAGACCCGGACCTGGACAAGGGCGTCTGCTAAGAAATAAATAATAATAATAATAATAAAGATGAGACGACAATCCAGGGGCCACCGAGAACGATACCAGGGATTCGTTTAGAATCTACTTTCTAGCTGCTACTTTTAACACAAGACACATATACATTATATATATATGAGCATGTAGGATGGCTGCAGAATATTGAAATTTGGTGTACAACAGTATCTAACTATCCATAGAGTGAAAGCATTCTTTTCAAAGGCCGTTTTGCCGTGTCTGATGTATTGCAGGGAGATACCGGTGATATTACAATCACAACTGTTTTTCTGTGTATTTGTGCACCCCCCCTTTAAATTAAAACGACTTTTAATTTAAAATTAACCTTCCAACCTTTTTTGTTTTAAATGCATATATAGGCTTTGTCACATGCATGAGATCTATCCTAACTAAAGAGGGCAATGCAGTTTCAGAGCATCGTGTTTTTGATGCAGTTTCATCCATGTGTTTTTGCATCCAAGTTACTCTATTTTATTGACTTGGAGATCGACAGTATGTTTCATCTTATACTTTAGTGTAATAAATGTGTCTTTTTTTATGTACAGACTACAATTCTTGTCTCGTCAGGATTGTCCTGAAGTCAACACACTCTATGACACAGAGACACAGAAAGGGAAGACTAACACACTCTGATACACGTCCTCTACTTTAGTAACAGTTTGGCTTAACCCTGGAGGGCAAAAATCATGTGACATCACTTCATATTTCATACAAAGTTCATTCTTGTTTTTTCTTTTATATGTATCCAATTATTCCTTGATCACATAACAAAACAACGTGTATTTTAACAAATACAAGAATGGCAACTATTGGTAGTCTTTATACAGGAGCCTAAAGCCGACATGCCAGCAGGAACCATGAAGACGGGTGAAAGGAACACCTGGCTTTGCTTTTTCAAACCATTTTAGTAACTGAAGGAAAAAAACAAAAACAAAAACCTCCCTTTTAATATTGAACCTGTATAGCTGAAGGTATAGTTCTATTGTATATACACACACATACTTTATTTTGTGTCTTGTCAATAGTTAAGTATACCCATTTGTAATCTACAGTATTTACATGAGTTTGAATCTGCTTGGAGTGACACTAATGAATAAATAACATCGATTCGATTATCAGGACTGACGTTCGATTGGTCTCGTTTCCTATGCATCTCACAATGCCGCATGCGTCGATATTGCACGCTCACCAGGTGTAACTGTACACTGTCTGTCCAAAACCATGTTGACATCTGCAGCATTCGACAGCTGAAAAAGCTTAAATACTGATCATTATATGGCTATTAGTGTATGAACATTACAGTACAACATCCTTCTCATAATGACGACCTAACATATGAGCTCTGCAACAGCAAATAAATAAGATCTAGGGAGTCCTGATGACTAACAAGCTGAATGGGAATTAGCAGAAACATCTTGTGTGTGTGTGTGTGTGTATATATATATATATATATATATATATATATATATATATATATTGTGGAACAGGTACAAAAATGGAGAAAGCAAATGAAAAGACCAAATGCGAGTTCTGGAAGCTTTAGCTCCAGAATCATCCTTTCAGCTGTCCTAGCCTATTGCCACCTAGGCCTGAATTATTTCAGCACTGATGTTTAAATAAAACTGTACACACATTGTAGTAATATATATATTCTTTTAAAGGCTGCAAGTTTTGGCTTATTTTCCTCCCCCCACGTTGAGCTTGAAACAGACTGCATAGACGCCACAAAACGGACAAATAAAAACACCACGGTGTGACATGTAAAGACAAGGTTTAAAAAAAATCCATAGGACTACGATTAATTTTTAAATACACTTGAGACTATCTTTTCCAGACAATATTGGTGTGATACAAAGTGACAAAGATCTCATGAGAATCACAGCTTGATTTAAATATAAGGCATTATTTCATAACTAGAGGCTTTTAACTCGTAGTGAAGGAGGGTCCTCTCAAATCCGGAGAGATTTATTTTTCTCTCTAAGTTTTCTTTTTTCTGGACTGCCAAAACTCACTGCCATTAAATGCATGCTGAAAATCAGCTGGACATCAACAAGTATGCAGCATATAGTTAGTCTTTATATAGGCACAGTATCTAGTCATATTACTTATTTACATTTTAAATACAAATTCATTCCTGTTACCTTCCTTGAAAATGTCTTTGTATGTTCATTAAACAAGCCGGAAATACATTTGAATACGTCAGGAAAATTAATCTGTCCTGGCACCAACAAAACAGTTTGAATATAAACCAGTGGAAAATAAAATAAAATACAATAATTCATAAAAATAAAATTGGCGGGTGACATCTCATGTGCACATCTCCACTCCTTTCGAAAGTTTCCATCCTTCCTTCCGCTCTTCGGATAGACAGCGGGCGACTCATCTCACGTGACGCAAAGCGCGGCTTTCACAGAAAGCACAATCCCAGGAGTTCGGCTCTATTGCCAGTGTCTACAGTCGAGGACCAGAGGAGAGCAGACCCCATCCTGTGAGCGCGTGCAGAGCTGTCCGGCGCTGCTCCGAGCCCCTGGCCCACAGCGCGCCGGGCTGCGCGGGGCGGCGTGGGGGCGGACCTGTCCGTCTCAGTCGCCTCTTTCTAGCAGGAAGCCAGTGAAATTTTCAGGGTCCATTTCCGCGCCCTGCTCTCTCATGCTTTTTCTCTATAGTCTCCTCTCTGCTGAGCAATAATGAACAAACCACAACATAATCAACACTAACGGTCCTCTCATCAGGAAGAGGAAGTGGTGGGGGGTGGGGGGGGTGGTGGCGAGACGGTGGCGTCCTCATATTTTGATGTCCTGAGATTCCACCATTTTGGCCAGGGTCTTCTTCACTCGCAGCGCCGTCAAGCGGGAGGCAGGATTGTGGGCCCAGCACTCGGACATCAGCTTCAGCATCGCCCTGAGACACTGGGAGGGAGAGAAGCGGTTTACCTCCTTCAGATAACATACAACCTCCCAAACGCCAGCCATCAGGCGCTCATACACATGCGGTTTCATTATCATGCTATGTAGAAGATGTCTTTAACAAGGATAACATACCTATAGACATATAAAAAACAAAAACTACACATTACAGTGAATACAGTGATGGTCTACGAGAAGATTAAGACACGGTGTTATAAAAACAATTGTGTCATCGTAAAGGGCCGCCCAGATGTGCAGGGATCAGCACGACGGACATTTCGCAGGCTCACCTCGTCGCTGTTCCACCGGTTGGACACGGCGGGCCGCAGGCACTTGACACACACCACCTCCCGCATGTCTTCGTAGGACGGGTCTGCGGGCACCATGTCATAGTAAGGTAGCTGGTACTCCTCCACGATGCCTGAGGAAAGGTCAGAGTTCACACGGTGTACCAGCGCAGTCCGCACCACAAAACCCAGATTGATACCGTATCAGGGTCACTGAATGCCCCCTCTCCTAGACTAGCGCCCTCCGCTCTGACGAGGCTGTAATCTCTACTCTCCGATACATGCTGCTTCATATCCTATCACCGCACAGGATCCCCCCAGCATAAAAATGTTCTCGTACCTCCCGTGATGCACCGCCTCGCCATCTCCCAGACGATCAGCCCGTAGCTGTAGATGTCGGCCACAATGTAGGCCTGGAAGTGGTTCTTATTCAGCGTCTCGTCCAGGACCTCCGGGGCCATGTAGCGCTTGGTCCCCACGCGAGTGCTCAGGGGGACGTCCACCTCATTGGTGTCACTGAAGCGAGGAAGAGGAGGTTACAGCACGGAGGTTACCTGTAGCAGCTAAGGCATGGTCATTTCTATTTATTCAAATGGTCACCAATAGTGGAAACGGTGGGATGGGACGAGGTGTACCTGTTGAATTTGACGGCCAGCCCCAGGTCAGCTATGCAGCAGGTGCCGTTCTTCTTCATCAGGATGTTCTTGCTCTTGAGGTCGCGGTGGGCGATGGCCGGCTTGCCCTGGGTGCCGTAGATCTCGGTGTGCAGGTGGCAGAGCCCGCAGGCGGCCGAGTAGGCCAGCTTGAGCAGGGACTTGGTGTCCAGCGTGGTGAACTTCAGGAAGTCGTACAGGGAGCCGTTCTCATGGTAGTCGGTGATGAGGAAGAGCTGGGTGAAGGCCCCAGTGCCTTTGATGTCCGCTGCAATAAACCCTGTGGACAAAGACTACGTTCATCACAAGAGGACGAGCATTTTGATGAAGGAGAGACTGGTAAAGGTCTAAAACAAGGGATTGACCTACCAGAGAGTGGTAAGGCAGTGGTAAACTACTATTCAGAACTACTAGGAGGAGAACTGAAGCCCCTGCTTAAGAGCACATAATCTATAGTATACCTACAAAACAATACCACTACAGTTATATAGACACTTACAAACAGCAGATACTGCCCGTTAAAAGCAAAGTCTCATTTCCCGAATTCTAGTTCTGACCAAAGACACCCAAATATCCCACAAGATAGACTCTGCGACTGATCGTTTTAACGCCACCGTGTTTGAGGGGATGGGAAACGATTAGCCTGAATGCGCACACAGCGTACCGAGGATATTTTCGTGCCGCATGAGCACCGTCTGGTAGATCTCGGTTTCTCGGAACCAGCTGGCCTCCTCCCGAGAGAAGAACACCTTGACCGCCACCTTCTCCCCCCGCCAGCGGCCCAGCCACACCTCCCCGTAGCGTCCCTTCCCAATCTGACGCACCATCTGGATCTGCTTGGCGATCGTCCGCTGCACCTGTGGGGAGGGGCGAGACAGCATGAGGTCAACGATCAACCAGCTACACGTCCAAACACAGTATTCAAAACCCTCTGCATCTCTGAACCATTGCGATTTGAAGAGAACGTGACAATGTGACGCCAAGTGAATTATTCTAAATTGACGTGGCCATTCGGAGCAACGTCTTTACAGATACATTGATCTTACCAGCAGGGGCAGCCCAGAGCCGCTGCCAGAGGTCTGGGACTGGTCAATCAGATCCTTCAGCGACTCTCCCACTGGGATGAAGGCCTCGTCTTGCTCCAGGTCTCGGTTATAGCGCCGCCTCTCCGTCTGCCATTTATATCTGACAAACCACCAACAAGACTTTTTAAAGATACAAAGCTTGCAAATGCAGGACATTTTGCCGACACCAAAAGGATTTCATTTTTGGAACACTAACAATGCCACATTGTTTAAATACGCACTGCTGACTCACTCAGGTTTAACTGAAAGCGAAAGGACAGTTTGGAGGAAGGAAGAGAACAGACTAGGCGAGGATAATTGTAAGTAAACATGAGGGGAAAAGTAAACAAGGTTACATTCAAATGTCAGTAGTTTAAACACAACGCCCGTGAGGAGCTTAATAAATGAAAAGGAAGACAAACACCGATCCGACTCCTTACCTATAATAGCAGATGACAGTAATGACGACCAGCACACAGCAGCATATTGTCACCGATATCAAGAAGGCAAGCCAGTGTGCGCTGCCAAAGAGAGGGCCTGTGTCAAACATACAAGGGAAAAATAAAGAAAATTTTCCTTATTCTTTGTCAAAAACAGACACGCCCTATTCAAACTGATTCAAAGCAGTGAGTTACACAAACTCATAACGCATATAAACTTTTCACTTTGCTCTAAGCTTTGTCCTTTGTTATTTTTGTGCCATGCGGCCCCGATCATCGAGATCTGCACCTTTTGGAAGGGGAGGAGGTAGCGTCGGCTGTAGATCCCGATTGCAGAAGTCGGTCTGGCAGCACTCGATGGTACGTCTCGTCTGAGCTCGGGGGGAGTCCTGCAAATCCAAAAAGTAACCCGGTCAAATTGCCCTTGTCATGCGAAGATGGAGCTAAAACCAAAACACTGCAGAACTCGGATATGAAGAACGTATGCCCTTGACAAAGGAAATGACCTCATCAACATGTATAGGCTATGGTGAAAGAAAAAACTAAACAAAAAACACATTGTTCTCTTGACTTTTAAGAAGCAGAATACAGATTTTTTCGGGCTCCTTCCCTAGTCCCTCACCTTCCCCACATATCAAATTGCAGGACTACCTTGCACTGAAAATCTGAGCCTTCGTTCTTCATGCAGCCCGAGGTCAGCAGAGACTCCCCGTGCTCATCCTCCTCGATGATGGCAAAGCACTGGCCATTAGTCCTGCGGCACAAACACAATCCCATTAGCACACCGACATCCATGTTGCCCTAAGAGTTGGCTTTACACTACTGCTGTTTTCGGGGGGACGGGAGGGGACACTCACTTGCAGGTGTTGTTGTTGGCATTCTCGGGGCAGTGCCCAGAGCAGTAGCAGGTCAGGAAGCGGGCGGCATCTTCAGGAGACACCGTTGACCCATCCGCTAACCGGTTGGGGTCGGATCCGGATTTGGCCCCCGTGCCATGGAGCATGTGGTCTGGGTTGTGACCGCCTACCGGGAAATAAAATGGGACACGATGTTGACGGTGACTTCCACGAAGGGATGGAGTACCACCAGAATGCAACTCCTAATCGACACACACTTTTTCCAATTTACAAATGGGATGCGTTTGTGTCATCTACGATGAATGGCCCTAATATAACCTGCTAGGTAGACAGACTTCTCCAAGCCTGGTGCTGTATGTGCAAGAAGGTTTGGCTTCCTTCCTAACTTCTCCTCATTCAGGTTTTATCAGTTTTATCAATCTCGGAAGAAGCAGCAGCAAATCACTTGGAACGCTAATTCTCTGTATTTCCATATGGGCAAGAAAAAGCATACTATTATGGTAACAGCTGCTTTTCTGTGTGTGTATTTTAAACATTGTTATAAAACCACATTAACAATTGGGGTTGTAAACTCCAGGAGGACAGTAGTGTGCTTTGGCTTTTTGTTCCGAACTAAGCTTCTAATTACTTCATTGGTCTAATTACCTGCTAAACTGGCTGCGTTTAAACCTACACCCCTCAGCTTTAAATTCCTGTGCAGGCACTGGAGCCTGAATCAACAACTTCACAAGCCAGGAAGATCCGAAACATCACGGCACTGTACTACACGCCTAATTGCAAAAACAATTCAGATCAGTCGAGTGGATTGAGCCTGAGGTCCCTGACTTAGCACATGATTGCTCACTTTAAATCGAACAGCAAAATAAGACTTTCTTCGATGATTTTTGGTTTTGTTTTGTCTTTTTTCAACCAATAGAAGTCTAGGGAACCTTCAGCAAGTCACAACAAACTAGTCAGCAGAAAAAAACTATGTGAAAGCGAAACCATCTACCTCTCGCTTTCTCCTCGGTGACCGGAGCCATTCTGGAGTTGCGTATTTTGACATTGTACCACATCTACACACAGGGAGGGGTTTAATTGAATGATCTCACACTGAGGCAGATCACACTGCACTGTTAATGTTTCAAACATCAGGCCTCCACACTACAAAGCATGTGCCACCTTTAGAATAAATAAATACATAAAAATCCACTTGAGATATTGATTACCGTATTATTATTATTTTTGGTCTAAATTACAGGGCTGCCTGAAACATAAAAAAGGAAAAAGGGGAGGGAAAAAAAAGCTCTGCAGCCATAAACCAATGAAACCTGATCGCCCGGTCTGTGCCTCTCCCCCTGCTATGCAGACATGCCCAGAGCAGGGCTGCGGAGCACAATGCGCCATGTGTTTTTGCACGGCTGTGAGGACTTCCTTTTCACCACGGCGAACCCTCGCGTTTCGAGTTCAGACATGTCTGCAAGAGGCTAATCTGCAGCAAACCCACACTTTTAAAGTCTAGGCAAACAGCACAATGCTCTTTTTGTTTTTTTTGTATTCCCCTGCTACTGCATTCCACCCAAGATCTCACTCCAATCCGGGAGTTAACTCCGATTTTGTCTGAGATGGGAAGCGATATTCACACAATTAGTCTTAATAGTGCAAGAAGGATGTGGAGACTCTAAGGCCGTTACAACTTTCACTTCTGGTAAACAAGGTAGAAATGTGGTGCTGCTTGGTACAGATTAAATTTATATATTAGAAATACCTTGACTCAGTGCCCATTGGGGGTGTCAAGAGCTTGGGACTGTGATGCAGATCAAATGTATAAATACCATATAGCCTCTCTCTAATGAAAGGCTCAGCAACAGCCCGAGCCACACTGAATTGATCTCTCCCGTGACCAGCGGTTCCACCATGACAGAAAACACATGGGGGGTAGATAGTGGGTTTGCCCGTAAGATATCAAGGCTACATCTGACATTGTGAACTCGGTACTTTGAACTTCATAACGCAAGACAGAGAATGAAAAAAAAAAAAAGATAATGGTTTACAGATCTCAAATCATCCATATGTGGATACTGGCCTAGCCCACTCCCACATCAGGAGGGAATCTCTAATGAAATATCCGCATATTCACATCTGGCTACACCTAAAATGAATCATACCGAACCTTCAAATTATCAAAAGGAAACTTAGCCTATGCCAGCCCGTTCCAGTAGTCTGAAAGATGTATGGAAACAGCACTGCCATGTCTAACTGGTCTGTTCTTCTAACACGTACGTTTCTGAAGGTGATCACATTAAATTCCCTAACTATACAGAATGGAAGTCTTCAGTGCCACTTGAGCTTTTTCGGGAGAGATCGAATTTTACCTTTGTCACCACACATTTAATCACACGCTGGAATATTCCATGTATATGTTTATCAAGGAGCGTTTCAGATGTACACTGCTATGCTTAAAACGGGGCTTAAACAAAAACCACATGTGTGCATAAATATTAAATTAAGCCATCAGGATCGATTAGGTGCAGTGCGGGGTATGGAGCCTGGCTGCACGCTGGCTGTTGTTTGGGTGTTGCTTCCCTCGGGGGGGGCAGTTACCCCGGATGAGAGATTAATGCAGAACAGCAGCATAACTGCAGTGTGGGAAGAGCAGCGCATGGGGGGCTGGAAACCGATCAAACGCAAACCTGAAAGCTTCTGAAGATCTCCATTCTCTCGCTATCTCTCTCCCTCCCTTTTTACAAGGTCACTGCAGGGATTGTTGGGAACATTAGAAGTGTGCATGTGTTTATGTATAGGGCCCAAAGGACAGAGAAACTGTGGTGAAAGAAGAATGCAATAAATTGTGGAGCAATGTGGAACATTTTGGCAACATGTCAACCGACCAAGAATTATGCCTTAGTTAAACTAGTTATGAAACAGCATCTCCCCAGCTTTACAGAGATTCTCACATGGTCCATATTTCACATCTTCGGTCCGGATTTACTTTGGTCCGAGGATCACTTTTCCCCGAGCCAACTCGACGGCATGAAACTGCAGGGAGCGCTCACAGAGGGTAGACGTGCATTCTTCTTTCCCTCGGAGAGCAGGGTGGCTTGCAGCACGCTGAGAGGAGCAGGGATCTCTCCTCTGCAAAGCCTGCGTCCACATGTGTGCTTAATTCTGCATCCCGTCACCACGGAGTCTGAGGTCTGGCAGCACACTCAATAAAGAGGCTTTCCATCCCTGTATCTCAATCTATCATCAGCCACGCACTGCAGACTTAAAGGGCCAGCGCGGTCTCGCTCAGCCTCCAGGCGTACCAACCCACAGAGGTTATGAACCAAATCTGCAGTTAAAAAGGCAGGATTGTAAATACCCAGCAGGGGGCAGCTTTGAAAACCATGGCTTAACCAAATGGAGGGAAACAGAAGGCAGGAGTGTTGCCCGAGGTGCTGGTTCACACCTAGACAAGCCCCCTTGCACAGGAGGTGCCAGCTGGCTGGGCTTTGTGTCTGAAAAACAAAGGCCTGGCAGGGAGGAATGAAGTGTAGGGGCACCTATTAACCCACTAACCCCCAATTATATTACTGGGAGAGAGAGAGAGAGAGAGAGAGAGAGAGAGAGAGAGACTGGAACTACAGCTTTTTAGAAGGCTATTGAGAATAATAAACCACTATCTGTCCGTGAGGAAAACAAAATGAGCTAAAATAAGCTACAATAGCCTACAAGTAGAGCATTCTTATATGGACTCATGCTTCACACTATCCAGCTACCTATGTGTCAACAGTATAAAAGAGGTGTACTGTGCCTCCAGCTGTCAATTATTTAGTAATGATCACAGCTGCAAAACAACACACAGGGTACGTCTGAAAACTGTTACAGAGCCTGCGAATCCAAATTTTAGATTCCGGAACAGCGCCGTCGAATGACAAAACTGTTTAGTCGAGTGCATTCCCTTCTTGTCATGTCGTAGTGGGCTCTCACGATGTTGGCTGGCTTTTATTCCAAGCTGTTCACATACTTTTAGATCCCACAAAATGTGACATTACCGCATGCTTTAGAGCGATCGCGAAAACAGAAGCCAGGCTTATTGGAGAGTTCCAACCATTTCAGGAAAGAAAAAAAACAAGTATGAAAATTCATTGAATCAGAGCTCATTTAATGACAAACATCATAAACTAAGGAACTAAAGAAAATACCAGAACTTTTTTTTTTTCCTTCTCCCTGTTCCTAACCAGTTTTATTAAAGTGTAATTATAATTGGGGCCCGACACACCTCAAGTGTCAGAACTGTAAGAAGCAGCAGGTAGCCATAAAAGCATACACTTAAATCTGCCCCCCCTCAGCTGCTCGGTGGAGCTCTGCGCAGGATTCTTACATCTGTCAGCTTGTATACGCAATTACTAGCAAGTCAAATTTCCCATTGAGTTAAAATTTCCGGAGAACAATGACTATTTTGGTTGGGTAATGAATTTCCGACAACCTTATACAGGAAACGGTTAATGTGTCAAGGAATGCAGAGTACCAACAATCAGCTCAACAGCTTCCTGTTTTGGGGTTTTCCGCAATAGCACAGTGGACAACGGGCGGCTGAAGGCTGCGCGGCACGAAGCTGGTTTTAAATAGCGGCAGCAGGAGTTTCTGCAGGGGCTCCGAGCTATAAACACAGAGGAGAGGGCGCTTATAAATCAAGAGCACCAGGCCTCAGATCTCCAGATTAAACGTAGTTCAGAAGGTACGTCCCTTGCATTAATGACTAAAAAAATAAAAATAAAAATAAAAAAATCAAGGAGTGAGACACCAGACACTTAATGCTTAACACATGTTTTTCTTCCTGCATGTTTTAGCAACTGTACTGTGCCAAGTACAAAAGCTATTTAAGGCCCTCACATGACAGACTCAGGCACCCGTTTCATTTATGTCAAACAAGGTTTTACTTGCCGTCGCTCCGCGCCCCTATTAAAAATACATTCGTGTATAATGACTTAATTTCGGCTCCAACACTCGGAAGAAAAACGCATTTCCCATCTAAAGGCATTCAGCTGCGATTCATTTACACACAACAATGCGTGTTCAGATCAAATAAAATGGCTATGCACTTCGGGAATATATGAGCAAGACCATTTTGGGGTTGCATATGTTGCGAATATTATTCACATTTAAAGCAGAAGGAAGGCCATTATGAATGATAATTGTCCTGGGGAAGTAGTGTTTTCATCAACAATTATCAACAATTTTGTTAACAGAAATACAAGCTCAAATGGTGCACAATAAATCAGCAGCTAAACAACACTCTCAGTGTGGTCCAACAAGAAGATAATTTAGATTAAAATTCAAATTAAAAGTTTATTCTTCGACTAGAGTAAACTTAGATGAACATCCTGCTGCTGTCAGAAGAATTCAAGTGTTCACAGCAGACAGCACATGATCTACAACGCACATTCAGAAATGTGCCTGAAGTGAACTGACTGCACTTGTGACTGTGTGTGTTGTTGGGCCAGCACATTGCTGCACTAATCCAGGTACTGCATTTTGCACAGTTCATCTCGGCACACTGCCCGGCTCTCTCACACTGCTACAATAACAGCTCTGAAGCTGCAGCTGACCAAATACAAGGAAAACAACACATTTCCCAACGTGAACACACTCCTCCGGCTCCAGAGGAACTGCCATATTTATGCTGCCCTAAACATGCTCTCTGCAGGGATGGACAGGAATTATGTCATATCTAGGTAGATTTGCACAAAACAGATAATTCTACCACACACTGGATTCTCTTACTTCTGAACTTACAGCATAACTGAAAACTATACGCTACAAGATGCCATCAAACATTTGTATCCATCTCTATATCTGGAGAGCCATAATATTACATTGTGACCCGGGACGTGAGTGTGAACGCAGATGAGATCAAAGTCCAACTGAACCGGTTTCATTTAAACTGAGAATACCACAAACCACAAGACTATCAGGGACTGCCAAGACACAAGCCTTAAAGTGCTAAACTAACCTGTGAAACAAAAAGGCAGGCTGAGACCCCACTCCTCATTAAGAGGCTATCAAACCCAATTAGTACAATCTGATTTTTGTACATGGGAGGGGCGTCCTGCTGACTGGCAACACTTCCTTGCCCCAGATTGGAAAGACAAGAGTTTGATTGACTGCTGCTTCGGATACTAACCCACTCCCACCTGTCTTCAACATGTGAAGGTGTCGCTATATCCTCACCTAAAAACCTGCAGTACGTGTATCGTACTTTTGGAAAAGCCCCACGGGGGTATTGGATAACACTGCCGGCAGGTTTTGCAGTACACAAAACTCTCTGTTGTATTAGATGCATCTGCACAGCTCCTTCAGGTGATGCCATGGTGTGATGTCACCTACCCCCTAATCTGAAGCAACAGGGTTCCCTCTTCCTGGGAGGTTGCAGGTATAGGCCAAGTGTAGCCTTTTTGAACCAATGATGGGTTGAGATTTGTGATGGGAAAGAAACTTACTCAACTAAGGAGGCAACTTCAGTGATGTTCTCCTTGTGAATACTGCTTTTTGTTAGTATGGTTACATACAGAAGGGAACACAGTTTTTTTAGTAAACAACTATAAAAACTACTCACTAACTGCTACTGCTCTGCTCAAAATTGGCACTTTAAATTAATTTCTCCTGTAGTGACTCATCTGCCAGAGGTAATTTATGCATGTTCTGGGTAGTACTAAGGAATCTAATCCATGAACAAACAGTGCTCTCTGATTTAAATGTTTAATTACAGAGCAGTTCACTTTCCATTCCAAAAGCAGTCATAAGAAGAGCCCAATTCAAACCCCTCCGCTGAACCGTGGAACAGTGCCAAGGGACAGGGACGGGAAATTTAATTCTGAAGGTGGTGCTGGAGACAAAGTCCCTCATTTCAGACTGCAGAGATCACAGCAGTCAGTATGAGCAAGTAGATACACGCATATCTACTAGAGGGTGAGTGGCACATAGTAATGGACCAAAAGTCACAGGATGCTTTCTTCAGAGCAGATTAACAGATCATTTTCATTAAGAAAACAGGATCAGACAGGCATGTAAGTGAAATTACCTGGTATGCAAGATTTTTTTTTTTTTTTTTTTTTGACACCAATTTGTGTTCTGCTATTTCAATTGCCTGTTTGTGCAGTACGGTTAAAAGGATGAACTTGTCAGACTTTATATGATGGGGGTATTTGTTTTCCACCCTCCTTGACTGCATTGAAACGACCACTATTCTTTCAAAGCGAAACAATCACAACTCATAATAACAAACGCATAACAGCCATTCCATGGGTCTACCCAGATATCTCAAAAGATGGAGAGATAGGCCAACTTTGGAGCCAAATTGAACAGAAACTCTGAAGAACAGACTAAATTAAAAAAGCATTATCAGCATTATCCTCGGAGACTGTACACCCACATAGAGCTTTTAATACTGGTTACCGATTGCTTGATGTATTTCATATTGAGGTCTTCTGGCACATTATTCCATGAAATCTCTAGTCCCTTCCAGATCCACTTCCTTAGCAAGACTTCTCATGCTAATTGATCATGCTGATGGCTTGACACTGGCCTATTTTGAGAACGATGGATCCGACGGAAAATCAGAAAGTACAATTGGGAACATGCATTAAACGGATGCTTTGTGCACTCTGTGGGTCTGCTGCAAATTTACAGTCCTCGCTACACAGCAACAAACAAGCACTCGCTCTGGAGAGAACATAATAAAACTGAAGTGAAGCCTTTTCAAGTGGCCACGCTTCCTGCAGATGAGGGATTTTCAATTCCCCGGTGCCCACACAGCCTGTGATGTTTGCATGACACAGAGGGAAGCAGTGATCTCACAGCTAGACTTGGTTCAGCCAGAATGACTGATCAGACTTTTGAGCGTGTGCTTTATCATCCAAGTGTGCTCTTAAGGGCTGTACAAGTAATAATCCTGTTAATCAGACATCTATAAAGAAGCATATAGTGCTTGAAGACAGTCATGCACACTCATACTCAATGCAAAACCTCAATGAGTTTTTTTTTTATATTGCACACATACAAAATAAATCAAACTGAACCAATTATTATCCTGTTAAGTGCAATTTGAAGAAAAAATTGAAGCCAAGTCACTGGAATTGATCTAGAAGAGTAACTGGAGTTTCTTTACAACAAATACTTTTCTAGTATTCAACTGTTCATTTATACAGAAATTTGCAAATTGGCTTTGACCATTTGGGGTTAAAGAACCCTAGTGGATTCTTCACACTGGAATTCCCTACAGTTCATTAAACTCCTTACATAAACCATAAAAAAGCAAGACGCTGCTCTATAAAGTCAGAATGTTTGTTGAATCTCCTCAATATCGGAAGCACGACCCCTTGGTTACTCAAGGGTGTCGTCTTCTTGCTAAATATGTTAAAATTATGTGAAACTGCAGGGAGGGTTACTTCTCTATAAGACAATTATGAACAACACATCAATATATATATTTTTTTTTACACAGCAGAAAGCAGTACAGGAACACCAACGAATAAGACGCTACCTCATTCATTTAATTGATTTGGGAGCCCTGGGCGCAATTAGGGACAGACTTACCTTCAGCCTTGAGTACGAGGAAGAAGCAGGCTCCTAAAATCGTGATGTAAACTGGAAGTCTCGTCATTCTCGCAGCGTGGAGCTGGAAGCCAGAACCCTGTCACCGTGCCGAGCTCAGCGGGTTTGACTCGGGGGCGTTGGAGAGTTTACACAGCACAGCAGTCCCCCAGTCCTGGCCGCAGCGTGAGCCAGAGACAGTAGAAATGGGAAAGGGGAGTGTGTGTGTGTGGGGGGGGGGGGGGGGGGTGAGGGTAGGTAGGGGGGCAGGGGGAAGGAGGGGGGGTAGGGGGGGCAGATTTTAAAACTTTCTTCTCACTGGCTCCGATTGTCCGCAACACTGGGGAAGAACAGAAGAGAGACACAAATAAGTGATTAATGGACTGAACTACAAGTTACTAAAGGAATAAACTCTAACGTGTGTGAGCTGTGTGTGAAAGGCTCACAAAATATTAACATAACTATAGAAAGTCTTTTAACTTGCCTCAGTGGAAAGCCAGAGGACACAAGACTAATGCCAATGCAGCAACTTAAACTCAACATCTAATGCCCAAGAGACGGGAAAGCGTCCAGGTGCCGAGATAATGTAAATGGGCTTATCACTACAGGAACCAGCTATCAAAATAAAACAGTATTAAAACAAACAATTGCACAGGATTTAAAGTATTCGACTTCTGCTCTGCAAACCTACTTAGGTAACAGTAAGAGGGTGCACTTTGTAGGTAAAGGACAAACTGATACTACACAATGTTAAAACTCTTTCAGCTGTATTGTTTATACAGAATTTCCAAAGTTTACTTCCTTAAAACATAAAAATCTTAACAGTAATGGTTTCTTTCAAGCATATCAACCCCCGCTAAATCTACATTTACTTCACAGTTTGTACAAGTGCTTTTGTTAGGGATGAATCGACTAAAGGAAAACCCAGGAAAAGGTCCCAGGAAATTAAATAAAGTTTTTCTGAATCATGTTTTATTATTTTTCTTTACAAAGTGTTTTATATAAAGTACAGTGAATTGGCCTAGGATATGATATGATAGGAAAGTTCTAACATCAAACTCAGAAACTCTGCATAGCTGTATGCTAATCCAAATTGTACATATGGATACAGTGAGTACTTTCCAAATTACAGAAATTTCCAAAATGGAATTTACGGTAGTCTGAGAATATCTGAATCACAAAAAGGTTTCCCTGTTATAAAGTGAATACTGGAATAAATAAAATCCAAATTACCGATACAAACATAAATAAAATATATATTAAGTAAAAATAAATCAATAGCGAAATTACTGAATGGCCCACATATACTTCCACATTCCTTCCAACGTGAGCTCCAATGTCAAACAAGCTCCTATTATAAGTTCACATTTCACAGACCCAGAAATAGTAAATGCATATGCAGCCAGGTGGCATAGGGCAGCAGCAAGGTTTTTTTGCAGATGTAGTCTTTAGAGATGAATTACCTCATATAATGAAAAGCAGCCAACTGATACTGTGGCCTTTTGCTCTCTCTGGCCTCACCTCCCACCCCAGTGTGTTGAACTGCAGAACGCTCTTTTCTTTTCAATCATGCGGTCATCCTTGCCAATTTCTGTCCCCTTTTAACAACATAATTGGACAATTAAATGGGTTTTTTGGAGTGTTTTTTTCAAACAGTGTTCAATCTAAAGCGGCTAACGGGTAGAGACAAAGAATTTCTGTTGCTGACCATCACAAGGCGGGTTTCCTTTTCTCTCTCGTTCCTTTTTTCCTTGTGTGTTGCCCATCTTTGGCCTCTTGTTTTTCACGGGTTCAACCCCCTGACCCCTGTCAGCCTGGCGCTATTCTTGAATGGCTAAACATGTCCGAATTATTTGTTCAAGGATGTTCCACAATTACCAGCGTTGGCCTCGTCCAGCGTTAATAACTCGATGTGTCTGTTCTCTTGTAGCTCTGTGAATTTCACCGCAATTAGGGCTGCGAGTGGCATTTCAGAGAGGGACAAATTAGTAGCGGAGCAGGCCGGTGTCTGTCACTTTTGATTTGCACAAGGGGACAAAGCGCCCCAACCTGTGCCCTACTTTTCACACATCCGTGACTTCTGGGTAATGAGAGAACAAAAGAAGGTTCCTCAAGGCAAAGGGACAAGACAGCTAACCAAGCACCCTTTCTTTTGAAGGGGGGGCCTTCCTCGCCAGCAGAATATGTCGCAGTGTGCCCGCCTGGGGTTGGTGCTGCCGCTGAGGACGAATGCTCGGACTGGTTCCCAATCTGGTGCCACAGTGCAGTGCCAACAGACTGACCTCCCCCCATACCCCTCTCCCCCTAAAAAGCAGTAACTGGGAATTTCACACACTCCATTAAAATCAACTCTGGCCTGTCATACACATACAAGTTAAACTGGAGAAAACAAGTATTTAATTAATGTGAACGTACAAGACAATACAAACCCAAAGCACTTTGCAATGGCTTTACCAATACTAAACCTGTATCTACAAAAAAAACAACCACCATATAGCCAACCTTTCAGTCCAGATTTAAAGACCGCCACAACAGTGGGAATCCTAATCGCAGGAAGAAAGCGCTCCACTGTCTCAGGCCGCAGCTCTGTGTAGCGACTCAAGTTTACACTTAGCTTGTTGTCAGGCCCCAGGGCAGGAAGCACTGAGGAAACAGAGTTCACAATTGCCTGGCTAGAAGGTCTTTATAGACATTCATGCACCGGCAGTCACACTTCCATCTGTAAACAAGGGCTTTTCAGTGCGCTGTGGACAGGTATACAGAAACTGTGAATGGGGCGGAAAAAAATAAAAATTTAGTAATATTCACTTATGTCTGTGTTGTGCTATGTATAACAACAACTCGCTTATGTCTGACTGTTTACAAAGATCTGTATCATTTTTACGGTACATTTACACTGAAGGGGCCCCGAGATGGCTTATGTCCAATCAGCACACATACCCTCAAAATTAATCTATTTGACACCTCATATCCCTGGCCCAGGAGTGAAGGGGCTCAGTACAGACTGGGCATAAAGTGGTTGAGAAGTCTGATGGATTCGATTAGGATTGTCAGACAAATGCCTCTTAAACGAAACAGGATTTCATTATTTCAGTCTTAAAAACCGAGTCATGGCAGGTATTTTAAGAACGCTGCGTCTCCTAGTTGGAGAACCTGGGGGTGTTTCTCATCCAGATGATACGAATCCACCGGAGACCAGCATGTTTTTGGAGTGTCACACAGTACTGCAAACACAAGTTCAAAGCAAGACTGCTGATTATACCACACTGCTCAAATCAGGTGCAAAACACCACGTATGCACTGCTACTTCAAAGACATTTCCCTGCGCCTTTGTGTGTTTACAGACAGACGGCGATTGCGATTGTAGGTAAAAATGTTTTTTTCATGTGGGTGTATGGCAAAGTAGCCGGGGCGCTGCTTTTTAAAAGCTCTCCCCATTCTGGCAAGTGCTCGGTGGGCAGGGAATGTTTTCACTGCAGAAAGGATGACTCCAAGCCAGCTATGGAGGTGGTCTTGAGTTTCGGATGGGTAGCACTTTCCCCTGTGTAAACCACAACCTGTTTCCAGAGAAGAAAACAATATCATGTAGGCAAAATAAACAGAGTAAATTTAAACTTTCAGTGTTGCAGCAATGTGGGCAATACAATTTCTTGTACTAAGACTATTAAACAATTTTCTTGTCTGAATAATGTCTGAATTGAAACAGCTTGGATGCCCAAACTCTTATTATACCTAGCTATTACCTTTCTCGGGAAGAAAAGGTTTAGTTCCAAACAAGGTTAAACTCATTATAAGAATTAAATAATGCCAGTATCCATAAACATTAATTTGCCGTTCTGTTGCGGTTCCAACTCTGCTGTTTTAAATGTAATTGAATGCAAAGTTTACAAAAGGTGTTTTGTATAGGTTTACCAAGTGGGCTCTTGGGACATAACAAACCAATTTATTTTTCCTTCAATGCCGATTTTAATCCTGTGGGGAGCAACTTACACACCTAATTCAGCACAAAAATATAGCCTTTCACAACGGCCAGTTACTTAAACTGGACCAAAGCAGAGACTTTCTTTACATTTATGGGCATTTATGGGCACATCAAGGACAGAACACCCCCCTCCCGGCATATTTGGGAAGGAGGGATGTGATTGCCTGGACTGGGTGGCCACTTGACCACAGAGCGGAAACAATGAGGCTTAAGACATCCTGCCCTGAGGAGGGGAGGCCGCGGTTGGCGGCGACCATGTAGGGTAAGTGGCACCACCGTTCAAAATATAATAATCATGTTCAAATGAAAGGCCATACAAGTTTATTTCATTATTGGTTCTTTTTAAGTCCCCCTCACGGTCAAACTTCTGGATTGCGTCACATGCTAGAAAACATCTATCACAAAATCACAGAGCTCTGTACGAAACGTCACATTGTTTGATGATTACGGGCAGTGCTGCAGGAGCGGCCGCTGTCCTGAGTCACCTTCGCACGGGACGTGCAGGACGATCCGAACAGCTGCAGCTTCATTAGACAGTCAGCGCTCAATACAAGCGTCTTGGCACAACATGCTGCCTCTCTGAGGGCTCGCTCAAAATGATGACACACGCTAGACCAGAACACTAGCTTTATCAGGAGTGGGGTGTGTATTATTTCTGTTGCTGACCATCACAAACAATTACAAACAATGCAATATTACTATGCTAAAACTGCATTTTTGTTCTGTGTTGACCCCAACAATTTATGAATGCCCATGAAAAAGTGGAAAAGACATTATAATTAAAAATAATTAGAAATAAGGGGAAACCCATCAATCAAACAAATTATACACACACACTTCCATTCCAAGAATATCTATCGATACATGCAGCTGGATGAAGGCCTCCAAGATATTCCCACTTGTTTTCAGGTACATCATATAACCTATATATGCCTGAAATGGAAATACTGGTGGGGAAAGTAAAATCACTTATTTCACACATACACACACTCTGCATCTGCAGGAGCATGTCTCCTCCATTTCCAAGGCAGTCTTGGCCTCCCTCCCTTGCTTGTAAAGTGAACACAGTGTGGTATGTCTCTCTCTCTCTCTCTTGGCCTCGATTCCTTGCCCCTCCTGGGGCCCCTCCTTGCAGGCAGCCCTGTGTTTCTCGGCGCCCTGCCTGACATGCCTGTCAAGGCTTGGTAGACTGCAGAGCAGACTTTCTGGCTCCAGTGCCATTGTTTGCTTGGCTGCTTTGCGCCTCAACCCAGGCTGGATTAGCATAAGAATACTGAACAGCTCTGCAACCCCCCTACACACCCCCAATTCCCTCCTCCTCCTCCTCCTCTCCCTGACAACACTCACTCCTACAATCTCCCTCCACGCTCTGGTGCCTACAAGACTCAAGTCAGACAACCGGAGAAGAAGAAAGAAGAAAGACCCTGATGCATTTAACCACCTGGCAAATTAACACACCTCAGCCCCTGCGAAAACACAGCTAAACCACGAGGAGACAAGTTTCCACTAATCTCTCTTGTAGGGATATTAAGATTGTCTACACAGGTAGTGACAATTACAGTAAAAAGCTACAAAAGGGCTACACAAATTGAACAAATGAAGAAATACATAAAATAGAGAGGTGAATGCTCAATTTCATATTCAACCAGAGCTATTAATGCAGAATTCCCATTCCAGCTGACTGACCCGAGTCAGCACAAGGCTTCCACGCCACTCCGTGCATTGCTGTGCCGTTGCAGTCAAAAGTGGATGAACTCTCCTGTTAATCAACTGGACTAAAATTTTCTATAGGCTGGATCACAGCTCAACCAACTCTGACACAGATCACCGATAAGCATACATTAATTAACAATACATATTCAACCAACTGTTCACCGGTGTTTCAAATGTGGGGTGTAAACACTTTTGACAACCGTATATTTTAAGAAACCGCCATTCTACAGCAAAAATATAACCCTTCTGATATGCCTTATTGTACACCTGGAATAACTACGAAGCCCAAGGTAGACAATCTTGTGTGTAGCCTGCATGATAGAAATGAAACACTAAGCTATCCTCCTTAAAGGCTTGGTAAAATAAAATAAAATAAGCCAAGTCAGACATCCTCTCTCTGATAATGTGTGAAGATGTTTAGAGGGGGGTTTGTGTGTGTGAGTAATGTCACAAATCACCCCCATAATCACTCTCAGTCCTCACCACCCCCCATCCAGATACACAGACCTTTCCATGAGAGAATAAGAAGGAGAAAAAGCTTATTTAAAAAGTGTTAGCAGTAATCTCACCCAGATATCAGGTCTCACTTTCTTTATCTGGCTGCCAGAACTTTCAGACCTATTAGCTTGCTTTCACACTAGATTTCCAACAGTCATTTTGTTGTACGGCATCTCTTGTAAAGGAGAAAACAGGGCTGTGCCATTTTATAATCTCTTACATAATCCTGAAGTGTTGCTTTGACTCCGATCTAATCTTGTGCCGAAGGCCTATTTCTGCCTAGTTCCTCTCCAGACTGGTGTGAAATATTTTGGAATGCTGAACGTGTCGTGCTGGGGAGCTGATAATTACCAACGCCTGAGACAACCTGTAATTATTCTATTCAGCGCAAATTATTATTTGATATTAAGGATCCGAGTGGAAGAAATTCCTGGAACGCAGCAGACTGCTATGGAAAAGAACCAACTACGTCAAACATGACGATAGTCAATTAATAGAACAAAATACCTGTACCACACCGGAAGGCATAAGTGCTCCATACTTTGACTAGAAACTGAAGTATGCAAATCAGGGTCTTTTTTTTTTTTTTTTTTTGGTATCACCCAATGATAACAAATCAGTCGTGATCAAAAGCAAAACAATGTGCTAGAACAATGACTTGTACAGTTATGTACAGCTGGTATTCAATTATGAAATTTTCTGGGAGCTGTATTCCAGAACTGCACAAAAGCTACTGTTTTTGTGTCGTGTATGACTACAGCTCCCAGAGTGCAGTGCCCTTCTTGGTGCACAACTCTGAGGTATGGAACATAATGTACTGTACCTGAAGAAGTCAAGCCCATGAATGTGAAGTACAAGTCCCCAAGCAAGACAGCAGGGAGACTTAATTTGCCCCCAATGGTAATTTTTGTCATGTCTAAATGAGGTCTTACAAATTCATGATGTAATTTTCCCCATTAAAAACTTCTCCACATGGTCTATGAAGACAATGACAAATCATCTTAAACCCTTTTCATCGTTTGCCTCTTCAAGCTCAGTGCCACCGAAGTGAGACTTATGTAAATCTCTACTAACTGCATGACCATTTAATTGTGTCAGAATTAAATGTAATTAGTCATGTGCTTAATCTTGATTAGGCTTTAGGTGCTACACAGCTAGCTATACTCCCCACATTTACAACAATCTTCATTCCTCCAACTTCATGGCCTGCCTAGACTGACTGGGGGGTGGCTGAGGAAGACTCCCATTTTGATAGATTTATTTCTAACCTCGTGCGTTTTTATTTTACCGCTGGCGAGACATGGTGCATCAATAAACTGTGGACTCTTTGTCACATGGTCTTTAAAACTATAATTTGTGAGCACATCCCCACAGATAAGCAACAACGAGGCACGCAGATAAGGGTGTTCAGTGACCAGAGCTAATTCCCAAAGGGGCTTCTTAATTTTGAAAATAACCTTGGGAAACCCTTCTTAAAAGGAACACCATGGCAACTCAAATCTACACACACAAAGTGGCGGTTCTGTTTTCTCAACTTATCGCACACAATGGGTTTGTTTTCTTTTTGAAATCTGCAGACTGGTGCCAACTGTAGCGCCGCGCTCTCCCACCAGTGCCGGGAGGGTTCAGGGGGAGCTTGACTTTCCATTACCTGCTAGCACATTCCAAGGGCCGGCCTGATAAACAGCAGTTTCTTATCTCGCGGCTCTCCCCAAATTCTTGCCCTGCCTCTCCCGGGACTCGGCTAGGCGGCTTTTACAATCACTGATCATCAAAGGCTCAGCTTCCACCCTCGGCAAGCAAAGGCCGCCACTCTTGACGAAAGGCCGGGTCAGAAATCACTGCGCTCCTCAGAGGTCACAGTGTCCACTGCTGTCGGTGGAAGAACCCAGCCAGGCCACACACAAAAAAAAGACATTTAAAACGCAGGAATTTCGTACCCTCCCCCCTTCTCCTTAAGACAAATAGCTGTAATCCTCTGTTCCCTTCAAGTGAAGACCACATAAATTAACACAAACAGCCTTTAAAAAAATCTGTTACTCAATCAAATTCATTACGTAGTAAAGTAAGGATTTTAAGCTCTACATTTGACTGAGTAGTAACACACTTCGGTGCAGTGTACTTAGTACTTTTACTAGCATTAGTAGCAGTCTGAGCTTTAGAAAAACCCTAAAACAAATCACAAAAGTTTGACCACAAAAATCATAGAAAGATTACTCAACTACCAAATTATTCCATTACATTAAAACAAGAAATAAAATACATATACACACATATTTTGGTCATACAATTCACAGAGCGCTACACTTGAAATGACTGGATTGCAAGCTTACCATTTCAATGCATCAAACCCAACTTTAAAATCCATGCTTGCTAAGGAAGCGCCCAGATTGATACTCTCCCCCATTAATCCAGAATGTGGAGAAAACACATTGAAAAAAGCAAAAACAAATCCATGAGCAACAGCTTCCATCTTGAGGAGTATTTCTCCAACCAGCAACAAGTGAGAATGCAGCTCACAGGGGCTGGCGAGTCTCCCAGCCTCCATTCCTGGGGGCGTCTGGAGCTCTTGTGCAGTGTGAGGAGGCGGGGCCGAGAGCGGGCCGTCTCCGTCTAGGCCTTTTCATCATTATTTACACACAAAGCACTCTGGGACTGCAGCAAGCTGGTTGTGTTCAAAAACTTGGCACATCCTCCCTTTAATCTCTTCTCCCACATGAAGAAAAAATAATAATAATCTGTACATTTCCAGCTTCTTCTACTTAGTAACTGCTACAAACGGTCAAAACTGCCAACTCAAACTCAATATTTGGTTACGGTAACATTTGAATTGGTAGGATTTCAAGAGTTACATGAACTCGCCACTTTCAATTCCCCGTAATAATAAAATAAATGTCACCTTTATAATCAGAAGTCAAGGCAGGCAAAATGTCTGCCTTTGATAATCACCAGCCTTTTCAAACAAGTTTTATTTGTATTTCAAATTTAAAAAAACATTCCATAGACATCCTAACATAAAAACATACATGTTTGTTTTCTGAAAGAACCAATTATCAAAAAGCAGAGCTATTTTCAATACAGGAAAAACAATACTACACTTAAGCTACAATTTCGACATGTAAAAAATGAATAAAAATGTAAATTAAGCATGATTAAGATTTGTTTGTTTGTACAAAATGTGTCGAATTGCAGCAATCTGTTAAATTAGAGGGTTATTTTATTACATTTCAGAGGAGGTTAGGGGAGAATTAAATGAAAACAGTTTAGTTTCTCTAAAAGCTTGATATTTTCTGAAGGCACGAGAGCAACAGGAAACAAAATTCTGAACTAGACCAAGACTTTTCGTTACGGTCGATATGAAGGCCAGGTACTATTCCAACTGCTGCCCAGCACAACAAATCAAATCCAAGTAAAACAAAACCATAAATGTTGCAGTGGCTACATAACAGAGACATGGGGCGGACAAACAGACCAGATAAGGGCAGTGTGAAGCTCTCTCCCCACCCCCCCACCCCCCCTCTCTCTCTCTCTCTCTCTCTCTCTCTCTCTCTCTCTCTCTCTCTCTCTCTCTCTCTCTCTCTCTCTCTCTCTCTCTCTCTCTCTCTCTCTCTCTCTCTCTCTCTCTCTCTCTCTCTCTCTCTACGGTGTGCAGGCAGCCAAAAGCAAAAGCAGCTCCGATGACGCCGTACTCCGCTGACCTCTCCCACAAACACGACTGGAGTGAGTAAAAGTAATAAAGCCCCGACTGGCACACTGGAAAATCTCAGGACTGCCCACAGGCTATTTATTGTTTAAAGTCTGGCACGTCAAATCATTTTGTTCAGCTTAACATCCTCTACAAACATATGGCTGTAATTTACAAAAAAAAAAAAAAAAAGGCTCCCCTGCTCTGTTTGAAGGCTCGGCGAGTTAATACTGCTGTTAACCCTTGTAACTTCTTACAAAAGAAAGACTGGGAAGAATACAACAAACTTTCTGTATCATAGATAAAAAGGCAAATAATGAATATGATCTGGTTATATCCTCTTAAAGACCTTGAGAGGATTTAATGGTAAAATCCCTTAACAGAACACTGGGTAAGGTTATGTTTGCTTAAAAAAAAAATATTACGAAAACCATTTTCAGCCCAAGAACATATGCATTGTCTAAATGAGTTCAACAGCAGAACTCTAGTGGTTAATAATCAGACTCAAAGGACAGGTTAAAAAGGCCAAAAGAAACTAAATGGAGTAATTAAAAGACAGGAAACGTACTGATTACAAGAGCAGTCTGTGGCACTGCCTGGGTTAAGGGTTAATCTTTGCTGCAGGCAAAGGTAATCAATTTTTGGTAATCATACCTTCTAAACAAAAAAATATATAAGCAGCTCAACTTAACAAGCACAGACGCATGAAGTTCGAGGGCTGGCATCACTCAGCAAAATCAGCAATAACCCAGGACTGTGTTACCACATATAGTCAAACACTTCTAGATTATGGCTACGTGTTTTCGGAAAACATTGACAACACAAAAAAAGGTTGGCAGAAGTAGTACTTTATTTGAGCCGTGTCCTTCTTATGACAAAGTAGCGCATTGACTCAATTTTCAAAAGCTTTTCAAAACTTCAGAAAATGTCAGTCTACTATGCAGAAAATAAAAATTGTCATTACTGCATTTAATGTATAGTGTTTTCAATCCATTTATATCATATCGTGCACACGTTTCAGAATAAAAGCAAACCTTGAAACCACACAATCTTACCTCATGTGTGAATCCACAGTTAGAAGACATACTGGAATTCTGTTGAGTATCATTTGTATCCAATCGCGTATAGTTCCGGCTCTAATTTGAAGTAGAAAGTTAGCATCGCACAAAGTATACCTGAAGAAAAAGAAAAATATTTCAAATCAATCTCCATGCAGCATCCAACACTTCAATAACCATAAAAAAACAACACCCCCACCATCCCAAATGCAAATTTAAGTCTGTGGTTGACCTGGCACAAAGTTTTGTTTTTAAATAATATAAAAGTTCACTTAGTAGACTGGGAATTGGCTTATTCATCAAACCAGACCAAAGCTGAGATGAATTATATATAATTAATATAATTCTGTCTCACTCTCTCTATTCCTGATCTTCTGGTTTAATATTCCCAGGTTTGCAATGATTGATTTAATTACAACTTGACTTTGAGGATAAACACTTTTATATTTAAAATAAAAATATATATATTTCAGCTAACTTCAGAGGAATTGCTGATGAAATACTATATACAACATGCATCAGGGTGTTAAGCGTGAAGTGACTTCAAGCTCTATTTAAATAAAGAAATCTATGGTTTAAAGTTTGGCCCAACATGACATCACTCTGAGTAATGCACCACAATGAACTTTAACAGTGGAATGTATTTGCATGGTTTATTTCAGCTCTATCTGGCTTGGAGATACATTCCCTGATTGTTTGGGATTTAAATCTTTACTATGTGCTTACAGACTAAATGGAGGCGACTCCTATTCAAAAGAAAGTACACCAGGACAGTATTAGAAGGCAAGCACAGTCCCAACACTTTCCTGCAAGGTCACATTCCCACTGTCACTGAGCCTATTTGAGAAAAAAAAAATCACTACTTTTCTTCCCTTGCCACCACCAACACGCTGAGGTTACGGAGGCTTAGAAAAGACTAAATCACTATAAGCCGAGGCAACCTGAAACGGGCTGGGATATCGTATGGCAGGACTGGAGTCACCGTGCGGCAGACAGACTGTCACCGGACCAAACGTTAAATCTTTTCTACAAGAATTGAGGGACTGACCCGTTAACCTCTACTGAAAGAGGATTAGGCGTTGCTCTCAAACTTTCGGAATTCACTACTAGTAAACCTTCAGAGAGTGCCTATTTATTATAAGGTTAATTCACCCACATTCGCACATACACATTTTTACCTACATAAGCTGATCCATTTCAATATTAAATGTAACAGTGGATAGGTTTCACTGGCATTACGAAACTTGTCCTTGATAGGTGGTTCCAATGGAGATAAAATAAAATGTCACCGTTACTCTTCAGGGAGGGATATTCAATTGAAAAACTGTAGGGATAGTCATTTGAACTTAATGGGGACACATACGGGTCAAAGCTGCACTGAACTGGTTTATTGCTGCTCTAAAACATTATCACTTTTGCTGCTGTAGCTAATTTATGTAACAGAAATGGTTTGAGCAATAACACAAACCCAAGATGGTCAGCTTGTTGGCTTGCCATACAACAGCCATGCCTGTCGTCTGATGGGCGAGATCTACTCTAGTCCTGCGTAAAACAAGTTTACTGTGCAATTTCTTCTACACAGTGTGAGAAGAAGCAGATAGAGCATGTGGAAATGGTCTTGGGAGGAAAAACATTAAGAAATAAAAAGGTGTGTGCAGTCACACAACCCTAACTTCAAAATTAATTTCCTGGTTTTCCAAAAAACAACAAGAACTAATGCCTGAAGGGAAATAACACCAGACAACATAAAACCTTTAAATAGAATGGTAATTATCACCAGGTTAGGAAAATAAAACCTCTTCGAAACAACAAGTCCGGAGCGTTTCATGATCTCGTTCGATTACGTACTCGTGAAGTGAAAGGCAGACTCACAAACGGCTGACAACGCTTCTTGATAACTGATCAGCTTTGTTCAGCTAATCAGCTAATTCTTCAATGTTTTCAGGGAGACATGTGCTGTTCCTTGCCATTTCTTTTGCACAGAAGCAAATGCCCAACATATTGGACCATTCACTAAAGAGCAAGAGGACAGTGCATGCACCTACATTTATCCTAGTGTGAGGGGTTTATTAGTGTATGAGCTGGTCTGGTTTGCAAATTCTGCATTGAAAGGGTGCGCAAAGATTCCAAATATGATTAATATACATTTTAAATAACAAAATACTACCAAGCAGGCTGTTATTGTCAGTTATAATTGATCATATTATGAAATAGTGGAAAAGAATAATAATTCACAGCAGAACAATGATGCAGTTAAACTCTAACCGATCAATTATATTCGATGACTGATATGCTGTCGTTATGACTATAATTATGCAGGTGTGCCATAGCTAACTAGTACAAATTACACCACTAAAATTGTAATTGACTCCAGGTCTGCACTCTATCAGTATAACGCAGTGCTGCAGTATTTTTTCCCCTTGAGTGAGTAACGAAGAATAATGCACAGATGATTTATTTGGTTATTTCTTAAATTAAAACCAAATGTGTGCAAAAAATGAAATAAAAAAAGGCATAGGCGTATAAATCAAAGGCGTAGAGGGGATGGGAGGAGTGAAGACATGGAAGAGACTAATTTCAGAATGCTATGCTTCAGAGCTGTGAAACCGATAAGCTTCACTATCTGTTTACAAACATTATCCCTCCTCTCTTTCAGAACATCTCTCCAGCGGACCACTTGCACAGGAAGGCCGAGGTCACTGAAGGGTGCAGTAGATAATTGCCACTTTAACCACACTGTCTATTTTAACTGCGCTCTGTGTATACAGGAATATTTTTGGGATGCCTCTGATGCTGTAACTGCACTGGGCAAATTTCCAAGGAGAGCATTAAGTTGAGCCACACCAACGTTACAAGGGAATAACACACACATGGACGCTGGGCAGATTCGCTGGGCAGATCAAGAACCAACAGTGCCCCCAACCAGACCACTAAGCCTGCCTCAGTGGCATTCGTTTATTCTTTGTGAATCTCAAACGTTTAAAAAGGTACACATCCTCCCATTCGGCATGGAAACTATTATTTTACATTTTCCCCAGTGCTGTTTTTTCTACCCTCACACATGGCAACAAAAATGTATTCAAAGTCACCATGCCTTATTTGCACATGCACCTTCAATTGCAAGTATCAGGATGTGCATAGATGTAATTTATTTAAAATAGAAGGCAGTTGTGTAACTAAATTCCCTTGAACAAACTTTGTAAACAGGAAGATGTTTTTGTTTATTAGTTTGTCTTCAATCAGACAACAGAATTAAACTAATGCTCTTTAGAAGGAACTCAAAACAAGCCCTAATAGTGATTTATTCTCCCCACCTAATACTATGCTTAGTCACAATAGTAATATACTACCTCTTATATATCAGTCATACTATTGCTACACACTGCACAGTACAGTACAAGATCTAACTTGGAACTGGGCCAAAGCCAACTGGTCAGTCCCACGGAGAAACCTTCTCATTAATGACCAGTCAACACAGTTGCACCTGAGAGAAATCTTCGCAAATGAGACAATGGTAAAATGTGTTTATATGTACAGATGTGTGTGTGTGTGTGTGTGTACGTGTGTGTGTGCGAGTGTGAGAGACAGCGAGGAGTTTCCAGGAAGTGGAAATCAAATATTTGAAGATTCCATCGCTGACGTTAATTCTGGCGGATTTAGTAAAACTAACTGAGTAACACGGGGGTATATATAAAACCTGCTGGAGCTCGGAAGGGTAACTAATGTGACCAAAGTGAATGATCAGTCATAGCTAATTGAAATTAAAAACTATAAGGGGAGGGAGGTTATTTTAGTTCACACAATCGCTCTGTGTGGGAACCTTCAGTGAGGAGACTGGATGCCCTGATCTGCTCTGTGAGAGTAGCTCTGTGTGAGGTTCCTCCCCAATAGGGGAATGGGATCCTTCCCAGATGTTAAAGATGCTTGGGAGTGTCTGACCCAAGCAACAGTATGATCAACAAGCTTTCCAAAATTCTGTGGAGGGGGTGGAGAGGGGGATAATATAAAATAAAATTAAATACGATTTGTTTATCAAATGCTGCACTCCGCCTGACAAGCCATGTACACATTGAGTATATTTTGGAGAACTTATTATTTTTCCATTTGCCAGTTTGCTGTGGATAATCTCAACAGTCTATCTGGCAGTCAGTTCCCTTCCAGACCTTAGCGTGTCACATTTTAAGTGATGGGAATGAAAACATTCGCTTTCCAAAGCCTACAAATCGCTTTTGCAATAACGTAAGGGAGTGAGCTCCTATTTATCAGGCCCAAACAAGACGACACCCAGACTGAACACTCAGCACTGAACTGAGACTTTCCTCTGTGTGGGTAAGAGGAACATCTGCAACGCATTACGCAGCCGAGGTTTTGGACGCGGGGCCTCAGCAAGGCGGGTCCCTGGGGTCCCCAAACCGATACAAACGCAGAGAGGCTCCATGGCTGTGACTAATACACAATGACGTAACGTCGAGTCTGGCCTGCCACGGTCAAGCTCTCGCAGGTATAGGCCAATTATAGGCTCAAGGGCCTGTTCTTCTGGGAGTCTGAGCTATTCTTCGCCGTCCTCCTTTTCCACAGAAGAGGCGTAACTTCACTTCAGAATCCTACTAAGCATTAAAAATTTGACAAAACTCTACCAAATAAGAGCAACGCCTTCCCTAAAATGCAGATGCAGCCCAGGCCCCTGACCTGTCGTTTCTCAAGCCATCCAATTAATTATCTCAGGTTTCTGAAACCTCCCGAAACTGCTCCACTACCACTTAAAATTAAGCCCTGGAGATCAGTTAACATCCCATGATAAGTGAACATGCTTCGCGTATAGATAAAGTAAAATAAAATAAAATACTAAAACTGCAAGTAGCAAGGGAGACTTACAAAGAATATTAAGCCATAGAACAATAAAGGGGGAGGGGGGGGATAAAAGGATTGAGGTATTTAAAAACTAAAACAAACCAAATAAAATTGGTGTCGAATGTCAATTTATTTGTTTACCTCGGGAAGCATTTCATTTAATTGACAATGTGCTTATCTGTGTATCCTGGTCCTTTACAGATTCAAAAGGCGAAAGGAACAAAACAACAACATGGGCTAATTACAGCATTTATGATTCTTAGTATCCAACAACTGAGTTTAGTACACCCTTACAAATATTACAGCAATGATGCATAATCTTTCAAAAGCTAACTTGGTAATGTTCATTGAATTAAAACTCAAATTGGCCACAGTCTCTTGTCAGTGCCCACTTGAACAAATATTTAGATTCCTGATTGTATCTGATCTTGGCTGAACAGCTGAACCTTGACAGATTATGAAAATCCACTATATTTACAGCACAGATAAAGGGTCGGTTAACGTGTTTTTGCAGCATTAAGCCCCCTGGGATGTATGTCCCCTGTTATGCTTGGGGCTATAAAGCTGAAGAATGTTTTAAGAGGTGACAGGAATTGAACATCATCTTTGAAATATCAATTGGTTTAAAGCCCTTTCAGTGCTCCGAAAAATATCCAAGGGATATCCAGGAAAGCAAGGTCTATATTCTCTCTCTCTAATATATATAAAACAAGAAATAAGTCCATTCCCCAGGATGAGGTTACCTCTGCAAGACAGCGTTCCAAGAACCAGAGTGCTGCATATCTTAATTGCTCTGAAGTGCCAATACGTTTTTTTATTTTATTTCAACAGTATGATGTAATGTCTTGAAAGTGCTCTGGAGTCCCCTTTTCATCCCTAAGCTTATTGTTAACAGGTATGACTCTACCACAAAATAACAAACGGTATGTCTCTCTTGTGAAGTCCCACATAAATCCATTCCAGTGTCGACACTCTCCTATGGAGACCACTGTCCAGACATTTGAAAGGGCTTGTTGACAGGGAAGCCCAGCTCTTGTAGCCCCTGAAAGTAATTTTTCTAGGAAGACCCCTGGAATCGAGTTGCAGTTGATAGGTTTTACTCCTGTTTCGAAACAATGGCATGCTGGGGTTTATTTAGTTTAATAAATGTTGTTGGATCCTGTGTTGGACAAACTAAGAACAACTATCAGAAGTATACTTAAATTAATGTTTACTAAATTAACAGGTTCAAATGAAGGGTGTGCAAACTTTGTTACGTAAGTACCGTATGCTCACGCAAAACAATATGAACTAATATTTGTATACATCAGTTAACCCCATCAAACTCTAATGCCCTATAGGTAGGGCATACATTTCACATGACTGAAACCATTTAAAAAGCCAAGTCATGCAAAACACAGGGCTACATAAAGGAATTGATGATAATTGAATCTGCATTGGGCAAGAAATAAAGAAAAGTAAATTATGTGACCACAGTTAGCCTTATACAAGCAAGGCTGATCTATAAGGGAAATGACACTGAAAAAAAAAGTGTTTGACTTCACAGGGCACAATAAATACTCAAACACTGGAAGGTATTCCAAGGAAAACCTACAAGGCAGGATGAGGGGAAAAAATTACAGAATACAGACTTGTTTGGTGCACCAACTTGACAACCTTTTTTCAAATGAAGAAACCTTAAAAAGTAGATGCCTAAAATAGGCCTGAAACACAAGACTGGTCAGAAAAGCTCTAGAAAACAACGACATTGGAACCATGCAGCCAGTTCTGAGTGTGTTCATTTGTAAAGGTTAAAGAGTTGTGATTTAAAAACCAATTGTTTATGCAACATTATTGATCTCTTTGCTGTCCAAGCAAACCTATAACCTGCCAGTGTGCACAGGACTCTGAGGGAAGGGACAGTAAAGTAACACAAGGAAAGTAATAAAAGCCAGGGTTTGAGTTATATCAGTATACTTGTCTATGAAGAAGGCAAGAAGGAACATGTCCTGTACTCTAGGCTTCAAGTTTTACAAGTTTTACTACAGCCTAAAAAGAAAACTGTTTTAAGCAGTGCAGGTCTATTAGCTGTGCACTGTTCCTCTCATGTTGGGCCAGAGTTTGACTAAATTGACCATAAAAGCACCATTGAAAGCAGTGTAACACACTCCTAACATTTTATATGAATATGAATGCACTTAAAACACTTTAGTTTTGACTAAAGCAGACTGTTCAGTTTTCTTATTGGAGTCAAATAAGAACTGTGATTACAATCAGATTTGTATGCATCTTTATTGTAGAGAACAGGCACATTCACATTGTTTTTCAATGTGGACATATCCAGGAATAAAAACACATGACAATGTATTTAACACCATAAACATAGCTAGCTGACTTCTAGATGCTGTAGTATGCATGTCACGAGTTTCCTGAAACTCTACAGGAGACACAGCTAAGTTTAGCCAGCTCAACAACGTGCTTTGCTCTAACAACTCATATATAAACACTTCATCATTCTATAATATCACCTGTAAGTGTTGAGCATTCAGTTCCCTTGCTTAAATAAACCATTCATTTATTTTGTTTTTGCATTTTGGTTTTAACCTCTCCGTAGCATCCATTACCCTTTAAACATACTCATTCAAACTAGTTTTAATGCAAGAATCACACTGATGCAGTTTAGACAAAAAAATATTGTAAATGTAATGGAAAATAGTTTTGGTTTCTCTTCATTCAGCTGTTCTCATTTCCAAAAAAATAGGATGGAGTTGGTTCTGGTTTATCAAAACACGTGGGGGGAAACCAGATCACTGGACTTCTCCATTGGAAGTGTAAAATAGAGATGCTGATAATATATGTCTCTACATTACAAATCAAGTTATTTTCATTAATCATGGAAGTGCTCCTGTCTGAATGAATATCTTAAATGCGATTTTGTAGATTTAAACATTCTAAAAAAGCTAAGCTAAAGCCCCTAATCAAAGGGTTTTCACTCATGTGAGGCATTGTGCAACTGAGTACTTCGCCATGTAATAACAAGTGACAATCATGAAGCTAACGAGATGTAATGCTCAAATGTGGTCCAGCTGGTCCTATCATGATGGGTGGAAAACATTTAACAGGCTTCTGCAATGGAAAATACAGTGACTCGCACATTCGTTAGTCAGCTTTTTTGATTCCAAAGAAGGACAGTATTAGTCCATAAAAATGGGTTTGGAAATTAGCACAGGATTTCACTTGGAAATCAAACAAGCTGGGCAAAGTGGGGCCACAAAAGCACAGAAAATCTAGTATATAGTCACAAAAAAGGGAAAATATTATGAACATCTCCAACGTTACAGCTTTCTAAAACTCAGTATATGGTGAAAATAAAACATTTAAGTCTAATTGTAGAAGGTAGTCTAGTTGGCCTTTACCTTGTGTTCAACTGTAGCATGACACTCAAGACTTTCAGAGTACAAAGCCTTCCACTATCTCTACAGTGCTGCCTGAAACAAAATGTCGCCTCCCGCCCCAACATCAGTCCCCTCGATACCCTGGCGCTCCTGGCCTTCTCAAAAAAGTTTATTTTTATCCTTTCTATTTTAGGCACCTTCGTCCTAAACCACTAATAAGTCTCGGCTTCTTCATTAGAACAGCGATTCAACTCCCGATGACATTAAAATAAACAAGTTCTCGAAACGAAATTAAAATAAACAAGTTTTCAACACTGATGATTGGGCATAGGGCGTAGTGCCTTACTACAGAGCAGAACAGACCAAAATAAAACCAGAGGTTCATTCTTGTCAAAGTTTGTGCATGTGCCCTGCAGCCAGACAGCTCACCTGCCTTAAAAGAGGGGACATTGAGGTTGCAAACTTTTTTCAAATTTGTTGCAGTATAATTTTTTTAGCACTCAAGTATACAAAGCAATCCCACAATAAAGATTCCACTGACTCTTTTGTTTAATAATGAGCGCAGGGTTGAAATTAGTCTCCGTTTACTAGAAACGCCAGGGTCTAATCTCCCTGCAGACAACGCTTTGAAAGTTATAACTTTAATCCCGTGTTAAAATGTAAAATGAGATTCTTCACTGGGCTCAACAAAAGGAAGTCGTCTCACAGCTGATAATTGGTGCATGTGTACTTTGCATGCTCCAGGTACTTTCTGCCAACACTAGTCTTTTGTTCCACCTTGCATACAAAAGACGTAGCTGGGAAAATAATAATAATAATCACATGACTGGCAGGTTTTGTTTTGGAAACAAAATATCTGAAGAGGCTTAAATAGATTTGTGGAAGAGAAAATATTGGATTGTTTAAAACTGAAAGACTCCAACCAGGTTTTAGTATTCCAAGAGAAAACCACTGGCGTTTGACAGAAACAGGTTAAGGCCGGCCAAATTAAAAAACGGCTAGGGCACAAAATAAAATAAACTCTTTTTCAGATAAACAAGCCTGTGGGTTCAGTGATTCACCGAGCATGGAGGACTGTTTTTCAATCCTAAAGAAATTCTGGACAGCGTTTGATACATCACAACTAGGCCTTACTAATGATTACTCAGATTCCAGTGACCAGGGAAACACACACTAGTGATTATGAATATTTGCAAACGTTTGTTTATGCAAAGAACATGCAGAACTTTCCTTATTTTTGAGAGTGTATTTATTTTAAGAGATTACTAAACGTCCTTGTGAAAGAGGTCACGCCATATATGCACTGACCCATAATTACATATATGAGAAACCTCAGGAGGAGCTGTCTGTGCCCAGAGACGTCATGCTTCTGAGTCACCCTGCAGCTGATGAGATCCTTACAATACAAATCTCTCATTCTGGGGGGTGCTAATAGACCACACAGCTCTTCAAAAATGACTACCTTCTCCTGAAATACTGAGCAACAAAGGGTGTGATTTCAAGTAGACCATCAAAGGAAGCAGATCAAGGAGCCTGCCCTGATTCTAATTTTCCTTCTAGCCTATTCCACCACAACACACAGACTTACCTCTCCTAGGCCCTAAGCGTGGCAAGATTCCTTATAACTTATCAGCACCTAGACCTGGGGTGTCCAGGTTTTTTTAATAGCAGGCTAATTGATCAGAAATCCATATGTGTGCTGTGTATTGATTGAATTATAGCAATGCTGAAGTTCTTAAGAATTATGAATGCATGGAACTGTGTGAGCAAAATGTTATTTCAAAAATAACTCATAAACCAATGACTGCTTTTCTTTGCTTTCTCCTACATATTAACAAGAGGTTGTCATGTACCAGCTGCCTAAAGTTTAACCACACATAGAACGGTCATCCAGAAGTTCACACGTAAATTCATAGGCATAGTCTCATTAGGTTTTCCTCAGTCAACAGACATCAAAGGAAGGTATACTTTCATCAGCAAGGTAATCTAGGTTATACTGGTAGTACACTGGGGAAAAAGGTGGTTACTGAAACTCAGCGTGAACATGTCTCCCTTTAAATAGAAAATGAAGATAAAGGTTATTGTCACTCACCTCACAATGGACAAACAAACCATTCAAACACTACACCATGACCACAAAGTCAACAAGTGCAGAGGAACCTAGATTTAGAACATCATGTATCCATACCATTATGTGGAATGAGTCAGCTCTTTATTCCCACAGTATATTGTATTTTTGTCAAGATCTCACAACACAAGAAACAGACATTACAGAGCACCCACCCCGCATATACACACATTGATTTTTACAAGTGAAACTACCATTAGTTTTATCGTTGGGCGTCACCTCAGATTTGAAGCTCTTACACCCGAGAGGTCTCTCACATTCCCCTGAAGGATCCTAGACTAGCCTCTTTTCCGTCTCTCTCTCCCAAACCAAATGGCAAATGTCATCAACATTCGTTTCAGATTCTTTTTGACTCTTGTGGCCGAACCCATGATGTCATACCAATTTGTCAGTCTGCAATCACTTTGAACCCTTTGGCCCTAAATCAGCCAGCTCTTACAGTCGCTGATGGCATTTTAATATCCTGATCAGCAGTAAAAATTCAACCCTATTCAACTTTGTCTGCAGCATTTGCTTAAGTTAAAATATAAATGTCGCATTACTTTCCATGAATTTTACGCTCTCTAGACGTGATTTTCCTGAGAAAGGTGACAGGCTCAGATCCTTTTGTTTGAATCATGAAGGTAATCTGCGTCGTAGGAGATGCAATGCCACTCAGACTATCAGATTAACAATGTAAAAATAGCTCTGTAGCGAGGAAGGGAACGCCTAAAATAGAGCAGTTATGATATTATTGGTTGTGAGCGACTTCGTGTGAAGCACTATAAGCTGTAATCAACTAGTGTTCACTGACCCCCACAGGGAAAACGGGACTAATAATTTGATAAGTGCTATGTTGCTAATCTCAAAGCCCAGGTGGGCTGGGAAATCCTACATTCCCACATGTCCACCTGCAGACTGAGCTACAAGACAGATCCTGCATTGCAGTCTAGCAGAGATGTCCCCAGAAAGGAACTGCCGCATCACCCAGACACGCAACACAAATGCTAATTAAAAGTCGCACCTCGGAAAACACTGCTATTTCACTTGAAGTTTCTTCCACTTTTTCTTCTATATTCCTTGCACTCCGGCCTCCTCCATAGTTGGCTTCCTTGGCATGCGAACTTCCGAACTGGATTCAAGTCTTTAATTTTGCAGGGCCTTCGTGAAATCCGGACTTTGGGACGGTTCAAGTCTCCCCACGCAAGTCAGAATTACAATTGCAACTATTGGAGGTGAGGAAAGATTTACCCATAGTCTCTTCGGCATCCTGCGTAATTGCTAGTCATCAATCATACTTCGCTCACAGCTGACCCTACTCTTAACTACATTGTTTTAAATAAGCTTCAGACACATGTGTATCTGACTAGTTTTCTTCAGCTTGAAGACTGGCACTATGAACTGACCACAAACATTTTAAGGCTGTCTGCTTACTCCCTTTCTTCAAAATACTGTTGCCACTACTGCAGAATTACAGCCAACACACAGAGATTGATCTCCTCATTCCTACAAACCTCGACCCCACCAACAGAAGCCATTGACTCCTCTAAATTATTCACACTGCTGCCTATATGGATTTAAAACAAAGGTCAATGGGAAACAGAGAGATGATGATACACAACTTGAACCAACACAACAGCCAGCCTGGTGGGGTTGATCCCCTTCAAATGGGTGGAAAGAAATAATGTATTGTATACATAGCTCTTGTCAAAGCTGCATTAGACACGGTGGTTCTACAGAACCCGATCAGCGCCCTTGTGACCGCACAGATTCTGACTCTGTGAGCAGCGATGACAGCTTCAATTTCTATATGGAGGGAGTCGGGAGAGCAGGCTGTTTCAAAGGGAGAGGTGGGGGAGGGGAGGTGGGCAGAAAGTCGGAGAATGGCTAGAAGTGTGATTGCATGTTTTCTGGCTCAGCCACTGTGTCTCCAGACTGTGAGTACAGAGCAGACAGAGGAACTCACAACCTGAAACCCGATCTTCGCGGCTCTCCTCCCTTCCCCCTCCACCGCCTCGGCAGCAAGTTTTCCAAAGTAACTTAATCTCGTCCCAAAAAGTCTGAAATTGAAACATTTGTTGGGGGTTGGCAGCAGGATTGGTGAGGAAGAGGAGGAGGAAGGTAAGGCAAATAAATCTGAAGTTAAAATGCAGGACAGGTCTAAATAAATAATCCTTCTTGTGACTTTTGCATCTCCCCAAGCTCAAAGCCACTTTGTATTCCTTACCACAATATATTAATCAATTCCCAGCATGTTGGCGTTTTAGCTGTCGTGACAGGCCGTTCGCAGCTTCATTTGTTGCAGTTAAAAAGGAAATCTAACAGGAATACAGAGAAGTAGTAGAGGCAGCACATCCCTGTAAAAAGGGCATGTAATCAAGCACAAGACTAGTTTTTAAATGAATGCACAACTGTGGCCGTTTTACAAGAGCACTGCAAACCGATTCTCCCAAAAGTGCTCAAAGGTCCACGCAAAATCGGGCATATCCAGAAGTGAGCTCACCAATCACTAAAGATCACAATAAAAGCCATGACAAGAATTATATCTTATGGCAGGAAAACTGGCAACTCAAAATACAGGATACTCATATTAATAATCCCACACTTTCAGAGGGATAAAAACAGCACACACAATATATAATGCCAATCTTCAGAAGGAATCTTTAAACAACAGTATGGAAAATGAAATTTATATTTTTATTCCATCTTGCAAATAGCTGTACTGGTACTAAATCAACTTGATTTAGACAGCTTTCCTTCTGGACTGACAATACTGCATTTCAGATTTTTCAATTTTTCAAAATGCCCCTGGCTATGCAGTCAATCTGTAAACTAATTGTATAAATAAATACACTTCTATGACAGAAGAAAAGGACTTATTATAAATGCAACAGGCAACTTATTTTTCAAATAAACATTTCCTTCCTGCATATTTTATCCTCCCCTCCAGAAGAATCATCCAGATTCATTATCATTATCAATCTTTCAAATGTTAATGATTTTACTACACCACTATCACTAATATAACAGGTACTGGAAAATATTTGTACATTTCTACTATGTTAATTGTGGACAAGGAAAAGTAGATTGGCCTGTTTAATCATTTAAGAAGTAAAAGGTCTTGTATAATGGGAACACCAAATTAAATAAAAACATACATATATATATATTCGGATTATGCTCACATTTTTCTTCTTTATAAGCAATAAATGCTACCGATCTGGAGAAAATAAACAATACAATTATAATAAATAATAAAATAATCCATGACACCATAAAAAAATAGCACTTATTTAAATCACAAGTAGAATAAACAATGTCTACTTGTATGCTAGTAATGATATTTTTAATAACCATTAAACAGGAATACCAATATAGCAATGATGCACAAAGCACGTTAGCCTATACCTAGGGGAAAGCATGATGTACGATCATTGTGAAATATTATTTTATCTGGCGTACAGAAAAATATCAAATTCTCAATTCAAGATGATCACTAGCCTGCAAATAAGTATGTCACTACTTTCATTGACACATACAATATTAGAAACAAGACTTCAATAGAATTCAGAAAAGATTCACTCCATCTTTCCCTTTTTTCTTTTTATTCTTTTTCGAGGACTGACATGGCAGTGGCGGACCATTTTTGCATGTGGAATACATTGGTTTCCGAAGTAACGTTAGGGAAGAAGGAGTTTTTGAATTATGGCTTCATCAAGATATCATGAGTTTAGGCAGTACAAAATTCTGTATTTTATATTATCGAAATCACCTTGTTGGAGAGGCTTTGACAGAAACAAAATGTGTAATTGGGTCTCATCTTTGGTATTATTCTGTTGGCCCCATAGTTTAGATAAACCTGGAAATATAGGTCAGCACTAAGCCAATTATTTGGTCAGAGATTTCAAAAGATGTCCCTGAGTTTTGTGAAATTCTAATAAAAACATTAGATTTGAGCAAAAGAAATATGAATAATTTATTTCCCATAAAATCTGCTACTCAAATGATGCAAATACCATTTCGTGACCTGTTTCTCCAGTCAGATTTGTCGTAATTCAGCCTTGAAATGTGAGGAGCTTAGCAAGGTTTAGCTGAAGAGTGAAAAAATATAGCGATGCCAAAGTACACAAAAGTGGCAAACAGTATGGCTAAGCAGAGAAGGAGAAGATATCCAATGGGAACATTTCAGTTCATGCAAGTTCCCTTAACTATTGTGGCACTGACTTGAAGTGTCACGGAGGGGAAAAGAGAAATCATGACGTTGCTTAATTTAGCCTCACTACAATGTGTCGGGATCAAGGCAACTGGGCTGGAGATAGTTTATTATAAAGGTTATCCGTCAAAAGAAGACAAGAAAGAAAACACACCGCCCCTGCGTTCTCAGTTTCCTCACTTGAAGATAACCGATCATAAACTGTGTCATTGTGGTGCAGTCATGGAGGGGAAACCTTTGCCCTTGGTCAAAGTCCCTGCAGCAGCCTGACCTTTTGGTTGGGTTCGTTTAGCACAGATTTTCATAGTTCTGCACAGATCTGCAGAATCCCACCGATCCCATTGGTGGAGCAGCACAGAACTGCGCACATCTGCTCTACAAACCGCACGTCACGTCTGTGAATGAAGAGCACACAAACTCCTGGCTAAATTTAACAACGTCAATAAGTAACTCGATTGGGGCATAAATGAAGGGGTAAACAATAATAGTGCAGTGTAAAAAATGATTTTAAGAGTAACTCTTATCCAAAACAAAGCTTGAGATTCAGTCACAAAATGCCAGGAAGAGAGTACGCTGCAATCCCACTTAAGACTTCAATACAACAAAGATGGTTTTTGCATTTTCTTCTCCCCAAAAGACAGAGACGGTGATGCTGAAGGCGTTTATCTTTTCTTGAAAGCAAATCTATTCGGAGGACAACTTCTTGCTAGGATGGTTGTGAATATTTTGAAATCTGGTTGCAGTTTTAATGTAAAGTGCTACTGCTACGGCTTTTTCGACCACAGTGACAATGGCACAGTTCACGCATCATAAAAGGACTTTCCATATCCCACATTATTGTAGACATCTAGTACTGAAATGGAATTGAAAGTGTTGTTGAGCTGCAAATACCTAACTGTATGTAAAACAATGTAAAATGTGTTTCTCTGTCAGGTTTTAAAATGCCTAACATTTAAGACAATGACAATTCAGCAGTAGGCCTTTTTTTTTTCCAAAAGTACCATAGACAGACATTCAAATCAGAATTCCAGGACAGAGTAGTCAAACGTCCCCAAGTACAGCAGGTTATGGAAATCTTCAAATACTAAATGTAGCCAATAGTACACTCACAAAACTAAACAATATGTAAATAATTGTCTGGTATTTCCATCCATAGACAAAAACAACATGAACTTGAAATTCCACTATGTCAAGTAATGAAGTATGCGCTGGCATAACACGAAAACAGAAACCATTTGTAGCACGTGCATCTTATAATTAGGATAGTAAGACTTGTAAATGGTCAATTATACTCACAAAAACATCTCTGCATTGCGAGCTGTAACCACAGTATTCAAAGGGAAGGAGACAAAGAGAAAAAGCATTCAGAGTACAGTCTTTATGGTCTGAGAGACAGACACAAGGAAGAATATTTGATTAGTACAAACCTGCATCCCAAATAAAGAGGTTGTAAACTTCCAATTAACTGCTCATACTGATGTAGAAAAGCTGTCATATCATAAACACCATTTCAGAAACGTGGCCAACTTTGGCACACTTGCAATATACTATTATTCGTTTATTATCGGAGGTCTGCTGCAAACTGCCTCTCTACTTGTAGTCTCACAAAGCTTGTTATGCTGTAGTACTAGCAGAATGATGCTGAACGCAAAGGATTTGTGCTGCACTTATAAACCGACCTGCTCTCACAAATAAAGACAACACTGTTAATGCAATACTTGCAGAGAGGACGTCGTACACAAGATTCATCCTACGGGATGGTGGGAAGCCGGTGTGTATGTTGATACCCCCTACTGCAATTTCACGGGACATGGATTCCAAACTAGAGCGGCACTAAACGATTACTCGACTATAGGCACGGCGTTTTCAGAGGGTAGTGTAGTCTGAGGCAATGGAACAGTTACACTGTTTAATGCACACGTACGCTGTGGTACTAATTTAAATAAATGACAGCACAATAACTGCATTCATATCTCCTTGTCCTAATACCTGCATGTTGCATAATGGAATTTGCATTACTTTTTTTCATAGGTCCTCTTCACTGGAAAAATCTGAGCAAATTTGGCTGTAAAACGCCAAAACAAAAATCATACAGAGCCCTTGTCCTATCTTTCCAAACAATGTGCACCAAAATGTGTCGGTACATGCGAACAAGAGATGAAATGTAAGCTTTTTTTTCTCTCCCCCATGTATCCCCCAGGTATCTAGATCCGCCTGTACGGTGAGAAGATACCCACGATTGGTATCATAACCTAGGCAAAGCATAACATCATTACACCCCTTGTCTGAATGCAGACGACGTCTTTTATCGCTTACCCTGATAACACTCACAGCTCTGAATATATAAGAAATACAGTGCCACTTTATATGACGAACAACTGACTGTTAGAATTTACATCCGCTTTGTCAATAATTTTGTACGGATCTGCAGATCTATACTGAGGGTGTGACCATAAAATATGATGGTCAGAAGATGGCGTCACTTTTTTAAACATTCTCTTGCCATTAACACATGGAGCCTAACACTGGTAGTCTAAGAAGGAATCTAACAGGTTTGAGGTTTCCTTTTTTCCACAGTAAGATAACAACTTTTGTTTATGTTCAGCTTGGTGACAGTGTCTCCCCACTACCTGCCCTTAAATCGTCACATGATTTCCTGCAATCTGACTTTGGTTTTGTTTGTGCTCAATAGCAAAGTGCAACGAGTAAACAAACACATCAGGGAAAATGTGAGATCACAACATTTTTGAAGGACACAACAAAATCAGTCAGGGTGCTAGAACACAAATATTGCTTAAGAAAAGTATTGCAAAACCTCCCTGGAGAGTGTAATATGGATTCAAATCAACATATTGAGGAATTTTCTGATCTGAATCAGTACTAGTGGTTCATCTTTCCATTTCCTGCAAATGTAACTTGTCATGTAAAACTTAGTAAATAAAGGGGAATGGCAGTATAGGCCTATTTCGTTGGACTATAACCTTTGCTCTCACAGAGATCCATTCCACCCCTACACAGATTTATCCACACTAAGACACTAAACAGACTTATTTTAAACTCACAAACTTTACGATGCTGCTTTCGAGCATTACAAAAACAGTATGCAGCCTAATAACAGGTCATAAGCAACCCTTTTGCGGTTTAGTTCTGTGACAGGAAGTGGGAATGCTCTTCCCCACTGTACATTTTAAACAACACACAAGTGACCAGCAGAAACGCTAGTGTAGCAAATGACTGTTTAAGAGCAGATCAGTGTGCATGAAACAAAATAATAACAATAATAATACTATAATACAGACAGAGTGAGAAGCTCTCACTAGAGGCAGTGGCGTTTCCGGGCCCACAGTCTGCTCACTGTAACGCTAACTATAGTATCATACACTTATACGAACTCCCACACGCAAACGTCATCACATCCCTGTGTTTTCATTAGCTGAAGGCCGAGGTAGGGCAAGATCACGTTTTTCCTTTTTTTTCTTAACCTACTTATGACTGGTGGAGGCCTACTCATGAACTACCTTCTGAACACATTTGAACAGCCATACATACCAATTAATACCAGTGCAGAAGTAGCATTAGGACCCAGTGGAAGATTAAAAAAAACATATATATATATATATATATATATACACACAATTCAAATGGTGGAAGCAGGAATTTCTATTTTGACTTCTCTTTTGTTATTTTGTATTTATCGTGCTTGTTAAATTATCCAAGATAGCAATGTTGTTTGCTTTATTTACATTATGAGTTGCGAAAGTGAAAAAAGTGAAAAAAGCTATGAACTCAATTGTTCAAAATATAAGGACCTGCTAACAGATGGGGGCATATAATCTCATAGGTGGCACAAAAAAGGACTTTTGCAGTGCAGAGTGTAGCTGTTGAAACTTCAAATCTGGACACTAAGGTGGGAGAAAAGACAAAACCAAAGAGATGGATGCAAAAGCTAGGCTATATTTTAGTTTTATAGATTGTAGGTTTGAACTAATACACTTACAATCTATTTACACTACTCTATATCCATTTCCCTGCTGAAATTAACATTATTTATTTAAATTCCCCTGCTCCTTTAGGCTCAACAACAAATTCTTTCTTTTGCAGCCCTGTATTGCAAATCATGATAATTAATCACTAGCTATTCATAGCAATGGCCAGTCATAAACTAATCACTGGGCCCAACACATAAACAGTCAGACACACGATGACTAATTTGAAATGGGGGGCTCTGAAAATGTGGGCTGAATTAAACACAACAGTCCTGTCATCCATAATGAACCATTATGAGCTTATTTGTGTTGGAATACCTGGAGCAGGCCTCTCCCTGGCCTTTCAACTCTCCTGCTCTGTGCTTCTGATATTCTCCAGTGTTATTTTTGTAACAGAGAACCCAGGGCCGGCCAGGGAATGCACAGCTGTCTGGCATATGTTTAATGTTAGTCTTTATATTTCATTTCGTAAAAAAAAAAAAAAAAACACTTCACTTTTCATCCCTGGCCTTGCTTTTTCTACTGCCTTTCAAACCAGATGTATTCCACCTTCAATATTTCCATCTGTTTTTTGACCTCCCTCATTCCAGCGTTCTGTTACATCGGCTCTGCCTGCAGCTTTGGGGAGTGGGGGGGGCTGTGAAAAGCAGTCCCTCTCTAAATTAAAACCAGGTTTCATCTCTGTGCAGCGGGGAAAAAAACATCACCAAAAATGGCCAGTGGTAATCAGACTGCAAGCACAAGACTCTGAGACAAAACACAGAGCCCCCCCACACACAAAATAAAAATAAAACATGAAATAAATGGAAGTTACCAATGGAAAGCTTGTGTGTGTAAGTAAGTAAAGACGGACTATCTGGTTCATAAGCATTTAAGTATTTTATATTAAATTAACAAACACTTTTGATGATCGTTCATATGTTACGTTTGTAGCTTTCCGTTTTGTGCCTCTTAAAGGCTGTTACAAAATTCAGATACATGATTTAATGGGATAAACTAGTCTTAATCCATACCATTTTTTTTTTTTACCCAGGGAAGGTTATTCGAATGGCAGAGAATAATTGTAGGAATTCAATGATTTGTAAACTATTAACATGATTTAGGAAAGGCTAAGCAAAGTATTAGTTAATTAACCAATTAATTCATTACAAATACAGCCATTTAAGTACACTGTTCTATGGCAGCATAGACCTTACCCTACACTTAAAGAAATCAGGCTAATCATTTTTCATACTAGTATTAAAAATTAACCAGCCACATCGATTTACATTCATGTGGGTGTATTGTAGAATAAGTTAGTGTCATTGTTTAAAAATTATAAATACAATTTACTTATGTAGATCTGAAGAATTGGTTTTAAACTGATAATGGTCCGCTCCAGTTGTGATCAACTGCCCACTGAATGTGAACAACTTTCTCAACAACTGTTCTTTTGTGCTTAAGGACAAAACCTTGTTGTCTGCGCTTTACTTATCATGTAAACCTTTCTTTTGTTGGCACTGAATTGTTGCTCGTGAAGGATAAGTGGCCAAAACATCAAGTGTTGTGGTGTCTTACCAGAAAGAGACTTTCAAAAAAGCAATGTTTTGAGTGAAAATTGGGCGCCATCCTGTCTTGAATTCAGATCCACACACAAAGCTATATCATATAGGCAGCCCCAACACAGGATTCCCCAGGCGTTTAGTACATATTTAAGCCTTTTTGCTTGTTTTTCACGACTCATAATGTAAATAAAACAAACAACATTGCTGTCTTGGATAATTAAACAAGCACAATAAATAAAAAATAAAAAAAAGAGTAGACAACATTGAACTCCCCGCTTCCACCACTATCACTATCATCAAACAATTATGCTTCCAGGTTGTTCATGGGCAGATGTTGCGTTTTGTCTGGTGCTGGTAATAAATGCAATGATCAATCCTGCCTGTGCTCTGCACTATCACATGTATAGTCCTACAGCAGCCCAGCTCTCATATTTACACATGTGCTTTTTTGGCTCCTGACAAGACATATTAAGCTCTGACACCTTCAACGACATGTCATACCCACAACTAGGGCGTCAGCACCCAAAAGAAAAACGAGAATACAAAAAAAAAAGCTTGCCTGATCACGTTTTTAAAGTTATAATGAATATGATATCAATATAAATCCAAAAATCGGGGTCTGATGGATGCTCCTATATTACAAGTTTCCCCCCATTTCCCCCCTGTATCAGAAGTCAGCTCTGTGTAAGAAGAGGGAGTAAACACTGGAGATAAATACGTGTTCTTTCTCCTCCATCTTTCACCCCCTACTTCCCAACAGGCCCTACCTAGACAACAGTACTGGGCGACCAGCAAAACGTCAGTAACAGGCTGATCCAATGCCAGGATGGCAATGCCAATACAGATCAGCACTGGCATCAAGCTGGACCAGCTGCCCATAACTGATCTTAAATCGATACAAAAAGACCACTTTGTATCATTGAGGGCACTGGTTACAACTCCAATGGTCACACTGCGACCCCGCTGTGCCTTTCCTCTCTCCTCCCGGGTGTAGGTTTGCATTGTCTTACAGGCACAGATAACGACACGACATTAATATAATCAGCCAACAACAGTTTGATTGCAGTGGGACTGGATTAGCCAGGGACTGCACGCAACCACGATGTTTAAAAAACAACAACAGCCCAGTAACAGACCAGCTTGGCAATCCGACGAGATTTGTTTAAATACTACTGCTAATAATATAATAATTGCCCCGTCTGCAGCTCATTTAAAGCGCCCCCACCCCCAAAAACACACCACGAAATGAAACCGAAGACGGACCGCTGTGTAATAATCCAATTAGCAGGCTCGTCTGTAGAAACAACGTTACACAACCATTGGTGTATCAGTTGTGCTCCACTACTACGACCTGAGCACCCACACACACACAACGTTTCCCCTTTTGTCAGCCGGGAAACGGCCCCACGGCTCCGGCGTGCTCACTCACCTATGTCGCGCAGGCGGCGTCGAGGGGGTTAATCCGCTCGGCCCGGGACGTGGCTGAACTTCAGCTCGGTTTCGACAGGCCGGCACGTAGAAATGCCCAGATGTGCCCAGATGTGCCCAGCTCGCCTGTTTATCTGCGATATGTGTTTTTCGTGCAGCTGTGCCGTGCCTCGCTGCTCCGCGGCTGCGTCCCTGCCGTCTCCCTCTCGCTGCCCCTGTCTGTCTGGCGGCGGCGCATTCCTGCCCAGCCCTCCAATCAGTGCCTCCGCCATCGCCCGTCAGAGCGGAGAGCAGCGCCCCCCGGGTCGCCTTCTGCGCAGCGCTGCACCATCCCGCCGAGCCCATTGGTGGAGCGGCGCAGACCTGCGCACACGAACGCCGCGACCGCAGCTCAGCCCAGGGGTGCTTTGTCGCGTTTTGCCCACAGCACCACCTTTGACCAGGGGTTTTTGAACTGTACAAAACTGTACAATAATGTAGCTGCAGCATTTCTGAGTGTTTGATGAGCCTACAGGTTGGATGTATATGATGCTGACTACTGTCACACATATGTCAGGAGTTATATACCAATAAATCATACAAAGTATATCTCTACACATAGGCATGGTGTTAGACTGCATTACAGTGTATACTAAAGGTGGTTTGTTTCAAGTGATTGAATTGTATTTTACTGCCAAGGGTGACACTACAGTGGCACTTCTATAGTGGACCAGAATTTATATAGATTTGATTGGGGTAGCATGTTTTGGGGGGTTGAGCAATCCAGCTAGCTAAATCTATCGAGTAATCCATTCTCAATATACACAATGTAACCCCATCTTTATATTTATATATTCAAATATATTATGTACTATATAACTTGATAGATATGAAGTTGGGATAGTTATTCAAAATATTGCAAAGAAATAGAAACAAATAAAAAAAGGGAAGAAACATACCGAACAATACACAATCACAAAGACAAAACACAAATGATAAGGTCCAATGAGAACCAAATCCTAAGGGAAGCCTTTTCACAACGGAAATGCCTATTGGCTGAGGCCCCACCCTCTATAGCTGTGCAGTCAACACAAAATACAGGTATCTATGGTTTATTGGAGCCTGTGGAAAGGTTGTGTGTGCTTCTATAGCAGCCACACTCATTCATGGTAATACTGTACTTACTGTGAGGATCATTCGACCCCGATTTTTGACCAGTGCAAAATGTGATCTTTAATACTTTGATTTTGGAAGCTTGTTACATCCTGGTGATACTAATTGTTCTGTCAATCTGTCTATACTGGGTTTGTCGTACCTGTTACTATGTAATGTACTTGAGGTATGTGAATATGGGTTATAGATGGTCCATATATGCTTGCATCTCCTTATTTTCAAAACTGAGGCGGACCCTGTTTGGTTGTGCACAGTGCTCGCAACCACAAGTTGTTTATAGGAAAATTCTCAGTGAGTGAATTGGCTGCTGTAATTGCTATAAAAGTATGCTTTGAACTCCTCAGGCCCTGAAGAAAAAAAGTTGTGGGCTGGCACAGTTTACGCACACAAACCTGGCACATAAAGCAGTCTGGTGACAAAGGGTGAGGAAGTAACTATTATTGTTATTATTTTTGTTGTTGTTGCTTCGCGATGTGCAAGGGACCATTTAAAGTTAGCCTGGGTAAAAGATAAATACGGCACAGAGAAAGCATTTTGAATACTCAAATTATAAAGTGTTATATCATCCATATTATCATATTGATCCACTGCTGGATGAAGGCCTTTCCAAGATATTTCCACTTGCTTCGATCTATAGCTTCCCTTTTCTATGTTACACCTGCACATTTTATTTAATCTTCCCATCTTTTATGTGGTCTTGTAGGTCTTCCAGATGGATATTGCCGTGTTTGTGTCTGCTCCATTTTGTGCTTGGACATGCTATGATCATTGCGCTAACTCCTGGATTAACTTAAGTCGTGGCCGCTCATTTTAATAAGCCAGGGCACTGCGTTGTTATGATTTTCGATAAGCCATATTATGAGATGATGTAGGACATGGCAAAAATAAAAGAGAACAAATCATGTTGTGATATCTTTGACCTCCATAAAGCCAATTTAGCGCTGGTTATTTTTATCCATTTAAAAACTAAAATCTTATTTATTCCTCAAAGTCAAGCTCCCAGAAAGTATCAAATCCTTTCCAGCCCCAATGTGTTGCAGTCTGGTAGGGGCCTTGCCAGAGAAATAAATCTTCCATTGACCAAAAATAAACCAAGAAATTGCTCAAATTCCTGTCTAAATATACCTAGGATGGCTAAATGAAGGCATTTGGTGGCTTTTAAACACAAGCAAAAAAAGAGAATGGAATCCATGTATGCTACGAAGATGAACAAGCAGAGAACACAGGGCTGGTGGTTTGAACTTTGCACTTCTTCCGGAGTGATTTAGGATCCATGTTTTTCAATTGTGAAATCTGAATTATTGGTCCTGAGGGAAAAGCTGGTTGAAATACGATCTCTCCGGCACGGTTCCCCCAATTGGACACACACTGTCGGCAAAGACATACAAGGCAGGGTACATTGTTTAAAAATAAGACAAGACTCGTTCTTTTTGACAAAATTGTTTCTTTTTCTTTTTTTGCTGAAGTCAAATCACATCCATCCATGCACTCTGAAGGTTACATGCACAGATTAAATATAGGAGCTTCCAGTGTTGCACAGTGAGGAACAATGCTTAATGACAAAGCATGATAACAATGGGATAGCCCTTCCAAAGTCACTGACCAAAACAATTGCAAAGAAATGTTACAATTTTGTTGTCATATCATCATTTGTATACATTGAAACAAACAAAAGTTGTGTAGTTTTTTAATACAGGGTGAAAATGAGTAATTTCTACCTCTTTCTGAGTGAATCTACATTAAGGTCATTTTTGTCTTGAACAACATGCATAGTTTTTATTTATTTAAGGCCTTTTTTTAATGCAGCAGCGCAGGAACACTATTTTGGATAAGTAAACTCTGCTGAAAGTGTGACCATGCTAACTTAATTACATTGTAGTCTAACATCTAGTTCATTCAAGCATTCAGGTTGATTTTGTTTCTTGCCCCTAGTGAGAGTGCAAGCAGCATTGACAGATGTATGGTTGTTACATAGGGAAATTGCAGATGCTGTGTATAATGTAATAGGTGAGAGGTGGGAAATTGTCTGTACAGATGAAGCCGTTTCTCAATACCTTGAGAAACGTTCAATCTGGACAGATGACTTTAAGAATAAACACAATAAACCACTGTAGGACAAATGTGAAAATGAAGAAGCGGATCCAAGGAAAGAACAATAACAATGAGTAAAGGAAAATTACCATAATATACACAAAGGATGGGGAATGGAAACAGAACATGCAGGTAAAAAGGAGGGAGAACAGAGCTATAGAAAAGAAAGAAGACTGATAAAAGAAGAAGGAAGTCCATCAAATAGCTTTTCCCCGCCACTCCTTACTCCTTGCTCCTAGGAGGGATATAGTCTATTTCTATATTCCCAGTACTAGACAACTGCTACTGAAGGTTTTCTCAAATCTACCTTTTAATATATACACCAAGGAAGAGAATGAATTGTGTAATTGTTCAAATGTATTCCGTGCATTTGTTCTTCTCTCATTCGGAGTTCAAAACCCATCAGGGGGTTGCCCAAATTTTAGCTTATCTAGTCAGGTCAATTTACCACGTAGTGCTGGGTTTGGGCCTGCTCCTTTTTATGCCGGGTGTTGTGTCAGTTCTGCTCATTTTAAAACAGCAGGGCTCCCTCTGCATAGACATACATAAATATGTTTTGTATTCCAGTGATATGTGACAATTCCATAGCCAAAGCCCTTGTCCTCAGTAAAGAAACAGAGCACCCGCTTTTGCATTGAACATGCATAGTAATTTAAATATCGCTAATGAGAACAATATGAATTAACACTTTCCTAACCGGTTAAAAACAGCCCATGCCAAAACAAAAATGAAAAGAAAAAGAAATAAAAACATTTAAAAATGTTATCAAGGAAAAACAACTAATCACATGTCCAAGGCCACATTTTGGTAACATCTCACGGTGTTTACAAAACAAACGAGAATAAAATAACAGAAAAAGAGAAAAACTTAAGAGAATGTCAATCACCGCATGCCAGAAAAACACTATCGATAGTTTTCTCCCTAACTACCGTGCTACCTAAAGCAGTGTGCATTCTGTAAGAAACACGTTTAATATACAGCAGTGTAAATGGACAACTGAAGGACCGCACATCAATCTGAGACCTTTCGTGTGAAAAATAATTCAACGACAAAAGTCCCAATCAAGAATTTAGGAGGAAAAGGATATAAGCAACTAACTCTGCCTCACAGACATTATCGGGAAATTAGGAGAACCAATGGCAACTGTACAGACTCACCAGTTGAGGAGAGGAACGAGAGAGAGATGGGAACGACAAGAAGAAAAGACATGGACTGAAGAGAGACTTGCCGAGAGACAGAGAGCAAGGAGAGGGGGGTGATTGGAAAGAGACAAAGAAAACGACAAAGGGAGACAGCAGAGAGAAGTGGAGAAGAGAAGAGGACCAATCAAATGTAAAGAATTGATAAATGAGTAAATGGAAGAAGGACCAATGAAGAAGAGATGAATGGTAAATAGGGGGTGTAAATGAAAAATTTGCAAAAAAAAATGAAAAAACACAAAAAAGAAGCCAAGGATGGAGAGAGAAAGAGAGAGAAGAAAGCAATGAAGGAATTTCAGACCCCTACGCTTCAACCACACCACTCTCCCTATGCCCGAGTCTGTGCTCACTGAATCTTTCAACAAATGTGCATCACTATGGGTCAACACAAGGACGCTGTATCTCACACTCTGACGCAGCATAAACCTTGCGCACTAACCTCAGTGGCTGCACAAGCTCGACTGCAGCCCGAAAGTGCTGCTGCGCCTTTGGAAAACACGGTCTAATCTCAACAACTCGGCTGTCACCTTTAAAATGAACTGAGCATTGGACACTGGGTGAAGGGGACATGGTCCTCCAGCTGTCAAGAGCCACACAGCAGACAAACTGAGTTTAAACTAGAACGACAGAACCAAATAGGGTGCTTTGCATCTTAAAATATCAGCCAATACTACCTTCACTGTATTTCAAAGTGTTTACAAAGCACAAGCGCTGGAGCACCCCCGAGCAGTAGCCATCCAGTTCAAAACCAAACCTAAAAATAAAAAGTAACATTTTCAGTGTTTCACACATTTCTAGTCTTAGGAGTGTAAACTATGAAAATATAGTATTTTAATATACAGGGATTGGAGATGTATAGTTCTGTAGCGATAAACTAATTTTTCACTGTACATTATTAAAGTTTGTGTATTTATTATGACTTATTATTTAGGGTATTAGAGTCAAAGGGATGTAATGAGTAATTTTAAGCCCACATTTTAAAAGATGGATTTCTAAGCACCTTGTAAATCTTTATATATATGCTTAGGTTAGACAATAGTTTATAAAGATTTATGCCAGGTTTTTCTTTGACACACCCACAGTGTCAGAACTAGTCCTGTGCTGCTACCTAGTGGTGATAAAGTATATCGCATCTGCTTTTCCCATTAGTATATATTTTTTGTTTAAAATAAGAGAACTGTCACAATTCAAAATGAAACTGCAGATTTTTGAAAGCAGAACCACCAATGTGAGAGAAAGCTGCTTGCCATCATTCAAGCATTTAAGGATTTAAATAAATGAACACACATGCTGGAGCGATTTCTTCCAAAAAAGAAACCCGTGACAGCTTTGGTGCTCTTGTAACGCATTCCCGAAAGGAGAGATTAAGTACATTTTTATGCACAGCCTGGATAGTTCCTAACAGAAGCAAAATCAAAGGTATAATCTTGCAAACCTGTTTGGTCATTTCTTACCCAGTGTTTGTCTTTCTCTGAAATGTATTTTTATATATATCTTTTTTTTTTTTTTCCTAAATTGTTTTCTTAATTAAAAAATTCCTATGTAACTTACCCCCAAATATTACAAACTAGCCATATTCAACGAACAGGCAAAACATAAAGTTATATATATATATATATATATATATACACACACACAAACACACACACACATATATTAAATAAATAAAGAACACTCAGCATATTGCGCTCACAGCAGTCAGTCCAGCGTTAGTACAGCACTGCTTCTAGGAGCTGAAGGCTACATCATGGTATGGATAATACTGGGCCTGTTTAGGGCTCCAGATAATACACAAAATTGTCAACAGAAAAGAGTTGTTTAGGATGCTCTGGCACTCTTCTGCACTAAGCACTGCAGTGCAGATAATGCCGGCACCTGATTCCATAAGGGAGAATGGCACAACCCTACGGTCAGAGTCAGAGGTCGCCCACTATCTCTCTCGGTCTGGGGCAACTTCCAGACCAGCTGTTGTGCCGGTGGAGTTATTGACTACAAGTTATGGTTCTAATAACGTTCTATAGATATACTTTATGTTTCGATTCCCTTGTTCTCGGCTCAGGGGGAGTCAGAGGTGGCTCATTCATTTCAGATCAACTAAATCGAATCTTACAAAGCACGAACAAACACAGAAGCAAACAAACCAGCCCGTACGACCGAGTCAAGCTGCCCAGCGGTAGTTCTGAAATGGATATACCAGATATGTGTGAAGTCCCGCGGGTTTCAGTGCATGCTCCAAAAAAAAACGGGCTGGAGTTCTTCTCTCCCAGGAAAGTGGGGCCCTAGACACCCCTGCAGAATGACTCGACCTGGGGAGAGACCCCCAACGCTTTGAACGATTCCAGCAGATTACTAATGTGTTTTTTCACAAGACCATCCTCACAAATGTACTTAAAAGAAGAAAAAAACTAAAAACAACAATGTGTGTCTTAAGCCCTTTTAGAATTAGGTCCCTTGCTTGATATATCAGCCCCTTTCTGGCTTTGAAACACTCAACTAAGCACAACCTCATCCCTACCTGACACCCCTCCCCACTACATCCCAGCCCCTCTATCGCTTCAGTGAGTTAAAAATTACTTTCTAAAACTCTGCTCTCCGCGACCTCTTGTTTACCTTTCAGTAATTTCGAGAGCTCACTATGTAAAAAGCAGCATTTCCAAAGCGTTTGTGCTGCTGTAAAACGCAACCCCCCTAATAAATAAACACAAATTAGACACGACAAAACTTCCAACTACTTTCAGAGTAGAAGTTTAAAGTACGGATGGGCGAGCTACCTATCTATACTTCCGTCTACTTCGGATTCCTACGTGTTTCTAAAACAAATCCTTCCTAACGTACCATTTGTGTCGCTTTTTAAATTCAATAAATACAGCATAATCAGTCAATATATTAGTCCATTTCTCATTCAATATATTATTTAAATAGCTTTGTGGAGTACCATGAAGATCTGCTGATGTAACTAGTGCTGTGGCAAACCATTGCAGAGAATATTTAACTAAGATGTACCAGTAAATACAAAACTATGATATTATTTATCTTCCACGCTAATGCTATTTATCTGACTAGGTTTTTATCTATCTATCCACATGCACAAAACATCTATCTGTGTCAAGAACCAGTTGACAGAGAAAAGTCACAGTTCCCTCAACAGATAAAGGACACTTCTTGTTTCGTACAACTTTAAAGAAATGACCTTTAAGAAAATCGCAAGGCAAGATTTCTGTTTTACCAAAGATTTGTTATCAGCTGCTGACCAAGATATTCTGGGGTTTTAATAGTGTCCTTTTTCCCCCATCAATTCCCTCTTTAATTCATGAACCAAAATGCCTTTTTCATGTTCTTTAACAGAGTTATTGTCAGAAGTCATTTTGGGTAAAAACGTCTGCCACTGTAGTTTATGTAAAAAGGCATTGTAAATGTTTATCTACTGAAATTCTTCATATTTATGGTCACTGGGAAATGTCTGGGGGGGAAAGGGGGATGTATATAATGTAATGGTACTTAGGCTCCACAATATCTTGGTCAGCACCAGAGCTTAACGTTGAGTACTTCTAGGACTTCAGTGTCATGAAAAATACATAAATCAATAGTATTTAGAATAGTAGAGCAAACAGATGGTTATTCAACATGCTCTAACATCAATGGAATCAGGCCTTGAAAATAATGATAGTTTTTCTCCCATGTGATCATTAGATGAGGTTGTTTCTTGTTTTGTTTGTGTTGTGTTTTATCGTTAATTCTGGGAAGTGAAGCACTGTCCGGCCTTGACAGCTCCCCAGACCTCTCTCAAGAAGCGCCAGGCTGCGAGAGCACTGCCCTGCCCTGGCGCTGCTGGGCACGGCCGCCTAAACGTTGATGGCGTGGGCGTGCTTCTTGCACAGGGGCTTGTCCTTCTTGGAGTAGAACGGCTGGCCTTCCAGATTCACGTGGCACACCTGCAGCACACAGACGGAGAGGGCACTGAGTCTTGAGGGGCATTATGCACAATACATAATTACATATGACAGAATTTAACATAAGACCTAGAATGGAGTGAAATGGTACGAGACGACCTTTACTTTACGGCACATATGTAGCCCACAGCTTATGCACAGTGGGGGTGCTGCTCCCTGCTGGAGGCGCAGAGGTACTTACCGCGCAGACAAAGCAGGTGTCATGCCAGGTGTGACCCAGAGCCTCGATGAACTTGTCTCCAGCCTCCACAGGGAAGTCACAGCCGTGGCACTTGGTGCTGAACAGTGCGATGTAGTCTGAGGGGGCACACACACACACAGGGCAGAGTGCGGAGTTAACAAGACACACGTTATAGTTATGATATATTTATATTTAGTTTAGCTGCTGGATGAAGGCCTCCCCGAGATGCTTCCAATCCCTTCGATGTACAGCTGGTACCTTTCTCGCAGTAGGGCTCTCCGTCCTCCATGTGGAAGAGGCTGTTTCCGAAGGGCTTCCCGCAGGCGGCGCACACGAAGCAGGTAGTGTGCCAGGTCTGTCGCAGTGCGTGCATCACTTCCTGCCGGGAGAGAGAGCATAGCCAATCACACAGTGCTCCTGGCTACAGAAAAGCATTCAAAACAAATATTGATTTTCTTTCCCATAAGCCACAGCTACATCTTTTAGCTACATACTTTACATTCACGTTCAGAAAATAAAATTGTATCTGGAACACAAAACCTATAAGGCTTAATTATGTCTACATCAAAACCTACATACAAGCTGCGAACAAAACAGCATGATTTATCCTTGAGTGTAACACTGATGGAATCGGCACTGTTTTCCTCAGCGTCAAACAATAGGAAGTCATTGGGGAGTAATCCAATCTGCTGTTGTTGGACTCAACAGCGTATGATGATTGCCATGCTTCCTGTACCTGCTGAGCTGCTGGACTGAATCGAACAGCTTCCTGCTTGTAAGTCAGACACAGTACCCTGCTGCTAAACAGGAAGTTCCCTATCAGCAGATCTGTAGACAGTGTCTTTACATAGACATACTTGACAGGATCCAGGCTGGGGAGCCCTGAACTGTGGGCTGTAACAGATCCCCTTTAAATGACCAGTTTATAAAGACTCGGAAACATTTGGTTTTGATCAATTAATCAGGTAATGATTTGGGTAAATCTGACCAATCTGAAATCTCCTTCTGGGTACTCTTCAAGACTATTGGCTAACGTTACAGAGCGCTCAGCAGAAGACGTTATACAGCACTTATTGAACACCCCACTGCCGGCTGCATCGCCACTCACCCCCATGATCTTAGTGTTACAGCGGGCACAGGTGGGGGCGAAGAACTCTCCGTAGCAGCCCTCGCAGTACACGTTGTTCTGCTCCTCCACGAAGCACACGTCTGCCAGCGAGTTGTGGCAGTAATGGCAGTTGAACTCCTCCGGGTGCCAGGATCGCCCCAGCGCCACCAGGAAGGGCCCCCTGGGAAGGGGACAGACATGCACCCTTAGCTCCCATAACTGTGTGACATAAAACCCACTGTGTTCAATACAGTCTCGATCTATGCTCGATTCTTGGGGTTCCCCTGGCTGTTCCCAAAGAAACCCCTTGCTTCCAGAACACCATGGTGGTGTGTGTTTGCTCATGCACACTCCTCTGTTGTGCTGCCGTACTGGTCTAGTCCTCCACGGGCGCTGTTACCTGATGATGCTGTTGCAGGCTCCACAGAGAGGCGTCCGGCTGCCAGCGGGGAACCTCTCGGCTCTCTGGGCCACGCCACGGGCAGCCGTGGGGGCGGGGGGGGCGACGAAGGGGGAAGGTGTGAGGTTGTAGGTGGGCATGGGAGCCGGAGGGGGAGCCTGGACAGGGTTGGGGATGTAGGCAGGGGCTGGGGGCGCAGCTTGGGGCAGTGGGTGGATGTGTTTGGTGACAGTGGAGGTGCTCTTGCCTGGGACGAACTTTTGAGCAAAAGAATCGTCTGTGACCCAGGGGGGGCGGCTGGAAGAGCTGGGGGCTGCGGGGGCCGGGGCAGGGGCCGGGGCTGAGAGAGACAGTGAGAGAGGACGGAGACAGAGGCACAAAGGGATAAACAGGTCAGGTGATGTGAAAAACAGTTTAAATCATCGGTATGTTTGTTTGTCAGCAAAACGGCCCGATTGGACCCTGTGGAGTGAAGCCTTTCAAACCTACCTGGGGCCAAGGGGTACACAGAAGGCACAATGCTGGCAGTGCTGATGACCCTGGGCTTCGGCGGGGCCACTGGGATCTCAATGGAGCTCTGTTGTAGGCCCATGGGCTGAGTGTAAGGGCTAGGGAAGAGAGGCAGGGAACTCAGAGACAACAACCACAATCCAGGTCCAACCACTGATATGTACGACCGAGACTCAGATCATCCTGACTCATTATATTGCCATCAACTGGTAGGGCTTGATCCATATGGATTTGATCATTTATTATGGATTTGTAAAATGTATTTATTAAACAATTGTGTAAATATTGCGGCCTGCAAGATTTAAATTGTTAATAGAATTAGATACAATCTGATCTATAATCTAAAATCTATCACTGACAAAATTGACTGTTTGTGTGAGGGGTGTCTATGACGATTAAGATTGATTGAACACCTGAGAAAACACAAACCTGACTGAAATATAACTGTTCTTCACCCTTGAGTGAAATCCAAGTTAAAGCCTTCTGTTCGTTTGTGAGTTTTACCTGGTTTCTTCCACTCCCAGACATTGTGCAAGGTTAGTTGGGGTTTTAATGTAGCAGAGACCCACAAAAGTATCAGCCTGGTATCAAAAGACAGTGTTAGAACAGAGAGTCTCACATGTGGAAAATACAGAGTTGTCAGCACTAGCCTATAACCAGATTTATTAAGAGAGTTTGGTTAAAACACAGACAGTTAGAGGAGAAGGGGGGGGTTGAGGAAAAAGCATGAGTATCATCCTTAGGTCACAGACTGTGCTAGAAACAGAGAACAGTGAAGAAAAACAAAAACTAAAAATGGGTTATTCTGAAGAGAAGGCTTGAAACAGTGTTACACAGGCACTATGTGGATTCGATAAGGAGCTGGGATCCGGACAGGCCTCCCTGCATCTGTACCTGGAGGCAGGGCTTTTGGACTGGAAGCTGTGTGCGGAGGGAGACGGCACGTTGAAGCTACAATGCGAAAGAAAGAAAGGGTTTCGTTTAATGGTAGCTTTTGTCCGAGTACCGATGAGAGGGTTTCAGCCGAGCCTTAGGGAGAAACAGGGTCTATGAACATACACTATAAAGGCCAAATCAAGAGCACCAAACAAAACCAAACCGAGCTTGCTGCTCTGGTTGAATCTCATCTTGACCTGACTTTTCACTACAGTACACGCTCTCACTACATTGATGACAAGATTGGTGCTTCTAAAGGAGACCAGTGGCAAAACTGATCATTCACGTTGGCTCTGTGAAGAGGTTTCGGAGTGTACTTTTATTATATCATCATTACATACAACCGGAGCAGCTAGGCAGGTACGTTTTGGTTGAATTTTTGGAAGTAGTTCTGATTTGCCCTTTATAGATGTGCAGTAAGGCTCTGCTACAACACACACCGCAAATATGACATGCAGACACTGCAAAACAGAGATTTCAAGTTACACTCCTCACTGTGAAGACTTTCTGATATGGGCCTTGGATTATGACTATACTTAAAGATTTTCCATCAATATGGAGCTACAGTGGGGGCTGGAAAAGTTCCTAATATGGAAGAAAATGCCAAACAGTATCACTGTTGCAGATTCTCATAGTCCCGGTGCACTCGCTAGCACCAAAGCATGGTCCGCAGAGATCCCCAAACCAAAACAAGATCACAATTCTCTTCCAAGAAAAAAAATCTAAACCAAAATCAAAATTGATGCTAGCACAAGTTTTCATTTTCTGATTTGTTATGCTTTCCCAGCAAAAAGCCCTCAAAAATATTGTGTGCTGGATGTCCGGAGTGCAATCACATTCTCTAGGACTCAGAACTTTTCCAACCCAATCCAGAGATCTCTCGTCACAGTAAAACCAATGACTGGTGACTCTTCATCATTCTACACCACGGTTACTATTAAGGACAAATTAAGTTATTACTGCCTTTAAAGAGCTTTAAAAACTCTCTTCTTCACAGTGGGAATGTTCAAACAGGAATGTATTGAAGAATACATGTACTGAAGAAAAGATGCTTATATCAAACCAAGTACACTATTAACACTGTTTATAAAACCTTGGAATTGCAAGCAATTAGAATAATCCGTCTTGTCAAGGTCTGGGACCCTTTCACACTCAGCAGTCAAGCCACACTCGATAGGATGCACACATAAGCATGGAGGAGGGGCGGCCCAAACAAGGAACAGGCCCTGAGGCTTGAGAATAGATGAGCCTTCAGCCCCAACACTAATGTGTCTGAAGAGACAGAGGGGCTACCACTGCTGAAGACAACAGAGACATGCAGTCCAGCCTAAAAATCAGTCTCTCCCATAGTTCAACTGACTCACTGTAGATGTAACTCAGTTTAGTGTTAATCACACCCATCAAAAGACATGGAGTTGAGCAGTGGTGTGCAGAGAGAGTTTGGGCAAGCATGGGATCGTGTGCCCCCCCGCCCCTCCAGTGTAATTTCAGTATCATTTCCAGTCCAGAAAATGGTCTCAAGCAGTGACATTGGCACAGGGTTTGAGTCTAAAGAACAAGACTGTTGGGATGATATGCAAACTTTTTACATTTCATGAAAGTCACTGTAAATGTTAAAATAAATTAAATTGGCTTTGGGAAAATGAAAATTCGATTTTATACATGGATATCTGTAAATGTTACATATGTCTCAATCCATGTAATATCTTATATTGAACTGATATGTGTGTTGCCCCTGGTGGCCTTGTTTTGAATTTATTTCCTTTTATCCAGTTTTTCCATTAATTTACTACAGTTTAAAATAAACCTTAATATAATCAATCTGCCTCCTGTTAAAAATACCATAGCAAAAGTGCATCTATCCACTCTATTGCAGACTCACCAAACTTCAACCCAGGGGAAGCTCTGTATATCCCTTCCATACATCACAGAACACCACAAACTTAGGATTCAGTGCTAGCCTGTGCACAAGGAAAACAATTGAATTTGACAAAAGAGGGTATATCTTACTATTCTGATTCATGTAGAATATGCCACAAAATCAGTTCTTTAGGGTCTCAGTTTTAAGGTAAGAAATCGACTGGATCTTTGCCAACTGCTTTCACGGCAGGACTTAAGCAATAGCTAACTGTAATACACAATAACAAATCAAACACCTTAGAGTTCTCGTTGACTTGGACCTTTCTTGACAAGCTCCTACTTTGTACACTTGACAATCTCACCTACGCCAGGCTGTGAATGAATCCAAGAGGAATCAATATCACCACAGCTACCCAAAAAACACCCAACAACAATTTAACTCAAGAACCTAGTAAAACGGATACAAAGACACTGAAGAATTAAGGCCAATCCCTGTACCTGTGCTGTGCCTATCACATTACCATCTCCATGACCATTGGTGACCCAAGGCTCTTGTCATGTACAAACTATTTCTACAGCTCATTTTTATATGGCAGAGTTCTGGACACACCTGTCACTTGTTTCAGGGAACCCCCACCAGACAGGGAAAGGACTGGTTACCCAAGCCCCCCAGCTGCCCCCTATCCCAGCTTCCCCGAGGTCTCTGCACGCCACTGCCACCATATGAGTCACTCTGCTGGCCGCACTGGGGTTAGTCCGTCTGTGTACCTCAGGTGTTTGGGTTTCCCCGAGGGCAGGGAGGGGGTGGTGGCAACTCGCTGGGGCAGAGCTCCGGTGCGGAAGACGGGAGTGATTGGCAGAGCCTCCAGCGCAGTGGTGGGCTTGACTGAGCTATTTAAACTGTTTCTAATCCATAAAGAGGTCACAAGAGTTAACAAGGGACGGTCCTGGGCAAAGGGGGGTTTTCAAGCTCTAGTCCTCAAAGGCCCAACTTGTATTTCATTCTGAATGCTTCGTGACCTAATGATGGGCCTAAACCAAGTCAACAGAACTCTTCTCAAAGGTCTTAACCCTCATGTACACCCCACTGCCCACAAAAGGGTCAAGTATTTTATATTTAACGGGGATCTAACAAACCTACTGGACCTTGAGGACCTGGAGTTGAAACCCCCCCACAATCCCCACCAACAAATGTCTTCGCTAGAAGTAGGAGATGAACCACCTCACATTAAGACATAAGACTATTACTAAATCACGTAACCTGTGTAGGATATCTTAAGGGTGGGAGAAAGATCTGACTGATAGTTTGCAGTGGTCTGCTAGAGAGAGGGTCTAGAAATCTTAGTCCATTTTAAAACACCAACAGAGGAGTCTGAATGAGCCCTCATCTCTGTATTAAAGACAGGGAGATGGGTTGAGCTACTGGCTACATGATTTCGAAAGGATTCATAGAGCAGAACATCACTAATCATTGTGGCTCTCCTGCTATCTACAGCTACAGAGCCCTCTCACCAGCCATGACCCAATTTTCTCCCACTGCTATGTTTAAACACAACTGGCAAACTGCACCATGAGAGCACGAGACTGGAAGGCCACGATTTGGTCCCACTTGGGTACAAAAACGCTCCTGATCTGAAAGGAAGGAAGAAGGGGAGATTAAAAGGCACTTGTACCTAGACTGAGCAGTGATAGCAGAAGAGATAGTGGAGGCAGCGTGCGACAGGTGGCGGGACCCCGGTGAGGCCATGGGCTGAATTGGCATGGGTGGGCTGTGGAGGAGAAGAGGCACAGGCACGAGTGAGGGCTGCTGGGAGACTGGGCATCAGGGGAGCTGAGACTGGGGCCCAGACACACTGCAGAGTAGTGTGGATGTGCGGGAGGACACAGACAGGCACTGGAAATATGAGACCTAATTTATTGTGTGTGGATTTTATCATTAGGCAGCCATAAGACCTATGCAGGGCCCTTTCACTTCACTGTGAGTCCCTGCCTGCTGAGGCTGTGCTGCTCAGTGTATAGTGAGAGAGGTGCGGACAGGAGGCGCTCTGCACATGCTCTGTCCCTGCCAGCGCCCAGCTCCCCTCCGAGCTGCCAACAGACTGCATATCCCGAGACCTGCAAGGAAAGAGCTGCCAAGATGGGTGAAAATGTACAACAACACAGTGGAGTCTAGACTGCAGGCCACACAGCTGGGAACACAATTGATGGCAAATCCTCAGGAACATGAAAGGGGGGGGTTTACTAAATTGGGAGTTTACAGATCTTATGGCTAGCCCCATTAAAAAGCAAAAAAATACATGTACTTATAAATCATTTCTGGTGTCTTGTTTCTTGTTTTAGATATCTTGTTTAACTGTAGGCACTCTATCTGTATTTGGAATTGTCTTTTTTTTTTATTGGCAGTTGACTATCACTCCTGACCACGTCTTGGAAGTAGCGATGGTCTGTGTAAGAGGGTTATAAGTGGGATCTTATCTTATACAAACTTATACACTCACTAGTAGAAATGAGTAGAAGGAACAAGTAGAAGTCTAGGTACAGTCACTTTCACTTTCAATTAAGTTTGACTACATTCATAGGGTGGTTGTTAACCTTATTTCAAAACAGTTATTGATAATGAAATGTATTACAGAGCTAAATCATATTGCAGACAAAAGTGTGTGTGTGTGTGTGTGTGTGTGTGTGTGTGTGTGTGTGTGTGGACATGGGTGATAGCCATAAGATCCATAAGATTTCCCTGTAGAGTGAAGGATGGGTGGATTGGTGTGGAGAAACTATAGACTCCAATAACCTTCCTGTAGAGCAATAGTTCTCAATCCTGGGACTCAATCAATCCAATGCTCTCATTCACTCTATTGAAACCTTAATAATAGATAATAGAATAATAGAATAATAGAATCCTCTAAGTGATTTTTTTAGCTTAAATTGTTGGAGCATTGGAGTGGCTTATGCAATTGAATATTTACCTTGACACATCATTTTTTTTTTAAAGGCTCTGAATAGCCTAATTATTAGTTGAATTTATGGTTCAAATGTTCAGCAACCAAGAGGTTGGTTGGAACAAAAAACAGCAGGCCAGTAGGGTGCAAGAACCAGGGTTGAGAACCACTGCTATAGAGGCTGACAACTGTGACAGAAAGGGGATCATCTCCCTTTCAAAATCCACAGCCGACTAACCTTCCCTGCTGTCGATGCAGCCACTCCAGAGAACTTAATTCTTGCCTTTTTACTACATTGACACAAGGTTATCCTCTGCCTTTCCATTGCTGTACCTCTATGATCAATAGCATTCTTTCTCATGCATCAGCTCACTGTCCACTATGCCCATTTAACCACTGGCAATGCATTGGTGACCAGCAGCTCATGGGATATGTATACCTAGTTGGAAGCTGATAAAATTGCCTGCCCAATGATGTTTGAGAAAGGTTCACTGGAGTGGCTTCAAGAGCAGGGTGAGGCGTGGGACTGGAGTGCATTTTATTGGGTTGGATCTATCTGAGCAGATTTGTAGGGCTCTATGTGTACAATCCTGAACACCAGTGGGACCTCCAGGGTCTGAGTGCTAGAGTGATAACTCCCATTTTCCACAGTAAGGCTCTCTGTTCTGACAGGGTCTCTGATGCCCGAGGCATCTCTATAACAGTATCTCTGGATCTTCATCGGGCCTTATTCAGCATCAGTCAGTTCACCTCTCCAGCTGCAGGCCTATCTGTATTCAGTGGGAATTCGTTTTCAGGCTTGAGGAACATGTCTGCGTAATCAAGCAGGGGTCCTGACAATGTCACACTCACCGTTGTTTTCTCAGTCCGTCGTCACTTCTGTAGATAGTTCATTTAAAGTCCTAGATTACAGGGTGTGCACAATGTTCTATTACTATTACAAAGTTCTAGAACTTTTCTGATGATGTTGGTGTTGGAAACAAGTGATTGTTCTCTGCGGACTGCGATTCATCATGAATAACACCTCACTCTTAACCACATATGCATGCTGTATACAGGTACATTGTAAAAGGAAAATGCAGTGTTAGGAATGCATAGTCTCATCATAACAGGGGGCCATATCCTGAAAGCATTTTGCCACCACACTTTTTTCCTGAAGCAAACAAACTCCCCATGTTAACAAATGAAAAAGAAGTTGCAAAAGAAGATGTGTTGGGTCATAATAAGGAAAAAACAAATACAATTTTAGCATGGTGGTAAAAATGAATATGGCCCCCATTTTCCCCCACCTGTGCTGAACCACATGACATCACGCCCAGACACATCAGGCACATAAACACAGCCTCTTCTCAGCCGTCACTCAAACCCCAAAGCTTCAACCCCACGGCACACGGAGTTACCTCTTTGGGGTGGGCGCTACTGGAGTAGAGACAGCGGGAGGCGATGGCGAGAGCTGATTGGCCGGGCTCAGGGGCGCAGAAGCTGGCTGATTGGGCGAAGCGGCAGGCAGAGAAGCAGGCACGGGGCTGGTGGACACTGGAGCATGCTCAATAGGAGTACTGGACGAGAGGTTACATTGCAATGAGAAAGACGTGTCAACATCTGAAGGCAGGTATATATATACGTTCATACAGTGTGTATATATATTTGTGTTAAGTCAGTCATCCACAAAACATTTTCAAAGATCATTCTCTGCACAGGACTCTCATGCAACAGGCATTCAGTATTGATTACGCAACCCAATGCAGGGATCTTCATTAAGAAGGGATTGGAGAGAATAACAGGAGGGAGTCATTTCTTCCGTGTCAATTCTCCTTCTGGTAATGCTTTTGGTGGGACCGGATTCTGGGAATTCAGGAATGAGTTTTGCACACAATTCCCAACTGTAACTTGGGGGGAATTTACAAAGTTTAAGAATGTGAACTACATACTGGACCTCTCTTCAGATTGTTTATTGATCCTGGCAAAGCAGTGACTGCGGTTCCAGGAACAGGCCTGGACACATGGCCTCGCCCCACACTCTCTCCTCTTGATTGTAAACTCTTTCCTGAGAATGGAGTCTGTCTGTGTGCTGTATGTTATTAAGGGACTGCGCATACTATGGTTGATGTTAATTTAATCTTGGGGGTGGGGGATAGGAAAATGAGAAACAGTCCACAAAATGCTGGACTCAAAAGTCTTCAAAGAGAACAGAACAGGATGCAGAATATGTGGAAAATCATCACCCTGTAGCAGGTCAGCGTTACTATATCCTGGGGGATGGGAGCTGGGCTTTCCAAAGATCACCTCCGGGAGCTTCTTTAGCAGTGAGAGCAGGGCCGCAAAAATGCACCGAGAGCCTCCACTGCACGGGGCTCAAACGGTTAAAGGTCATTTTTGGCCACTAGTACATTTTAACACATAGATCCCTTATCCTTTCCTAACCAAATGGGAAAATAATAATAATAAATTCTGTATCTGGGAAGAGTAGGTATTGGGCAACGGTTCTGCAAACATGTGTTCCTGCTGTGGAGAAAATTCAACAGTGTATACCAAGAACCAACATAAAAAAGACCTGGAAACACAGAAAGGTATGTCAGAGAATATTGACTGGGAATGCATGCATTCAGGAAATCTACATCAAAAGCAAACCTATAGGGCATTTCTGGGGTCGAGAAGTCACATGAGCAGAAGAGGAAATGGCTTTATTAGTTTGGACTCTAACAACAGGGCTTTCCTTTTTCTTCTTGTCCAGAAACCGGAATGTATGCAATGCCCACAGGAGCAGCCCAGGCAAAGAGACAAGGGGAGGACAGGCACCTAGCAGCAACAGGCCTAGTGGACACAATTGGCTGACCCTCTCACCGGCCAGAGACTCCACTCCAAATGCTCTCTCATAACCATTTACATCAGATTCTTTGAGATGTATTTCTGTGCCATTTACCACACAGAAAGCCCAAATAATTTAATACATACAAATGAAACAAGTGGTTTGATTATCCAGCTCCTTAGTGAAGTGCTATGTATCTGAGGCCACAAACAGGGGCAGCGCTCAACTTAATTTTGTTGTTATCTTTTTCAGGTACTTCTATAACATCCACAGTCACACAAACATTATTTGCTTGACATGTGCACAGAATGAAACCTGGTTCTCTGTGGCCTGTTAAGAAGGCACTCTGGAATTGAAGTCACCCGGCCATCCACCCCTCCATTTCTTTCAGTGTCAGACTGGTGTGGTTAGTGTGTGCTCTGCTGGTTTGGGTTTCACTACGGGTAGGGCTGTGTGTGTGTGTGTGTTGGCAGGGGAGGCAGGAGGAAGCACAGAGAGAACGTGAGTAAATAAAGAACAACAGACAGAAGACACACACGCAGAGAGAGAGATGGAGAGCGAGAGTGAGAGGGACAAACATACACCAACAGTACATCTGCCACAAAGCCTCGTAGCCCCATTGCCCTTGTAACCTTTCAGAATACAATTATAAACTTTAAAACCCTTTCTTGTGTCATAGTAGGGACTATGAGGCAGCTTTAATCAATGAAACACATACGCATTCACACATTCACCTCTCACAGTGTAACCATAATAGATGGATAAGAAATTTGACTTTCAGATACCTGTTTTTTAGCTTTGATTTGAACGGGAAACTATCTACCTATCTGTGCTTTGGTCTCTGGAGGTCTCTAAAGCAGCTCAACAGTTCTAAATAGTTCTACTTTGTGGCTAATACTTATCAGCCCTGATTTGGCAATGTTATCTGACTGCTTTCCTAAGTAGAATATACAACTACCACTAGGCCATGTTTGAACTGTTTTGACAGCTGTAGATGTCAAATTATCCTTAACAATTGAAATCTAACCTGAAACCCTACTCCACATATACTCCCACACAAACACTTACTTATTCAAGCTAACATACACAGATAGACACAGACCAACACCAACAATGGACGAATGAACAAAGCAAAACGAATACATCGAAATTGACCATTGGCCAGAAGCAGTCATCGTTCAAAACACAACCCGTGCTCTTTTCCAATTGATTGCACCTGACTGACCTTTATTAACCCGATAAAAAGTGTCAATGCTCTGCAACAGCACTCCATTGGATGTGAACATAATCCTCCTTGGCATCAATTACAAAAATATGTGTTTGGAAATATTGAGAGGCAATTACTAAGTGTTGTATATCAGGAAGAGAATCTACCAAAGTACAAAAACAGCATCCTATCACTATTTAATTGTAGTTTTTTATCCTCTAAATAGAGAATTATAGGAATGACAAGTAATAGAAACATATATTGGGTAGGTTATATACTACATCTCAGTTCATTCTACTTCTGTATAAGGGCTGTGTTGTGTTTTGAAAGCAAACCATTACTGCTCACTTCAAGCAAAACCAGGAAAGTAGAGAGAAAGAGAGAAAGTGAGAGAAGAGAGTAAGAAGGAAAAATACAGCATCTGACATAGAAAGGAGTAAGAGGTTAAAGGATTGCATTGATCCACATGCTTTTACGATTATTGGTCATCCATTTTCAATGAGTCTTAAAAAGGATTTTAAATATATATACATACATATATATTTCCTTCAGGATTTAGATTTTGTATTTTTCAAGAGACACATACTTAGAAGAAGCCATATCTCTCTTTCTCAGCCACTGCAGAAGGGAAAGTTTGTGTGGGGGTGAGGGAGGGAGGGAGGAAGGGGAGAGGGGAGTTCAGGAATACGGGGGACTCACAGCCCATGGCAAGGCTTAGCTGAGACCTACAGCGCCTCCTAATGGCAAATTCTGCTTGGCACGTTTGTCAACATAGGGAAATTGTCTTCTCCCACTAGGCAATGGGATTAGTACAGCTCAGTGTGTGCAGGAAACCCGTTACGCCACACTCTCCCCTGTCCCATGCACCTTTGCAATTGTACTTTTTTTTTCTAGTCTTGCAAAGGTCTTAGACTTAGGATTTTCTGCACACTCCTATCAAGCCAGGCTGATGGGGGAAGGTATTGGGTGGGGGGGGATGGGTGGGTTGAGGGAAGGGGATTTACCAAACCACATGCATGATTGACACAGCCAAAGGGACGACTCAAGAGAGGCTCAGGAACAAACAAGGCAGGGGAGAGCAGATGCCGGCTATGCTTCAATAGTGGTTGAAGTATAAGATGGCTCCCTGAACTGGGAATAATTGCTCATCTCTAATTAAAGCTGTTAGAAAACTTGCAGGGAGCAAAACATTTGCTCCCATCACCAACTCACGGAAACTGGCGTTTGTGTGGACTGCTGATTTACCCAACACAACGGAAACAGCCTGTCCCCAAAACCACGGAGAACGATGTCTTTGTATGACCCATGACGTACTATGTCCATGCAGCCAAACACATGTCAGCAACGGCACAGCAGACAAACAGGAAACCAAACCAAATGGCTACTTTTCCACTGCAACCAAAACCAGATCTATCCCTTCCCCTTATTGTCCATTGAGGGCAAACAAACTGTGGCCAGTCTTTCCACTTGGACGATCTTTTTGGTCCGTTGTGCCCACACTGAAGAAAAAAGGGGACTTCTGATACAGCCAGTCATTCCCAGTTCAGAGATTAAAATCGCTGTGTGTGTGAGTGATGAAGGTGGCCAGGCGGCTCAACACAAGCTGAACGACTGAAGCGTGCTCAAACCTGTCAAGACATAGCAGTAGGGAGCACACTCTAAGAGGGGAGGGGAAAAACAGAGAGGGGAAGAAGGGGCTCAGTCCACACACAAGGACAAGGACAGGACAGCACAGCACAGAGAGAGGCAGAAGCTGACACCTGACACACACACACACACACACACACACACACACACACACAATGACACGGGACGGCTCACTTTCCTGCTCGCAAACTCAATAAGCACCCATGGGCCCCGGGGAGAAACAAACACAGACTCTTTTTACACTATGATCCATCGTGGGCAGCACACAATAAGCTACATCTGTAACCAAACACACTTCCTAATTTTCACTAATTCCTCACCCTAACCAAGCTAGTTAGACAGTGATTCATTGACGCCAAAAGCCCTATACCCGATTAACCTAATTATAAGTAATAATTATCTGCAAAACACTCATTATTTTCCAGTAACTAAAATCCTAAACTATTGAATTGCCCTTATGATGGTAATGATGCTCTCCTTCAAATTTGTATTTCTGTGAACTGCTGTCATTGTCCCAAAGGGCCAAATTTAGCTGACTGGTGGACAACAGTTTGATATACCAGTCTGTCTCTCGCTGTGGCCAAATGGGGCAATATAATGACTGAAGCTTTGCAAAAGAGAGTTACAATTATTATTATTATTATTTTTTACAAAGCTATTACATACAGTACACCTGAAAGACTCAATCCCCTTAAACATCTCCTCCTGTTCCTGAAAGTACGCTGCGAAAAAGTCAACCTTTCTACCAGTTTACCACCCTGTCTAGATAAATGCCAATATCTTGCCAATTTTGGTAAAGAACCAGTGGAAGCAGAAACCATAGAGTGACAGTGTGTTTGCAGATGTGGTAGTGAAGTGAGAGGAGAGGGGTTCTTATGTTTGTGCCCGGTCTAGAATTGGGAGTGAGAGAAACCAGAAGATGCACTGAAAAAAGATAATTGTAGGCCTGGAATAAGGCGCAGTGTATGAATGGAGGTAGAGGCCTGTGTGGAGAAAAAGAGGAATGGAGGGAGAGAAAGAGAGGGGGTCAGCTACCCATAGGCACAAGCACACCAGCAACACTCACTCTGAGAACCCAGCATGCAGTGCATGCAGACAGGAGTGGCCCCCCAAGTGGAGCGCTGAGGGGAGGACAAGGGGGAGGGAGAGAGGGAGGGGAGGGGGACCAAGGAAAAGGAGGTTAGCATTTAAGTCCAATTTCCACAAAATTAATCAATACACCAAACCAGCCCACAGCAGACCTGAGCAATTTCCCTATGTGAAAACCAGACAAGGAGAATTACCTTTTCAGATCTTTTGAAACAGCTTCACGCCTTTCGCAGCACCGTCTCTCACTAATCAGACTGCTTTCTGTTTTTTTTTTAAATTTTGTTCATCCACAACAGATGGATAGATGCCCACGTGTCAGTCCTTCACTTCTCCTCCCTGACTTTTCCTGTCTGCTCTGCCCTGACTAACACCTTGTCTTATGCCCTTGCAGGACCTCGCTGTCCTGAGCACCTTCAGGGCTACTTCACTGCTACTTCCAAAAACTAGACTGACATCTTAACAGCAACAACAACAAAACAGCACTTTATAATTGTGATAAGGTCTCAACTACATTAGTAACATTATCAAGGGGACAACAGACAAAATACTGAAGACAGCAGTTTGGGTTATATGGACTAGGGTATGGAAGGCCTTCAAAACTGTCTTCATCTTTTTCCTAGCTGCTCCCTGGCTGGAGGAACACTGTGCCACTCCTTCCACAGATCAGTCTCTAGGGCAGCGAGAGAAGTTGGGTCTCTTACCATATCATCCCAGAGATGTTCTATATGTGACTGAGGTGAGGACTCTGCGCAGGCTATAAGTGTGTTCAGTGCTGGTCTCCTTACATCAGTGTTTCACTTCCATCTTTGTTACAGAGTGCATTATGGGACTGACTGATATACATTCATTGCACAGTCCTTTACCACATACAGTTCGTAATATAATGCAGACTATTCTATGAACTACGGCTACTGGAAAGGAAATACATGTTGTGAAATGCATTCTTGGTTTCAGGTTATGCTAAAAGAACCAGAAAGTATAATAATATCAATGATTCATACAACATATAAGAAAACGTAATAAAACAAATATTGTTATTCCGTAGGTTTTTGAACTAAAACTTTAAGTGCAGTGTCATATTTTTCTGTTAATGGTAAACTAGGACTGAATGTGACATGGAAAATAACAGTAATTTTCAAATGTGCTGGTGTCACTAGTGGGGATACTGTGATATACAAAAGGTAATATCTTTATGATTACTGATAATGACAGGACATTGCATCTATTATGAATTAAGCTTTGCTAGCATTCTGCAAGGGTCATTAAAGGAACTGGGCTTGGAGGCAGCTTTATTTTTAAAGAAAAAACCTTATACCTGAATTCTGGTAAGGATAGTGGCAGAATTATGGTTTGCAGTTGGTTCTATACTTAGTATCTAAGGATGTGCAAGATACCCCAGTATGGAGGCCCGGTTTTAGGGGGAAAAAAAACTGATGGGGAAATGTAATTGCTTAAATCACTTAAGTTAATGAACTTCATAGATTTTCAGGTATTTTATGTTATTAATTTATTTTAAAACAATCTTTGTAAAGAATTGTGCATATTTAAACATACATAAAGTATACATAAAAAGTGGTAGTTTAACTTATTTTTTGGGGGAAGGGGGCTTCTAAATAAGATGGTTAGAAGTGTGTGTATTTATTTAGTGCAGTCATTTTTTCTTTTGTAATGAATCAGTTAAAGCACAATCTCAGCTACCTTCACAACAGCCACAACGAGGGGTCATTTTAATTGAATCCTTTATTTCAGAAGAACCGTTGACACTATATACAGAGTGATTTCCAAGCTACAGCAGAAGTAGAGAGTTGCATGCAAACATCCCTCAGATCTCCTCAGCATCCCTGTTTTCTCCCACCACCCCCTCCCTACCCCTCATTAGTTCACAGGGCTGGGTCTGCATTGCTTCAAGTGTACCACACAGGCTTGTTCCCAGTCCTTTTCCATAGCAAGTGTTAGGACCAAATCTACGAATCATTGTGTCTCGAAAGAGCAATGTCTTTTCAAATCTTAAAAGAGTGTAATATGGAGCACATCTGGCCACAAGCCTGGCTTTCTCTACTTCCACAGGGAAAGCTAAGAGAGATCGGTTGAGCACACAATTATACTTTTCTATAGTTGGCTGTGAGTTGTTTTTATTAGTTTTTTTCTTTCTTTATCATCCTACTTTGTTCATTTTTTTCCCCCTCTTCCGGGAGCTACGCTGATGTCTTTAAACCACGGTGATGCTTAAACCAGGGAGACAGGGTCACACACACTCTCTCTTTTTCTCTCCCTCTCTCTCATGAATGGAGTTGAAGCTAAAATTAGGTCATCAACTCAGTGACAGGCAGTCAGCAAAGCGTCTTTTGCCAAAGGAATTTTTCACTACACTATCCGAGCTAAAAATGAGCCAGGCGGCTTTCACAAGAAGGGAAAGAGAAAACAGACAGAGAGCATTCATGTTGCTGCCCCTCATATTCCACTTAAACACTGAGCCCAGCGCTGGGCTCAGACTGCAATTTCCAGACTTGCCCTGGGTTTCCACACATTTTATGTCACAGGAGCCTTCTCCCATAGTTTAAGCAGTGCCTGCCCATGGAAAAACACTAAAAACACAACTGCAGTTGGGCTGGTACAAACCGCTGTTGCTGTTCTGCTGGATTCCAGCCACCACTCCTTTGGACTCACACCCACCTCGGGTTACGACGCAGTGAAGCTATACAAATTATAACTTTATTAAATGAAAAATGGCTTACCTTCACCTCTCAAAAACTCCCTTCCATTTCACTTTTTCACCATGCTTTACCCCACTATATTTGAACCGCATTTACCCAGAATTCACCGCACACCATTTTGGTTCCTATCCGTCCTCTATGGCTTCAATGTGATTAAACTCTCATGAACAATGTTACCGGGGCTTGACTGTACAGCACCTTACATCGGCCCAAGGCGTTGTTAAAGACTAACATGGTTTGATCCACATTAATAAAAATGCGACACTAAAAAAAATCTGCTATTTAATAAGAAGAGCTGCAGCCCTTTTACTTTAACTGCCTGCTGATGACCACAGCCAGGCCAAGACACCGTCCCCAGCTGCCCTTGCAGTTGTGTTTTCATATGGGCCACACCGGGACATGCACGGACATATACTCGCTCTTCACCTAACCTCTGTTCAAGGAGTCCAACCTCAGCCTGAGACTACCAGGACTGTGTACAGCGCCTCTGTTTTCAGTACAAACAACAGATGTTTGGTGTTCATGGAGCACAGCGCACACCAAGGGGAAACTGATACTAAACACACTTCTGTAAAAATCCCCTAATAACACTACACACAACGGGATGTGAAACCATAGGTTTTTTTTGTTTTTTTTTAGCTGACAGACAGACTACACACACATTTCATGTTGGATTCAGGAAGAATAAAAATATAACCAATATCCAATATCCAATATAACCCTTTTGAGTTGGTAATGAGGATCTGCTTGGTAACAAATTGGTCAATCTGCAGTGGTGGATCCGTATAGACTGACTAAATTAAATCTATTATATCCGGCATCTATTAATGAGATGTTCTGTTGTTTAGACTTCAGGCCTAAATGGAGTAATGGGGTGTTAAATTATTACAGATCTATAGCCCCATTCATTTGTTAAGGTATTGCGTTAAAGAACTGACATCCAGTCATTAATTGCCAATTAATCCTGGTAATAACTGTGAATGAGAACAATTGTTTCTGGCTTGTCGTTTTGTTGGACAATTTATAGGATCCATACTACTTTAGTGGACGGCATCTGTCTGCTAAAGACACCAGTACAGAGATTTCATTTATTTTTTTCAGCTCTAAAAGACTCTTAAGATTGTAATATAACTGTATGCAACAGCTTGGAAACACAATCAAAAATAGATCCTAGATAGATGGCATTTCCTGTAGCAAAGCCTCTCAGAAAGAGAGAAAGTGAGAGACAGAGAGAGAAAGGCGCCATTTGTCACCTTGATTTCTTCTTTCTTTTAATCAAAAGTTACTATCTTCGGAGAAAGATGACGCACTTCTCTTATTAAGAAGATCAAAAGTGAATTAAAATCCAACGAGACACAACAGTGACCCGATTCTTAGCCCTAAGCTCTAGCCATCTGCCAGACTCAAGACCCAAGCTCAAGTCTATCTGATCATCTTTTTGAACACTCATAGCTGATTTCATGAACCTCAATTAGCGTTGGGCTTGAACTAGCCTACCTAAATGAACATTGTCTTAGTTTCTGAAACCAGACCTCAGTACAGACACCAACATCACCTAATTATATGAAACACAGTCCAGCTCTCCTTCACTGTATTCTCACCACTCCAAATAAAAAACGTACACAGCAGGCGCCAAAGCTTCAACTGAACACATTTGGGTCTCCAAAAATGGTGGTTTGCCATGGAAACAAAGGAGAGTAAACAGTCTTCCTGCAGTCCTAAGGGCCTTAAGAAACAATGTCATTCATTAAAGGAACACTCAAAATATCAAACGCTTTTCAATAAACCCACATTTTATAAGTCCATCTTTCCGGGTGACATGTTGCAGCACACATACACAATTTTGACATTCAGGAATCATGACACACTGTCATTTTCGAAAAAAGGGGGATCCTTGAATTTTAGTTCACATTATTACACAATTTGCCAAGAAATCTCATAGTCCATCTCTTGTATTAAGCAGGGCACTTTTTGAAGCCTACTTTTTCTAAAAACTATCAAGAAAGCAATTCTCCTACTTTTCTATAGCTTTAACATTGTAAAGATGACACTTGAACCTTGAAGGAGTGAGATGCTTATTGGACTCTAACTCAGGCCTACAAGAAATACTGGACCCAGTCCTGTTTGTCAGTCTTTCATTGGAAGTGTTGAAATGAGTGCTATGGTCTGAATCCAATATGCTTATGGTTAAACATTATCGCTATTCTCTTTAGTGCTGACGCATTTATCTTAGGGACCGTTTACATGGTCAAGCTGTTGGTGGCTTTTGTGTAATAGATTAGCTGACATAGTCAATGCCTGACAAGCATGATCGACCATAATAATAATACAAATATAACTGACTTCAAAAATAAAAAACACAGCCATCTTTTGTGATTCTTTTCAGATACTGGGGGGGGTATGTGTTCTAGCACAGAGCCTGTATGTATTAAGATGAGCAGCCACAGATAAATGGGAACTGTCCAGTTTTCCCACTATGCTACATCCACAGAGTAAATACAGGCCTTCAACATGAGCATCTGCTTCAGGCCCAGCATGAGGCACAAGACCAAGCTGCCACATATGAGTGTTAGCATCTGCTCCCTCGTGTGCTTGGTTTTGTGCCTCCTGCCTACTCCGGATCAAGGCTGCTCATTTTAAAATGACTGAGCTCCGAGTAAAAACTGCTCTTTGACTAGAGATCACAACCCCTATGCAAAGAGAAAGTGAGAAACTACACAGGAAAGGACGAGATTTGTTATGTGGCAAAAACTATGTTAAAGCTATAGAATGGGAAGGAAATATGGCCTTCTTTATTTTTCAAATTTACCCAATACCACACGTTCCAAACAGAAGCAAAGAAAACAACCTGACAATCCAGTTGGTTCAATTTTGTTTCTAAAGTGACTTCGCTTTTATTATATTATCATCAATATTATTAAAAAGAGGGGGGTGTAGATAGTCACTAAATATGCTTTTGCTCAATTTATGTTATTTCTTGTTTTTATAATTTGCTTTCATGGTTCAGCAGAACAACCAAAAAGAAAAAAAAAAAAAAAAAGAAAAAAGTGATTTAACAGAAAAGAGCTGAAAACTACATTACAGCAGAGGGATACACAACCAGAGACATGTAACAATTGACGACAGGCACTCAGCAAACTGCTTTCATAGTTTCGTATTGGCTATTCTACTCTTTTTAACTCACATTACAGGTGCTAAATACTCCTCTTTTACACTTGCATTCCTACTGCTTCCTCTTATTTCTGAGTTTAAAGCTCTCTCTTTTATCCTATCCTTTACACGTGGGCAATTAACCCTGAATGTTAAGGATTTGCGCTGACAAGCCATGGTGCCAGTTTTTCAATTTAGCAAATCGTGGGCCTTTTACTTCAGTTTCAAACTTTTCCCTGTGGCGTGAAGAAAGAGAGAAAGAGAGAAAGAGAGACAGAGAGAGGGGGGAAAGAAAGATGGGTTAGGGATAGTGACCTCCACTCCCCTGCCTGAGAAATGTGGGGATTCAGGAAGAATTTTGACATTTTTGTGCCCTTCTCACACATACTGTTCTTAAACTGATACACAGAGAAAAAAAAAAGCTGGGTTTGAGGAGTTCGGCAATCTATTCTGCCTATAAAAGTATAATATAGTGTGGAAACATCTGTTTTGAATTGGAATGTGTATTTGTGTGTGTTTTAGTTTAAGAAACCAAAAAAATTGACATAAACAGACAATCTGTAATGCTGTAATTTATAAATAACATTTCTGAGCATTTATATTGCTACAACTCGGTAATCTCTTAATATATTAACTAAACCTCAATTTCCTTTTAAGATTTTTGGATGTGGCCCTCAGTTGGTTACGAGTGCAGGAAAACTGCTGTAGTGAGTTGAGTGTCTCGAGTGTGCTGTGGTAACGCGTTGACGCCAGTACTAGAGCTATAGAACTCTATAGAACACTAACGCTGTGAAACGCTTGGCACGGAGTGTGTGTTCGTGAGAAGAGGCACAAAATTGCCCAGATTCCCTCCCCTCACCAATCACTCCAATTCTACGGCACTAAAATCACAGATTCCAACTCAAGCATTCAGTTGAGGACTTTGGGGGATTGTCTGTCTTTTGGAACGGCAGACACATTTCCACCGGAAATGGGCCTCCCGAGAGGTTTCCACACTCTGGCTATTTTGCGAAGCTGCACTGAGCTTGTGCTTCGCTCTTGGTCTGGACTGCATTGACGGACTGTGCATCTTAAAACTCAAGGCCACTGGAGCTGCTGCTAGTTGCCTACCTTGATCTCCTCAGAGCGTCCTCATCTGGGTCTTGCACTGAAAGAGAGGAAAGCAAGAACACCGATCAGCAACTGGGCTTCTCTGCGTTATAATAGTTCTGCAATATAACAAATACATCTTGAAAGCATTCAGAAAGATATTCTAATTTTTTTTAATGTAGATTTAAATCTATTTCAAGATTGTGCACATCTAAAGAGACTCCCAACCTAGCTACCACATTCCTTTAACCCTGAAGTCAGTGAAATTGGGTTGAAGGGTTTAAGATGTGACAGCACAGTGGAAGAAAAGATCAAGAGAATACTCACTGTACTCCGTTCCTGTGATGTGGGCGAGGACGCGGAAGGACTTGGACTGGAGGTTTCCAGCCCGGCGAGCCCCTTCCTCCATTTCAGGCACATAACCTTTCTCCTGGGACCTGATGACAGCTTGATAGACTGGGGAGGCACTGTCTACGAGAGGGTCTTTAACTGGGAGCGTACTGCAACCACAGAAAGAGCCGTGTGTTTTCAGTAGGCTCCAGACTCTGTCCAGCCCCCCCTTCTCCCCCCCACTCATGCCCCAGCACCCAGCCAAGGCGATGATTGGGGTAGGAGCTGTTGGGGGGAGGCCACAGCAGCACACTGTCTAAGTTAGGTCAAAGAAATCACCCCACCCCTCCCTCACACACACACACCCACCCACCTCCTGTCTCTCTCACACACCCTGCCCTGACACAGAGACAGTGAAACATGTTCTACACCAACACAGGGGTTGGGACTCCAGAGCTCCCACATAATGTACATGGCATGATGGCCTGGCTAAGAAAACACAGGTCCATCCATGATAAAAGTACACAATTTACATGGGAAACATGTGTCTTTACCAGGAGGTGGAATGAAAATAGCAATTATTTTCAGAAAATGGTAATCTCTATTGGTTCTTGGTATAGCGAGCAGTAGGGTGGTTTGCTAGGAACAGAGTAAATCTGGGCTATTTTATGTTTTCTTTTTCTTATATAAATATATATATATACACATATATATATATATATTTACTGACAAGAAACAATGCAAAAGGTACACAATGGGACTTCACTGTGGCCAAAGTACTCACATTCTCGGGGCCTCGAAGCAGCCACCTCTGAAGTTCCCTCACCTGAATCTCCCAATACAGTCCCATTTAGGTGGGTATGAATCCCCACTGCGATTGCTCTTGTTTCAAAACTTTCCAAATTCGCATTTACAGTTTCTCGCTCGTCTGTGAGAGCGCAGTTCAGCGCCTGGGGTAGAAGTGCACTACAGAACTCTTATACTTTCTCACTTTAAAAAAATCCTAAAAAAAACATGGTATTCGAGTTTTAAAGTTTTTTTTACTTGCTTTAAAGGAAATACAATTCCAGAGATGGACAATCAATTCATATCATTGAATGTGGTGAATGGGCGACAAGAGGGAATATTTTGAGCTTCACAGAGAAACTATACTTAAACTGAAGGAAGATGCATTTCAGAGGTTATCCAAAGCATACAAATGGCAAAGAGGATGTAAGCAATGGGTCGCTGGCTGGACTTCAAATGCAGAACGCACAGCTCAGTGGACGGGGGTGGCATTCATCTGACTAGTGGGATCAAATCCTCAAGTGCTTTGACTCTTAACTCTTGGATGTCCTTTCCTCAATGTACCATCACTGCATTGGCGGCAATTGGGCTACGCTCAGCTGCCTTGCTGAAGTCAACACAACCAGGAAAACCAAGGCCGTACAAACAGGGTTTACGTCACAGCTCAGAGCTCAGTGCGAGACAAACAGAGAGAGAGAAAGAGAGAGAGGAGAGGTTGGTGCGGTGTTAGTTGGAAGAGAGAGTGAGAGGGATAGGCAGGAAGAGAAGACATTGAGGCGATGCCGATCTACGACCAAGATTAGTCTACTTACGCCAAGGGTGAGCCGGTAGCGCCCCCACTGCTGTGAGTCACAGTCGGCCACCCCGAGGAGGGCCGCGATCACAAGGGGAGTGGTGGGGAGTGGGGGGGGGGAGGGGAAGCAGCAGGGCAGGGGTGAGATGGATACCATGGTGGGGAGGAAAATGAGAGAAGATGGAGGGGGGAGTAGGGGGAAAACAAAAACAAACAAAAAAAAAGGGAAAAATATATATGAGGTCTATATAAACAGTGGTATTCGAGCCCGACCATAAATTCCCTCCCCAGCTCATTAAAAAAAACAAATCTACCCCTTTTGTCCCCTCACCATGTCCTGCCCCCCGGACCCATTTTTCTCCTCAACCCCAATGAGCAGTTGTATGCCAGGATGCTGTCAGCTGCTCGGTTTCCCTGATGGGGACTTGTGAGCGCGGACTTATTATGAACGCGTGATTATGATCATCAACAAGGGTCCAGCCCAATTCACAGGGGAGAAACTGAACCACCAACCTGCTGGGTTTTCTACTGGAAACCCAACTGGAGCCAGCCTAGCTATTTCCTTTTTTTTACCATTTTTGCTCCAGCTGAGCTCTCCATTCCTTGAGCAAACCATTAAATGAAAGAATCCAGTGCACAGTAATTAAAAACACCCAATTAAGCAAAGCTAGTTGAGTTATGAGTTCTATTTAGCTATTTAAATTGAAAAACAAAAACAAAACAAAAAACACAAATAAAAGGGAAAATCCAAGTCATTGAGAACCAGTTTGAAATCTAATCAAATGAAATGCTCCTAATGTATAATGTTCACTTCCCATAAGAACAAAACCTGATGGTTTGAGGCATTTATTATTTGTCTAAATCAGTTTAAGTCATTAAGAGTTCCCTTTAAATCTTAGATCTCTCTCTTGTGTAGCCAAATGGATGTATCTGGAGTTGGCCAAGTGAAAACCCAAGCAGAGTTGTGCAGTCTCCCCTGTGACTCCACAGGGCCCCGGTGCTCGGTCGTGACTCCCACATGCTGTGGTTTAGCAGGACAAATGTGCACACTGATGCGCAGCTCTTGCAAGCTGATGGGCTGTGCCAAGCTCTGCAAAACCACCCCCTGTTATTCGCATAAGGCAGGCATCACTGGCACAATTGCTTCTAGTACCCGGAGATGGGCAATGTACTTTACAATTTATTTTGTATTTTTATGACGCATACAAAACAAAATAGCAGCAGGGCAGCATGACACAGATACTGGCAGAAATCCAGAAACCATAACTTGACATTGCTCTTCTGAAACTTCAGGCATAGCCTGATATTTTACACAAGCATGCAAGATTTGTAGGTGGAAATGTATCGAAAACAGTTTTACAGTGCTTGATAGTGTGCTGGGTATATATATGAAATAAGATAAGTAAATATATATTGTAATAATGGTACTTTATGGAAGACACAAAGAGATTGACAACTTTGAAGCTGATTTGGGTATTTCCAACTTACATTTTTTATTGTAAATGTTTTATTGTATTACATTTTTAATTTAACTTCTAATCCGTGCATCAGTACAAACATACATTTTCTTTTTGGAGGGGGGAGGGATATATTTAAAAATGTCCCCACTACGTTAAATATATATATATATATATATATATACACACACATATATATTCTTTTAGTTCATAAAATGTTGCAGTGGTGCCACTTTGACCCCTACACTAATTATCGGAGTGAATGTACCCTAGCTGCTGAAGAACAATGCAAAATGAAGGAATGAAGTAAGTGAGAATGATGCAGGGGCAGAAGACAACTAAGGATTGGGGTCAGAACATCTGTGATCAAAGCCAGGAAGCAGTTATAAGGTACAACTAATTGAACATGATATGAAGGGACAATAAGAGTGATGTGGTTAGTGGGTTTTAGCACAAGACTGTGTTTCACATGTTTTTTGAAACTGCCCGGGACTCAGAGAGGGTAAACAGTTTCTATACAGTTCTCTCTTCACTCTAGTCAGACAGGATAGCATTTACAGAACTGCCTCGAGTGAGCTGGGAGTGTCGGGGTCTCAGTACAGGGACACTTTACAATGGTGAGCTGCAATGTAATACACACTGGGGGTTTTCAGACATTGCTGGAAGGGATCTATCTAAAGTGTAGCCCTGTGGGAGACTGTAAACCTCTTAGGATCAGACGTGTGATGAAAGACAGAAAGGCCCAGAACCAGAGAAAGGAGGATTCAAAACAGACAATCAAAAAGCAATCAATGGTTTGAGTACTTCTTAGAACAAAGCAACTTATCTCCCCTTCTTATCGTTTAACTCGGGTCATTTGCATGGTCTTGCTACAGCACGGTTTTCCCCGACTCACCATACTTAATACAATTTCACTAAGTATCACTACACCAGGTTATGATAACACCATGACCATGACATTACTTATGCTAAGATGCTATGATCGGAACGTAGTGTAGGAATCAACAGCAAAAGTGTAGAAGAACAGAACAAAAAATTGACAGCATGGTAAAATGAGTGTGAATTGACCTTCCTGTTTGGGTAATGAATAATGAATAATGAAATAATAATGAAAAGGTCTTGGACAGTGTATAGGTGGAGGTGTGGAGAAACAGGAGCAGAGTGGTGGTGGTGGTGTGGGTGGGGAGGGGTGTGGTCTTACCTGGAGATGTCACTGCCCCTGGCCTGGGCCTGGCCGGCTATGGCGTCCATGATGGCGTCCTGGGAGTACATGCTAATGGGGGTGTTGTACTGGGCGTGGATGATAGTGGCTTTGCCGCCCGGGCCCTTGACCTCGATGGGCTTATGTGTGGATAGGGCCGAATCCTTCAGCACGCTGGGGTTGAAACTAGGGACATACTCAGTGCTACTGAGGGAGGGGAATTGTGTCCATGCAGGGGGGGTGGGGAAGAGGTGAAGGAGATGGAGAGAGACAGAGAGAGAGAGAGAGAGAGAGAGAGAGAGAGAAAGAGAGAGAGAGGTGCAGAACAGAGACAAGAGTGTAAGGTGCAAATGAAGAGTTGATGAAAGTGCACAAAAGAACAAATACATTCAGGTGGTGTGATTTTTTTGGTGTTGATGGAGAGCAAGCCTGAATTTTCCCACCTGAGCTACTCTTGAGACTGGCTTAGTTCTGATGTATTTCTCCTTTTGATTTCAAAGAAAGTCTAATGTTTACTCAGGATTCAGTGTCATTTATATATCGATTTCTAAAGGCATTTTGCAAAGCCAGCTCATAATGAAGTTCTTCTCCCTTGGAAGTACAGTCCAGGATGAAGGCAGCTAAATCATTAATACACCCAGAGAAATTAAACTTTTATCACAAAGGTCTCAATTCCCTCATGATTACGAATGACTGTTTCTCACAGCAACACTGTTCAATTCACATCAGTTGCATGATGGAAAAAGAGATCTGAAGGTCAACAGAACTTCATAAACAAGGTTGTTCTCTTCCACATTTACATGTTTTGAAATCTGTTTTGAGCTTTTTTATGTTGCAGTACACATTCTTTCTGTCTCTTTCAACTGCAAAATTGACTGCGAGGGAAAATATTGTTTTTAAACTATGATGTATGGTCCAAAAAATAAAATTAAAAATGACAGGGACAAGTCAAAGGATTGTTCCCTGAAACAGTGCCAATTGTAGCATGGATATAATTTAAGAAGATGACATAGTTCTTCTTCTGAAAAGCGGTGTTCATTGCCACATTTTTTGAACATGACATATTAAACTCCAGGATGTCAAAAAAATCAGCTCATGTTACTTAAAAATTTTTCTCTCTCCATTTGATACAACTATTGAGAGGGTCACATGTCATAAGGAAAATCAAATAAATCACTTAGGGAACAAACTGAAATAGAACACAATCAATGGGAAAAGCACAACAAAGCACTTCAAACACAATCCCGTCGTGTTATTCCAGCATCAGCAAAGCATTCTGCTAGTTGTTTTTACATTTTTCATAGACATTTCGCAACTCGACAAAACTATCGGAAACCCAAATCATTTGCTAAGGAAGAAAAAGCGTTAAATAAATCCTAAAAGGTTATAGCACTGAACTCAGAATGAAAGCAGATTTCTTCCATTAGCTGCTGTTGAGAAAGTAGTATGCCACAAAATGGACAGACAGGAGAACTGCATGCACATCCACAGCTCACAACGCCACTGTAAAAAACATTCGACAAGACGATTTCCCAAGCAACTCACTACTCGGATCAGCAGGAAAATGCATGCAACGCCTAGCAAAAATAGCATTCCTTCACTGTGGAAGAACAACGTCTGCTCAGTACTGAAATCTCTCAATTGATCATCTTTATAAAATACATGTTATCTAACCTGTCGGGGCTGAGTTATGATTCTGTGTAAAATGTGAGATGTTGACCTTTCGATTTCCTTTAATGCATGCACTTCCCTTTAATGCCATGCATGGATTATTTTTATGGGACCGAGGAGATTAAGTGAACCAAATGCATGGAAATGAATTGGGCTAGAGTTCTACACATAGGGCTGGTTTCTGTCAAAGGAACAAAAACTAAGAAACTAAGAGAAAATATGCAATAAATTAATGTATGTATGATATGAATTAGAGGAAAGGTCAACACCTGTACCTCTCTCATATACCCCAGCCCTTGTTTTGCTCTAGGGTAAATGTTTCGCAGTACTGGTTCACTAACTACTGCATTTCCACTATTTGGTCTGAGATACTGAAAGAGCAGCTACTGACCAATGGGCTTCTAGCACAAAGACAAGCTCCAGACAACAAGGGCACAGACAGCATGCGTCCACCACACAGCACAACAGAGCACCTCAGAGCTCATACTAACTTGGCAACAGTGTTGGCAATGACCTGAAGCAGTAAGAGAGAGAGAAACAGAGAGAGAAAGAGAGAAGACCTGTTAGAAAACTAGAAACACATTACTGGGAGATCTTTCCTTCCACAGAAGCCATGTCCTGTGGCTTCCAGGTTGCTGCAGGAAGTTTGTTAGTTAGCATTGGGGAGAGCAGCTCACGTCGTCACTTTATCCTCACTTCACGCAGGCACAAGAAGCTGCCTGTGATTTATGAATGTAATGAACGTGGCAGATCTCTGCGATTGAAGCCCTGGTTATTATTGGAGCCTGTCTCATCGCATTGCCTCTCAGGGCCTCCAGACAGTCTCCCTCAGACGCAGGGAAGGAGTGACGGACAACAACAGCGGTCGCCCAAACTCTATCGCGGTGCCACACACTGCCAGAGTAAATAAACCAACACGGTGGTGAAATTAAAAATTAAAAATCCAAGCAAACAAAGTCCACTCTAACCTCTACCCTGGTTTAATAACAGCTTTAGAATTCAATGCTTTTTCTTTTCGTTCTTTTTTTCTTTCCACAGAAATTCCTTTAACTCTAAGCAGGAAGGGAGATATATTCGGAGACGCAGTGATGGACACACAGGAATTTGAGCCCTTGCATTCCACAGCCTTTTAAAGGGAGGGCCGGAGCAGGTGCGTCCCAGTGCTGTACAGTGAGAGCGTAACACTATCTCGCTCACAGGGAACACCAATCCACTCCAGAGAATTTGTATGAGGTCATCTCGCTTGTTTTTTTTTTCCCCCCCATCTTATTTCTATTTAAGGTGGCTCCAGTTCTGGACTTGGTACCATAAATATATATATATATATATATATATATATATATATAAAAAAAATAAGCCTGTAATATTGCACAAAGAGATCGAGAAGATTTGATAAATCTTTGATTTGATAAGTTTGGACATCTCGTTCTGGATTCTACAGGACTGCATTCTCCATCTCTATCTTGGCCTCAACCTTGATTACTTTTCCAAAATAAACCTGGTTTTGTCCGGGATTTGGTGGACGAGTCAGAAAACCCTTGAAATTTGAGATTTGAGATACTTAAACTTTATAGTCAGACTTTGCTGCATTTGACCTTCTCCCTGGTCAGTGACATCATTATAGTTTGGATAATTCCAATTTAGCAAATCCCTGGGCCACGCACAGAGATTTACCACATTAAACCCACTCTGCCACTCAGCTAGCAGTTCTGCAGGTCTGTAGATTTAATCAGAAGACCAAAGGATGACATGGGGAGAAGTGTGCGAAATGAAGAATCTCATGTTTTGAATGTCTTGTCACTTTTCCCACAAAAAGGGAAGTTGTCACGTACCCACTGCTGTCATTCCACCTCCTGGCAACGGGGTTCAAAAATGCACAGTGGTCACTCTAGAGCAGGGCCGTCCAAGCTTTTTCAACAGTGGCCCACTTGATTAGAAATCCATGTGTTTGCGGGCCACATTAATTAAGCCCAAGGAAAGTGGTTAGGCCCTACTGGCTTTATGTGTGCTAGCTAATTAGGTAAAAAAGATCAATTAAAAAAATCTCAGATGGGCCACATTTGGCCTGCAGGCAGCATGTTGGACGGCCGTGCTCTAGAACTTGCACGGTTGCAATTTGTGATCACTTCAGATGAGAAGAAAGGTTGCCTCAGAAAGCCAAGCCTTTAAGAGTGCACAAATGTCAGTATTCTGAAAAACGAGAAGGCTGTAAACGAAATGAACACCTAGATGGGTGAATAAACCAATTTTACTTAGCAGTCTCCAGCTCAGTAGTCCTGCAGTGTCTTTTGGTTCTTGGGCCAAGCAGGCTACTTGCTACCTAATTGGTCTGATGAAGTAATTATCTTGGCATCTCGCAGACCCTTGCTTTGCAAGATAAGTAGTGCACCAAATCAAACACATCTGAAAACTAAACTAAATGCCTAACCGATTAAATAACGAGATAAGTAATGCAAGCTCTCAATGGACCAGGAACAAGAAGACACTGCAGCCCTCCAGCAATGGATTTTAACAGCTCTGATGTCATCATTCTGGAGGTTGTAAAAACATGGTTCCAAGGACAGGGAGTCCTGTTCCCAGAATATGACACGATATTCTGTGTCACTTTGCAGGCTGGGATTACTGTATAGGCTTGAACTGGGCCAGAAGTGGAGTGTGGGCTGCAGGAGTCAGTGGTGGTTAGTGTGTGTCATTACATACCCCTGGAGGAGGCCCAAGCTGGAGGCCCGTCCTCCTCTGCTTCCTCCCCGAGCCTCCGCCATCTCCCTAATGGTTTCTGCAGAGTACAGGCCTATGGGGTTGTTATACTGCCCCTTTTGCCCACCGGCTAGCTTGCCTATGGGGCCCAGTGACACAGGGCTCTTTGCGGGAGAGAGGGCTCCGGCTTTAGTAATGGAAACGTTACAGGTCTGGTTGACCTCCTGCTTGCTGTAGAAGTAGGAGTTTGTCTTGTTGGATGCCCCTAGTGGCCGTGATGCTGTAGCGCAGGCTGAGAGGCTGCCATTGATTTGGACTGACTGATCCTTTTGGATGGAAACAAAGAAAAGAAGAACCAAACAAATAAAATAGAGGAGGGGGGAAGAAGATGAAAGTGAAAGAGCAGGGCACAGGAAAAAAAATACAGGACGTACAATGGTTAAGGAAATAAGTAACACCACCAACAACCTCTCCTCGGATGTCAATAACTGTATTTAATCTGTAGAGAGCACAGTGCCTTGCTTTGATTTTTTAAATGTCTGGAGATGTTGGACCCTATGACTCAAAAATGCACCACCGCATTAAATTAAATCCTGTGATCTCCTGATAAGAAGCATCCCAGTGAAGATAGAAAATAACAGTGAGCTTAATTAATGTGGTTGATAAAAGCAAGCTTTGCTAATATGACCGGTTATATTTCTTACTTATCAAATGTTTTTTAAGAAGAGATAATATGAAGTTTTGGGATTGTTTTGCTGGTTCACAAAATGAAGAGCGAGGGAAGGATCAATAGCATCCCGCTCCTAAATGCAGTGGAATATACTATGCTCCACAAGAAGGTGATCAGAGAGTGAAGGGTGTATTTTTCATCAAAATGTTGAGCATTGAAAACTCTATAGCGATTTCTTTAGATGACTCCTTTCTCTGCGGTTTTTCAATACCATTTCCAGAAGATGCCTTCATTCTGAGCGCCAGTGAATATATATCTTGCAGAAGATATATGCTGCCACTAGATGGGGCCAATACATTGCTGCTGTGAGAGAGGACTTGATTCATTAGTGTTCGGGTTAAGCTGCATTTTTGCTCTCATAACCTCAGAGGTGCAGAATGCGCTGTACTTAAGCGCAGCAACCCTCAACCCACAACACAACTAAAGCCTAAAGCCCATTATATATATCAGATCAAAACAGTTCCTCTCTTCGACTAAATGTAGTTCTCTCTCGTCAAAATGAACTGCCTGCAGGTTTACAGAGTCTCATCTCCAGAGGTATTGAGTAATGTCCTACACAAAGATATCTTTACCTTCTGGTGGGGGATCACGGGCATGGGAGAGTCCATTCTAGGGGTAGCTGTGGGCACCGGAGCTGGGCGCTTCGACCTGAGGGAAATGTGAAGAACAAGGAGTCAATCGATCAGTCAAGGCATATATGATCTAATCACATAGTAGTGCCAAGTAGGGCAGTGATACTATTGACAATTATTGCAGTACAGTATTTGTAAACAGAGAGCCCTGTTTAAATTTCTACAAAAAACGGGCAAAGCAGACTTCAGTACACACACATATCAAGAACTGGACTGTGCGTCAGTATTGTGCTGGATCTTTAATTTGTATCACACTTCGTCTGAGCTCTGACATGACTGTGGTTTGAAGAGACATTGTAATTTTGATAGAGGCAGCTGTGACTGATAGACATAAGGGACGAAGGTCAGGCATTCAACAGGGGGAGGGGGCGCCGCTGATGAGAGTCATGTTTGAGTCATTTAAATCTCTTCAGAGTCGATCTACACATGCTAACTAGCACAGCAGGACAATTCTGATGTGTACCTGGATACATAGCTCTCCACTTCATTTCCTCCTCATTTATTGTTGGCCTGGTTAATCAATTGATTGCATACCGTATCTGTCAGCCTAAGGAGGGATATGAAGTGGCTGTGGGATCGTCTCTTTGCCCTGAGAGGATAAGTCTATCCAAAGCTTTGCAAGGTAAGTGCCAAAGAGAACGGAAGCTGGGAATTAGCATTCACACAGTCACTGAGACTAAAGCCTGCAGAGACAGGGTTAGAGACACTTGAGAATAAAAATGAAGGGGGGTAAAAATAGATGCACCAAAATTACAACATCAAGGGCAAAAATGCACATTTTATCAAGGGACGAGACAAAATAAATAATACTTGTACCTCTATTTCAAGAGCCAGTTTGATAATCGGACAGACATATAAAAAGACATGTTTCTTGACTAAGGCCTGTCATATTAAAATGAGCAGCCTTGAAACAGTGACAATACAACAGCCAGAGGTGCAGCTTGTGAACAGGAATTTTTGCCTAGGGCCCCAACAGACTCTAGAATCGCCAATGACAACAGCGTCAAAACATCGTCGACCAAATTAAAAATAAACATTTTTTTCAGGTTGGTGCTGCAGAATACGTGGAGGTTTTGTTGGCTCCATTCTGTGCTATTGAGTTTTTCCTATCTGTTATCTCTATGTCAAGTCTCAGTTTTATGTGGCTCCACAGATTACTATAAAGAATACACTTTTTGCAATATAGGCCACTCTCATGCAGTTATTTCACCTTACCACACCCCAAGGGACCACAACAATGCAACAGAATCGACATGATCCTTTCTACCTACAAAGGGCCCACCTACACACATTTTACAGACTAATTGATGTCGCTCAACTCCCAAGATCGATAGTTAATTATAAAGAAAAATGCAATAAATGAAAGGTTGGCCTGACTCCCACTTGAGGAACCCCGGAATTAATTAATCTAAAACTGGATTTGAGAGTCATCACAGAATTTATGGCCATTTAATAATCAAATAAATTAAAAAAAATAACATAAAAATATGAAACATTACTTTTTTTTCCCCCCTAACCCCCCTGCTTTATTCTCCACCAGATTTTGTCCTTTTGAGAGCATGTATGGCTTATGAATAAACAAGTGAACATTTTTAATCAGGCTTGTATGGTGAATTGTGATTTTTAGAAACAGAACATTTGCAAATTAATGAGACATTTAAGATGGGAATCCAACACTGTACAAGGGAAGTTAAAAAATGTATTAAGGGAGCTGTGGATTCTTCATAAATACATCCAAACCTGTGTTTTACAGTTTGTTTGTTTCTGTTTGAATTAAAAAATGTTCCATATGCTAACACTTTCAAAACCTTAAGAGTAATCCCTAATGAGGTAGCCTGCCAATGTGAACCCTCCCAAAGCTGCTACAATAATCTCTTTTTGATCAATTCTACATAACCACATGGTGTGCACATCCAACTTAAAATAAACACGAGGTAAAAGCCTGGTCTCAATGATGATACTGATGAGAGTACAACAGGAGGATTACTGCCGTGGTGTTGTAGCAAAATTACACCGATTGTGAGAGAGATTTGGTTTCTTGCTTCCCTATACATTTTATGCCTAATTTTATTCCATGAGTTTTGGAGAGTGTGGTTCGTCTGGACTTTGCTGTTTATGTGCACAGAGGAAGATGAAATCCAGACAGAGAATACTAGCAATGAACTCGAACTCTGAAGCTTTCTCTGAAACTCCTTTAATAATCCTTTTCTTGCACCAATCCGAAATGAGTGTCTCTCTGTTCTGCAAACCTTCCCTTATAAGCTTTTGTTTTTGCACTCGTCCATTTCCACATGCACTTTGTGCAGTAGTGCCAGGGAAACCTAACATAGGCTGGGTCTTATCAGAGTCCCTATATATATATATTCTATGAATATTTGAAAACATGAAGAAAAATATTATTTTTTTAAAGGGGCTATAGCGAGATTCACATAGAAAAATGATTTTGTGGAAGTATAATGTTTCAGGTAATGTTTAGCAGGTAGCATCTTCCTATCCCTAGGGAAATAATTATTCTTAATACTGCAAGGCATGTTTCATGTGTTGCCATGAAGATTCAGACATTTGCATTTTGTTTTGATTGTGTGTGTGCGTGTGTGTGTGTGTGTGCGTGTGTGTTTGTACATTGCGGCTTTTGTTCTGAATAGTCATCTTCAACACAACTCTACCCTTAAAGACCTGCCGACTGAGCGATATGTTTTGCCTTTCCCTTGAAGAATGTGTGTGCAATAAATGCTTGTTACATCAAGTGTGTAATGACTGAAGAGGTGATGTACGTAAACACAGCCAAAAATCCTTATAATGACAAACTCACATGTGTAATAGAAGTCAAGTGGGTCAAACAAACAAAAAAGAAAAAGCTTTTGATGGAATAATGGACTTACCAAGGTCTGTGTGGTCAGAGACAGGAATGAACGATGCAGTCAAAACATCACAAGCAAAATGGAAATGGAAATCAAATGAAAAGTAAAATTAACAATGTATTGTGGAGGGGGATGTACACAATACAAGTTGGTTATTTTGCATTCCAGGAACCCTTCTTAATGAAAATCATGGTTAACCCCCACTCCAAATACACAGGTTTTCAAATGACTGTTGTTTTTCCCCAATATGAAAAGCTTTTTGCCCACAAATGCTTCAGCGCAATTTCAAAACCAACAATAATAATCTGTCCTTGAGTGTATCTCACTGCAGGGAACTCTGAAATTATATATGGATATTCACATATTCTCTTCAAAATGAAGATTGAAAATTTTATTGTGGTGGAAAAAACAACAACTGGTAATATAACAGAGGCTAATTTTAAGGACATGCCATTATTATTATTATTTCTTAACAGATGCCCTTATCCAGGGTTACTTAAAGTTTATATAAGGACATCCTGAATCAAATACAGATAAAAACATTCCTTAGGGGTGGTCTGGGAGCTCAAAACTAGGTCACCTGTTGCTTTTTCCTAGAGAACCAGCATTCCTAAATTGATTTAATCTCCAACTGTTTCTTTTTCATCTCTAATTTGATTAGCCCAGGGAAAGAAAACTAGCTTTACCCTTTTACTTAATAACTCAACGGTAGGTCTGCATGCTTGTCTCTGGTTCAAGCACGGGCAGTTTCGAGTTGAAATGTTGATGCGAGGGAGCAGGCTGAGTCTACACCAGGCTCAGCCAGTGAGGAATCCCTGCCATGAAACTCAACACACTGTAATCGTATTTCACCGCATCTACAGAGGGCCACAACTACTGTACGCAGGAGGGAATGGGCTTTGGGGAGGGTTCAAAGAAACAGGAGACTCTGCAACACCCCCCCTTCCATGTTAGTCAGCATGATGCCCCCCCTACCCAGCACATGGGATGGCGCCACACTGTTGACCCAGAAGAGCATGCTGGGAAGATGCCCTATAATCCCTTCAGGTATGCACACAGAGAGGAGACTGTTCCTTTTTTGGGTTTGAGTACTGCAGTTTACTTTGAAGTGAACTTTCTAATGATCTCTAATGGCATTTTGCATTAGCACCCTTCAAATATTTTTTTTTTTCTGGGGATAGAGGCCAGTGGCAGATAAAAATGGCCTGCATATTTCACTGTACATTACAGTAGAAATGGCTTTGAAACAGACACAGAGTGAACTCTACAGATTATACAACAGGGTTGGGGAGTAAGGAATACAAGTAGCAATGTTACATAATCAGATTACAGAATTTTGATACTTGTATTCTGGTTAGTTACTCCTGTCAGACGAGTATTCTGATTACCAATACTTTTTAAAAAGAGTAAGAGATTACGGATTACTTATACATCATTTACATGAAAGTGTACAAGTGTAAAGAAATTCTGCAAATCTGAAGGGACCCACGCGTAGTATTTTTGCAACCTTGTTGGTATTTACGCGTCTCTGGCCAAAGAGTGGCTGATTCGGTGCCACTGTACAACAGGCAGCAGAATGGAAGTAACACACAGTTCTACCACGTTGTGCCAACATAAATTAGGTTTCTACAATGTTGTGGCAACATTGTGTGTGAGCAGGGATTTAACTCGTTGAAGTACAGGCAATTGTTCACTTTCAAAGAAAGAAAATGGAACAAAGTGCAAAATGTGTCCACCACGGGACAATGTACGGTCTGCTCTAAAGGACTCAACTTCAAATCTAAAAAAACAGCAGGAGGTAAGATTTTATTTTTTGAATGTGTGCAGCCTTAAGAGAATTATATTTGACATGAGATTAGAAAATTCGCATTTTAATAAAAATGATAATAAATACATTTTAATAATTACATACTTTTATGAAAGCATAATAAGCAAAACGGCAACACAGGCATAGTATACCCAAAAGCGTTGTCAATAGTTGGCATTTGCAGTAATACATTATCCTATCCAAAATTAAGATAAATCCATGTAAATTACAAATAGTTACTGTGCAACCTAGCTGGTTCTGTGATCTTAATACTTAATATAATACGAAAATAACAACATACAACGTGTTAATAGTCTAAAACAAAATAAATCACATAAACTGAATATACTAGTCCTAACCAGTGCCATGGCATGCTGTGCGGTGCTCTTTAACAGGGTGCGTTCAGGGGATCCTCACATGTCATACCTTTACACTTTTACAAACCGATACATATCACTTAAAAGAAGGTAAGACAACAATAATGTGTTAATTGCAGAAACAAAATGCATAAAATTCATTGATACTTAAAAAATACCGCCTTAATTGTATTGATTTCAATGTGTGTTTTCGGTGCCGGGTGACTTGAAACTTGTGACTGCGTTTCTCATAGATGGAAAAATGCAATGCATTTAAATCCCCTTTGTTGTAGCAAGTTGCTTGATCCGTGTATCTTCACAGATAGAACAAAATAAACAGTAGACTTTGTAAGCATTTAACATACTTACAATTTAGAGAAGATACCTGTTAAAGTTTTAAAGAAAATGCTCTAACACTGATTAGCAGAAAACAAACCATGTGCCTGCATTAAAATGACAGTTAATGAGATACACCTTTGACATTAACGCATTATTGATATGTCTGATTTATGTCGGTTTGTAAAAATGTAAAGGGTATCAAAATGCAGTTTCACTTGTTTAAAAATGCATACACTACAAAATGCAAATTACAGTGTGCAAGAAAATTTAACAGATGCAAATCTTAATTACCATTTTAATTGTCTGTACTGTGGATGAAAATATACAATTTCAATACGTCATCCATATTAGAATTGTAGTACATTTTGTTTCACTTCTTGAATTCAGCTGCTTTTGTTTTTTTAATAAAGGGAAAAAAGTATTCCAAAAGTAATCTGAAAGTATTCTGATTACGATAATGACTTGGAGTAATGTATTGGATTAGGTTACAGATTTTCAAAAGGTAATCAGTATTCTGTAATGGAATACTTTTTAAAAGTAACCCTGCCAACCCTACTTTATGGACCTCTAAAACTGACACGTTATTTGTCATTCCAAGCACACACATCACACAAAACTAAGTATCTGAATCAATTTGTCTGCAAAGAACATGAGTGGAAGCTTTCTAGATTGGATAGGTGAAGGGTAACTTGACATTTCTTCGGAAAGCCAGACGCCCACTCTGGGCGGATTGATCCTTGAGATAAATAATTGTGTAAAATGAATGATCAAATACTTAAATAAATAAGCCTGTATTGCCAAATTGTGATAAAAAAAACATTACAACTAATATGGCAGAGGGTTCAAATAGAAAGAAAGAGAGGATCCCCCTTGGCTCTTGGAGACTGGGGTTGGATCTCACTGCGCTTTGCTGGGTCTTCAATACCTGCTCTACATTCACAATAAAGTGCACACTATGAACAGCAGCACAATGATGCACCATTGAAGTAATCAGCCCATAGTCACAGACAGATCCAGCAGAGGGCAGACAAAGCCCCATCACAAAGGACCAGTGCTGCAGCTCAATAAAAGCACTGGGGTCTTTTTAACACATTCTGGCTCCTCATTAATTTTACAACCTGATTCACAAAATTTGACCATCAATGTAATGGAAAACAAAGAAAAAATCTTAATGTGCCCCTGTGGCATAGACATCAGCCTCCTGCTTCACCCTCTGCATGAGCGATGAGGCCAAAGTACTGGAACCTGTGAGGTTTGAGTTTGCTCCTTGATTTGCCTGGTGTTGTGCCACATACATGTTAGCTGTGTGCCAAAGGCTGCTTGGTGTCGTTTTAGTCAATTTAATCGTACAGCACTTATTTAAAATACATTACCCATCCCTGTAACTGACACCAGGGAACACATTTATAAGAATATTAGAAAGGCTCCGAGGAGAGATTCGTTTCAGTGGGAGTTCCGTCCTAATTGGAATAACTGTACGAGGAGGTGCAAAACGCAGGGCTTGATTCTATTTAGGGGAATTTCAAGTAAATGATAAAATGTGGTAATTAGAGGGTTCAGAGCAGGTGTAATTACCAGTAGTAAAATGCATTTACCATGAAGGCAGTTTAAAGTGCCAAAATAAATGCCAATCAAAAACAAAATGGATAAAAGATATTGAAAATCCTCAAAGATACCACAGATTGCACATCTTCCCCTTTGAGCACCCCCCCCTCAACACAGCTGACAGCTCTTCCTTCCCATCGTGCCCTGACCTGTTTTAGTGTGATGATAACAATATTTACAATCGTATTCTGACTCCAAGGTCTCCTTCCCTTTCAGTCCCTGTGGGAGGGCAGCAGTTAATAGTTATCGTATTATCTTAAAATGGAGAAAGCATCTGTTCCACAACCTTGAATATCTGCCTGACCTATTGAGAGCTCTTAACAATCACAAAATGGATGGATTGCAATGTGAGTGGCACACGGTGTGAAGGATATGTTAAGATTGGACTGGAGAGTACTAGTCCAGGGTGAGATTAAAAAGAAGTAAAGAAGGCAAGAGGCGAACACAGCAAGCACATTTACCTTGATGTACAAAGAGCAATTGATGAAATGGGCTTAAGTCATTAAGGCATTCTTAAACACACTGTCGAGATCCACATAAACTCGATATAAAAATCGGCAAAGACATTTCCATAAAGAAGGAAGGATTCTGTTGCTTGGTTATTAATCAAGAAAGATTATAAGACGGGAAACCCTTAAAACACGTTTACTTCCATTCTGCTGCAATCTGTTCACTGGGTGACAAACACGGGAACAGAAGCAAATTGACCGAATTGTTTCTCGTGTGCAGCAAACAAACCAGCATGAGATAATTAAATACCACAGGGAGAAAGCTGACAGACAAACTTAATGTGACCCAGATTCGCAGATCATTAAATAACGCCACGCAACAAATTGTATCTGCAAAGTGCAGCGCTCCCGACTGAATCCGCCCCGGCCCTCGCATCAGGACAAGCGCTTTTAAGAATCTGGTTAATTCTGAATGGTTCAGTGGATAACCGGTTACCACTGACATGTCTTTAGATAAAGGATAAAAAGTCCCATAAAACTGCCGGAGCGCAGCAAAGGGAAAGTAATAGAGGTGATATTTCAACGGGCGGAGACTGCCTGGCGATTAACTGAGATCTGCTGAGCGCACGCATTAGGCAGGCCTTGACATTTGATTATCAGCCACTTCCATTTTCCACACCGGCGTTCCAAGACTCGTCTGAGTTAGGAAACCGAACCAGACAAGAACCTCGCTTCCAGATGGTCATGTTTATCTTCACCATTGTGTTAAGGTGTGCTCCATTTTATGCTTGGTGTTGTAGTTATAAACATGTAATTCATGTATATGTCAAGGCTGCTCATGGTTTTATATGGCACAGCTCTGTAGAAAAGATTAAATGAAGAAATCAAATGTATCATCATTTGTATGCACACACGCCCTCCCAGTCTATTGTGTCATGGCTAATCAGCAATTCAGCTGCCAGTTGCATCTGTGAATGAAGTGCTTCATTGTGACTGCTGCTCCGTCGGTATGGATCGTTACTATGCTTTAACAGCCCAAATCACAGAGAATACTAATTTAGAACACATTTAGAGTGATCAACGCAGAGATGGAAGTAAAATGCTAAACCATTAGTTGCTTGAAATTTGAACTTTAAATGTCTTTCAGAAGTATAGCTCTTATACATGCATGTATAAAATGAGTAAAATATAAATATACACTCAATCAAGTGGAGGAGAGAGAAGGGAAGATTTAGCCGAAACGAAAGAGAAATGTACAGATTGCCACTGCGCCGATCACAGAGGGTGAATCCCATAGGCAGCTCTGTAGACAGCCCAGCACAAGACAGCACACAATCAGAGTTTGTCAGCCTCCCCACCACCCCTACACACACAGAAGCACGCATACCCCTCGCCTGTCACTTTTAGCCCCGTCTACTGTCGCCCGCCAAATTGGCCTGGATAAGATAAATGAGGAAATAAGTGCTGTGACCGTTTCATACAAAATTCCACACACACCAGCTCTTCCTGACATAAAAAAACACACCACAAAGAATGGTAGTTTTATTTAGAGTATAGTTGGGGAGGGCAAATGACTACTTAATTAGGGGCAGGAGTTTTTAAAGACACCTAAAAACGACAATAGGAAGTAAAAGCAGAAACAATGCTCATAGCTCACATTCCGTCCGTATTTTGCATGTTCTTTGATCGAAGGGAAATGCGTTTGGGGTTAGTCCTCTGATCGGTTTGGTTTCCGTTGTTGATTTTGCTCGTTGACGTCTACACATTCCATTTGCTCCTGTCCTGACCTCGAGAGAGAGATTTTCATCACTAGGGGATTTTTGAAAGCGCAAAGATAATGGAGTTCAAGGGTTAAGGGAAAAGGCCGGTTCCACTGAGTCTCTCGCTGGGTGTTGCCCTGAGCAAGTAAAAGGCAACTAACATGGGCAATAAGTTTCTCCGCCATTCCCTGTATGTTATTTTAGGTACAAATTGCATTCAGATTATTATTTCAATTCAAAATAAATCATGACACAATGTTCTGATTGTCAATTCCTTCTGACTGGTTAATATGAATTGGTATGAACTCGTCTGGGCTGATGGATGGACCATACTGGTTAAATAATCTATGTTCTGTCCTACTGCTTCATATTATACATACTTTTCTGTATGGGAGGCTGCATCAAATTATATCTACAGCTTGAACTGAGAGGAACAGATACATTTGAAACCGAAATTCAGGTGGGGTCAGTGGTCATGGATACACTGCCAAGCCACACCTTATAAACCAAATTTGGGCTGTGGATCTGTGAGTCTCCTCTTCATCACGGTGCTAAAATAGTGCAGGTCTCAGACTAAAAATTCCCGTGGACACTGCGACAGGCTTATTTAATTAGTTTGTTAATATTGCCATTTATACACCAAGGATCTGCTGACCTTCCAGGCTGAGAGGATTAGAAGAACCACAGATACTGAAGCAACCAGGTCGGTGCAGATGGTGCAAATGACATCACCGAGAACCAGTCCTGAAAAAGCTTGTTCAAGGAACTTCGGGGGGCGGGGGGAGAGGGTCAAAAAAACGTCTGTCATTATCCTTCTGGAAATAAGATGATTGTATGATAGCGTGGTACTTTTCCATATCCCATATTGGGAGACCTAGATTCCAGCTAAAGATATTGAGCTTTATTTATCTCTAACTATGAGGAGAGCCCCCGCAGTGTGGATTATTCTAGTTATTATTGCAGGTATTTGTGCAGCAGTGCGGCTTTAGAACAGGATTGATGGCTCGAGTGAGATTGTTTTTGGAAATAATCATCAGGGTATATCAGATTTTAAAAAAAGAAAACAAAAGGCAAACAGGATATGGTAGAGGACGCACATCTCTCCATCTGTCATCAACAAGAAGCTTTTAGCATATCTGGCGCAGGCAGTGGTGCAAGTACATTTTAATTCTTAACGGTACGCCAGCTCAAGGACTCGCAGAACCCCACTCACAAAAAAATAACGGTCCATGTCAAGTAACACTCGTTAAATAAGCAAATGTTTGACATAAGTACGTTTGTTAAATACCTTTACTCTACACAGACTGGCACACAACACTTGATAAAAGGATTAAAGAGGCAATTTAAGTCTTTTATTTAACTTTAGATAGCTAGTTACCAAATCAAAGACATTTCCACAGCGGTGCGTAGTAAGTGTAACCTGCAGAGCGCCAGTCGGGACATGCATATTATTTGTCAGGGTGTTGTCAGTGCAGATGTAGGGCATATTAAGCGATCTGAATAATTATTTCAATGGCTGGAAATGAGAGAGTGACAATAGCCCCCATGCACGTATGTATGTTAAAGGCTTTGTTTAGCTTTATTTATTTACCTTTATGAAGAGAATGATGGGATTATTCTGGCATTCATGGTCTGTTCTTGGGTTGCTGCTTAAAGCCAGGTGTTGTCATCATGTTTGATGCATCATGATTTCATCATGCCCACATTTGAATCAGATTACAGATTAAAATGTCTTATTGAATGTTGTTTATTGCTTTTGTCCCTAGGAATTAAGGCAAAGCTATCTTGAAATTACATTTATTGAACCCTTTTGTGTCCTGAAGACCTAAAGTGAATGATGTCTTATTTGAAATAGCAGATGCTTAGACTGAGCAGTAAAGATTGGTCTTTAAGAAGGATCAGGACATTAAATCTTTTTTTTTTTTTGATCCCTCCCTCCCTACCCTCCCTTCCTTCCCTTCCCACACACTCCTTGCCCAATGGGGTGAGGGCAGCCCACTTTGGGGGCGGCATGTTTGCACACTGATCTGTTGGTTGGCATGGAGATGGTATGCTTCTTGGGGATGGAGGGTAATGTCTGTGAAATCCCAACAAGAGGACATGAGCCCTCAGGCGGCACTGTCTGCAGGTAGACTTATTTCATCCCACAGAAAAAACATCAGGAGCAACAGGAGCAACAACCCACCCCACAGCTTAGTGAAATCAACGTCTAACTAACGTGTATTTAAATGACTTGAAGTTATTTTGTTGGGTTGGGTTCTTTTGCAGTATTAGCATAAATCAAGGAGGAAGCCTATAAGAACTGGCACATACAAGATCTGGGGGAGCTCAGGATCCCATGATGGGACCCACCTCCGGGGACGGTCAGTTCCCCCTGCTGGAGCCCGAGTCCAAGATCTTTTAAAGATTTTATGGATGATCGTTTTTAAAAAAAAGATGTTAAAAATGAATCTTAATTGTTTTTAAAGATTTAGTTGCTTTTAAACCACATTGTTTAGGGTTTTGGTTTAAGTTTTGTTATATTCTGTTGTCAAATACATTGACCGTTTTGGATTTAATTTTAAATGCATTGGACCTTTTTTGTTTGTTTTTTATTTTTACTTTTTTAATTGTTTCTTTATTTTGTCCAATGCATTTTCAGTTATTTTCAATGTATTTGACCTTTATGTTGGTGAGCAGTTTTTGCTTTTATCACGTTTGTTTTGTTGTTTTGGGCACGTTTATTTTGAAGTTAATTGTTTTGTTCTTTGTTAAAATCACAGATTTTAAAAATGTTAAGTGATTTTAAGGATTGATATTTTAATGATTTAATCACAAGTATTAAAAAAATTGAATTGTTTTTATTTATGAAATGAAAAATACTAAATTCAATAAAATAGTATTAGCATAAATCTTATTAAATGAAAATTAGTCATGCACAAAACTAACACACAGCGCATTTGACAAATTCAGGGCTCAACGTTATTATCGTATTGGAAATGCTAATGTTAAGATTTTAGGGGAAGCCCCTCTCTGGACAGACCTTCCCACAGGACAGGATGATCAGCTAAAAACTGACGGGTGCCACACAGAAAAACCTGTGAAAGCAAGATTAAATATCACCTGCAGACCCAGGAATCAATAAGGGGTAGCTTTGAAATTTGAACAGAGGTATGAATTCCTAAGCACAGGGAGTTTAAATCTATTTCTCAGTCATAAGAAAGGATGCATTTGGTTAGTATCAGGGTGGGGTTAAAATGGGGTGAGATAAGGCGTTGGTTTGCAAAGTGAGTTTTAAGGCCTGATTGATGTAACTGAATCACTTCATTCATGCCTTACGAGATGCAATATGTGTACATATAGTCGATATATGAAGCATTTTAAATAAACCCTTTAAGTGACCCAAATGAGCTCTAAAGAAATGACTTTCCATCCAACTTCTTACTTTCTCTCTTTTGACAAAATCATACTCTAAGAGTCACAAATCTTTCAGGGTGCAAAAAATACAAGCTTAACACCCACATAAATAATATTATTACAATTATTACAATTTTTTTGTTGTAATCAAGCACAGCAGCCTTTGGTTTACTTTTCCGTTTTGTGCGTCTTCTGTATATATAACAAAGAGATTATATCTTCAACAACAAGGTGGCTATAATAAATCAAAGAAGCGACCAGGTTGACTTACTCTTTATTGTGATGAACGGAGTCTTCGGCCGAAATAAAAAAAGACAAAAGCAGCAAAGCCCCTTATTGAAAATAGAAGTCATTCGCTGACATTGTCTTCATCTGTCTGTGCCGAGATACCTGGCCTCTAACCCTGTGATCGTGCACACCTGTCCCAGCACAGTGACACCCAATCTCACTAGGTCTCCGGCATTGTTCCTGCCTCTGTCAGTCGCTTTGAAACAGGAAGCACGTATGATAGACCCAGGAGGGTGCGAAAGAGACTTTAAATCTCTCACCCGGCACCCGCCCTGGCTCAAAGCCCTTCACATGCACACATTCTCTCACGCAACGAATCTCGCATCTCGCAGGGCCAGGGGTTACTGGAGCAGATGGACACCTCTGTGAACATGACAGAGTATTCCCTGCAAAACGTGTGACTGCAGCATGGGTTCTCATCCAAACTGCCCTGCGCCGGCCGTTTCACATTGAACCCCAGTTCCTAGTAAACAGATTTATTAATGTGCAGCATTCAGATGCAAGCAGCAGATATTGATGTCATTAGCCTGAACTGCTCTTGCTTCATGATATGTGGAGTGTGAATCAAGGGATTAAAAGGAAAACCAAGACTGATATGTAGTTGGAGGAGGTCCCTATTGTTTTTTTAACTGGTCCAATTTGCTAACTCTAGTAGAAATACTCTTTTGAATGGGATAAGATCAGTCTATAATAAAAAGAAAGCCCTTCTATCTGTTAAGTAGCAGACCCCTTACATAACAGATCAGACCCAGTAAAAATATTATGATTCTGTGTGACCATTGACACCAGACCCTGTATGAGTACAGAGCCAAATAACTACGGTAATGTTTCTCTCTTCTCACTTTTGTGTTTCACTCCTATTGATTTTAGGCTTGCTGTGCCCCATCAAGCTCAATCACATTGTCCTGCCCTGCATGTACTGTTCCTGTTGTCCTACATTTGAACAAACAGAAAACCATCTGAATGAAACCCGCAGCTAATCTCCTTAATGTGTTAATCCTTGCAGTGCGGGCAGTGGATTTGATCTGGACAGCTTTGTGTAGCGGACTGTAATGGGGCTGGCGGGTGCGACGTGACCGGAGAGGCGGGGACAGTGCTGGTACCTCTGCATGGTGAGGCTGAGGTTGAAGCTGGCACACTTGATCTTGTTCTGGGCTTCCAGGTGGGTCATGCCATCGGTGCTGGCCCCGTCGATGGCCACGATGATGTCTCCCTGGCTGAGGTTGGCCTGGGCCGCCTTGCTGCCGGGGGTGATCTGTGGACAGGTGAAAGAGACAGGGGGGGCCAGGCTTTAGTTTTTCAGGACACTGCTGTAGACCATGACTGTTTATGAGTTAAATCTTAAATGCACACATGTAATGCACTAGGTATTGGGATATTCCAAAACACAAGTATTTGCATTTGTATTTACAATGATAGGAAAACCTTAAAAAAAAATATATAAAATGCATTGAAATACTGCTCACTGCGCAATTTTTTACAAAACCTGACTGTAATCTCTTTTCATCAAGATGAGACCTGCAAACTGCACTGCTACCATTTGCGACATTTTGGGCTTCATCAGACTGACCTGTCCGTGACTCTCATACATTCAAGTATTAACATTATTAAAATTGCAAACTTGTTTCAACATTCATTTCATTTCTACTGTGCCATTCAGTCTTTTATTCTGTAATTAGCATTTTTTATCCTTGTCTGTATCTCCTGTGATGAATAACACATTGGTTCACGATTCCTTTACATTAAAATGCACACAGGCGATACAGATACAGAGCGATGCACTCAGGTCCTCCCGGCACTATACAAAACCAAACATTTCCCTTTTGCATTTATGAATTCACCTCTTTTATTCATTATGCATGTTTATGACCTCAGATTTATCCTTTTCCCTCAAGACCAGTCTCTTCAGAAGCATTCATTTCATATATAATACTCATTTGCACCCAAATTACACACAGGCCTCTCTGTACTCATCTGGTCAGACACCTGCTGTTGGTGTATATGTACAGGAACACCTATAAGCCTAAAAACTGAATTGGATTGGCTCACAAGGTGATTTCTTTTCATCGCTGTAATCTTGTCATTATTTCACATTCTGAACCCACTATGGACCTGCACTGCACTTTGAAAGGTTTTTGTCCTGGTGGCCTTTTCCAGTTAGGCTCAATCCAAAAATGAAGAGTGATCCAACCTCAGGACAGTACAATAACTAACACATTTTCCCAGTCTTTAGACACAGGTAATTGAGGGTGACCTACAAACACAAGCATTTGCATTGTGATGTTATAGATTGGGGTTGGAGACTATGGTCTATAAATTGAATTAATTATATTCTCTTAAATCTAGTCTGTTTGGCAGGATATTTATTAATTAAGCTTAAAGGAAACACCAAGCCAAGATGATACCAACAATTTAATTAATTGTAATCACAGGCTTTCATGGGATTAAAAACCCCAGCTCTTCCATCACGAATTGTAATCAAATAATGAAACCAACCTGTGATGTTATCCTAAAAACGCACTGTCCTAGACTTTTGATTCTACAGCAGGTTTCACTGACTCACACATCCTCTCCCAGTGATGCAAATGAACCCTGTGTGGCCCTGGCGCGCTTTGTGAGTCATATACACAGTGACAAGTTCCCATTCACCTGCTCGGCTGTAGAGAACAAAGCCCATGGTGCCAACCAAGGTGAGAGGTCAGGAGCATCAAAAAAGGAAACCAGGAAAGCAATCTTGAGCAATTACCACACATTGGCAAACATATCACATAGAAATAGAAACACGCAGACACTGATGCCCACTTACAAGAGCAGGCACCTGCACTAGAACTGCAATATTAACCACAAGAGAAAAGAGCAACAGCATTGATATACCTTTTGAGCTGTGTTACAGGTAAAGTCCTCATTGCCTCAAACTAAACTTGTGTATTAACTAGCCCAGCAGATAAGATAGCACCTTCCTGTACAAACTAATACCACGAAATTGTTCAGCAGTCCTGCAAAGTTTACGATTTCATCTTCCCATCTTCCATGTGGTCGTTTTCTAGGTCTTTTTCCTTCTCTTGATTTCAATACAATAGCTTTTGTATAAAATCCGCAATAAGATAAAAGGTAAATTATTGTTTTGCCTGACATTTTTCTTGGATTTTGGAAGTTGAGAATTGTACATACATAACCCCCCACTCTTCCAGCTTGGAATTGAAACCCCATCTCTTTGGAGGGAGCAGGGAACCTTATAGCCACCTCGTTAAATGTTAAAAATAAAAGGCGTTGTTGACACCCCCTGCCCTCCCTCTCCAACCTTCTGTACCCAGAGAAAACCGGGCAATGAAACGGCAGCCTCCCTGCTCCCACCTGTTCTTGTTAGTCAACTGTGGGTGTCTCCCACAAACATGTCTCCCCGCAAACTGAGGGAAACCCATAACCAACACGCCCTCGCTCCCAGCCCTGGCAAGTGCACTGCCACTGAAGCAGGCAGAGAAATTAAATGAAATGCACCAGTATTAAAACATCAATAAAGGAAAAAAGCCCATACAGTCATAGGATGTGCTTTGCATCTGAAATACACAGGAGACTAAGCCAGGGAAAGGAAAACTACAGAAAAGTGGAATTTTCTGTAGATTTCCAGAAAAGTGGCCATATATGTGCCGTTTTTACTTTTTATGATTGGTGGTTTATTTTCTCAAAAACAGACCACACATTAAAAAATATAAATATACAGGAAAAAAGCCGATACAAACATTCCAGATAAAATTGCAGAAAGTGCAGTCTTTTCCTATTTAATTAGTGGATGTTCCCTGAAGGCGGAAAGTGTTGATTGCATGTCTACATTCGGACATCAGTTACCAACGCATTGTGGGTGTTTGGGTTGATGTTTCTCTTTAAATCTGTTACAGCTGCATGAAAAATGGAAGGCAGGGGGTGACTTCAGTAGCTGTACATTTCAAGATTAAGAATATCTATTATCCCCCACATCCTCCAACCCCAGGGAACTTTTAGGAGTAACATAGCATGTCATAGCCTGTCAACCAAAAGAGTGAGCCTACTGTGAGAAAAAATTGAAATACTTTTTGTTGGGTATATTTTTACTTGGCATTTAACTAGAAAAAATGTGACTCATTTCTCTACGCCCCAACGTTTTGCCTTCCCTCATTAGTAACTTTCCTACAGAAAACTGAATCAAAGGGGACTTTGAATAGTTCTACAGAGAAAACAGAAAAAGTGTTCTGTCTGAAGTCCTGATATATCTCTCCACCTTACTGGGTCAATGCAACGTTCAACTCGTGTTCTTTCTTGCAAAAAAAAAATGAATTAAAGACTGCTTGGATTGAAATGGTTTGTTCTCAGTACTGGTAGGAGTGGGAGGAGACCTCAGTTTAAAACATGAGTGTACAGTTGCTTAAAATGAACACGTGCTCTGTAAGAACAAGGGATGCAAAGTTGTTCAAGAATCCATCAGAAACCTATTCATTCTTACAGATTCTGCAAGCTGGATTCTCAAGATACAGGACTGCGTTACAATGGCGCTCCTCTGAGCGCTCCGCAACACAGCGGCTCCAGCGCAGTACAGTGTTAAGCCCTCTACGCTAAAAGGCCAGGCCTCCCAACGCAAGAGGCTTAACACTACACTACTTTTTTAACTGAGGGGCTACGTCACTTTGTAATGTGCTCATTATAACACGAATGAGCCCCGTTACACCAAGACTGTTAAAACCATGTGGAAGTTTAGCCCTGTAGACCAGGTGTTGCAGGTTGGAGTCCCGGCTGTGTCATAGCGGATCCGTTGGCCTGGGTGGGCTTTGAGTCAGTTCCTGAGGCTTACTGGGCACCCACAAACTCTATCGCTCTGCTGTTTGCACTGTTGTAAAACAATTATGTTGATGGTTTGGCAGTGTGTGTTTTAGAGGACTCTTATGTTATAACTTAATATGTTGAGTGAAAGGTTTCTCTTATTGTACAAGAGATGTTATGTTATGCAGTTTGGGTGAGAGGAGGTTCTGGCTGCATAAACTGCAGAAAATTACACAAGGATTAGACACACAAATATCTTTGCAGTGATAAAAACATTTATTTACACTAAACAATCAATCCCTCTTCTCCCATCTAAAAATGCTTTGATCCAGGACCCGCCGTAACTGACCTACAGTAGACGAAACTATTTATTAAAAACATGTATATCCCGTGAAACTTGCACCACTAGCGTTGAAGTGTCCTGAAAGGTCATTGGTAACCAAAGCATTTTTAAACCCTGATAATTCTCAGCACGGGATGACATTTATACAGAAGATAAGAGGTATAGGACTGTTTGGAAATGCGGCTCTGTGATTGGCTGGTTTCATATGTGATTTAGAATTGTGTCTTATCCGATTACATCTCTCCTTTGTTGATACAGCAGTCGTAAGTTAAGATGCTCTAAAAATCACCTTGCCAGTCTATTTTTTTCTTTATAAATCATCCATAACAATTCAACAAACAAAGCTTCACTGCTGAATCACATTGAAATGCATGACAAGGTCAACCTAACTTCTTGCTTTCCCTCAACGTAATCGGCCTTGCATTTCTTAAATTGTACTATCTGGGGGCTGATGGAAGCAGATAAAGGAATGGAAGGATTTGAATCAAGTCCCCCAAATCTTGATGGCATACCATTCGCACAGTAACTGGCCCCACTAAAACAATTCCTCTGTATAATGAATTTCATTCTGAATAAACAAGTTATTCTAAGAGGGGAAACTAAAAACAGCCAAGTAGGATAGGTCCATAGTGTCTAACAACGAACAGGCCAGGGCATATGGTGCTACATCACTCTGTGCTGCTCTATATTTAGTGTGCTTGTCACTCTAAATTTGAACAAAAGAAACTGAGTAGCAGAAACAGGAATGAAACCAATGTTAATCTGCTTTCTGTGGCAGGAAGCAGACCGATAACATCCCTTAAGCTGTCTGTTAAGAGAAGTCTACTATGGATTGCACTCCGGACAGGCGCCGTTTCTTTAAACAGGGAAAAGAGAAAGCTGTGCACATACAGAAAAAAATAGGTTTTACATCATTGAAATCTGCAGGTGGCCACATGTAGATAAGCAGTGCGTTATGGGTGGGAAATTGATGCATGGGAGAAGATGAGGTATTATGAATTTCTGATGTCTTCAGAATTATCTGTCAGATGTTTTTTTAATAAAAGTGTTTCCAGGTGGTATGCCATAAAAAAGGCACATTGGTTACCTGTGCTGTATGGTACAATACCTTCATTTGAACAGCAACATTACACTCTTACAACAATCTTTCCAACAGTTTTTATTACTGAAGTTGCTTTTGAGGTATATGTTGAATAGCTGTTTAATGTACATCAGTTACAAATACTTATACACTGAAATCGCCCTATCTTTTGCGAGGAATTGCAGTGCCAGGAAGGAACATTTTCAGTGTTATAATTATAATAAAGTAATTGATTATTAGTATTATTATCATCAACAATTACTGGAATTGAAACTGTATTTCTATTTATATCTGGCAAATCCATATTTGTCTATGAAGTTGCGGTCATACACATTAACAACCGTCTTACCTGGGTCCAATCAAAAGGCATTTGACTAACACTCACTAGGAATCACTAGTGTCCAATAAACATTGAGAACACAGAATTGTCACATTAGTTTAATAAACAATACTTATTGAAATAAATCAAGTAACCATTTCAAACGAAGGGTGCCAATATTTGTCTGCATCCGTATCTAGTATATTGTATTTTATTATTGTAACGTATCATTGACAAATTGCTTGTCCTCTATTTCACCCTTGCTCAAGTGTCAAAATATCATTGATTTGATTATGTTAGTTCTGTGAAGAGCAAAGAGAAAATCCCAGATCGGACTTCTAATCCCAATAAAAGGGTCCGATGATTTCCCCGAAGCCCGATGGAATGGCGTACAGTGCATCAATAGGCCTCCGTACAAACAGCTGCACGATTCCTGGCCGGTGAACCTTGCTCTGTTATTCAGTGGCTCCAGGAACTCTGTGAGCCCTAACGGTGTGCAGAACGCACTCTTGATAAATGTCAGCTGTAACTGGCTAAGGGAGCGGCAGCCTCCTGACAGATCTGAAAGGTTGCACCGTAAGTGTGAGCGCAGCAATGACTCATTGTGCCGGGCTGGTATGCAGGGTAGCTTGGGTGACCTCTGACCAGCTTGTCTGCTCCCAATCTTGTGCAGAGAGTGTGCTGTGAATACTCAATCGCTCTCTCACTCGCTGTAGACACCTGCTCACCTGCATTCAGACGAGTCAATGATTTTCAAAGAAGAGAATTTCAAAACAGTTCTACAGTATTTTTATATACTATTACTGATTCCCCAAACTTAATCAAATAATAAAGTCATCCAAGACAAACACTACCGATTTGTTAGTGCTGGTTCTCCCCCCTCTTCACATTCCAACCGATGCCCTGCTGAATAAACAGCCGATATTTCAGCTCAGATCTCCCGTTCGCCCCAACGCAAACAATGGCCCTGTTCTTCGGCTGGTCCGGGGTGAGGGAGAGAAAGTGGGGCAGAGACGGAGAGCACACTTTATCCACTGTGCACAGGGAACCTCTGATCCCCAGGGCTATTCTTCTCGCTCTTAAGCAGCCAATTCACAGCGTCCTTCAGTTAATGATGTTCCCAGGAATCCATGCTAGTTAAGAGATTGGTCTTGCTGCATACCGCAAACACAGTGATCAGGCAGTAGAACAGCAGAGTCTTTTATTTCTGATGTATTTCAAAAGCTGAATAAAATATTTCTGAAATTACCTCATAATTATGTGACCCACAGTCATACAACAACTTTTTTGGATGCCAGCATGTAATCTTTAAATGTTTTAGAAAATGAAAAGGGGACACTTTTTGTTTGGAAGCCTTAGCACTCTGACAATACAGAGTCTAGATTTCCTTTCAGGAGGTAATTCCACATCGCAGAATTAATAGCAAATTAAAGCCATTGGCAGCGCATTCAAAATAAGCTAATAAGAGAATGAATAAATCAATCAATTATCAAGTAAATGAACTAATTAATGAACAAATAAATTCATAAATAAATGCTAGATTACAGTTAAATGCATAAAAAAGGCAATTTTCAATATTGGGAGGGGCGTGTGTCCCCCCCATCATCTTCTATGGCTGTGAAGGTGGACATACATTATCGAGGGGACAATTTAATGTTCTCGCAACATTGGGGGGGACTCCTATGTCTAAAACAGGCCCTTAATGACATCATAAGCCTGTGATATGTTGGCCTTATCCATAGTGCGCTTGCTGTCCCGGTTGTGTTCCGACTTTGTCAAACCTGCTCATTTTGATATGGCAGGGCCCTGTGACATACAAAGGCACCCACAATGCATTGCTCCCGATATCTATAGCCCAGGCAATGTGCTGCAGCTCCCCTGACCTTCAGCTCCCTGCTAAAAACAGCTCGGCCTGTCAGCACCCCCGGGCCGCTGCTTGTAATAAGCCGAGCCCAAGGCTGTGCAGGAATGCCAGGATCTGGAAGACTGAGACTCGCATGAGTGACATATGTTATCATACTCGTATCCTTTTAATAGCACAATGCGGTGGTACACGGCCATAAAGATCTGAGAAGGCAGCGTCTCAGAAAGCCATTATTCTATGACTTTGGCACACGGCACGAGAGGCTTCATTAATCTCCTGGCTTTCAGGTCTCGCACCACAGCCGAGGTCTTTGCTTGGAGCCAGTGTAACAGTGCAGAGGCATCCAGTCCGAAGGCCTGCAGAGTAAGGTCATAGGGAGCTCAACTGTCAGGGGTGCGCTCAGTGAAAGATCACCGGTATCAGAGAACTGGCCCCATTCAGCCAAGTCTGGGGTGCAGAATTTGCGACGTTTTCATCCCCTTCTGCTGTGGGAGTATCTTGGTCTTTACTTTGAGAGTCACCCCCCCCGGAACCTGGGATCTGGGACGGTATGAGAATAGAAAAACTGGCTGACTTCCTTGCACCTGCATGCCCAGAATAACCACTGTGCCAGCCCACCCCTGCCTTGTAGCTTATTCCTCTTGAATGCTGACTTAAACATGCGTGGTAACTGAACACTTTTAGCCCTGGTCCTGGACAGACACCAATCCAGCAGGTTTGAAAGATCACCTTTAAATCCTTAGTTTATAAAGACGGGGACAAATTCAGCAAATCAATAAGGTGCTATTCGGTGAGAGGGAGATCACTTGAAATAAATCCTGCTAGAAAAACTCCTCTGTCACTCAAAGAGCACTGTGTCAATGCTGCTTGAGTGACATGGGAGTCTTTAGGAAATTGGTGGATTTAGGGCAGCAGATAAAACTAAACTTTAAACTAACTTAGAATACATCCTTCAAGCATAATATACACTGACTCCATTGCTTCCCATAGTTGCTGCAAGATGGCTGTTGGTGAATCTCTACTCCAATAGCTCGTTCCATCTCCTTCCACAGATGCCCAACTGGACTGAGCCAAATTCACTGTCATTTCCTGGACAATCCTAGCCTGGTGGCATGGATCCTGCTGAACCCATTTGCAGATGGATACACTGCTGCCATGAAGGGATGCACCATTATTACCTAATGTGTATTGTTATGCTGGTACTAAATGTATTAACTTCCTCAGACTTGCTCACACACTGGATTAGGCTTGAGCATCAGCGTTCTTCATTACAATCCTCTCTGTTTTTATCATCTTTGCATGGAGTGTTCTTACAGCACATACACAAGTATATCTCAAGAACTGGGAGGACAAGGTTACGAAAGGTATATGGACCGAAGAACAAATGAGAGCAAAAGTTGTAAGGAGACGTCAGGGAATATTAAAAGCACTGATGTCATGCGTTTAATCACTGATGGATATTCTAGAATGCTGGACAGAGTGCCGAGGATTGAAATGCGGCCCCATTCCCTTTAAAAGCAAAGTGAAGAATAAATTCCAGAATAAATAAAATGATATGCAGATTACACAAGTACAATATAGACTGCAATGTTTTTGGAAAGCACCTTGTTTCCTACAAGGCTGTCTAGCATCGGCATGACTATCAGTTTAAAGAACTGCTTTTACATCTTGTTAATTATTCAATGGCGAATACACAATATAAGGGACTGGATTTAGATATAACTAACAGGGGGGGGAGTTCACTGTGAAATCCATATAATATCCACTGCATTTTTTTTTATATATGCATACCGTTCTGCCCCAGAATAAACTTCCACAGCCTTGCACATTACACAGGTGATTTTGAAGAGAAAATTGAGCTGTTGCGGCTTTTCATCGTTTTTTCACTGCCACAGCGAATCAAAGCAAATGGTGCGGTGGAGAAATTCATCAGGTTGTCCTCCGAAACTACATGCATGAATCATTTACAATAACTGCTCATATAAAACCAAATCATTATTGTTCCACTCAATTGGCCTATGAATCCCAGCATTATTCACAATGGTCTGGACGTTATGAAATGTTTTATCAAAGCACCCTTCAAAATTTACACATTTACACGGTAAAGGATATGATAAATACTTGGTAATCAGGGTGCTGATGCTTAAAAAGATGGATATAGAGTTCATCACACAGGGTGATAAAATTATGTGCAAAAGTATACACCAAGATTAGCCTATATACCGAGACATGTGATCATTACACTCCTGTCCAAAACACCAACAGTGGCTCAGAAAGAAATCCCTGAACTACACTGCACCATACACATGTTTTTGCACCTTGAACCACTTGATCCCCACCATTTCACCAAAAGACTTGCCCAAAAAGAGCTCCTTTAAATAGTCTCTACTGCCCTGCTTCTAACTGATCTTTCTCCTAGAGGTGTCTGGGCTGTCTGATACCTCCCCCCTGTCCTCCTTCAGTCATGAAAGCCTACTCACTGAAGTATTAATAAAATGACAGCAAAACAAACTCTCCCTAGAAAACACGAATCAAGGATGCAGAGATAATGGGATTCATTGAGAGACCGTCCTGGTTGTAGTTGAAAAGATATTTGTATTTCTCTTTACTTTCATGTACTGGTGAAGTGCAAATATAATCACATGGACATGCAAATCTCATGCTGAAGTATTATTAACATAATCAATTATTATTATTATCATTAAATAGGAGGATGAGAATATATACTACATGCTCAATAAGCTAGTTAATTATTGTACTCATTGTTTCATTAGACTGAACTGATTAAAGTAATTGGCATTTCCCTGTTGTTACCAACAGCAAATAAATTACAATAAAACCAGGTTTGAGAATGGAAATGCCATTTGCATCTTAACTTTGGGGGAAAATAGTCGGCATGTACTTTATTGCTTGTGTGGGTAATTACTTAATTGTCACCAGCACAGTATAATCCATGCTTCACTAAACCATTTATTTGGCAGGCTTGTTTCCGCATACTGGTACCTGGTGCCCCAGACCACATACCATAACTTCAGTTGGCCAGTCTCTTGCCCGATGAGTCAGATGCAGTTTAATGGTCTGGTGTGGTAGGGTCTCAAACACAGAGCCCTATAGAACGGACCTCTTCTAAGGAGCGATGGGTATCCAATTTAAGCTGATCATAAAACCTGATACAATCTGAGGATTGAGCTTTTTCCCGAGCCCTGTATCACCGGGGCCTGAATTCCTGCAATAATTACCGACTTCTATTTCACACTTTGTGTGAAAAAAGAAACCCAGTGAGACATGCTATGAGAGGAGCAGATAGGCAGGGTTGTGATATTTAGCCCTTTTAAGTGCAGAGCAAAATGTGCTTCTACTTTCTCTGACAGTAAAAGCCCAGATCTAGATAAAGAGAAAAGGGACAGACAGGTGTTAGGTGGGCTTGGGGCGGCCAGGGTTTCTTCAGCTTGCCAGACAATAGTGACTACTGTATCTTTAATAGGGAACCTCTGAACTCTGCAGCGATATTGCTGTGAACTGCTTATATGATGTAGGTATATAGAGTTCAAAGAAAATTAACCTAATTTGGGCCATGTGTGTAAATGCCTCTATAGTATACGGTGATATTTATAGTTATTCTCTGTTGCAGGAAGGCCTGAAGTATAAACATGCCAAGATTGACACTTATCCATCAAGAGATTCAGAGCATTCCCTTCAAGAAATTCCACGATGTGAGAAATAAAATATGTTGCCCTGATCTCCTATCATTAGACTTGGAATAAGTGTATTAATTATTTGGTAATCACACAATTATTCCACATTTGTGCATTTTGTTTCGGACACTGTGTATTCCATTTCAATTACATTTGTATTGCCACAGAGCATTTCATACAGTAAAAAAATTTAAATTTACATTGTATATATGTATAAGCTAAAACAAATTTACAACATATTGGTTCAGTCAGATTACAAATATCTGTATATGGTGTAGATTTCATAGTTTGTTTCTTGTTGATAACGAAATACATATTTATTTTGTCACAAGCATGATTGCTTTCACTTAAGCAACTTCTCCAAAGATCAGTCTACCAAGAGAAGCTGACTAGTCACGGAAATCCATCTAAAAGAATATCCAACTGGATAATTTCCCATGGTTCAGGTTTAGGTAATTAATAAGCTGGATTTATATTTCCCCTACAGAGATTATTATTATTATTATTATTATTATTATTATTATTATTATTATAATATTCCACTCCACATTAGCACAGTATTTAACAAAGACACTCTTTATTATTTGGTATTAATTTAGGATGACAGTTTGCCCTCATGAGAGATTAATTGTGCACAGTAAGCAATTTGTTAGGGAAAGGGCAAAATAACAACCAGCCCTGCTTTAGAAGGCGTTCCCAATCAAAGACTGAAATATTGAAAACCAGTGTCTGTTGAGTGCTATTCTAGAAGGGGTTTTACACAGGAAGGTGGTTTACATAGCATAGTGGGTGGGGCACATCAAGCAGTGTGGCCAAATGCTGCCATTTTATTAGATATCCTTGGATTTTTTAATATTAAAGTTAGATATTTTGGATAAATATTCATAACACAATGTTAACAAGAAAATATGAAACTACACTACAACACATACTGTGTTAATATCACGTTTCTCTTTGTATATATGTTTTTCGAGTTCTACAGTAGTCGGCATTTGTCCTCGCAGGAGGCACACCACCGATCTGCGCTGCTGCTTGCTCCCTGCTCCCTTTTGTGCTTGGTGATGTGTCACATGCCTGCTCATTTCAGTATGGCGAGGCTTTGTATATGTAACTGAGAAGTAAAGAATTTGTCCAGAGGGCACAGGGGGAATTAACAGAGATCGGAAAACAATGCTGGAATAAGCCCAGCCCAAAAAGCCCCACATCCATCAGAGTGGAGGGGCTTTACGATGATCTCTCCGGGTAGAAAACGTCCCAGTTCTCTCCAGAGAGGTGCCCAGGGACATGCCAGGCTGCACTGCATGACAGTCCACAATTAATATGCCTGATTTTAACATCTGTTAAGAGGGTTGTGCTTCTTTATATGGATCTTTAAATGTACATAACAGAACTGTGCACTGATGATAGCAACCTGCAATTCTTGCACTCCTGCACTATTTTGGAAGTATTAGATTGTAAGGAACACATTAAATGTTGTTTCTGGTTATTTTTAGGAAAGCAGTGCATGGGTGGAAGTTTATTTTCTGGTGCTCTTGCAAACCATAATTTTATTGTAGCACCTCTGGTAGACCTTTTACAAGTGCTTGGATTTGCTAACTGGGTTTTTGTAATGGAATGCTCTCTAACCCTGGTTGCACCCTAAAAGCCTGTGACCACTATCTAGTTACTGATTAATCAACAGGGTATTCAGGCATTCGATTCCATTGATCTTTAAATTATACAACGTGACCCATTACTTAAAATTTAAAATTTAAGAGGGATCTTTCTTGTGCCCTGTGTCTTACATTTGAGCACCACAATGACGATGCGCTTGTTAAAATCACGTGACAGTCCGGCATCTGCCAAATGGGAACATGCTGTCTGAAAATGTGCCGTCCACGTTTACATCCAAAACAAACACTAAGATGGACTTAAAAACCCTAATCAGAAATGACATGCAAATGGCGTCAGCTGATGCTCGCCATCTGGATGAATGCGTTACGTACCTCTTACCCTTCCATACAAGAGGGTCATTAAAGCATGGGACACTAGGACACCAGAGACGGCGGAGCACTCCTTCAAAAAGGAGCTCCAATAAGCTTGATGGAAGAGAAGATGATTCTGTCTGGGGGTGTCAAGTGAGAAATGCCAAACTACTGAAATACAATGTGTAAAAGCACCATTTGCACATACTTATTATTACTTATACATATATAGCAGCCAACCTGTACGTCTTTAACCATAAGTCATAGTGCTGTCTGGCTGCAGCTGTCTGGCTTTGCAGCTCACTTGACATCCCTACATGCGTAAAACTGGGAGGGCAGATAATTGGGATCTATTATAGACATTAATTAGTGAGGTATGGATGTTAAGTGCTGGGAGAATTAAGTCACAGTGGGGTGTGTTCATGAAGACATCTGTAGTATTATGCCAGTTTTATGACAGGTACCATATCCTGATATTGGTTATCATATCTGTTTATCCTGAAACAGAACCTCTGCTTGTGTATAAGCAGTCTCAGCTGGGTTCGGCAGGGGTCCAATTAAGGTAACCGTTGCTGTGCGGAAGCCTACCGCTAAACAGCTTAAAATGTCAATTTCAGCACAAATTACCTTATCAAGATGAGAGCTGATGGTTTCTGTGAGGAATGCTTAGCAGGCAGATGCTGTGCGGTGCGCCACATTATTATAATGGGCACCCTGGCTTCAAATGAATGAATGATAGCACTTACAGAGCGGGGAGAGCTGGGGGAGGAGGAGGGAAGGGGAGGAATCAGCAGAACTGGATCTTTTACCATTTCTGTTCCTTCACGCTACTGAAACGTCCCACGGAAAGACTTCACTTGTAGACAACCCAAACAACTCCCATTATACGTGAGATTTTGTGCCGCAGCAGTATTTTTAGAAAAGGGAGGCCTACGTGCAGCCCACAATGGGACGCATTAAGCGGGGAAAAATGCGTCTTCACCTGTCAGGCACTTGATTGACTGGGGCTGCTGCTTCTGTAGATTGCTGGACAGGAGGCACAAGCACCTGGGCCCTTCACTGACACTTTCAAGAAGCTAAATTTAGCAGCACACCCCCCCCCCCCCAACCACCACCACCACCTCCGAGACACACACAGAAACGTTCCTGAGGCCAAACCCAGGGCTAATTTCCCATTTTAATTAGTTGAATATAGCCACGTTCCCATCTACACCACTCGGCCATTTCTCACTTCATATCAACGAGCCTGAAATCACATCATAAAATATAGAGGCAGTAGGGAAGGTTCTGATACATGGAAGGAAATGCATCCAATAGAGAATCTTTGCTGTGGCAACTAGGGGGGAAAGCATTGAAGATGCATCGAATTCACACTTTCCTAGAAAGCTTTGTACATTATTTATGCTTGGTCTTTTTCAGGTGGACCATAGTAGATTTAGATTAAGACATTCTCTAATGTGCGTTTGGATTTATTTTCAGCATTCAGCATCTGTTAGCATAGATAAGAAACAAAACATTCTAGAATATTGTGACTTGTATATCATACTGACTTGGCCGATGCTGTGCACTATAAGTAGTTCCTTCTATTTTAGGTTGAGGACTTTTGCAAACCACCCTTGTTACACTGAAGTGTTCAGAGGCTTAAAAATACAGAGTCATAGGGCACACCCTGACCTGCACATCCATCCACAGCTCTTTGAATAACACACCGGTTGTCAGCTCTTGGGCCTTTTCCCTCCCAGTTCTGTCACACTAATGGCACAATAATATGAGACACTGGTCCCGCACTTATAATAGTCTGTGTCCATCTGAGCGACTATAGACTCCATAACAATCCTACTCATCCTCTCTGCGTCACAGGTCTGGAATTCTACCGTTATCTCATTGGTCTACCTGTTATCTTCTGCGCATATTCTGCCCAATGTACACAAATGCTTAGACATGGTTGAAAATGTAGAATTAGCACCATAATTTAGCAAGATAAATAATGTTTTCCCTAAAGCATTTCAATAACATCATCCCTCCACAGAAAAATGTAAGTTTCACTTAGTCCACTTTTGTTTCCCTCTCTTTCCTTGGTGTCTCGTACATATTTGGGATTTAGCCTTAAATAGCATTGGCTAATTATGCAGTGTATGAATGATGGGAGTTTTATACAAGACTCATAAGGGCTCATTTCCACAGGATTTAAACAATTATGAATAAATTGCAGTTTGAAATGCCTCTTTTTGTTGATAAATAATACAATATTTAATGTCTCTAGACAGCCACCAAATCATTTAATACTTATTAAGATGCATATCAAACTTTAAATGTTTAAGGCCTATTGGTTCACAACTGAAATGCATGCATCCTGTTATCACAATAAAAAGCAAAATTTGACCTCAATCGAACACTAAAGATAAGGAATTGAGTCCATTAGTCTAGCTGTTGAGATGGATCCTTTTTCATCCTGAGGACCCTATTCAGCAAGCAAACCACTCTACTGTAATGCAATTGACAGACTGTCAGAATTCACATGAAAATGCATTGCTCTTGCAGAAATTATAATATATTATCATAATAAGTCACCTGGGGACCAAATCAAATTCCAACACAGCAGCTAAGCTATTTCAAATCAATCATTAAAAAAATATAGCACACATATTTGTGGAAATGTATTTTAAGACCAATTTTAGAAGAACCAAGAACTCCTCCTTATTGCCTTCCCTTCAAAACTGCACCCCATCTCCACAATTCAGAGTAGAAGTATATATACACGCGTACAAACCACTGATCCGCCATCGGACTTCACTGTGCACAGAAAGAAAGGATTTTATTTTCTTGAAATCATTAATTCCCTATGCAACGTGGTAATTAAATGCAAACTGAAACTCAGGGGCTCTTACATGCCCATACAGATTGAATTCAAGGGGTGTAACACTGCAGTTTTTTTGTGTGAACTCATTCGGCACTCGTATACCCGTCGCCTTTAACAACTCAGAGAATGAAGAGCCCATTGAGAAACACAGAAGCAGTCATGCATTGCAGAATGAAAGGTGTGCTTTATATTGTGCTTACAGTCAAGCGCCAAGGTGTGTCAGATTGTCTGTGAAAACACGCTGGTGGAGACTTACCCTGGAGATGGTCAGGGGCATGTTGAAATCTTTGCCCCCTTGCAATCGGAAGCCCCACGGGGCAGGTCCGGAGAGGGTAACGGTGTAATTGCTCATTTTCGAGAACTTGTCTTAACGTATTCTGGTTTCCTTCCTTCTGGGTTCTTCTTGCTGGGCTTTTCTTTTTGGTCAAATTCTCCTCCCAAGAGTTGGAAAAAAGGGGGCAAGACGCCAAGGAGCCGCTGCAATAAAATAAAAAATAAAAAAGGTGTAAATATGTAAATATGAAGAGAAATAAATTTTTAAAAATGGTGCAAAGAAAAAAAATCTATAAAAAATACAAAAACAAAATCAACCAACCCCCCAAAAAAACCCAGACACAAATAAATCTCAAACTATGCCTCTAGCCCCCTTGTAAGACACCAAACGAAAAGTTAAAAACACAGAAATGCATTAAAAGTCAAAAGAAAGAGAGGTCTTGCCTGCTTAGATGGGCTGAAGTGACAGCCTAAGAATAGCACCCTTCTGCAGTGGAACAGAAAGCGATAGGGCTCCTACCCTCAGGACCCTTATAAGGCCTGTAACGGGACACCCAGAATGCATGGCTTCCATGATTCAGATGGCTAATATAGCCTCCTCTAAGGCCAACAGATTTTTCTACTCTCCCCCAGGCACCTCCAACCCCCAACATCGTGCCCCCAGACAGGCCAGGGAAGCCACTAATTAACAGAACTGTAATGCTTTATAGCCAAGGTCCGCCAGCTCTACTCCTTGAGAGCCACAGAGTCTTGTGGCTTTAGTGCCAGCATCATTCTGCTTACTTGTTCCATGGAACAAATGTAATCCTGTTCCCATTTCTTAAGTAGGTGATGATTAAAGAGATCTAAAACTCTCCTTGACTACAAAAGTCCCTTTTTGTTTTTTAACCACACCAACCCATGAATGGCTACTGTATGGTCTAATAATAATATTCATCCCAGATTCCTGTAGACAACTCATGCACTACATTGTTATGGAATTGTTCAAAACTCAAGTGCTCTAGTGAAAGATCTCAAAATATTTTATTTAAAAACATATCTTGGCCTACTACTTGATTCAGTATATCGTTTTCTACATTTACGGACTTAAAAGAAGCACTTAATTCAATTGATGCTACTCGGAGAAGATCTGTGGGACCTGGAGAGCAGTGTGTTGAGAATCTAACTCATCAGATTATTAGACCAAGTCATTTTCTCACAGCATGGCAGGAATGGAAGCAAGAACACACTGCAGCTCACCAGTCCACCTTGCCCTGGGAGATGATATGAAAGTTCATTTCTAAAAGGATACACTCTCCATATCGCTAACGTTGCAAACGATCCATGAGTGAAATGGGAACAGTCTGCAAAACAGTCATATTATTCACAGGACATTCTTCAGTACATGCCAGTTTCTATCAACCCCAATCTAAAATATCACATCACCTCATTATTGTTTTCCCCCATGAAGGCGGTGGACAGACACTGCATCACAAGGTATCCAGTTTATTTCCCCGAAAAAGAATGAGAAAGAGCATCTTCTCAAGTGACATCTCTAGCATTTCCCCAGGGCCTTCCCAGAATACCTCTGCAGCACCAGACTTTCAAACCCAACAATGAATGTCTTTATGGCAACAACAACAATGTGAATATATAATTGTCTCTCCGTTGTCTTTCCATATCCCATTTGCGTTTCCTAAACTGGGGCTCAGCAGTGACATTTTAAAAGCTTTATAAACCGGCAAAGGGGCTCAGCAGAAGTCACCATTGTCATACACACCAGTTCTGCCCGGACTCTGAAAAACCAGCCTAGCAGAACACAGTCAGGGTGATGTTAAAGCAATGCTCAGAAGCCATGCTGGTGTGTTTCAGTGGTGATAATGACCCGTCTGCAAAAGCAACATGGGTCGGCTTGCAACATTTATTTCTGCTGTCCCCTTACCTGCCTTCAAAGCTCTGCTTAGCGCTGTAAATCCCCACTGGTCAATGAAATCACAGTGATCTCCTTTTGAACCCTATGTGTATTAATATTAAAAGGATGCTCTTTAAATCACAATCAAGTGATGGAGGAAGGCGTCTGTTGAGAGTCATTAGCTAGTCAATCAGGTTGCTTTGTATTACCTGATTGCAGTGTCTTTTAAAAGGAAACAAATTATGAATAAATACATGGTTCATCTTTAGCTCTTTGTGATTTAATTGAGACAGTCATGGATTAAACGATGACTGTCATGGATAAGTGTCACGTTAATGGCACATCTAAGCATCCTACAAAGATGTAATTTTCATCATCTGGTATTTGGTGCTCTGAAAGCCACAAGACCTTTAATCTTTATCGCTGAATCAGAGAATGAAATAAAACAGAGATGTCCCACTTTCCAAAGGCAGTCAGTTCTAGGAATCCGCTGTGCTGATTATATTACACATGACTGGCACAAGGCTATACAGATAAGACCGTCTCTCAAACAGCGCTGCACAACAACGCCGACAGGAGTCTGTGAAGGAGGACTGGAGATACTTGATATATAAATAAGCCCTCACAATCACGTGCTAATTACAGTCCTTCTATTAATGAAACCATTAATGTGCAGCTAAACAGTTGAAAAGCCCTTGTTACGATGGACATTAAAACACCAATTACACCTTGTATCAGTTGTAAGGTCAATTGTAAACACACAAAGCACAAAAGGGTCTATTCATTCTACCTTTTTTAATACTGTCCATCTGGTTGTGCACTATTTGACCCCACTTAGATAATAGATAATACTTATTTATTTAAATATATAAGGAAATTACTTTCCCGATTGCCACTGAAGGGTTATTCAGTAGCTCAGCAAACTAGTTCAGGATACTTTAGTAGTAGATATTATGGTCAACCAATGCATGAATTTAACTTAAACTAGTAGAAAATAGTCTGTGTCAATATAAATGATGGTCATACGGATTAAATTCTGGTTGTTTCGGATTGTAGGCATCCATCTTTAAGATACTGGTTCACAGATGTTTTATCCAATTACCAGCACTGGGTTTGGGACTTTAAATGTGCATGCAAATGTTGAAGGCTTTTAACTCTGGCCACTTATGAGCAGCTGGCTTAATCCTCATTGGGAGAGCTTCCACAATATGTACTGAATTAATATGGAATACAACACACACATTTATGAGAGCTGCCAGTACTAAGGACTGAATGGGCCCTATAGCCCGGAGATTGTTATTTAACATCTGGCCAATTTGAGATATCCCAAGAGGCAATTGCACATCAGCACAATGTGAACTGATCACAGTTTCAGAAATCCCGTTATCAACAGCCTCACTGACACGGCCTTCACAAAGCACGTCGGAATAGTTCCCAAGGGGAGTTTTCAGCAATAAAACACAAAACAAACCAAAACACACAGGTAGGAACCTTCGACAACATGGCGGAATCAAACACATTTTCCGTCATGTACGCACACTACTCGGAAAACAAACGTATTCCCATAGCGTACTGGACATGTGCACACTTGACAATAATAGTTCTGCAGAGCTCTCCCAGAACTTCAAATACATTGTCATGTAATCTGAGAAAAACTGCCTTTAAGCAAAGTTCCTTTTCAGAAAACGTGACTCCAAATAAATACAGTGAGTGACAGCTACTGTATTGAACTCCTGCATCTGGGCTAACAGTAACTGCCAATTAAACATGGGTTGGAAGTAAACTAAAAATAACTTGATTCTAATGCGGTTTTGAAACAACGAATGAAGAATCACAGTTTGGCCGAAAGGGTCGATACATCTTCCTCTGACTGAGCCCCTGTCACTTCACCCCTGTCGCCTGGCCAGAGCAAACACAAAGGGGTTATTTTCATCACACCACAAGCAGACGGAGCTCCTAGTACACCCCAGGGAAACTTTGCTGCCATTGCCACAGATGTTCGGACACACAAAAAACATCACTCACATAAACTTGTTAACATTCAGAGCAAGTTGGTTTTCTAATTTCCTTATCTTCAACTGATTTTGGACATGTCTACCTCTCAGCACCAGCACTGGAATGTCTAAGATTATCAGGTCTGACTGTGAGGCTCTGAGAAGGCAACACAGGGTAGGGAGGTGACAATTTACAGTAGCTTTTTAGTGTATTTGTCTTCATCTTCCTTTCAGTGGAATATTGTATATAGTATAATTCCTGTATTAAACATGTATTTAAAAACTATTAGAGATGAACAAAGGTATCTCAGTTCAAACAAATGGCAGTCTATTCCAATAGGTTTAATAATTGACAATTGATAAAATGTGTGGAAACATTGAATTCTGGTCAATTCAAAAGTTTTTGTAGTTAATCCAGTAATTTAGAGTTTATCAGGAACATAGACTTTAATATCAGCCACTGAAAGACAACAGTGCCCTTAATTGAATAACCATGTTGCTTCACTGATCAGCATATCACATCTTCTCAGTCCTTAGAAACTGGTGGTAAATAGCCTCACATTATTATTATCGACAATGACAAGGTGATGTAATGTTTTTGGCACAATCTGTACAGTGTGAAACCAGCAACAGGGAAAATATTCTCACATCCCATAAAAACATCACCTGGTAATTGAAAACATACAAGTGATTTAGTCCATCTTTGAAATCAATAGTATCTCTCTCCAGAATCATACAGTGCAGGATAAATCGCTTGTATCACCATGATAACAAGGCAAAAAAGCATGGAAAATGATTTTATTTTGAATAGCTCTATGGGAAGAATGCCATAAATAGCGCTTTATAAAATAAAAGATCGATTGAAACTTGGTTTGAGGCAGCAGAAATTTGCACTGTCCATTCCACAACAGACAATATTTATCTGAGCAGCTGTTCATCCATGTAAAACTAAGATGTAAGATGTTAAAAGCAAATTTAGCAGAAGCTACAGTGACATGAGATAAAAAAGGAACTGTTAAGAGTAATGAAAGAAGTAAGTGAATTTAATGGCATACAATTCCTTTCAAAATCAAGATCATCCATCAAAGGCCTAAAAAAGGTGACTAATGACTTTGATATTTTCTCATGGTAATTACAGCTACTCTCCTGTTTTTGTGCTAACTACAGTGCGACATTTCCATTGACTGAGCTAATGTCACCACGCTGTCCACATGTACTGTAACAAAGACAGCAATGCTGGGTTCAGTGCAATAGCACGCTCGGGAGACGGTCAGAAGCAGGGCAGGATGGAAAGTGACCTCATCCCACCGTCCTGATCTTACAGAGAGTGGAACAGTTCGAGGCTGCCATGGCACTGCTGGGACCCCTGTGATATTTAAATATTCTGTACACTTTTGAACACACAAGCTATTTTGAGAAGGATAATTCAAGTACTAGGGTCAAGATCTAGGTCAAAAAGTCACCATATGTCCCAGCTGGACACAGATGTCTGTACAAAATGCACCGAGGCCAGGTCCAATCCCACACCTGAGCTTAGCTGCCTGCATACATATGCACACTATATATTAACCTAAAGTGTAAAAAGACAACTTTATGTTACCTTGGAGAGCCAAGACAAAGCATTGTATTAATTAACATGAGCTCAGGGACACACGTCAAAATGCACAGAGGTGCTATTTCAAAATCACTGATCCAAGCGATTTAACAACCTATAGAAAACGACAGGATTATTCACCACTGTAGTACAAAGCTCTGCCATGTTACTTAGATTAGCCCTGGCATAAAGACAATTAAACGGTGATTCAACACCAGACATACAACGGAGACACAAACACTATTCCTGATAGCTTGGACCTATGGGTCAAGGCAGGGACTAAAGCAGGCTCTCCAGCACACGGCTGATATTTAAGGGCACAGAATCAATGCACACAGATTGCTTAGTCACACATGCAGCCCCATACAGAACAAACATATGTGGTAGAAATGTGATTCTTATGTCCAAACCAGACCCTTATATGGGAAGTATTTGAAATATATTTTATTCTGTCATCCAAATATGTATTTTAAAGGTTAATATAATGGGGTAAGATTCAATTCTCCAATATATTTGTAACAGATGCAATAAATGTCATATGTGCCACCCTGTATCAAATCACACACACCAGCCTGACAAAAGCCACAGTACGAGAGTGTGCTGGGATACAAAATATATAGTTGCTACTTTCATAAAAGATACATGTTGATGGTTGAACACTGTGCTATTCCAACTACTACCAACACAATCAACCACAGGGAGCTACACAGCGCAGAGACAACTCTTTGAAAAGCCAAACTGCATTAGTCAGCTGCACTCATTGCACAAAACAAACATATCACTTTGTAGTGGGAATAACATGATGTGGGTGCTGCACTCCTGACATCAACTCCCATGCTCTCCGTCTATATGAGCTAGACATTTGAGATCAACAGTTGGGTTACAAGCCCCAGTCTGCACGCCACTGATCTATTGCAATCCGTTTCTGCAACCGAGATCGCGGGCAGGACATGGATCACCGCGTCCGTGCGGCGCAGACTCCCGCAGCTCTGCGCAGACCTGCAGAGTCCCAGAGATCCCATTGGGGGAGAGGCGCAGCTCCACGCAAATCTGCGCCACACGAACGCGACGAGATCTGTCAAACCTCCTCGCTTGCAGCACACAGGCCGGGACGCACGCTACTTCTCTGGCAGGCTTTTGAAAGACAAGAGAAAATTACAAAAGAGAGAGAGAGAGGAAAATAAAATGAAAAAAGTCTGCAGCACTGTCGAGTCCTACGTGATCAGCTGACCGCGTCTTCTTAAGCTTGACTAACCGGCTGAATAAAGCGACATCCCAGCTGGTGCTTTGAGAGAAAACGGCACAGAAAACGGATTAAGACTGAACATGCAGCATATAGGCAAATCCCAGAGTACTTATTTTTGGCAGTTGCGTCTTGGGCATTGCTGTTTCATTGATTCATTTATTTATGTATTAACACTTGTAGACCATGCAAGTAAGTCTTTTTTTATGGCATGCACCGGTCAACCGGGTTAGTTGTATAGGACTACAACTACAAGCCCACTCAAAAGAAAGTTTCCAGTGCATTATTCATGGCGACACCTGACACCTGTACCTGGTCGCGTAATTCCCGGATCTGCCGTCCGTCCCGCTGTGTCGCGCCGCGTCCCGGGGTCGCCTTTATCCGCTCTCCGGTGACGTCACCGGGCAGGCGCGCAGGGAGGGCTGGCGGGAATGTCGTTAAGGTGGTATTATTAAAGAGACAGTTTGCGCTTTAGTTTGGAAATGAACTCATTTAACATATATATTTTTGGTTTCATTACCCTAAGGATTAAAGGGTACAAATAGGCCACTCGTATACGAGCAGTCGGCATATGTGGGAAAGTATCATAACAAATGGTCATAATCATAGGAAAAAACTACTTCAGATATGGACAGCTTTAAAAGTGCGCAGTTTACTTCTGCTTCTCTTTCCAAGTTATTTTGTCCGTCGTGGATTTGTACATTATTTTAAAAAGCGTTGGCAATATCGTTTAAATTGTTCCTCTGTAAATGGACTGGCGTATAAGTCAACGATGGAGTGACGTCATACAAAATGTGCAAAGTGAAATATTAGTATAAGGCCTTTGCGCGTTATTTTCACTGAACTTAAATCCTTGTGCAGGAACTTGAATTGAACTAAATACATATTTGAGGGAAATACATTTGATAAAGTGTTTTATAAAATCTAAAAAGATGTTTTTGTTGTTGCGTGAACTGAGACTATTACATGTACAGTTTACAAACCTTCATTTGAATGAGTAGTTACAGTGAGATGGCATTACATTACATTACGCACATCTGAGCACAAAACAAAAATCAGAAAAAGGGCAAAATAAAAAAAAGCATTCTTCATTTTAAGATGTAAATAAAGAGATACAGAATTGTAAGTGTTAAAGGATAAAGAATAATAAAGTATTCACATTTGGTTTAGTTGAAACGCTGCTATTCAATTGTTTTATTTAAATATATATATATAAAAATATATGGTGAACCCTCATTCAGACTCCACTTGATTGAGCTCAGACAGGGAGTGAGAAACATGACTTTGATCAGTGTGGAGACGTGGGCTCTGATGGCCTTTTTGTGTCGAAGTCAAGAGTGAAGGAGTGTCTCTGACCACATGGTCGCATCGGCCTCTCAGGCGTCTTCCCCACCACTCAAGCCACTAATGGCTGATTTATCGTGTTGCTATTGTTCAACTGGCAAGGGATTAGGCTTGACACCAGCCTCCCCAGGAATACCCAGCAATCCTTTATACCCTTGTGGATTTAGTGTATTCCCAAGAAGACAGATACCTTCTATCATGCTCGATGTGGGTGTTAGTGGTTTGAGGGAACATCAGTTATAACCATGCATCTCTTCTGGTCACCACAGAGACAGTCCCAATGGTAGATGTGTTGTGTGGACACTTAAACTCTTACCAGGAACTGCCCTGGAGGAAAGACTGCAACAGGAATGGGGTAAGATTGGACTTTTATTCCCCTGCAATATCTGTTTGAATCTAGTCTGTGTCTGCTGTGCTTGGAGCATGTGATCTCGCTTTCTCTCTCCCTCGTTTCACAGAAAACAAGGGAAAGACAGTAAGAGCAAGAGCGTAGGCAAACGAGGGAGAGCTGATTAATGCATCCTACCGAGAAATAACAAAATAATAAGGCCCAGCCCTGTTTATTCATATTCAAGTGAGGTTTCTACATTATTAAACCTTGAATGTTTTTGGCATTTTGGATTGGTGCTGTTAGAGCTGTATTTATTATACATTTGAATGTGTTGTCTTGTAATTTTTCATTGTACGGTTACCTCAAAATGGTCCGTAAAGGGTTAACTGATTGATATACAGTTGTAGTTTAAAGTAATCACACCCTTCACTTGAAACAATGTGATTTGGTTATTTATTTAGTCTTACACTGATACAGCCCACAGCAGCACAGCTGTCAGTAGATCAACTAGAATATTCAAAAACTCTGTTTAAGTTTAGTTTAGTGAATTATATTTATTCAACTAAATGCATCACCAACTGACATTGGCCTAGACAGATCAAAATGTGGACGTACCCACGCACCGTAAATGACAAACTTATAAGCAGTAAAAAATGGCAATAAACAAAACCATAATAGGGTACAGTTTTGTACTTTGTGCCTCCCAGGTGAGATTTTGGTACATTGTGATTTGGTTTAGGCCCATAGTTCAAAATGATGGGCGTTAGATACACTTGCAATCTTTGCCACATATATATTTTCTTGTATAACCTCTAGAATGTGAGTGCCACGTAATTGTGAGTGTCTGGTGCCATAATCGATGGTGAGTGTCTGGACTGTGACCCCTCAAGTCACACCGTTGGGGAACAATAGGGGGATAAAATGAAGTGAGGAAATAAAAATAGAACTGGGACGCCTGGGATTGTTTCCTTTCCCCGTCAAACTCCTGTTTGCGGGGTCGAGAGAAGATGCTAAAAATAGTCCTTACAAAGCTGGACCCCAAGAGTATAGTTGTAGATCGGTCTGTGTACCTCAGCACAGAAACATGGCTCCATTCTCCCCCTACACAGAGACCCTGGCACCCTGAATCTATCCAGGGGCCATCTGTCCTTTAATCACCAGCCAACCACTGCATGCCTGTGAGCAATCTGTGAGTGAGCCAGGGGGTCTTTAGCTCCAATCCTCGAAGGCCAGGATCCCGATGGTCTCTCAAAATCACATAAATTAACAGTGGGCCGAAGCAAGGACAATGGATCACTGTGGTGCCAATGGAAATGCCAGGCTGTATCCAGAGGGAACAAGTACAACTGAGAAGATTACAGCCTGGATGATGGCAAGAACTGAAGAGGCTTTAAGCAGGAGCAGGCTGGATGGAGACAGCAGTGCAATCAATTGACAACAGATAACAGTAGGAAGCTTAGATTGTCTTTCCCAAAAACTCAACTTTCTCAACTTAAACGTATGATGTTTTACACTTTATTCAATAACCTATACATTGTTGTAGTACTTCCAGTTGCAGACATTTGTTATTTCTGATGGAATTTGTAGGCTTGAATCACATACTATATACAGAAGTGTTTTTACAACTCTATAAAGTTATAAAAGTTTGATCTGTCAACATAAATTACACTGTGTTGTTCTCTCCATAGTGCAGGAAAAGAACATCCCGTTAGCTTTCAGCTCAAATTGTTCTGGTCCATTAATATGAATGAAAAACACACACAAAAAAAGCCAGTAGATAGACTCGACATTAAGAAATAACACACAACCCTGAGGCAGAGCATCTAAATTCAGCCAAATGATGCTGAGGAGGGAGAACAAGAATAGAGCTCACATGAACGGATGTCAGAAAACAAGGATTTTCTTTTCTTTTCTTAATTCTTAAAGGAAATAACTCTACAAGTCTGGCCAGGGAATACAGTGAGACACCCACACTGTCAGAGCACATTTGATTTGAAAGGAAACCGCTGCAAAAGCATCTTTGGCTGAGCAGAAAGCTGAATTATTCATCACTGATAAAATAGTTCCATTAATTTTGATCTCAAATCGTTTGACATCTGTATTTTCACCTCCTTGAAGGCTGTATTGATTGGTTGTTAAGCCTCTCTCTCCGCACACTGTCACCTCAATTTTGTTTCATTCATGGATTCGTTATTCCAATTAGCTGATTATTACTGGGGAAATGCATGACATTTACCTAATGGAACAAACATATTTTTAATGTAAGAATCGTACAATATATATAGATAGATAGATTTGTTCCCTGTATAAATTTTGTCAATTTGGAAGCACCAATTTCTGAATTGGAGTCATAGCCACGTACGTCTCCTGTCCTAGTAACGGAGGGATGAAACAAAACACACATCCTCTTGTCAAAGCCATCTGCTGTCCTCCGCACTGCCAGCTCAGCCCAGCAATTACACCAGTTGGAGAATGTTTGATCCAGCTGGAACTGCGAACGATCTGAACCTGCCGCTGCCCCAGAAGCCACAGAGGGTCACATGACCTGAGACGTCCCCAGCTGACACTAACCCACCCTCCCACCTGTCACGCACCAAACCCATTGGAGAGCAGCTGGACGCAGGCAGTGGGATCCATTCTGCACTCTAGGCAATGGCTGGAAGCACCACTTGGGACCCCCCCAACTATGTTCTTTGGTTTTAATAGCAATGGATAAAACAACAGGGTCTCTTGTTCATCGGCTCACCACATAAGAACGGTTACAACCATAAGGAAGCCGGTTGGCCAGTCTGGTTTATTTGGGTGCATGTTAATCCCTAAGATCCTTCAAGGAACAGCTGGATGAAATCCTTGGATGAGCTAATGATGCCTGTGTCAACAACAAGGCTGAGTAACTTGTCCCAGACTCCCACAATCCCCTGGGTGAAGAAGATTACTGCCCATTATTTATTACTGAATGGACAAGCTAAAAGCACATGCGTTGTGCTCATTTATATCTTTTAGTTTTTTTTTTTTCATAATTTGTTCTCCACACTGTGATTCATTACCGCAAATGTAAGGTTGGAGAGTTGAAACAGAAAGGCATATTTCTGTGCATAACATACAAGTCCTGCCATCACATTAGCACATGGTGTTATGATGAGAGAGAGCACTTTGACGTGTATTGCAAGTTATGCCTTCAGTTAATGGAAGGTGCATTGTAAGAACACGCTACAGTACAAAGTACCGTACATAACAGGTCATAAAGTAACACTAACTTATTTAAATACATACATAAAAATAACAACAGAATTTGTACAACATCTATCAAATCAGTAATATTTATTGATTGCACTGAGAAGGAACAGAAAAAACTCAATCCCAAAATCGCTTTTGCCTTCTATGGTTAGATTTAAAATCTATTTTTATCATGACCTACCCTCATTAGGTCATTATCATGTGTATACTTGTTTTTTCTGTGGTTTTCCATGGTTTCTATCACAATTTACTCTACCAATGCATGCTTCATCATTATCTCCAACACCATAGTTAGGTTTACCATGGTAGACTGCAAACAACTTGTATATGGGGAGGCTAGAATAAAGTCCGTTTCTCAGTAACATTCTGGGCTACAATACAAGCAGTCAGGGCTAACAAAGGGCTCTGTGGAAACATTTGTTACTGGATTGAGCTGGTCGGTTGAAGTTTTGCTCAGTCCTCCACCTGCCTCATTTAATTATTATTAGTAGTAGTAGTAGTAGTAGTATTTTATTATTATTTTAGTCAGAGACATGAGTGGCTTCATCTGATTTTCCATTAAGGTGCGTTACGACAGAGTTCCATACTTAGAAGGTCGGTTTTGAATGTAGGTCTGAATTTTGTTGTTTTTGTCATAAGCAGGAGCGTTAGTTTCAGAATGGAGGGGCTTGTTATAGTCGTAAGTCATGATAAATGTTAAAAGTTGAACCATAAGTTAGCCTATATCAAAACGCATATTGTAAAGTACATAAAAATTGAATGGTAAATATCTCACCCAGGGATCTCTAGTACCTTATGCGTATGTGCTATGTGCTTACAGTGGATGCTAGTACATTTCTAGAAAAATCTGTCAATCTCGTTGGATCTGAAGACTCTTGTATTGGTAGATCTCCGATACTAAAGAGTACTTTTCCATTCAGATGTCTGGTGACTGAGTCCATCTCAGAGTGTATTTAAACGTGGTCTGTTAGGACTGTTTTGGTCTGGCTGAGGGTGGTTTGTTCACTTTGGAAGTACAGTGCAAATGCCCCAAAAGACCTCAGTTAATTTCACAACTGAACTGAAACGATCTCAAGAGGTGATTCCACTTTATTTGATCAAAGGGATGGAGATTGCTTGGTTTCTTAAATGCAGTGTTAATGCACATCAACTGTAGCAAGCAGTAGTGTCTTATACTATCTGTTTTTCTTCAGAGAACATGTGGGGGAATGGAAAGAAGAAAAAAGGATGGCATACTCCAGGTAAAAGCAATATGACTACAAGGGCTTTTTGGACCCAAGAAGAAACTAAATCTCTTTTGGAGGTATAGAATGACTCAAATATACAGGAGCAACTCACTTACACACGGGTAAAAGATGTATATACACCAGTTTTCTCATAGTCTCAGTCTAATCAATTTGACTTTATTGTACAGTATTGCATTGGAGAAAACTGAAAACTGAGTTGACTTATTACCCAAGGTGCACTGTGTGTTGTCATATAATGTTACTAGTCTTTTCTCAGAAGAACAGTGTCAACACAAAACTGAGTTTGTGGAAATGCTGAAGTAAACCAGCAAAGTAGCTCAGAATACTGGAAGCAAACTGTACCCAATGACACCATTAATGACCTGATTCGTTTTAAAATCATCAGGCACTGGGACCAATCAAAAGCAAGCCAACACCAAAACTAACCAGAAATAAACTATTGTCAATCAGTGGAAAATAAATCAATCTCACCAAATAATCCAATTTTTAGGACATACAGTTCCACTGGTTTATTGCACAGGTACATGGTGTACAATTTAGAAACAACAGTGGAGGGAATGGAATTCCGAGTATTAATCCTGATCAAACATTTAGCTGGACCAACATACTGTATTGTGCCTGGATTTGCTGGCTTCCTTGTGATTTACAGCGGGAAGAGACGTTTTTTCCATGACCTCTGTGATATTTTCACTCCCTTTCTGCTTGAGCCCCATTCAGAGGGAATGCATTGTAATGTGTGACAGTTTTTGTATTTCAGTACATCAGCGTGCTATTTCAGACATCCTACCTATGTGTTTACCTGAGGCCGAGCCAGGCAGAGATTAGACTCCTGCAGCACCGGAGCTGTTCTGACTCTTGACAGCTGCTAGAATAAAGCTTTGTGAGGGATTATCTTGTGATAGTCGGGGCTGCGATTGACTGTGCTTTGCAAACTGAGAAAGTCTTCGAAGTGATTGGCGTTGGTGTATTTGCGAAATCAATACATCAGTAGTAGACATCTTTACAATTTCTAACTACACTAAATATGTATGGGATTGGCCGTTTCATTAGAAGTGTCCAGCAGAGTTAACACAAAGAGAGAGAAAAAATAATAATTTAGATTGAAATGAAATGACACTTCTTTGAGGCTCAAGGTCTATTTTAAGCGCTGGCATTAACTTCATATTGGAAGTTATCTGAAGATTACCTTATCTTTCTTTATCAGGATATATAGAATGCCATAGAGGATTTGATTTCCGCGATCTAGATATGAAGGATAATCAGGCACTCTAGATAAAATGTGAAAAGGTGGTGTTTCTGCAGTAGCTTCTGCCCACACCATCACCACAGCTTGGGGTGTCTAGCAACAGTCCCTGCCCTGAACCCACAATTGAAGGCCGCAATGCAATACTTCAGAGAGGAGCGCACGTAATTATATGCAAAAATATCAGTCCTGTCCAAGATTTATTAGAAATTAGAGCAGATTAGTACAGGATCATGCCATGCGCAATAAAACGATTATCCCAGTGGGTGTGTGTGTGTGGCAGGGTGTCGGGGGGGGGGGGGGTCGGTAAGCCTCTCTGATATCATCTGCTTAATGTCACGCATTACAAAAACGCAATACGGTGTTAAAGTTGTGGCGACTTCTATAATCACATACGTACATTGAGAGTTAACACCCTCACTCCTTTACCTTTCAATGTGTTTCCTGACTTGCAGTTGCAGCTAAACACACTATTTTAGTTTCCTTTGATGATGCTTGATTTTGTGGAAGTCTCTTGATATTGCTCTGGAATGGCCCCAGTTATTCAGCTTGGCTTAAACCCACCACTCCCTTGTGTAAAGAAGCAGAGCCTGTTTTCAGTCTTAAATGATCACTTAAACCCCCACTTGAGGCCTTGGCTTCTCCTTGGACGGTTCAGCTAGAAGTTGGCTCATGGCTTGACTTTTAGTTACTGTGGAGGACTTTGAAAACTTTAACCAGACCCTCTGTCTCCATCTCCTCTGTTTAGCGATGTCCGCACGTGTTAAGCTGGGCTTTAACCTGAATTTCCTTTGAGAGCTGGAATAGTTCTGCTCTTTCTTCTTTGAACTTTTTCCAGGGCAGTGAAATCCTTTCTGGAACGTGGTGGCCAAACCTGAACCTGCTAATCTGAATTGGGCCTCACTTAACCATTTTACAAATGTAACTTTTCATTACAGCCCACGTCCATCCCTGCCACTTGTATGAAGGTCTTGGCACTTTCTTTTGCATGTCATGTGCCAGCTGTATGTCCAGACCTGATTGTTTTTTTTGTACAAATCTTATCACCCATTGCACTTCTCTTGTCCATTTTTGAGCCTTTCTTTTATCACCTTTGGCTTGTTTTTGCAGTTCGGTTCACTCATTTCTCCAGGTTTCCTTTTACACGTCCATTAAAGTGCTTTCTTTCTCCAGGACACTTCCCTCGATTGATCCATGAAACCATTTAGGCCAGCGTTTTCCTCATCTTAATTTGCTTACATCTGGGATTCGGTTCTTCTGTGCCTATAGAAATAAATCCAGGAAAATACAGTCTTTTTAACAATCCATACCTATTTGCTTCCATTGATCCATTTATCTATCTCCTCTCCTCTCTATCTCATGCCTTCATACATTGTAGAGAAATGTAAAGAAACACCTCCAAATATTTTCCTATTATTTTGTATTCAAATGTTTAAATGCAGAATAATGCATTCCACAATACTGTGTATATTTAAATTTAATTAAGACCTATATTTTCAATACATGCAGTTGTTTTTTCTCTGCTCTACTTAAGCCCTGCAACATGTTAGCGTTCCCTATGGGACAGTCTGTTGACGCTGATTGTTGCTAGAAAACCAGGGAGTGAGATTGAGGCGAGAATACCCCCCTCGATGAGTGGACTCTGCACTGACCACCACTGTCCAGCAGATGGCACACTGAGCTCTCGTGTAGTAAGACTGTCCCTGGCGCTACCCTGCTTCTAGACCCCGGAGCTCACAGACCAAAGTTCAGATCAGTCACTCTGCAGACTTGCCTCCCCCTGACAGCCCACATAAAACTCCAGTAATGCTTCAGCGCACAGGACAGAGAAAGGTCTGTCTGACAAGTCCTCCCTTTGCTTGATCCTTATTAGCCCAGCTTTTGACATGAGTATCTTATCACAACTAAAGTTGGTGCCCTGGAGGCAGAATGTCCAAAAAGTAAATTCACAGCTTTAAAAGGAGATCAGTTGCAAAGACCCGTTTTACACCACCAGTGGAAATGAAAATGTAGACAGACCAGCAGACCCTTTGAGCAGCATAATGCATTCTCTACCAACACTAGGGAACTGCTTGACAGATACTCCACAGGGTGTGTGGGATCCCATGCGTTCATTATTTTAATACAATAAATTGGGGTTATTCCGTATGTGCCCTCACACAAACTGCTGAAACTGGAAATCTCTTCTCTACCACACGATCTTAACACCCTCAACAAATATGTGACATTCTTGAGTAACAAACTGAATCTACACAAAAATGAACTCTCCTTGATGAAAACTACCCTTTGAAGTAACTACTTTCACTTTACTTTAGTCTTTGAATCAGTTGCTAGATCCTTCAATAACCTTTTTCAGTTTCTTTCTTCCGAATGCAAAATGGCCACCTGTACCTTCTCTCTTTATCACCCTTGACCCTTCTCTTCTTTCTTCTGTCTTTCCCCCCTCACTCAGTAGATGTTCACTGGGATCTATTTTAAAATGTCTTAAATAAAATAAAATACAGCAATCCTAGTAAATTGGAAAAAGATTAAGTATTTCATGATGCCTTATATAACATATACTGGATTGGGCAATGTGTCATTCCGTAAATCGTCCTATGGTATTTCTGTACTTAAATGGAAAAACCAATACACAGAATTTTATATATATATATACAATGTAATCCAGCGCATTAGTGATTTTCCACTTTTTGATTCGGGGTGCTTTTTTCCATCGAGATTTCACTTTGACATGATGTAATCTCGGCTCTGTCACCCCAACCCTCTCGCTCAGTCCCCCTTAGGACCTGGAAAAAGCATAGTTAAATCAATCTGTTAATTACTACTAATGCACTGCAAAGAGAAGCCCTGATCTCCCACTGCGGGCTTCAATCAGTAAGTTAAGGGGAGGGGGGACGTACATTCAGAGCAGAAACAAATCGCTAATCTTTCCTGCCAACTAGAGCACTTTCACATTCATTTTACCTTGAGGATGAACCTAATTCCAGTCGACCTTATCTTTCTCATGTTCCACGAAATGTATTACCCAACGGGACCTGACCCGGGTTTCATACATCTGATACACTACTGGACTGCGTGTTCACACTGACTTGTACTTCATGCATACATCGTGGCAAACAATCTGCAAAGTAAATAAAGACTGAGTGGATTCACATAGTGTCTGGAAAGTTGTCAGATTCCAAAAAACTCCCTTTACAGCTTCCTGTCTTAGGAAAACATAAGAGATTTTCTTATTTTCCCTGCACCCATATTGCCCTCAAAACTATCATAGACAGTGGTGACCCTGCATCAAAGAGGGTCCAGGTAAACAGAGCACTAATATTAGAACATTTTTGAAAATGCTCCTTTCATCCATTATTTCTATTCCTGGGGTGGGGGTTAAAATGGGGGTGGGGTCTACTGAGTGACATCACACAGACTCCTTGACAAAAATTTTAGAAGCCACTGAATTCTTGCAATAAATAATACAAAATAAAAGCCTGTCTTCTCAAGTGTGGAGAAAACGTCACAAAGCTCTGTGATCATTGGTTTTATGATACACTTGATTTATGTTTAGTTAGGGGTCTCTCTCTCTCTCTCTCTCTCTCTCTCTTGCTCTCTCCCTCTCTCTCTGGAAGGTGCATGCTTTCCAAGTAGAAAACAACTCTGTCATTCTGAATAAGAAGGATACCTCTTGTACCCATAAAAAAACATCAATGCATAAAATAAACAAGACAAAAACAAGATATACAATTGCAGTAATATTGGGTAATGCAGGTTTATTTAAAAAATAAAATCAGACGTCAGTGAAACCCCCAACAATAAAACCAACAAAACAAAAAATAATCTACAATAGACAATGTCTTTAATATTTTATACATATATATATTTATATTATAACTGTGGTCCCTCCTTCCCCCAAAAGGTATACATCCATTCCTATATAATCTGTAATGTAATAGACATTTTAACTTTAAATACAGTACAATGCATTAAAAATAGAACAATACTAATTGTTATACAGTAGATTGACTACAGTGGTGTGATACACTAAAAAAATCATTACTGGATGTAAAAAAAAAAGCTGCAAGGATACGAATCTGATTAATTGTTATTCCTTTGAGTTAATGAGCTGAGCTACTAAATTTTACTTTCAGATGAGCCAACCTACTGAGCCAAGCTACTCACATTTCCAGAGGAAGTGCAGTCAAGATTCAAATACTCTCTTTTACTGTGTCTGGTTTCCAGCCTCAATTCAAGATGAGATACAGCACAATGCATAGAGCCTTAGAAGTGTCTGTCTCCAAGTATACATTAAAATATGCAGTTACAAAATGTAGCCTATGGGTGGCACTCTGCTTTAAGTAAAACTGGTGTATCAGGCGATACAAGTTGCTGCTTCTTCGGAGATCGGGCTCGAAGGATCCATACTTTATACTGTTAACACTTGTGGCCTTGGCTACTCCTTTCACTGTTTGGCTAATAGTTGCCATTTGGGGTTGGCTCTAATTTAATAGATTTTGATTCGTACACCGTAGGAATACTTGAACCAGATCCACTCTCTCCGTCTCCTCTGTTTTAAGGCTCAAGAGATTGAGGCTCATCGTAAGCTGTTCTTTAGCCTGTCTGTGTGTGAATTATTCAGCGCGCTCTTCAAACTTTTCCAGGGCAGCGAAATATTTTCTGGAACGCGGTGACCAAACCTGAACCCGTTATTCTACATTAAGCCTTGAGCAATGCAGAGTTTTAACATCACTTTAAATTCTACATTCATACATTAAGGGGGCTTTTTTACTTGCCTGTATTGTCAAGATTTGAAACTATTTGTATTAACATTCCTGCTGCTAATTCTTTGCCCTTGTCATATTTGTCTGCCCAGTTTTGAAAAATATTCTTGAATTAGCTTTAAAAGTTGCAGTAGAATGTTCTAGTTCTCTATAAATCTATCTAATGTGATTTTTTAATTAATTGTACCGTGCAACCATAGGCCAATGTGTCCTAGATTTTGATGTATACACCTTTGGGATGAATTTCCATCAACTCTACTGTCTTTATTTTACTCCAGTCTTCATCTGTAAATGTCATCCTATTTTGATACAGGAGGCCAAACTATCAGGTACTGCTGTTTGTGCCTGCTCAATTTTATGCTTGGTGCTATGTAACATACATGTTTTAATAAAGAATGTACATATATTTGTTTTACTATGTATATATTCCAGGTGCCAGTGAAACCCATTATTGTATATACAAATATTTAAACCTAATATACAGGGAAAATATGTGCTTGATGGGACTGAATAGTCCCGCAGTTGTAGTTTAAACACCCCAGTCTTGCTGACATGCATTAAGATTAATAATTTGTCACGCAGAACTTTGTGATGGCTAACTGTATATCATCACATTGTTATTTGTGACACTGCAGCTCTGGGCTTTGCTTCTCGCTGTGAATGGGAGAACGAGGGCAGGGGGAGTGGAGAGCTCAGAGCTGTGTTGCGTCCGACTGGAATCCAGATGATATCTTTGGTGGGGATTTAACACGGGCTATTCCAGAACATGGAGACGACATATACCATAGCAATTTGTGTGGTTCTTTTTTCCTGGCATTTTCCGAGCCTGAGGAAAGAGGCTGTCAGATTGATTAGCGTGTCACACACACACACACACACACACACACACGCACTCGCACAACCTCGCATCCCCCCCTCTTCTCCACCCTGCCAACTGCTGCCTATCTCTCTTTGACTGGTGCATGCTGAGTTACATGCTGCAGTTTAGTGACACTTTCATCCTCAATGGGACATGGGCATTCTGTTCGTACCCGGGGGAAATGGTTAAAGCGCAGTGATAAAAGAGGCTTGAAAGTACATGGGGAAAAGCCTGTCGCTGAGGCCTTTTACTGATTATTGAACTACTCTGGCAATAAACAAACGGAGGCTTTATCTCCTGTGTATCTCCTAATTTGAAAGGTTAAGTTGGGTCTTACAGCACCTGCCTTCGCCCACAGTATGAATATCAGACTTCTGCATGACACGCAGGACTAGCTTACAACATATTGCTGCATTTGTGTCAGCTCCCTTTTGTGCTTGGTGTTGCGTCGAATACATTATGATCTCAGTGGCCAGGCTTTCCATTTGAATACGGCAGGGCTGTGTCCCGTGGTTGACTTTCTTCTAATGGAAACAGTTTCACTCAGGACAAAACTTCTCCCCAGTCCCAGCAATGATTCCCCTGCTTTGTGTGCCACAGCTGCAGTTCACTAAGGGAGATTAGAATCAGAGGGTCTATCACCTGTCTCTGTAAACCGCCCAGGTGTAAGGGTTAACCAAGCTTGGTACTGTGTGGACAGACTCCAGGTGACGGCCACCACATGTGTCTGGACTTTTTGTCTGGATAGATCTCCAGGGTAGCACTGTTCTGATTCTAATATCCAGCACTGCATGTGACCTCTTTGGTCCAACAAGGTGCAGGGTTTGATTTAATTGATCTTAACCAAAGAAAAAACATAAAAATTAAAACACTCATCTGATCTCATTAAGTTTTTTGGAACATTCAGCAAAATCTTAACTAAAAGAGCAGACTATCTATGCCAAGTTAGATTTGATGGCAGTCTACGTCTTTAACCTGTGTGAGTGTTTGTCAACAAATACAGAATGGTGTGGCACTACACAGGTGATCAGAGGTGTAGAAAAGGTGCATGCAGCTTATGTTTCCTAAAGACATTAAATTATTAGATATAAAAAATACATTTTCGGTTAGAATCGGGCTGGGCAGGTGTGTTCAGCTGCTGTCATGCAGACTTGGGGTCTCATGGGAAGGGGACGGGATTCCCCCCAGTGGGTCCACGGTGATAGAGGCCGCCCCCACGCTGCTATTGGCTGTTCTGACATGGGAGGTGCGGCCGCTGGAGCTGATGGTGGGCAGGAATGCGGGGCTTAGCTCAGAGGTGATGACGATGCTGGGGATCCGCCCAGACACTCCCTTCATTCCCTCTGTGACATCACCTGCCTTCACAGTGAAGAAAATAGCTGAGTCAAAGAAGGTTAGTTCCCAAATGACAAAATAAAGGCTTCAAATGCACAATAGACTACGAAAGTGATCGTTAATGCTCAGGGGCCATTTCTAGTTTTCATTCCAGTTAATCTGTTAATTAACTCCGTGAATGAATTCAGGGTTTAATTGGACCAGTCAAACCCATTTTGTTCCTCCAGACCTTGAGCTTGTGATGATTTGCAGATCTATAAAATCTGCCGAATATGTTTGGGACCCTTGGACTAGAAAAATATTTTTTTCCCAGTACACTGGATTGAGATTCTGAAGTCATAAGTTTATCAACACTTCTACCAAAGCCTCCTCTACTCCACTTCTTAAAGTCTTTTCTTTAAAGAAAACAAGAAAACGCCATTTCAGTTTATTGGCTCTGTCAGTTCGAAATCCATTCATCCTGAAGGCGCTACTAAAATACTGCCAATTATGTCTGTCTGAAGGGCCTTTCACATCCTATAAGTGTTACAGATGAAATCCTTTTCTTTCCTGAGTGTTTTCATATTTCAATTCTTTATTTGTAATTAACGTCACTCAATTCAACCACATCTCTTATACCTTTTGTCCGCCCTTCATGTTGTAACTCAAAGACAGCTTTCCAAACAACTGGAAACACTTTTCATTTTGTACAGCAATGTAACATATAGCAATGCTCTGCCCACAATGCAATTCTCTTTACAATCGTACTCACGGTGGTTGGAGAGCTGCTCTGGGAAAGGCCCACCTCACTCATGGAAATGTCTTCAGCATCCACAGAGGTCTGGGGGAGAGCAGCAGAAGGTTAGATAGTGCAGTGACCTCTATGTAGTTAATTCGCACAACAAAGATGGCATAAATATATACAGACATATTCAAACTAACAGCCTGGGAGAGAAACACTTTCAAGCTCATCAGTGTAGAAATATGGAGACTCCGCTGCACCGAGGAGGACGTTAGCATCTACCTGATCACTTCCCCATTTTTTCTCCGAACTGTCTTGCAATGACTGTTAATGGAAATGCTTCAAGAGAATGGGACAATCCTATTGGCGAGGGTTGAGAATGAAGGGTGAGGCATATGAGGCATATTCATTGACAGGACTGGAGCATCCAATTTCTGGCCCACCCAACAAGGAAGTACTTGCTTGCTTGGCTGACAGGGTTCATTACGTAATAGAACAACATGGGGAAATGGGAGTTGCTTCTTCTCCCAAATTCAGGGTTTGGAAGAGTTTGAAGTTGAAGAGTTTGGTTTGGATATGGTATCATTTTTTGTTGCATTTGTAGGATGTTAGTTTGTTGACAGTTATTAAGAGTGGATGATGAATACAACACAAGCTCTTTTGTGGCTCTGGTATATATGTAGAGATACAATGCACAGTATGTGAGTGGACACAAACACGTCTGTTTCTGGTATCTTGGCCTTGTGAGTCATACAGGTCCTAGTGCAGAAGGCTGATGTTTTAAATTCAGGCGAGGTAGGAATAAGGGAAAATTGGGCAACACATTATTTCCATGGGGAAATACACACACACACACACACACACACACACACACACACACACACACACACACACACACACACACACACACACACACACACACACACAACAGAGGACAGGTCTAAGCAGAGAGCATTTTCAGTAAAGACCTTCGCAATTCCTGGATACAGTAGTTGTTGATTTCCGTCGTCGTTCAAAGTCACTGTGAGGCCAGGCCATAAAAGCTAGTTTTATCCAATCTCGTTTTCTCAAGGTCCCCGCTTTCGATGTCCTTAGAATGCCCTGGTCATTTTGTCTGAACCTAGGCTGCTCACATGAGACCCAACAGCGGAAATCAGAGCAGCAACCTTTGTGTTGCCAGGGGGAAAGTGAGCGAAGAGGATTACATCAAAGATCATACCAGATTAGACCAAAGAATTAAACCCAACAATAATCGCACCATAATGGAGTTTTATTTAGCCTCTATATTGGCCTCTTTTGCACTGACCTAAATAATGGCCTTGGAACCTCTAGCTGCCACAATTAATTATCCAAATTAAACTGGAATATAAATAAATATATACATTAATAATAATAATAATAATAATAATAACAACAACAACAAGAAAAATAGAAATCTGCATTCCTCTAGAGACTTTCTTGGACTCTGCATAGGCTCACATTGTATTCCTTTCTTTCCCATTGCAGAAGCCACAGCTAACTGTGTTTAAAATGCTTATCCTTTCCTCTAATCTGCCATCTAATTACATGCGTGGAGCTTTGTGGCTCAGGACTGAAGGCTGTCTGTAACTGCCGCTCTTGTGTATCACACTGAGCACTTAAGCTCCCAAACCGTGTCTAAGATCCCCCAATTCTTACAAGTTCAATGCTAAACATGGCAATCATTTTTATTTTAATATGATTGCCCTTCAGCGGGAATGCACTATGGATACATATCATATACAGTACTGTATAGTGGCATTTTTAGGTACAGCTGTTTTTAAATCCTGTGAACACAAAGCAAAAGTAATGAGACTCCTATATCTCATCTGATTAATTTTTCCCACCCCAATTACACCCTTGACCACCCAAATGAAAATAACCTGCACATCTCGGTGGGGGTGTTGGAATGGTAAATGGTTTTACTCTGTCCTCTCTAATTGCTCATGTAAATTCATGCAAAAGACATATTCATCTTAGAATGACATTAAATGGGGATTTGAAGGATTGATCTCATTTTCCTGTGAAAACGGTGGAAGGCGGTTCACGTCTACCGTGGGTACATTGCTCGAATTTGATTATAATTTGACTGTAGTATGACAGCAGCTGTTGCAATTAAGAGGACAAAGGAGAAGGCTGAAATTGCTTAACCATGTAATTGCAGACTTGACTTTAAACTGTATTGTTATTGCTCTGCAATTACAAAACTGTAATGGGAAAGCAGAACATCATGGTATATGTTTTGGTGTAACTGATTACTATTTGTATTACAAACACAGTCATTCATTTTTAATGGCATATAACTTAATCACACAGACAATCTGGTTAGGCAAACCACAAAACAAGCGCCAATATGTCTTTGTCAAGTTCACAGTAATTAAATTACTAGATAAACAGGTAGGGGCAGCGTTAGGTAGCTGAACAACTACATTGTTCGTTATGACTGCCAGTGACAAGATAAAGGAGATCGTTCCTCCAGTCTCTGACTCACAGTTTGGTTTTCCTGTCCCGCCATTTCTGGAAAAGTAAGAAAGTGTGCTGAGTGTTGAAACACCAAATGCAGCTCTTGATATTGGTGTGTTTGTCATAACACACACACACACACACACACAAATTGATTGATTGATTCTTTTAGAATATAGCATGTAAAGGGTAATTTAAATTGAGTATTTTATGTCGTACTCCTCTAAACACTGTAAATAGCCTGGCATACAGGCATCTTGCACACAAATCAATCAATAACAAATAGAATAGCTAGTTTAGTTTTTTTTTTTACCAAAGCAGGTCAAGAAAACAACAGGAGGACACTGAAATGAGTGTCATGGTATTTATCTGATGAAATGCCACTGAAGATTTTGTGGCAGTGTTCTTCAAATCCATCTCTGTAGGGCACCAACCCAGCAGGTTTATAGGTGTCTTTAAATGCTCCCCTGCTATTAGACCAGGGCACTGGGCTTGATTGGGTCAGATACAGTACGTGAATGATCAGCTGTGAACGAAAAGGCATTGTGATGGCTTTTAATGTTTGATACCTGAGTTTTTTGTGCTGTCTTTTTTTTTTTTTTTCTTTTTTTTTTTTTTTTTCTTTGACCAGCACCTCGAGACATGCAGTTGGCACCAAACAGATACGATTTGATTGATTGGTCGAAAACCAGAGGCACGCTGACCCTTGAGGAACAGATTAGAAGAACACTATTTCATAATGAAGACTAGTCCAGTGTTTCCCATTCCTGGTTCTGGGACACCACTGTGTCTGCTGGTTGCCCTTCTTTCTGACAAAGAGCCTTTAACTTTTAACTGGACTCTTTGATAAGACCTTAATTAACACTAATTCTATTGGTGTTGGATAATAGCTTTAACCCTCTGCCTCGAATTCCACCTTAATTGAGTGTGTGAATAGAATGGACAAACTGACCATTTAAGACCTTAATATTTAAGACAATGCAATGGAGAGTGGTTGAAATGGAAACCAGAAAAGACAGCGATCCTCCTCCCCACCCCCACGCCTGGCCTGGGAAGCACTGTAGTGATGGATATGAGGGTCCCCCAACCACCCCACTCGGTGCCGAGCATGGCCCAGTGCTGAGATCAGGACCGTCCTCTCCCACACACACTCACGTGGTCATGGCGGCACAGGCCTGGCACAGCCGGGGCGGTTACCTTCTCGAAGATGCCTGAGTCGTGGCTCTTCAGCTTGGATTTGGCCTTGAAGTCGCTCACCTCTGCTGTGTCCTTGCTGATCTTGCAGGAGACCTGGCGGCTGGCCGGCCGCGAGTTGAGGCTGGAGAGATCGGCCTCTGTGTCTGTCCATCCCTGGGGCACACAGAAGCACAAAGCACATTTAGACGAGGCCAACACAACATTGTTCAGTTTTCCCCTCTTACAGCCCTCACACGCCTGTTGTCTTCTGCGTGTCGGCGATGAACACTGTGCTAAACTAGCCTGATGTGTTTTGGCTGCTCCATTTTGTTTTGTTGCATTCAGTGATATGACTTGCAGGGAAAAGAAAACAAAGCTGGGGTTTTAGGAACTCCCATTCCTGTTTCTTTGGATCCGATATGATACAATACCTTAAAATGGATATAGTGCCTTGTATTGGATAGTGACCTCAAAGCACTTGAACCATGTACTGTTTCGGGAATGTCACAAGCAAGTGCTGATAGACAGAAAGGTTCGGGTAAGACGGTGGGGCACGTACGGACTCGCTGTCGGAGGCAGAGGAGAGCCGGGCTTTGGCGCCACGATGATACACAGAGCTGATCTCGGAGGACTGGCTGGTGACAGTAGATCGGCGGGTGGAGGGAAAGCTGCTGGAATAGCGTGAATCCTTGCGAGGGATGCGGAGCAGGACTCCCAGGCAGGGGATGTACTTGGCGATGGCTGACCTGGAACACAACATACATCAAGTCTGGTCACACAGACAGAGGCAGAGCGAACACACATCCTATAGAGCTGTGCAATGTGGTCAGGGATAATCCTGTCATTTACTAGACCAATCATTCAGTAGGATAATATCAGACAGCATATTTAGATTCCCTGCTTGGGGAGGGAGGCGGCTGTAAATTCATCAGTCTTGATTTTGTATATAATTTAGATTAGTCTAGCCTAGATTATCAGATTAAAATCAGTGCAGCTGCTTAGACGGGTCTAATGCATTTTCATGTGACAGACTGCAAGTTGTACAGAATGGGAAATGTTTTTAAGTGTGTAACAGGCTTGGCCATGCCAATTTTAATGCTATGGATCAGAGACAATTATACAGGAGACAGAAGTAGCAGAAGTAGAAGTAGTAACAAAAAAGGGAATAAATAACAACTGTTGGGCTGCCTCTTCAGAAACACTGAGTGAAGAATTCCATATAGCAATGAATGCTAAAGTTGATGTGCTGTATGTGGTCAGCAGCAGATACCCACCTGTATTTGGGGTGGGTGATGGCATAGATGATGGGGTTGTGGATGGCTGAAGCCTTAGCGATCACAGCTGGGACAGAGTTCATATACGGGGTCAGGAGATCAGAGTAGCTGAATCAGAGACAAAGAGAGAGAGAAAACGCACTGTCAGTCCAGATCGTATGACACTGAAGAGACCACAGTTCTACAATTCAACTCACTGTATCGGTCTGACAGCTTCTGTAGAAGAGACATAAGGTAACTTGAACGACTAAAAATGGAGCACTACTTCCCTCTACCTGCAGGGGGCAGTAAGGGCTATTACAGAGAGGGATATGCCCAGCCTTTGGATATAAAAAAAGCTTTAGTGAAACTATGGTTTTGTCCACTTTTAACACTGTGCATAAGCTTATTATTTGCTTTCTATGTGACCACTTGCCTCAGTGTAAACAGCAGAGTTACCAAAAGTGTATTTTTTGGATCTGCACCATTTTGCAAGGGTTGTATGGTCTCTGTGTCCAGGATGTGGATTTAAATATGGTAGGGCTGTTATAAAGTTCACCAGATTTAAAATCGTATGGGTAAAATCTAGGATCATCACTTAGGTCTCAGTTTCCTAATTTGTTTGCATTCCCCATCTTGAAAGACTGTTTGCAAAGTGAAGTATGCATCACTTCCCCTCTACAACACAATTTTCCAGATGCAGAGGAGGAGAGAAAGAGAGAGACAATAAACGATGCACAATAAACCAAATTCGATCTCTTAATTACTTTAAAAGGTCAGGCCATAAGACCTATATGTCAAGTCAACAACCACTTTGTGCACACTCCTCTTCCACGGTACTAAAAAGGAGCTATAATAACAAAACTGCAGTGCTTCATGTTATGGTGACAGTCACATAAAATATTGAAATAAATTTGGATGTGACTGGAATTGGAATAAAATTAAGTTGGCTGTCTTAGTTGAGAGTATTTTTTATATTAAATGGAGCTTCCTTACCCGGCAAAGGCAGTGAGGGCCACAGTGGAGTACGGCGACCAGGAGATGACATAGAGGAGGATGACAATGAGTGCAATCTTGGCCATCTTCCACTCATTCTTCATCCGGGTGAACTTCTTCACTGAGTCCTTGTTGTCATCGCTGCTGATTCTGCTCACCGCCCTACGAGAACACAAGATGGGTATGGAGCAAAAGAAGAGCGTTGCTCAAACCTGCTTGGTTGATTTCTAGAGGCACAATAATCAGAGGATCTCGTTCAGTCCTTTCTGGTGCCATATATTCTCACTTTCCTTGGAATCCACTGGAGATCGTAATGGGATACGTTTTAGATACATCTACTGCTGGCTGAAGATCAAATATAAATAATACATATATTTAAAACCCCTGTACAAGTTAGACAGAGGCAGTCAAGGGCCCACATGCTGTGTGTCTGGGGGACACTTCTGGCCTGCAGGACATTTAATAAGAATCACTGTTATATAGGAATGGATTGGGAATTTTAACACTGGACAAATTCAAACTGTGGGGGACAGGATAGTCATACTTATCCAGAAAGCCTTGGGCATCCAAATTAAAGGCTACAAGGTCTCTGCACTTGACTGCACAGTGTCTACTTGAACTCAGAGCAGTTAAGAGTGCTGTGTCATTCCGTGTCACTAGACTCAACAGGTCTGCAGTGACTCACATATATGAGAAGTGAAAGGCAACCAAGACAGTTAGAAATATATCGCCTGGACTGGCAGCTGTGACACACACCTCACTCTGGAATTACTGAATGTAGTAGGACTAATTTTAAACATAAGAGGTCGCTAATCTTAAATATAGCAAGTCGTTATAATTTATAAACTGCATTTTAAGATATCTTTAAATATTCACAGATATCTCGATCATGTTCAAGTATCTCAAATAATTTTCAAGATCTCGAAATAAACAGGCGATATGGAAATTCCTTCCTGTATATTTCACAATTTCCTGTCAGTGTGATTAAATAACTTCCTGTTCAGTCAGTTATTTCCTGGTGTTTAAAGTGATCGATGTGATTGTGATGAGGCGAGCTGTATTACAGTGTATTACATAATACTTGTCTGAAACCAGCTGCAAAATAAATCAAGGATGAAATGTATTCAATTATGTTAGCGACAGTCGTGTAAAAGATTTTCTAGCTGACTTTTCCAGTAGTGCAAACATGTAAAAATCATCAAGGTGTTGTTTATATAAAATCTTACAGAGGGGGCAAATGCCTCTCGTTGGTCTGCCATGTACTCACTTGTTGGTTGCGCGAATGGCCCTGAAGATGAAGAAGTAGCAGTACATGATGACAATCAATGGGATGAAGAAGACAAAGGTAAAGAGCAGCATTGTGTAGGCCCGCACCGAGGGGGTGAAGGTCATGTAGTCCCAGGTACACGAGGTCAGGAGGCCCTCAGGTATATAGGCGCCTGTAGGGGGACAGAGAGAGGTAGACTCCACACTCAGTACACTCAGTTGCGTGGCCAAAACCCTCAAGTTTGAAGGGCTTCGCAGTTGTCAGCTTGGCAGTACTGTGAGAGTGAAAATAAGAAACACAGAAACAGCCCAAATCTACAAATCAAGAGTCTTCAGATTTATTGTAGGGTGCCCAATTCTGACAGTGTTCGATTGAAAACTTGTGTGTTAAATCTCTTGATTTGTAGATTGAGGGCTGTGTTTTTGTTTTTGTCTTTTTTGGAAGAACACAAAGTTGGACAAGGTTGCTTTATTTTTTGAGGGAGGAAGGGTCTACTCATCTTAACAAGGCAGTGGTGGAGAATTACATTCCTGGGGGCCACCATGTCTTCTGTTTTTTGCTCAATTCTCTGCTACTGTGACCCTCTTGGAATAAGTGACTGGACCATTGAATTAGGGGCATACATATATGATATTGACAAAACAATCGAAGTCAATAAATATGTGCAAAATAACGAGGAAAGAGCGAAGATTGGAACTGATATATTTTGTAAAACTGACACCTCTTTAAAATTCCATGACAGACCCTGCTGCACAAGCTGTGTTAGAAACGGAATCAATTGTCAAGATTCATTGAGCCTCATTCAGTGCGAAAACAAAAATAAAAGCAATCCACATCTAACCCTCAAGTGGGAGATTGATTTATTATTTGCATTGACTTATTTATTTATTTCCACATTGATTGGTATGTGGTTAGGGAAGCACTCACGCGATACCCATTTAAAGCCAGTGATGCTGTCATTTTATACCACTAGGCCGTCTGAAAGATCTAATCAAAACAAAGTGGCAAGCCCCCAAAGAAATACTGCTTACTGCACCGCGTACACGCGCACAAAAGCCTTGTCTGTCTTTGTGCCCAGAGCTGCTATCTCATCGTTGCGCACTAAGACATCGGCATGGCCTTGGGTGATGTGTTCTTAGCTCCCGTTTCATTCTGTCAGCCTGGGTTCGCTCCGCTGCTCCCACTTGCATGCATTTTTGTAGATGGAAGCAGAAACCAACAATGAAACCCAATGAATCAGAGCGCCCGTGTGCAGAGCCACTGTTTGAATTGGTGTGTGCCTGGTATTTAGATCGTGCTTTGGTTCATGGCCAAGTTCCTTGCTTGAACAATGTGGATAATGAGGATTTCCACTGCTCATTTCGAAGCCTACTCTCTGTCTCTCTCTTGCTTGTTCCCAAAGGTCCTCCACTTTACTTTTCTCACTTCTCTTCCTCCTGATTTCACTCTTCCAGCATTATTTCTCTACACCCTCTTCTGTCCTCCTTCCCCTTTCCACACTTCTGCTGTGATGGTGAAACTTGCAAATGCTACAGTTATAAACCATACATCTTACAGTCAGATTGATTTCAGTAGTTTGTTGCTGTAACCCAAGGGACGGGGTTTTCAACTTGATCCCAAAATGGTTTCAGGGAAAGAGGGAATAAATAGGGAATTACTTAGAATTACATTAGAATGAATTTAATTTCAAAACAGCTCTCAGATAACTTCACTTGTGTCAACACTACAGTGCTTCCATGTCCTAGAGTCCTCCCCATCTCTTTTGCCACAACACCAGAGCTGCAGTCATTTACCCTGTTAAATGCCCTGATTAGAAACCCATTCAAAGGAAGAAGTATACATCTTAACTCCCAAAAAGAAAATAGAAACATGTTATATGCAGCTCACATCTCCAGCTTCTTTTGGGCTCTTTTGCAGCAGATGGCAATTCTTCAGAGGGAGCCTGAGGTTGTTTTGCGTTACACTTGGGCAGAATGGCTGATGCCTTCAACCTCAGAGATCAGCTGTCAGTCATTTGACACAGGCTTCAGTGTGGAACGCACTAGCATCTTTAATAAGATAAGAAATGCTTTACACATTGATTCTTTCCGTCTTTTGTCTGAGTTTGTGAATGTGCATTCCCACCAACTTGATGTTGATGATCCAAGGAGACCTAGATAATTGCTGGATTGCGGCCCCTTCCAGAACCTCCATGGCTTTCAGCCCATTCCCAGCTCCAACCCCGCCCGCCCCTGTCCCTACTCACTCCAGCCGAAGAAAGGGGGCAGGCTCCAGCCCAGAGAGTACAGCCACACCACGGAGAGGATGACGAGCGCTCGTTTGCGGGACATCACTCCAATGGAGGCCAGCGGGCGGGTGATGACGAAGTATCGGTCCAATGCGATCACCATCAGGGTGATCATGGAGCAGATGCCGAAGAGAGCACCGCAGAATGCGTACAGCTCACAGCCTGCAGAACAGATACACAGATCATTCATCCCTCTTGCTCAACTCGATGATCAAGTGGCAACACAGAGGAAATAACAAACAAACACCATTGTGTGAGTACATTTGAGGGAGAATTCCAATGTACCTCTTTGAACTTACACAGTTTGGTGATACTTTCAAATAAACAGCAGTCAAGCTTTCATTTAAATTACCAACATTTTAAAATAACTTTTATTTTAAGTCTTTTTAAGTCAATGAATTGGGACAGAATGCTCCCTAAAATACCAGGTGAAATAAAGCAGATCCTGACAAAGAGGAACACAAGGAACACACTCTACAACTGGGGTTTCAAGCCCCAGTTACAGGGTCTTCTGCCGTTCACTCTAACTCAGCTCCCAGCTACATAAATGAACCAGTTATTGGCTTAATTAGTCAACATAATCAAGATTGATATCGCCAGTGATTGAACCGCCTTATGAAACTGATGGACTGGGACTCTCCAGGATCAAGGCTTGTAATAATAGAATAATATGTTTTTCAGAAGTGAGCTATAATTTGCTCATCCTATTCGATATTAAACCTAAATCGCCTCCATTCCACACATCGATTAGTGTAACAAACAAACCACTGCACAAGCGGAGGTGGGCAGGGCAGATTGGGTGGCGCCCCCCAGGCCTTCAATATAATTGATCTTGAGTTGTGTGTTCTTCACGTCACTTCACTGCACCCCTGCTCCCCCAACCCTTGGCCTCCCAACGCTATTTTATACTCCGATGATGCCCAATTGGAAAGCAGGCAAAGAAATCCCTTCTATCATCTTGCCTCAGGCCACAGACTGGTTGTGAACCCAGCCTGCTATATAATCAATTAGCGATCAGTATCAGGGTCACAGAAACCCGTGCTGATGAAAGAGCAGAGCTGGTTTCCATTGGAGTGTATAGAAGTTAAGAGCACAATTTCTGTCCCATGCTGGGCTATGTGCGTTACGGCTTGGGCTAAATTCATGTCATGTTTAAGCAATCGTCTCTGATCTGAATATATTCACGTAACTATATATTAACATCTTTAAAAGTGTATTTTCAAATAGTATTGTTTGGAAATGTGCCTCAATCTATTGTTATATGCTAGAATGTATTCATTTTCTATATGGGCCAGATTATACATATATGGTTAATGATGACTGCCTTTAAACTAAGTTAAGTCTTGGGAAAGCATTTCAATAATTGAAAGCAAATATTGACTGAATCAGAACTGCTAATAACTAATGTGGTACAGTTGTGCTTCAACTGGACAAACTACACTGATTATTCCTTGTTTGTCACTGATTTCGATGGGAGTCCAGTGGATTGGGTTTTAAAGGGAGGTGCAAGCAAAACTCCCATACTGCCTATGTAAACGTCAATCTGCTCTGTGAATGTGTGTCCTTTCTAAGGTGACTTGTGTTATAATTAAACAGGAAGCCAAGTCATTCGCACTTTCTGTGTTAATGCCAAATTGACATTAAGAATCCATCTCAAGCAAAAAACAAACAAACAAACATACAAATAAGTATGGGATGTGAGCCGTACGCATATGGGGTTATGAATATGTGGTTGTTTAAGGGTGTTACGGGACCAATAGAATCCAGCTACAGAACCTAATTGTCAATATCTGGAGCAGAAACCAAAGTGTAAATCCACTCGCGGTGGCCACCGTGTAGGCGAGCGAAACACAGAGATGGTTTATTTTAATAGCCAGTGGGAAAGAGGCAAATAACCCAGATTACTACTGGATGCTTTTACTGAATCAGGTCAACGCTGAAACCCGAATGAGGGGCAACTGTTGGCGGAAGGAAACAGAGAGTAATAGCGTTAGAGGGGAATCAAAAGCTTTTCCACTTTTCCAAATGAACATGGGCAGCAGAATGTGAGGTCAACCCACATCTTTATCTCTGAAATGGTTGAGCAGCTTACTGCCTGATGAAGAGGCTTCCCGTGGGCCTGCTGCTGCTCTGCGAGAGTGAAGCTCCGTCTTCGGTCCACGAGCGCATCCGTGTGCACAACACAACTCTTCAGTGCACTTCATTGCACTCTCAGCCTGGACATCAATAGGCTTGCTTTCTTCTTCAGGAGAAATCATCGTAATTAGCAATCCCCTCTTGCAACTCAGCCGAGACAAATAGATAACTGCCCCCTCTTTGGCTCATTACATAACAAGACTTATTTATTTATTTATTCAGACTTCTGGGGGATGGTTTTTCTTAGAAGGAGGTCAGATGTTTAGGAGCAAGGGATTCTGGGATTAATATTTTTATGTTTTTTATTCTTATAGAATGTAATGTAGGTCAGGTTGTAAGAAAGTGGATTTGGAAGGGGCTAGAAAAATGTTTTACCAAGTCCTATAAGGGAACATTATAGAAGCACCCAGCCAAAATAAATGGTTCAGAGCTTACATCTACAGTATCCAGTTCTTGGTGGATTAGTGGTAAAGGCTAAGGGAGGGTTTCAAGAATGGAGGGCTTGACCCAGAGATGTTGACCCAGAGCGTGTGAGAAAAAGACCAGTCTGTCATTTTTACTGACTCTGTTTTGACTCAGAAACTGCTATATTTCTGTCTTTCTCTTTAATAGACAACTATGAATTAGAATGCAACGTTGGGTTTCAATGACTCCTTAAGGATCAGTCTGAAGGCATTTTTGTGCTAATCAAAACTGGTTTAAGACGTGTAGGGAAGCCTGATAATACTGCCCTTTCAGCCACAGAGGAGGCCATCAATAAATGATAGCAACCAAAACCCCGCGTCTCTTGGCAACAGCTTTCCAATCTCTGTCTTTACCTATGGCTGGCCTCGCTCCAATGTGACCTGCCTGACAAACACCCACTCTTCCAAATCCACTCTGATAATTGTCTTTGTTTTCCCTGTAAGAGAGTGTGCCGCATCAAAATGGTCCCTGGGATCCAAAAACACATCAGCTCATCTATTCGCTTCACAATCCCACATGAATCCTGCAATTGCCAACAGATTTTCTGCCATTTTCTTTAAAACTTATGGGCTTGATGCTTTTTCTTCCCACACAAGCAACTGTAGGCAAGTGCAATTAGCTCTAAACATTTGGGTGGGGCATTCAAGGCAAACTGAGGTAATTGCCAAAGGTGCTCCTCTGGAGTTTGGAGGTGGAGGATTGATTTATGGGTAGAGAGAGCACAGTTCCCAGAAAGGAAAAACTGCCGGGAACAGAGTAAGCACTTCAGGATAGTTTTCTAATGGGTGTATCAACAACATGCAAGCGATCACACCATCAGCCTATGACCAATAATAGAGCAGGCAGGTTTTGGGTATGGGGGCATCAATGTGATTTCTTGGTACCTGGGAAGTGAGAATCGGCAAAACTAGTGCAGTTTATATTGAACGGGCTGAAAGCATTTCAAGACAACATAAAACTCCAGTCAGCACTGTCATGGTTTCTTCAAAATGTAGCCCAAATGAGAGACGATTGGAGGAGATCCACCGAAATGGCTGACAGGATCACAAGTTGAATCCTTATGCAGCCAAAAGGGTCTCGGTTTCTGTGGTTACCTTTCTCGCCAAAGATCCATCTCTTGTGCATGCTGGTGGTGAAGAAAATAGGAGCCTGCGTGAGACACATGAGGAGGTCTGTGATGGCCAGGTTTATGATGAACATGTTGGCCGGGGTCCTCAGGCTTCGGCTCCTACACACAAAAAAAACAGACTTACACACTTGCTTTGCAGTGGTCATTAAGTACTAGTACTAGCAGAACAAAAGTCTGGAGACACCGTGGCTTTCCAGGGACTGAGTTTGGCACCCCGGCTCTGAGCCAGTGCTGCTGTGACAGAGAAAGTTTTGGGGACTGCCACATTATTATTCTTGATAAAGCTCTTAAAGCTCTCCACATCCACTAGACAGTTTCATTTAAGAGCTTATGGAAGCTTATGAAATATGTCTTAAACCATACCGGTACACGGTGACACTTTATTTAAAGTGTATTTTCACCTTAACATTTGAGGTGATTTTAATTACACCGCATGCCCTTACATTCCTGTTTCCAGATCCTGAGAGTGTATTGAAATATCTGACAGGGCTATCTATTGTTAATTTGCACAGTTTTGCAGCCCTGTCTTCTATTGCCTGTGCTGAGCAGGTGGGTTAGCGGGTGTGAAAGCAGAAGGCAGCCGCTGCTGAGTGAAAAGGAGACTGCTGCTTTGGGAATTGGTTATAGAAATGTAATTTGTTACTTGTGCAGTCACTAGGGCTATAGAACCAACAATTAAACAATAACACCTTCTTCCACAGTGGAGATTGCTGATCGATTCCCTGACACTAACAGTCAAATTGAACAATAATTTGTACTATGGGATTCCTACTGATCTGTATTCTTTACAAGGAACCGCCTTGAATAAAGGCAGCAGTCAGATATAATAATATTAATCATGAGCATCATCATCTATGTCATTTTGTCAAATCAAGCAGATCTTCATTTTTGTTTTAAGTTTACATGATTCATCAACCCTTGAAATTCGCCCATTTGGTTCAGTGGTTTTGCCCGAAGGCTGATTCAATTAGACTTGTATTCCTAACACCCGTAGCGTGTGAACCAGGCTTCAGGGCTGAAGTAGAGGAGAGGTGGAGCGAAAGCCAGCACTGGTTTACCTGCTGAAGGCATAGATCACCAGGAAGTTGCCCAAAATGCCCGTGATGCCCACAGCCAGAATGACAGCGCCGATGGTGTAGTGGGCATGATCTGGGACATCCACTGTGGGGAAGGGGTATGGGGCTTCCTGTAACATCGCCACCTGCGGGCAAAACAGCATGGAGAAACTGTGGGAACTCCTATATGTCAATTTGAATTAGTGATGGGAAGCAATCTCAGGCTTTCTGTGTGAATGGAAAATGTGCAAAAATACCCTGTTGGAAGAAGCTGATAAGGAGCACTTTTGGTCTGCAAGATTACACTGAAGAGCACTATAGTACAGAGCACTGGTGTGTTAAAAGAGCAGCCTTGAAGCAGGGATGACATGCATGCCACTCAACACAACCAGCAATACAACAAAGATACTTCTTTAAATGAAGTTGGACATTGACCAGCTCTTTGGTTGCAGTTGACTTTATGGTATCTTTCAAGATGTTACTGTGTGAGGTTCTTATATTCTGAGATCAGTAAGTTACTAGGGATCAGATACACCCAGTGGGAAGAGAGGCCTCATCTTGTCTGTAACCTTTCTTATGTTTTTTAATGGTCACTCTACATTCTTTCACTTTTCTGGGGGTCAGTTTGAGGTTAGATTCAATCCACGTATAGATAGGTTTTATTCATGAATCCTATGGAAACCATTGATGCTGCACTCTGTTGAGATATTAGGACAAAAAGATTGCAGTAATATTGATCTAATATAGCTAATATTTAACTGCTTTTCCAATATTGCCAAGGGGCGGCAACCCCTAGTCCTGAAAAGCAACAACAGGTCAACCTAAATCATTAGTTCCCTTTCAACCGGTTAATAGTTTTTTGGTTATATAATTAGAAATCCACACATACACACACAGTGGAGTAGTGGTTAGCGCTCTAATGGGATAATGTTGTACTACTGTTGTAGATTGCTCCAGTAAAAACCCAGCTGTAGAAATGAGTAATTGTATGTAGAACATAACAATTGTAAGTCACTCTGACTAAGGATGTCTGCTAACAGATATTACATCTTGCAGCCTGCTGGGACCAGGAGATCATTGATAAACTGACCGGAAATCATTGTTACTGCTCTGGAGGATTTTGGATCTACAGGAACAAGGTTGGCTGCTCCTGCTATATCCATAAGAAAACATAATTTTTCTAATGTGTAATCCTAACATTTTTCATATGCCAAATTAGCCCCCTTTTTGTCTATTTAAAATATATGGGATCTATTTTAAATATATTTAGTCTGTAATCCAAATGGAATATAGTTCCACATTTAGACACCTTGAAGCAGAAGATGCCCAGATCTGAAAAGCAAGCTTGCTGCCAGTGATAGGTCTGCTCTCACTCTGTCAAAGGGCCGTTTGATAGACGACCAGCAAAAGCATCCGCTTTCTCCATTAACCTCTAAATCTAAGCCAAGTATCACAGTACTAATGCTCTGGGAATTGCTCTGGCTGTGCATGTCTGAGACTAAAACGGAAAAGACATCTGGTTACATCAAACTGCAATTAGACAAGCAGCAAGGATAGTTCATGGTGCCCTGCAAGTTCTCACTTTTCATATCTGTATGTTGGTTTGTTAGTGTTTTTTAAGTGTTTTTCTTCTTTATGTTGAAGTTATTGACCCTGCAGATGGCACTCGTGTACAGAGAGAAGTGGAGAGTAACATCGCAATCTTTCACAACAGTGTCAAGACTGCTGGGAGGGTTCAGGGTATTGAACCCAGGTTGCTAAAGGAACTATGTAACTAGTGACATAAATCTGCTGATGAAAGTAGTATTTATGATCTAGCCTTAAATTTAAACAATAAGTACCATGGAAAAGAGCTTGAGTTGGTCAATGGGATTTCAGCTAAAGTGCAACTATGCAGTGGAAATGGTTTGATACAAATATTGAAGATATTGTGCATTGTAAATAAAGGATAAAGTTAAGTGTAAGACTACAATAAACAATTTGTAAATGAATCCAAGGTTTTGGATTGTAGATATTTGTAAAATATAGGCCTATGTTGTGTCTTCACAATTCACAGTACATTGGTTTGAATTGGCCAACAAGCTTAAGCGCCACACACACAAGGCACATTGAAACGCAATCCCTAGAGTACATTGCAAAATTTTGCTGACATAACATAGTAACGGACATCAAAGTCACTCTTGTGTTTGATGGTGTGTTGGGCAAGCTTTGAGAATCGAAACACACTTATATGAGGTTAGTAGTTTTTGTTTTTGTTTTCTTCCTTTCTTTTTCTTCCAATTACTGATAAATTTTACAATCTGTTAAGAACTAAAATCAGCTTGTGGTAGTTGATGTTGCACTTTATAATTTTATTATGACATTGGCAAATGTGTTTCTCTGTGTTTCTCTGTCTTGTGCTGTGCTCATTCTTGCTATTTCATTATTTCTACAGCAGATAAAAACATCCTGCAGACATACAAAATAAAAACACCACCACAATGCCAGAAGCCTCATGTAGTATTTCCCTCTGCCTGGTATAACCTTTTTAGTGCTTAACCGAATTCAGCTAATTTACATAATGGTAGGAATATATTTTTCCATAATTTGTGCAATAGAATAACAGATTAGTGGTTCAAATACATATTTGAGGGGTGGTGGTATAAAATTTTATACTTTTAAATCCTCTTTTTCTTTTTGCACAACTATATAGTTTTTCCTTTATTCTTTGGGGGGGGGGATTTTAGGGTTATTTCAAGGTAATGTTTTATGAGCTATGAAATTATATGACCCCATCAAAGAAACATATAGGACTACCCATCTCTCCTCTCCAATATTGCAGCAATTACTATGATAGGGCGCAGGCAGCTCAGTTTTCTGCCCCATTAACAACACGCTCTTAATTTTTTAATCCCCGTCAGCTCAATCTCATACAGAGAAAGCAATTATAATTAATAGCTACACTATCTGTACACATACAGAGTGCATTTTAAATGAGCAAAAAACATAGAATCTGCTTGATGTTAAGACAGAAGAAGTAGCGTGTTTGCTTATTCCCTCTTCTCCTGGGACGCTGTAGATTGTCAAGAGCACCAAACCACTGAGTTTCAGTCTCAGCTCCAGTGAACCTGCGCTGCTCTAACAGTCTACCTCATATAATTATTTTCACACTGTGTTGTGCTCTCAGGAATATAGATCAACTCATGGAAATTCTGCTTGGAAACCATATGAGGGATTTCACAAGTCACTTTGGGGGTCAGAACGTCATTCCTACATCTCCAAAAACTCCCTTTTTTCTTATCAGGATACAGAGAAATGAATACAGGCAGTCATCGTGTTGATAATTTCCTCCATAGTCTTCATGTAGTTCCTGTCGTCACTGTTTCTAGGCATGTTGCACATCAACCTAGGTTGTATTCCCCAGCTATTGCTTTTGTGTCCTCCCAGAGATGTATTTGCTCCTATACAGTCTGTCATCCTTCAGTTTTGTTTTTCTCTCCAATGTGCCTAATGCCCTTACTTTTTGTACTGATAGCACAAGCTTGTGCTGATTGAATGTGTCAGGCACTCTGTGGCAACTCTGTGAAGGGCGCTATACCAAATACAGTCTGATTGATTGATTGATTGATTGATTGATTGATTGATCCATCGAAGGGAGGACTAATGAGGTCTTAAATGGTAAAACTACAGTGTTTACAAGCAACCAATTAGCCAGGACATGGGTCACTGCTGAAGAAAAGTACCACTCAGCTCAAACAAACAAATCAACACAAATCTATGAAGAGCTGTGAAAATCAATGAAATCCAATCTGTCATGAATGTAAATGAGCTTCCAGGTGTAGTAATTAATTCTTGTATGTTAATTATTTGGAGAATGTCTTAAAGTTTTGAAATTGTCCCACCAGTGAGATCCAAACTACTGTTCGAGTTGCAGAAATGTGATAACATCAGGCGTTTGTCTCTTTCACTACTGTTCTCCCCTCATACATACATAATACATAATCATACAATCAGACCTGTCCTTGCTTTGTTCACTGATTTGTTCTTGGACCCTCCTGCTCTCAGTCTTCCCAGGGGGTACTATACAACAATGCAACCTGCTAAACTCCTTAGGATCTTTTAGTCTGCCTATGTAAAGGGGAGGAATCATATACACTGCCTGAAATGCACACACAACAGCAGGGGTGTGTATGGTTGTATACAATTCTTCTTTCTTTATTGTAAATCATAATGGTTTACCAATTTCTTTCTTGTTTGCTTATCTCTACTCTTGTCCTTTGCTTCCCCTCCTCCCTCTTTTGAAAGCAGATTTGATTTCTTATTTTAGCTCCTGAAACCTGGCCTTTCACCCTCTCTACCCACCCAGGGAAACCTATTAAGCTGCTCTTTCATTCTTATTTACCCAGCTGTTTTTCATTCAGGAATACCTTCCATGTGAGATGAAATCTGCTGCCATGAACAGCTGGGAGCTGTTTGTGATATTTAGTACTAGATAATCACTGGCTGTGTTTGTGGGGGTGTGAGTTGGGACAGAGTGGACCAAGCTGGCATACTTCAACGTGAACGGTCCTCCCCCTCATCCAGAAGATCTCAGTCTCAAACTGAGTCTCAAACTCCAGACACCAGGTATGTCCATTTCCATTTATGTCTAAGCCGGTGCCAGATACCGAATCCTTGTTCAAGAGTTCATTGCATGACAGCAACTGCTTTTGAGATACCAAAACAACTGTCACAGTAAATCCACTATATATTTTGAGCAATGGTAATATATTAGTGGATGAAGACATGGGATCAGTATTATAATTAATTGCATATTGTGTGTGTGTGGTGTGTGTGTGAGTCAAATGATAATGGAGCCACAGCTAAGTCAGGTAGTTTCTGAATTCTGTAGGGACATCTGTGCATAAGTCTGCTGTGGCTGTCAAAATGAATGACATTTCATCACGAACGTCCTTGAAAAAGCCAAGAAGGTCACCATTTTCAATCCATCCTTTCTCAGAGCTCGCAGAGCTATTATTCTATAAATTAAACTTGCAAATGGTTGTTCTATGCATCACTAATAGATGTTCATTTATGCAGATAAATGAGAGAAGTTAACGTCTATAATAAATTGTTTATAGTAGAATTTGTAAATTGAGAGTAAGATGGCAAGCCATATTTACAGATTTCAGGTAAAAGTATTTTTAACAGTAGGTAGATAGCTTATGCTTTTTAAAGAGAATTCATAAAATGCAAGGACAGAATGGAGCAATTAAGAGGTGTTCATGTAATTAAAAAAAAAAAAAACATTACTTCAACAAATATCCAGTGAAATTTAAATTCAAATGCCCAAAGTAAGCCAATTAATAATATATTTAGCCCCCCCACACAAACACATATTCAAGTGTGAAATAACTTAATTTGCATAAAAACAATCAGCTTGAAGTAAGACTTTGCTCCAAAAGCATTATTTTGTGCAAGATATTACAAATAGGAAATTAATTACAATATATATATATATATATATATATATATATATTATATTAGAGAGAGAGAGACAGAGATAAATATATGTGTATGTTTGTGTATTAAATTACATTCTGTTTGGGAATTCTGTAGCTATTAAAATGTATAAATTATCTTCTTTTGGTGTTTGAGATTACCATATATATTAAAAATACACAAGGATTAATTATATATATATATATATATATATATATATATATATATATATATATATATATATATATATATATATTTTCCAACCAATGTGACACTTTTGTAGTATTAGGCACTATCATCGGGGAGTCTGGAATCCAGTCCATTTCAAACTTTAACAGCGGAGCCATTAACAGCTGCTTTAGAAGTTATTTAAAAATGGAATGAATTAATTGTGAAAGTTGAAAGCCTCTACAGAATAATAAGCTTGGTAGAGGAATTTAGAATTCAAGGTACGTAAACACTCCTGTCACCCTGTGTTTCTAGTGTGGAATCAGAAACAGATAACTGGGTTTCGTCAGTTGAAACACAAATTAATTACAGGGAATGTTGGGCATAAACAAATCTGGATTACAAAATGAGCTACACCATTCGACACAGTTACAGGGTTGGGGGTGAGCGATTGTATTGATTTTCCCTCACTTGATACCTGGATCTTCCAAATGTGAAGAGAAACTTTCATCTTTCAGCATTAAATTGTTTTCTGCATCAGCGGGAATCCACAAAACAGATTCTAGATTCCATAGATTTCAAACTTTTGGAAATGTGGTGGTGAAATGTTTTTTTGTTTTGTTCAGAAGCTACATCATTCCAAACCTTTTGTGACTTTCTGAGAACATCGCTGGAAGGAACCAGAACGTGTTACAGTAATCGGGTTAAGCGTGATGTTGCCTCCAGGACCCGATGACTTCTCATTCATTATGGCTTCAATTGGTAACCCGCCGGAGATTGTCGGGAGAATCCAAAGGAAAACGAGCCTTCATGAGCAATACTGTACTTACTCTAAGACCATCTAGTAAGAATATGAATAATAATAGTGCTGTTTTTGGACAAACCATTGCTCAACTCAAGACTGGGCTGAAATGAAGCCCAAAGTCAATATTTGTTGAGGTTTTGAGAAATTCAGGTGAAGATATTACCCTTCCCCCTTGACCTGGTGCTTTGTATTAGAGTGGAATCTTAGAAATGCTTCTAGTTTAAGAGCCCTCTTTTTATATAACCATGAACTGGAGCTGAACTTCAAGAAGAAAGTTCACCCAGGCATGCATATGAACCAGTTCAGAGGCACAAATAAGCCCCGCAAAGATAGAGCGCGATTTCCAAAGATGGCATGTAGTTATCTCATGGAATTCAAGAAGGCTGAGCCAGAGATTAAGTTAAACGATCGGGAGATGCCACGCAACAGTCCCGAGGTATTAAAGCACCCCTCCCCTGCGCTGGGCTAGAAGGAGCTCATGGAATAACTTGCATCAAACGATCTTGAGTTACGATTCGGTTCCAAGGGTTTTGACCTGCACTGATCGCTGGCATCCTGTGCTCTTCTTAATTCAGTCAGAAGAGTTAATCCATATGGAATAATTGCTATTCCAGAATGTGGAAATGAAAAGCCAATAAATGTGTGATGGAGGGGTTTTGCTTTCAACCCACTTTTCCCAAGGGGTACAATAAGTCACGTCATCTGAGCTATTTCATATGCCACCTTCTAGCCTTAGTTCTTTATTACATCTTCGTTTGATCTGACATTGAACAACTTGAACTGTAGAAGTAATATTATCAACAAAATGTGGAAAATGCCAAGGTAACAGACACTAAACAGATGTAGTGATTGCATTTCTATTAGGAGACAATCACTCTCATCCAAATGAGTGAAAGTGTTTTGCCTGGATGAGTCTTGGCAGAGATCTTCTGGACTGTCTTTAAGGAGCCCCATGGGACCCCTCTTTGTCAACAATTTACAGTACCCCATATAAAGCATCATGGTGAACTGTACTCTATAAGGGAGGCACATAGTCAGCAAAAATGGGCAAGTAATCAATTTGGTGTCTGCACTGGGTGATGCTGCAGAGAGGAATATCATTTAGACACCCAGATAATTTAACTCCATCTCTTTATGCAGTGCTAGAGGGCCTCTGTTGACAGTGCTCCTTTTATACGTTATCTAATCTGAACTGCATTAATCACCCAAATTACATCAGTTCCAGGATGCACATGCACAGCTTAAACAGCAGCCCAGGGAAAGAAACTTATGAGTGATTACAAAACAGCACAGTCGTGTTCCTCGCTCTATAGGTCGGGTTTTATCGCTCTTTTCTCGTATCAGTCTGTATTAAATTACACATTGAAACACTTTACAGATTGTTTTCTGTGACTTGCTTATGTTTAGGAGCTAGTTACATAAATTATTAAAGTTGATTTTATAATCCTCTAAAATGTTCCTCAAAAATTGAAACCCAGCATGATCAATAAAAGTGTACATGCAATCAATATTCTTTAATAAATCCTGCTTGAAATGAACGTGATATTGAGCAGGTTAGGGTAGCCTTCCATTCATTATGAGATGATGATTCTATATTTAAACAATATGCGAAGCTTACACTTTGTGTCTCTTTGACTGTGTTCAAATCAACACACATACAAAGGGCAGAGGAGAACCTTCACACGACACCGATTTAGTGCTGGATACAAACTTGTTGGATCATAGTCTGTGTACATCATGTAATTGGCAGCCCTGTGTGGGTTTTGCCTAGTGCCTGTCAGATCTTGTCATTCAGAAGGTATAAAGAAGGATTAGGGGAAGAATATTCAATTGTTTTGTTCATAATCAGTCCTCTATCACAAATTTAATACAAGATCGAAGTATTAGAGCTGTCACCCAGGGAAGCGTGGGGGGCCAAGTAAATCTCGGCCTGTTATTTCTCAGGCAGGACATCTGCTAACTGCTGTAAACAGCACACTGATAAGAGGATTGCTTGGCACACTGTAAACGCAGGTTGTTCTGCTAGGTAGACAGCACTACGTGTTAAATAAGCAGTAAGCAAGGAAAAATGCAAATACGCTTCAATGATGGGATGTGGACGCATGCTTTTGTTCTTCCCAAAAGTGTAGCAAATAAGCCGCCCAAGAGATCACAAGAAACTCCTTTCTGTCAGAAAGAGTTTGATTCAGTTTTTCTAAATCCTGAAGGGGGTGGGCAAAGTCAAGCCCTAGGACAAGTTGAAAGTTGAGATCCATAATTGCTTAGGGGCAATTCCATGATAAAGTGACCCTGGCCATGAAAAAATATATATTACTCAGTTTTTACTAAAAGGTGTATATTTGCACATGCTGTGTTATTTTGGTTCACTTTATGCCTTTTCTTTACAGCCATTTAAAGTTACTGTTGAAAAATAAAAAAGCAACATTTACAGTGTGTACAGTTACATTACAGTCTAAGTTTCATTCATTTTTAGGTTTCATTTATAGGATACATGTTTTATTTATACATTTGTAAATATGCCCAACTGGAACTCAATGGATATGTAATACCAAGTTAATAATATTACATTTGACAGAAAACAGGAAACTATTTTACAACCATTCAAAATAATGGTGTTTATAACTATATGTCACATCCATAACATTTTCTTGGCAAAGTTTGTATAAAAGTTGTATGCTACACTAAATTTTTTTCAAACTTTCTATGCAAAGCTAACTTTTTTTAAATGTATGTTATGGGATAACAACTTTTACCCTTTATTAATAACAATTGCCCAAATTAGCATTATGGATGTGACCGTTATGGACGTGACAATAATGTCCCTATTGATTTAATGATGTTATTGCAAATAATACGTCTTACGATGTAAAAGCAAAATACGAATTGCATCACTTATGGTAGCACATTGTCATGCCATAATTCATATTAACATCACAGCACCAGACTACTGGCAGTTGTTTAATAGGGCTAGTTTTATAGATTTAATCTGCTTAATTTAAAATTGTTTCAAGACTGCTCCTTCATCTGCCTATAACTTTAATAACTTAATGAAAAATGAGTTGCAAGGAGTTAAAAAATGCGTGTACACGCAAGGCATAATTTATAATTTGAAATGTTGTAGAATGTCGCCCAAATGAAATGCATACCTTTAATCTGAAACTATGGCCGGAACCTAATCACATTTCACAAGAATTGCGAATCATACTTTACAACATGGAATGTTATCGCTTTTTATTTATGAGTAGGAGAAAATAGATACTTACAAAAACAACAAAAGGCGATAACATTACGTTTTGTAAAATGTGATTTGCAAGTCCTATGCAATTTGATTATATCCTGGCCTATACCAGGATCTTAACTTCTTTAAAAGCTCTTAACATGATTTCACTATAAACTTTGCATCATAACAATTCACTTTTTTTTCTTTCAATTTGAAAACAACAACAATATGTATGCTACCACTTTAATGTTTCTATCCAATTGTTTTAGGCTCCGTTTTCAAGTACTTGTACAGCACGTCTACTTTGTTTTGGTCAACAGCTTACTCCCTTGTTGATGGGAGAAAGGAGGCATGTTTGTAATCCAGCTGCAGTTTTTTTATCTCTCACTGACACTGGTAATTAATCACAGAATGTCAGAAAACACTGCATTCTTTCAAGGAAGATTACTACATTCAATATCGAAGAGAATCTTATTACAGGTAATCTACTAGACATTTTGTGAGTCTGGTCACAGAATTTTGAGGTGCAATTTCTTCGAAAAAATGATGATGCCAGATTTGTTTATGTCTTGCCAGCAAAGGAAGACAAAGGTTGGATTGGGGCTGAGCAGGTTGTCAGGAAACTTATTCCAGTTGTCGATAACCGAAACAGATTTCACTTCAGTGAAGCATTCCTGGCTGAATACGTTTTAAATGTTTTGGACGCTATAAAGCTAACCAAGAAATAGCAGTGTTGGGTAAAATGCACCCGTTTTGAAAGTTTTTATTGATTAATTTGTATGTTGTAAGTCACCCTGGATAAGGGCGTCTGCCAAGAAATAATAATAATAATAATAATAATAATAATAATAATAATTTACACCAATACCCCTTGCTGATTTTTTTAAACCTTAATTAAATTGTATGTGTGTGTGTGTGTGTGTGTATATACACACTGATCAACCATAACATTATGTCCGCCTGCCTAATATTGTGTAGGTCCCCCTTTTGCCGCCAAAACAGCCCTAACCCATCGTGGCATGGACTCCACTAGACCTCTGAAATTAGTGCTGTGGTATCTGGCACCAAGACATTAGCAGCTGATCCTTTAAGTCCTGTAAATTGCGAGGTGGGGCCTCCATGGATCGGACTTGTTTGTCCAGCACATCCCACAGATGCTCGATTGGATTGAGATCTGGGGAATTTGGAGGTCAAGTCAACACCTTGAACTCATGATTCATCAGACCAGGCCACCTTCTTCCATTGCTCTGTGGTCCAGTTCTGATGCTCACGTGCCCATTGTAGGCGCTTTCAGCAGTGGACGGGTCAGCATGGGCACCCTGACTGGTCTGCGGCTACGCAGCCCCATACGCAACAAACTTATTATATATATATAATATAAAATCCCTCATTGTACATGTCTTTTGTTTAATAGTCTGCATTGTTTTGATCAAATTGTTCTTACTATTCACATATCTCATTTAATCAGTTTAAAAACATGATTACAAATTTAAATACTATAATAAATGGGCTTTAACCAGAATTTTGTCTTGATTTCAGTTTATCTTGGCTTCCAATGACAAATGACAATTTAAAGTGTTTTTAAAGAAAGATTTAAATACATTTCCTAAATGGAGTTCAGACAGCGTCACATCCATAACGCTGCACTTTGAGTTATACTATTAAAATATAAAAAAAACTGATGTATTTCTTAATATGATTTTTGGGAGCTGCTAAGTTGTCCTTACAAAATGGCATTAAATGTTCTGATGGTAAATTCTACAAATTACAGACTTTTGAGAATGTTAAGTGACCTAGCATTTCTGTCACATCCATAACGCATGTTTCTTTGGGTGTTAAAAAACTAATGGTGAAACATTGAACCTTGAAATTTTAACATGACACAGTTCAAAAAGCACATTATCTAAATAGTGCATCGTATTTAGTTATTTGTTTAAATGAGCCCTTGAATAAGGCAACAAATTTGCATTTTTGTGTGCACGTCACATCCATAACGCTGGAATTGCCCTTCGGACTCCGAACAGAAGGCAGATCTTTATACAGAGAGGGTTAAGGATTGGTTAAGGATTTACTGATAACTAAGGGCAGTACATCAGTTTATTAGAGTTACTGTAACACACTGCCAGCTTACCTTCCCAAAATTGGTTGCAATAAGCCCCTATAAATTCTTAATGTAATAAATGTCACCAATTACATTAAAACTGCTTGTCTCACCCATGATTAAACCATTTCCCAGCTTCACAACACCAGGCCCAGAGAGTAGTGTGGCTGGAAACAAGCATCATAGACTCTCTATGTTCCTTCAATAAGAACATAGGCAATTGAAAATCTACTAATTCAAAATCATGGAGAGAAAAGAAGAGATTATCTATTAAACCCATTGAGGATGAAATTTTAAATCTATTCATTAGGTCAGTGTGATCTGAACAGAGCTAATATTTAAAGAATTTCGAAACTAAAGAAAATGCAGAAACGATTGACGTTGAGTACATCTCAGTTACTTTTATTTTAGTTAACATGATATTGAGAAACATGGCATTGAGTTGGCCCCTTCAAGTACCCAAATTATCTCTAATTAGATTCTAGAAAGAGAGTTTTCTGTTTTTGAAGGAGTCCTGGGTGATGCTTTATCTCCTCCCAGTAGACATGCCAAGAGAACATATTGGACGTTTGACAGATTTTCCAGGTATTTTTTTGTTATTTGTTTCCTCTGAGATATACTTGTGCTTTGCCTGATTTCTGCCCCTCTTTCCTATAAGGAATGAGTGTCCTTTCCCAGTATCATGTTATGTAGTGGTTTATTAGAGATGTATTATACATAGCAATGCACTTCAGCACAAGTACCAATCTGTGGGAAAGCTATAGCATCAATAATCTGAGTTTATTTCTCCTTTGACATGACATACAAATCTGTGTTTTCCTGCTGTCAGTTCAAGGAGTTTGGCAATGTTCCCTGTTATAACAACAAGCCTTGGCCTGCTGCACAAGAGTGGCACTGTGGCGAAACGGTGAACACCAATTTGGTTGTCAGCACAGACAGCTTATTCTAATTGTTCCCGCAGGCTGCCGGTGGCTTTAGCAGAGAGGGTCTGCCTGTGCTCACACCCAATCCTGTGCCCTGTACAGGATTAGCACATTATGGACCTAAGACCCCTTTTCCCGAAACATATGTTACATTGTTCTCCTGGTTTCTGCTTGTTTTCTTTGATCAAAGTTGATCTTGAAATGCCCAGAACAAATCCAAAGTCCAGAGGAAACTGGGAAAGGAAATCAATAAGTCACATTCCTGCTCATTGGTGCAAAAAGGGCAGGGATTGCAGCTGACTCGACACGCTTCAACTCGGACGGGTTTGCCTCCTGTTTCGGACTGGGCTTTGCTTATTACCTTGATGTGTTGCCATTTGTGCAACTTGAATTTCCCATCACCGTGAGATAAAAAAAACAAATGCACCAGAGCTATGCTGTTCTCTCAAACAGAAATCTGCCCCCTACCAGAACTAAAACTAACTGCTCAGTAAGTCACAAACACAAATAAGGAACTGATAGTAAACAAGCACTGTTGAGGAAAGGGAACACATCTAGAATAGATGGGAAGCCAAAGTGACAAAAACATCACAGCCACTCACTCAAAACTGCCGATGCTATCCAACTTGGTCACACACAACACACGTCCCACCCCCACACGTCTCCGTTCATTCCTTACCCGCTTGGCCTTTGCAAGACACTTTTTTAATTACCTCTGCATTCAGCATTCAGATCACCTCACCGTCACCCACACTAAGCCCTTGACATTGCGATTCTCTCCCAGGTAAAGCCTGCGCTGATGGAAATGAAGATTTGAAAGCTGTTCAATTAAACAGGCTTGACTAAGGTTCATTTAGAAGCGTGAGGTAGAGAGCCAGTGTCATGTTCAGAAAGAAAAAAGCAAAATACAAACGGTTCACTTCTCCCGACAAGATGCCAGCACTGAGCCGTTTGTAATGAATATGTAGATAACAGACAGATTCCCGCTCTGTCTGTTTCCCCTGGAGAAATAAGCTCAAACGTCCAACATGACAGCATGGCGCTCCAAACAACCCCCTCCCCCCAACAAAAACACACATTTCTGTCATCAGCCTGGCCAGAAAACCTGATTTACTCTCCCCCTCAAACTCATCTCCTTACTAATTAGGTTATTATGAAGTTGCTAAAAGCTAAAGCAAGAGAGGAGATGGGGAGGGCGGGGGGGGTGGTTGAATAACAGAGCAATTTGATCAATTTCAGTCTTTATAAGCTGCAGGGCCTTGTCAAAACTGGACCGAAAAAGCAGAAAATAATTATATTTAGTGATACAATCGTTTATCTCTCGCTGCTTGTTTGTGCCGACATATACCAAATGAGGCAACGCGATCGAAAGGTAAAGCTGGATTATAGAAGTGCCTGCTGTGAGAAACGGAATCTTATGCTGAGTTATCGTATATGTTGGCAGTTCAGCTGGTAATTAAAAAATAGAGCAGATGTATTGTCAAATGGACAAAGGACGCCTAAGCAGTTTTTTTCTTCTCCCTTTCAGATAAGGTAATCACAAGTCCCTTGCTTTCCCTGTACAGTAGTCAATAACCAGAAATTAGATGTCATTCTGCAGCACAGGGCTGTCCCCAAGCGACAGGTCCATTCAGTTTGGATCTGATCTGTCCAGTGTAACAAGGAATGAGTTGACAGGCTGTTAGCCATTGGGAACACACTGGAAATATATCAAGACCACCCATGCATTAATCATTCTCTCCATAACAGACATAATTACTACAGGAACATGAGTCAAACCTTTTACAAATACATGCTTCAACTCTGAAACACCAGGGGCAACTTTTAAATAAGTTTAATTCCCTGGAGTTTTAGTTTTAATGATCTGGTTTGTTTTATGAAAATGGATTTGAGTGCAGCCTAGGCCCAGGTGAGAAAACCCCTCAATTTCCCTCTACAGATACCTATCTGGCCTCTCTCTTTGTCCACAGGAGTTTTAATTGTCTTGGTCACACAGAGTCAGGACAATCATAAACCTATTCATGGGCTGAGGCACAGAAATCAATTTCTCATCTCCTCTGGCTTCAGATTTGCCTGAAATCCCGAAGCTGGGGAGACTCCAGCGAAGTGTCTTTGCTATCCTTTTACGTCGCAGATTAAATCAGGCAGGAGCTCATTTTCTTGTTGCAGAGGAAGGTATCACGAGGGACATGATTGTGTCTGTAGAGCAGGATGTATTGGCACCTGGAAGTCTGAGAAGAAATAAGTTCATATCTTTCACCCTGTTCATAAAAGAAACATCCCTCTGTTGGAAAATTGCCTAATTTCAAATGATGGATTAGACTAGTCGTAATTTAACAGTTAGACTAGTCTAACACAAGTTAGTCAGTTGCATAAATTAAGACAGCTTAAAAAGTTGGCTTCCTCACCCCCAGGCTAATTTAAGATTTAAGTCTATCTTTCAGCTGAAACTGCTTGCCTGAGTCTGATGCTGACAGGCATTGGTTATATAACGCAAACTAATGTCACATTATTGAAAAGGGCCTGTATAAAAATAACAATGAGACAGTCCCAAGCTGTATCAGAGACAATGACAGCAATGTGTTAATGGAGATTGTTGTTAGGTACCCTAATTAAAAAGAGTCAGATTTTCTCTCAACTCCGGCGTAATCCAAACTGAAAAGCAGAGCAGCTTCCAGAAGAGGCGTTTTGTATTTATTTATTTGTTTGTTTATTAATTCTGTTAATTGGAGAGACTATATACATATACAAGTTGAAATGGGACTGCTTTCTCAGTTTGCGCCCCAGTAACATTGCAGTTCAAGAGTCGCATGGAATAAGTGTCTCAGAAAACTCATCCTCTAACAACGGACCCCTCCATTATTTTCTGTTAAAGTCCATGTAGAGAAGATATCCGGTGCCTTCATTTCAATATATCCCACCCTCAGGCAGCAGGCCTTGGAATATGGGCAGGAGAGGGGGCTGTACAGTAAGACGCAAACAGTGAACAAAACCAGCTTTAGGTAATCTGCCCAGTTCCAAACCGACACTCTGCTGAAACCTAAGTCTTTGCATGTGCTTAGGATTTTTAATAATGTGTTATAGAGGCATTGAAACTGAAAGCCCCGGATGATCGGATCAAGCTGCTGTAGTCTGGAAAAAGATACAGTGTTATGTTCAGTAAGTGGATGCCATTGAGCCTGCTGCTCATGCTGGCTATAGCGGTCATGAACTTGCAGAGAAATGGTGCAGTGAGTGTCGTGGTGACCATGTGCTTTGTGGAATCGGCCATGTAAACTATGTTTTGTAACAGACAAACAGGTTCCTAATAAATCCTTAACTTCACTGAATAATGGATAGGCTCTACTTTACCTGAAAAAACCTTGATGGCCTCACACAGAATGGAAACATCCTATTTCATGTCAGACACTCCAATTTAAGTGATTGTGAACTTGGTGAATCTAATCATAGCATTTGGGGTTTTGTTGGCCCTCCTCTCGTACAGCGTGCCAAGTCTTTTACAGCCGAGATATTTACGATCTGTTGGCTGCTCCGGTGCCTAAAAAGCACATTCCTACAGGAACTAGTTGTCTGTTGACAGCCCCTCATTCACTGTAATAAGCTACATAATAGATGTGTGTATATTATATATATATATATATATATATATATATATATATATATATATACATACACACACATACACCGATCAGCCATAGCATTATGACCACCTGCCTAATATTGTGTAGGTCCCCCTTTTGCCATCAAAACAGCTCTGACCCGTCGAGGCATGGACTCCACTAGACCTCTGAAGGTGTGCTGTGGTATCTGGCACCAAGACGTTAGCAGCTGATCCTTTAAGTCATGTAAGTTGAGAGGTGGGGCCTCCATGGATCGGACTTGTTTGTCCAGCACATCCCACAGATGCTCGATTGGACTGAGATCTGGGGAATTTGGAGGCCAAGTCAACACCTTGAACTCGTGATTCATCAGACCAGGCCACCTTCTTCCATTGCTCCGTGGTCCAGTTCTGATGCTCACGTGCCCATTGTAGGCGCTTTCGGCAGTGGACAGGGGTCAGCATGGACACCCTGACTGGTCTGCGGCTACGCAGCCCCATACGCAACAAACTGCGATGCACTGTGTGTTCTGACACCTTTCTATCAGACCAGCATTCACTTTTTCAGCAATTTGAGCTACAATAGCTCGTCTGTTGGATTGGACCACATGGGCCAGCCTTCGCTCCCCACGTGCATCAATGAGCCTTGGCCGCCCATGACCCTGTCGCCGGTTCACTGCTTTTCCTTCCTTGGACACTTTTGATAGGTACTGACCACTGCAGACCGGGAACAGCCCACAAGAGCTGCAGTTTTGGAGATGCTCTGACCCAGTCGTCTAGCCATCACAGTGTGGCCCTTGTCAAAGTCGCTCAGATCCTCACACTTGCCCATTTTTCCTGCTTCTAACACATCAACTTTGAGGACAAAATGTTCACTTGCTGCCTAATATATCCCACCCACTGACAGGTGCCATGATAACGAGATTATCAGTGTTATTCACTTCACCTGTCAGTGGTCATAATGTTATGGCTGATCGGTTTATATATATATATAAAGTACAATCTATCCTTGCATTACCTATTTTTTCATATAGATTTATTTCATTGCCATATGGGACATCAATAGGACATTTATGCAGATGACAGACATGTATATCAATGTCCCTGAAGTAATGTGGACACTGCCCTATTTCTGGCTGTGCTTATATTGACCCGGCAGGACTCTACACACAATACCTTTAGGACATTATAAAAAATATCATCATTTAGCATGGTAAAACAGATATGTGATCATCACCCTTTTGGCTTAGTGTAACAGTTTCATTGTGCATTGAAATTATCCTGAATAGCAATGTCAGCTGAAGATGCAATGGTCCAATATCTCTTCCTGGAGGACAGACTGACCACGAGACTGTTGTTCAATCAACCATGGGATTCGTTTCCCCCTGTAGTGACTTACTGGACCTCCGTGCTTTGGACAGAGCACAAGTTTCCCCTCATGCCAGGGGATAACCCTGCATCTGATAAGAGTGGGATAAGCTGCACTTCCTGACTTCAAATCTGGAGGATATGAGACTGAGGTGGCCTTTTTGAGGAATGAGCTACTCTGTTGTGCACTGCTTCCAGCTGAAGCAAAGCAAAGATTGTATCTCTCATGTGAACGGTTGGAGAGCAGCTGAGGTGCTGTTTCATTGAGAAATAGAGGCATTTTCTGTGAGAAAATCAGTAGTTTCAGGCAAGGATCTAAAACAACCCCTTCAAGGTAAATCCAATGGATGCTGTTTGGTAGCATATCCAAGATTCATATAAACACTACCTAGAGTTAGTAAAATACAGATGGTATTTCCACACTACCTTACACCCTTGAATACATGCACAGCCTCCTATGCACGCCTATGGAATAACTCATGCTAGGAACACTATTGTCATTCTGCTCTTTGAGAAATTAATATTTACGGAGGCTGCAGATTGTAAGAACAGACTGTGAAGCTCCTGTGAAAGGAAAATTACAAGAAAAGCTTTCTTTCCCATGTAATTTCCTCTCTAAATCCCGTCATATAAGAGTGACAAAGCAGGGCAAAAGAAGGATCATAAATGGCCACATTATGAAACCAATATCCAAAAACAGTTACTCACAATTAGACATGATGACCTCTCCTTACCTCCAAAGAAATGTATCCTGATTAAATCATTAAACATCAACAGATAGATGGCATTAGCATATGAACGGGTTTTAATGTCGATCGGGAACACTCTTCAAAAGATTCTACTGAAACGCATTTAATTGGGCCCAACACACAGTTCTAATATTTTCATTTCTTTTTTCAGTTGGCAACATCTTAGTTTTAAGTGTCCTTCTGAAACTGAAGTAATGGCATTTAAAACATGATTGAAATTGAAATAGAATTTCAGATTAATTCAAGTCCTACATTCATCCATTTATACCCCGAGAGCTTTGCCCTGTGGCACTTTTCAGAGGTCTTGAGAGAGGTGCCATGTAAGGTAAATTGGGGTATTTTCTATGTGAGGAAGCTAGCTTAAGGATCTCTGGTATAGGGAAAAAACTTTTTATTGACAAATTTGCTGCAGTAGACATTCTTGAAGAGTCTGTCTGAGCAGTTACGAAACAGAAAAGTCCATTTTGATCAGGGTGGAGTTTTATGAAAGGTCTGAGGACAGTGGAGAAGAAAAAGGTTATGTAAAGCTGCAGTGAAATTACGAAAGAAAAGCTTTTTATGTTTCAATACTGCGAGCAAAGCTCTGAAAGCAGTTTGAGAAAGACATCCTTCGGCTTCTTGGCTCGACACACCTCTGTTATGAACTGCATCACACTGGCTGTAACCAACTGCAGGAAACACTGCAAACCATTGAAAACTGAAAATATATGAATGTCTCTCTCTCCTATATTTCCCTGGGTTATATAGATTGGGTCATGTGAACAACATATCTGAATAGTTAAGTCATTTCAGATTATATTTCTACCATTCACTGGACAAAGGAGCCCATGAGATACACAATTTCCGTAGCAGAAGCGTGGTGTGTGTGTTAGCGGGGCTTATCGTGTTGACATCAAATTAACTGACTGAGCCCTGTGAAGTGTTCAAATGATCTGAAGACTCAGGGGCTGCCAGCCCTGTTCCTGGACCCGTTTTCCAGGTTTCTAAATCACCAAATCACTAAATCCCTTGAATGCATGGAAATGTGGACTAATTAAGTTGTTTCAGTTAAAAAGTTAACGCTCTGGATAAAACAATAACCTGTCGGCACTGTGGCCCTCCAGGAGCACGGTTAGCCACCCCAGCTTTAAATGAAAAGGCCTTTGAGGGGATTAGCAATTACAGGATTCAGAGATTCCTTCTGTTGAATGATCCCTTGGAAACACAGGATCATAGGGAAATTCAGATTTAAAAAAAAAACATACTTTTTGGTATGTGAGCTCAAAAATGATGCGCAGATTCAATTGAGCATAATCCAGCTAATCCATACTGGTCTGTGAGCTGGCAACGTCAATTTGCAACATCACCTTCCTTGTATTCCATCCATATTTATTAGCGAATTGATTGGTACTCGTGTCCAAACTAATCAAACAACAAGCCCCTGGAAAGCTTCGGACTCCCGATGCCAATTCCCCAGGTGAATAGCATCACATAGGCTAGGTTGACAGGTCGAGCCACTCTGGCAGACTGAGGGGGGAGCACGTACTGCAGGTGTGTGGCAGCCATGGACAACGTGAGTAAATACACCAATATCAGGCACACACTCATTCCTGGAATTATTTTATGAATAGTATACAGCCAGGAAGGGACACTGCATAGAATAGCTTACCCATTCTGTTTTCTTCTTTGTTTTCCTAATGAAAGGCTTTAGAAATAAAAAGTTGTCTCATTATGAAAATAAAAATATATAACCGCACATAAGACATCAAAGAATGTGGGTTCTTTTGTTTTCTGAAGGGCACTAGAAACTTTTTGCAGCCACTTTCAGTTTCTTCGCATGTACTCTCCTTTCTGTCTGCACATTTCGCACAAAGAAAAGGTTTAGTTTTATCGTGCAGATGATTCGAACAAAGCTAAGGAAGCATAGCACTAGCATCAGAACTTAAAAAAAGCAAACAGAAAAAGTGCTAGAGCCCTCAGTTAAATCCTGAAGACTTTTAGTAATATTTTCTCCAGTTTTCGCACCAGGGCAAAACTTATTCCACTTCTGCAACTGCATCATCGGCATATATTCAAAAACGTGCATTACTATTTTAACTATATAAAATGTGTGTGTGCATGTTTGTTTCAATAGCAGACAATACATTTCACACAATCCCATGGTTTCTGCATGAGCATGTACTTCAGGATCCTAACAATACACAAGGTAAAGGTACTGGCTGCTGTGGTGTTTGTGCCTACTTCATGTTGTGCTTGGTGTTGTACCATACATAAAGTGTGTCAGAGTTTCTCATCTGAACATGAGGGGAGCTCTGTATTTGTATTAATGCTGAAATGGATGAAGAATGATCCAAGCAAAAAAAGTTGTGATGGTGGTACCAGCTTAAGAATGGAGATTGTGTGAAATGTGTAACCTGCAGCTAGCAAATAAAAGGGTCTGTACAGTTTAGACATTCCACGTCATAAAGATTGTCTCACACACGGCATTTGGTCACATTTACAGCATTAAAAATTGTTCAGTTTTCTTAATAAAAAACACATTAAAAAAAAAAAAAACATTTAGCAGACTAAGCAGGAAAACGATGGCTTTATTGTGCTCTCTCACACACACACACACAAACGTATACATTTGAATAATGTTGATGAATAATTAAAAATAAGTCTCGGGTTTCTAATTAAAAGGAAATGCTGTGGTTTGGGTTTTGTTTCCTCCTCTTTTTTTATAAATGTGCTGTCTATTTCAATTAATCCTACAGACGTAATTTACCAGTAACCTATTTTCATGGCCTGCAAAACTGGAGCAACATGCCCCAAACAACACACAGTGCAGTGGATGCAGCTGGCGAGAGCTATTGGGTAATCCTGAGAGAAGGTGGGGAACGAGGCGATCTGCAGTCTTGAACTGTAACCAAATGCCACCGAGCACACGATGGAAGCTGCTTCAACACACTTTCTTTTCCTTCGTCACTCCTGCCGTTACAAACTTGATCTGCGCTAATTAGGAGAGTTTCTCGGTTTCTGCTTCGCCGCTGCAATAATTGCTTGTCGTTATCGTAACTAGTAATCTTGTGAGTGAGGCAGGCAGTCTCAGGTTCTCCATAGCCGTGCTTCCTCTGCCAATGTGATTGGTCCCATAATCAATGGCTGGCTTTCATTTAGGTTGATTGGACATTTCCTCATTTTGTCTCAGTTTGCCAAGACTGCGAGGCAGATTTAATTAAATAGACTTTGAACTTATTACCAACTGAAAAATAAATAAATGTGTCCAAATTGGAGATGGGGAGAGCACAACCTTATAAAATCAGGACTTCTTAATGTATTTTTAACAGGAACTTCAATAGATGGTAGCCTTCAATAAGAGCTTTTTTTATACAAAGTGGAAAAGGGAATTATCTTTCCATTTCATCTGCACCTTAAATTCTAGTCCTAGATGAGAAAAAACAAAACAATATCTGGAGTATCAAATAATAAATACAAATAACAGCTTGCTGATTGAATCGTTTTGTGGTAAAGATGAAATATTATAAGTATGTAATGTTTACTTTCCAAAATACTTGAGCACACCTTATGATTTCCTTGGCTGTGAATGTCTGCTACATCCCATACAGATACACTGCCAATTTATCTGCTGAGTTAATCGCTCTGTGGTAAATGTGACACTCGATTCCTGATCTTATCTTCCTGGGACCCTATCATTCTCTACTGTGAGACAAACATGGGGATTAGAGACCAAACAGGCCATGTTTGCCTAAGAAGAACTCTTGCCGTACAATTGCATTCATTCACCTTCTGTTTATACAAAACAAACACAGCCTGGTCTGAAAATCCCCTGATGTAACCCATTGGGAAATAACTCGAGGCTTTAGCTGCATCTGCCAGTGGAGAGAAAGGTCTGTTTGCACCAGATGGCATGTAACAAGTAAAGGTGTGAAAACGCAGCATAAAGGCCAAAAAACAGGTAGTCCTGATGAAGTATCTGTGAGATTATCACATCAGGCCCTGATGTGCAGAGATAAGTGGTTGCAAAATCATTTTCCCCGAAGACCTATGCTTTTTTTTGCAGGGCCTTGATAACAAACACGGGGAAAACATTTTCAGTTCCAGTCTGTCTCATTGATGCTGATCTCCGAAGCGTTTCAGAGTGACAGACCAGAAATTTGGCAGCGTACCTGTGTTTGTTATTCCAGACATTCTCACATAGGAGTCGATAATGTGAGGCTTTGGTAGAAGATTAAGTTAAAGTAAGTATGTTTCTACATGTTACATATACAGCCAGAATGTCTCAATCATATAATTAGTGATTGCTGCAGCTCATCTATCATGTACTGATGTATGTAATTCTGTGTAAGGGAAGTTCATTTGAAATGGCTATGTTTTAATCTGTACATGGTCCAGGGTTGACGGTCAAGGGGTGCTACATTCCCACCCAAAGAGGTGTAAGGTGTTTTCCTAGCCCACGCAATAAAAACTGAACCAATTTCACCTCTGGGTGTCTTACTATTGTGATATGAGAAAGGTGTATTGATTTGGATTGGTTAAAATTAAAATGAAATGCAGCTTCTATTCTTTCCAGAATGCAAAGGGAGAACACAACCCAATGGGTAATTTCCCAGAGGAAAAGAAAAAAGCAGCAAGTGAATCTGATTGTGGATTTCACGAACAGCTACCCTAGCTAAATCTGAAACCACTGAGTGTGTTTATCCTTACAATCATAAAACCTGGCTTGTTAGAGAGAGGGTCTTGGTTGGCAGAAGTCTTGGCGCCAAAACCAGTGAAATCCTGTAGGCCAGGATTGGTAGCCTGTATGTAGCCGAGCTTTGAAACTCTGCTTGGAAACACCACTTAATTTCTTCATGTCAGATCTATATATGTGTGCATATATGGTTGCAGTCGCATTCACTCCTCACTTGACCCATGTGAGTGCCAATCAGACGTTTAGACACTTGACAATTGTGCCAGATCAATGTTCAAACACTTTTGAAAAGTTCTCATTGACAAGTATAGTTAAAAGGACAATACTGATTTTATGAAACGTTTCAGTCAATTAAAAGGTGTGAATACTTTTGAAAATCATATTGGTCTTCATATACATTGTGGAAAATTCACTTTTTTAATGTATTTAATATATTTTCTTGTATAAAGAGTCCACGATCCTTGGCTTTTGATAATGACATCCTTATGGAACTAGTTCACAGCATTATCTAATAAGTGTTACCTAAATGAAGGTGGGAATAGGAATTTCAATATTGCATCCCCAGTGCCACAGAGAAGTAATGTGTAAGTCTTTGTAGAGGTCAGGGTTTAACACAATCATGGCTTTTGAGACTCCCCCCCCATAATACAGATCTCAAATGTATGTAAATAATTTGCTGGTAAACAGAAACGAGTGTCACGTGATGAGAAATCAAATGGCCCCACAACGTTTTTCTTCAGAACAGTTTTTCATCTATTGGAATTGCATGAGGTACTTGGCAGCCTACATGAATTCTAACTAAAATAAAATACAAATCAATGGCGTATTTGTCTTGCAGATTTATGTTCAGAAATGTGAGCTCATGAGTGATTGGCATATTCCTTGGTCTCTGCTTGTTATTGATCGACCTGTGAACTATAAACAAATGGTGTATGAGCTGGTGGTTGGTGATGTCATAATAAATCCTTATAGCGAGCTCCCAGAGGCATACCCTAGAGATGGTGCAAATCTGAGCAGAGGTGGTATATATAACAATATATATTCAGTTAGTTTATTGATGATAATTATATGAATTGGATTTTACCTCAGGGTAAAACTGCCAAGCGCTTGGTATTGTATATGTCAGCCTGTGCAGATTTATTGACTGGAAGGGACTAGAGATACACACTCACATAAAATGAATTGAACACACCAGCAAATCAACATTTTGAAATTCCTTTCTGCTTCATTTACTACATCTGTTATAATTAAATCACTTTCATCTTTAAAGCACATTATTGTATGTAAAATTAAGATTATCATCTTTTAAAATTATTATGATTATGATCGTGATGATTATTATTATCATCATCATTATTCAAAACCTGGTATCATTAACCAACAGGCACACTTCATTCCCAGTGGGGAAAAAAATACAAAGTAAATTCAAACATCTAATGAAACCCTGCTGGATCGCACCTGAATATTGGATATTGTATTATTTCACAAATACATTTAACAAGGTATGAGCTCAGTCAGTATCCTGGTATTTTCAGCACTAAAAGGTTTCCTAGGTGATTCATAATTACTCTCCTTTGGTCTCTCCCTGTATCTGTAAATGGATCTATCTCTCCCTGGCTCCCCCATGTCTCCCTAGCTGCGATGCTGGGTGGGTGGGTGTTAACCAGCCCCCACAGACAATCCCCCAGTACAATGTGGCAGGATCAGTCTGCTTCATTTCCAACACACTGCAGTACCGCTTATGTTTCAGTGATGCCTTGGAAGCCAATTTCTAGTTCACTTTTTTCACAACTTATTTTTTGAAGCCTGATTATGTATTCAGTGGGTATAGGATGTGTTCACCCCCCTTGGACTTTTTCACATTTTGTCCTGTTACAACTTGAAATCTTGGTGCATTTAAATGGGTTTTCATTACCTTTGATTTACACAACCTACTCCAGAGACAACACAAACCCCCTAACCCATTTGTTCCCATATTGGAAGTGTCAAGTCGGTTGTGTGACTCAAAGGCAGAAAAATCTCATTTAAATGCATACAAATTTCAGTTTGCAACACATCGAAATGTGGAAAAGGCCAAGGGGGGTCAGTACTTCCTATAGCCACCATATGTATATATGTTGTACCTAGTACTGTATTTGGATTCAACATTCAAAATTTTGGATCGCATGTATGTGTGTATTTTGCTAGTTTTCGGTGATAGAATATTCTAGCCTGTGCTTTGGTTCTTTTTTCTAGGGGATTTTTTTGCTATCCTATTACTTTTGATAAAATAAGTTTCCATACTCATACATATTCAGCTAGTGGGTGTGGCTTTAGAAAGGTCCATTTCCAAAGCCTGGCCCTGGAAACCCACAGTCCTATTTAACGGCATTATCAGATACATATCTAGAATTTGTTTTAAAAGATGCAATAAATCCTCCAACTGTGTGCGTCTCCAAATACATATATTTTTCCACCTCCCCTGCATGTTAAAAAACTACATAAACCAGCTTGTTGTGTTTCCCCAGGAGAATAAAGGGATTTGTATCTGTAATTGAAACTGATGGCAGCGATTCTACCATCGCCAAAATCCCTCCTGTGAGGAATTACACGAGAACTGATTACAGCGGGGCAGCTTTGAGCCTCTCTGCATGCCAAATTAAATAATTTTAAACTTGAGAAGTGTCATTAAAAGAATGTGCCAAAGAAAAATGAACTCTGACTGGCACTAGCTGTTCAAAGCAACTCATTATAAGCATAGCAGTTTAAAGGCAGTTATGACTGTATACTGTATACTACTGGGTTTTATACTTTGCATAAATACTGCTAAGCAGCAGGACAATACAATAGACTCCTATGGAATTCCTATGGGAAAGTTATCTTGATGTCTTTTTATTTTATTATAATTGCTCTTCTTACTTTTCTAATTATTTCCGCTATTAGTTCAGCTTCTGTGAATTCATTATCAGTCACCCAACATTGTCCTCAATTCTGCGTGTCTAATAAGTTATAAGGTGCATTCATAGCACATTAGTTTCAGGGAATGGAAAACGCATCATCATTGCTTACTTGATTAGGGAATGTTAGACCTAATTAGGTTTCATTAATTAACAAGGACAGTTACGCGAGACGGCAACAATGTCCCGACACTAAAAACAAAGAAAGCAACTAAGAATGATTACAAATATATTGATTTGGACTCCAATAGTATACCATTGTATCGTCACCAGCTGAGGAGAAACTTTAAACGTGTTGCTGGCCATGTGTGTCCCTGGGATGCTGGAGGCTGTTTGGTAGCTTTACAGTAGACCGAGATTGCCAGGTTCAAAGAAACACTACAGAGGAAACACTGCTGTGTACATTACTGGAACGACAGCAGCCACAGTTTCACTTCATCCAATTCCTTGCATGAGCAGAGAGTGCTGTGGGAATATAGGGTATTTGACCCTCGTACCGTCTGTTGAGCAAAGATTAGATGCCACATAAACTGTGCAACCCATCCCAAAGGACAGAGAATAACAACTGCACAGCCCACATTAAAAATCAATACATTTTGCTACAGAGATAAGGGAGAATATGTTTAATATAACAAATACCTATTTTAATCCACCCATTTCCCCCCATGAGGTTCCCTGTCACTTGTGTTCAAAAGCACACTCTTTGATGTTGTGCTGAATGTAGCTGCTCTGAACTCATTGAACATTTAGGGTAATACATGCACATTGATCTTCACCCCACACTAAAGTTGTCTGCAGTTTTGAATCAACAGAGATTGCCTTTACATAGCAAGCTGCTCATGGTATAGCACATATTTCTTCAGCTCTGAAACAGCGATGATGCCAGAAATACCTCTCTCTGGAAAGCATCGGTGAACATCATTTTTTGGGCAGAATGCGTGGCCTGCATCCGAAGATAAAGATACACTGAGAGAAAACAAAGCATGAGCTAAGAAAATCAAATGCCTTCTTGATATTTTGCCACAACTGCAGACAATATCGTAGTGTTGTCCAAAGTTCATGTTTTACGGTGCGAGGAATCTGAATAACATAAGCACAAGGGTAAACGACAGTAGCAGCATTTAGAGATTTTTTAATATATAGTAAGGCCAGATTGATGTGGTAATCAACAACAGGCACGGTACAAACTCCTGCATTTAAGTAACTGCTCTCGCTCTACAGCTCTGGAAAAACCACTCCAAGTTCAGAAATCAATGTTAAGTGGTCTCTTAATGTTTTGTATGTACACGTCATGGCACAAATTACAATATAGTCGAACTGTGCCCATCCCGATCCCCATGTGGGATTATACCAGCATAGATTGCAACGGGCATCTGTACCCATTCAACTGGGAATCATAGCCATATAGTTGACAGTTGGCTTCTGTGCTGGCACTGCCACGGATTAAATTAGTAGAGTTGATGATCGTGTGCGTTTTACTGGGATTGCCTCAGATTACTACTATTCTTAGCATGATCTTGTATTCTTAGCATGATTCTTAGCAATCGAGTATAAGGTGGGGGACTCACAGTCAAGTAGTGTGATTGATACATTTTAACATAGAGAATTATACACAGATGGCACCACATACACACACACACACAGGCTAGGTTAAAAAGGTCGAGTGCAGACAGCAGGGGGAAATTGCACAGACGGTACACTATGCAGCATCTGGAGGGAAATAGCAAGATGTGCTGCTGCAATCCCTGGGACCTGCTGTAAACTCTCGGAAATGCAAACCCAAGAAATCTCAGGCCGGCAGGGTACAGCCGACGCTGCCTGCAGGCGAAACAGATCTTCAGTTGCAGCGAAACATGCAGGCTGCTGTACCTGTGTGAGTCTCACGAAGGGAAGCGCAAAGTGCTCCATCAAGTGGCAAAGCCGAGAAAAATATGTGTCGGAAAATACTGCAGATACAAAATCCAATGCCTGATAATCGATCGTGTAATCAATTTATAATGTTGCACTGTGCAAACTCAATATTGGGGATGAATTTTTTTAAATAGTGAAAGACTGGTTCTTGTTTGAATTGTTACTGTACCTTTCAAATTTAATTTAATTTACCTGTAATGATGACTTGACCCAAACGTAATCATGCTTCATAAAAGAGGTGAATTTATTTTCCTAACAGGAATATTCACAATTGAAATAGATACTGGTACAATTGGGAGTCCATACACATTATGATCTGTGACCATCTTTAACCATCCACTGAAAAATCACCTAGCTAGACCTACTATTCACCTCTCTGCTTTCCAAACGTTTTTGACTGTTGTCACCAGCACAGCATGAATTGAAACTGCTTACTGCCGAATATCAGATCACAAGCACTTTTTGTTGAAATGTTGCTTCTGCTCTCTCACTATTTCCACTAAGCTGCCCCTCTGATTTCAAACATATTTGTGTGTGTTTGTTGTTGCATCTCAACAAATGCGGTTTCTGTGAAAAGCACACTAAGCAGCGAAGCAGAAAGGCAGTTCCTGGCACGCATGGCTGTCTATACGTTCAGGATGAGCTGACAGGAGATACAGGTCTGGAGCAGCTTCAGTTAAGAAGGTCTCTCTGTAAAGCACTAGTGAGTCAGGAGGCAAATTAGAGAGCTGCGGCACAGAAATGTAATTGTCACTTCAGATTAACTTCTAGCAGTTATCTGTTCATTTAAAAATAAAAAAACTTTCACTCTATCATAAGAATTAGAAATCACCATTAGCATTCTTTTAAATGGCTGGTAATGATGATTTTAAATTTAGACAAGAAATATAATATACATACACACACACACCCATACACTGGCTGTGAATATTATGTGGAGAGCCACACTCCACACTGGCGGTAAAGAAAAAATATCTAGATATGTTTGGCCATTTTTGTTTTGGTTCTCTTTGGTTGTTTCTTATAAACTCAACTCTTCAATCCCCACAATGGGAGCAGTACATCGGGTTGTGTCAGCACAGTGCTAATCACCTGCCACCACATTTTGGGATGATTGCTCTCTTCTTATTTTCACTCGACTGAAACACTCCTTCTAATTGCATTTCTATGTAGTCAAGACTGGGGAATTGACAAGACCTGCTCTGCAATTCACTGATTGAAATAATAAAGCTTTAGCCTTGATGTGTGTGTGTCGAGTAATTTTCATTCTGAAAAACAACCCCTTCATTGGCAAATTGCCTCACATGAATCGGAGGCATGTATGTATCTAGTCCAACAGACAGAGAAACACATTCCAACTGTCATATTGCTTTCTATTACTTGAGTGTATTGCTAGGATATATACAGCAATTGGTAGTATACACTTCACATTTCAGCCTAATAAAATGTATAAAATAGTCAAGGAATTGTAAGTATTACAAAATATTTAAAATATCAGAAAAATTTTAGATGCTGCACATATTAAGATGTTATATATACATAGTACATATGTGTGTTTGCATATATGTATACATACATACACATATACATGAAACACTTAAAGAGTAATTCCACTTTTACTCACTGTATGGGGTATATAAACATTAATACAGATACTTCACAAAAGTGACACTCAGTAAAGAGTAAAGTACATGTAAAAAGTACTCTAGAAACAGGTTGCACATTTCAGAGCCCAATTTCTTAAAAAAAAAAAGAAAAAAAAAAAAGGGTGTTTTGTCATAGTAAAGCATTTGTCTTTCTTGGGATAACACGTTACCTATCCCTCCCTGCCACGCCATTTCATTCTTAGCCATAGACAAAGCCTCCAAAATCTTTCATTCACAAATACAGGCATCTATACCGTCACTACGACCAGAGCGGAGGGACCCTCTTTCAATGTGTTCAGCCTGACCGGCTATTTCCCTGGTCCTGCACTCACAGTAAGCAAAACTACCGTTCCACACAACCAGGATTTCACTACAGGAGGTTTAAATTCGACAAAGAAGCCTATCTTTCAATGCTACACTGCAGGGATGACACTTTTCTTTATTTCAATGTCTATAGATGATTAAGCAGTAAGTGTAAACAAGGAGAAAAAGACAAAGCACTCACCGTAGTCGCAAGTGGCGGAAGATCCACCAGTTTGTAGGCGTTGACTTCGGTGTCATTCCAGGCGGACAGGGTCTCCACGATTCGAGTACAGTTGGGGTCTCGCGGTGGACAGGAGATGCCCCTTCGTACAGACTGCAGGATGTTCATTGTCCAACAGTAGTAGCACGCGTACACACACACACATACACACACGCACAGACGGACCCCCAGCTCCACAGAGGAAGAAAAAAGCAAAATCAAATCAAATCTGACCTGGGCTGGTTTGGTGTGTTGATACCAGGACCCTTCACCTTCTACACAAGTGTCACTCAGAATAAGGTAGACAAGCACCAACAGCAGCAGCAGCAGCAGCAGCAGCAGCAGCAGCAACCACTGAACAACACAGTCCTTCCCTGCTGCTCGGCAATCAAAAGTTATCTGCACTCCACAACGTGTGTGTGTATGTGTGTGAACCACAGCTGTACGATGCTGGGAGTTAAGCAGCCTCACACACACACACACACACACACACACACACACACGCACTCACTCGCTCACTCGCTCACTCACACAGGCGGTGGCAGCAGCATGCATGCAGAGCTCAAGTGCATCAGTGTTGCATCCTTCTGCTATGCACATTCATCCACACACATGTATATTTCTACATCCATTTCAACATGGGGAGGGTCGGCTGCACAGGCTTAGATCCTGTCCCTGCCCCCTTTGCAACACTACCTATTGAATATTGAGCTTTAATTCATAGATTGGTGCCCCACTTGTGCACAAACACTCCCACCTGCAGTGGGCTGATTATTATTGTTATATTGATATAATAATAATAATGTGTAGTAGTATTATGGTTCTCTTGCATATCTCAAAAACAAAATTGTCTGTAGCTTACAATGGGAAAACCACAAGAAAAACATAGAATAAGAAATGTTAACATGGAAAAATAGGAAAGCAAAACCATGGTAAAGGCAGAGTAAGCCATGATACAAAGCAAGGAAAAAGACCACAAACCACAGCACATGTATGTTAAAACGCAGGGGACCATATGTTCACATGACCGTGGTACACTTTCATAAGAGAGGTGTTACAGTTAAATACCGATCAAGTACAGCTTCTGTCTTTTTCTCTCTCTTTCTGCTTCTTTCCAGTCGGGGGTTTACAATGTAGGCACACAAAAGCGAGTGTTTGGGGAAACAAAAGTAGGGCACTGGACCAAAGTGCGACATCCACGTGCCAGGGGAGGTAATCACCGCTCTGGCACTCCATATGTGGAGCTGGCCATTCAAAAGGTCTGGACTAATTAACTGATGTGATTTTTTCTTCTTCTTCTTTTGAAGCACAGGGGGGGAAAAACAGCTTAATTTATTTTTTCTTTTCTAGTTACATGGAAGAAATAAGCCTGTGTTCTGGGGTAAGCCGGTCAACCTTAAAAACATGCTAGAGATCTTGTATCTTAAGTACTTCTGAATGACCCGTCAATCTCAAACTAATTGCATGTTCAGAGCCTGGCGACTTGAGTGGGATATGAGACATGAGATAATGATGGTGTGCCATAGCAGTAGATGAATAAATACAATGTCATGTCTCATCCAAAATGATAAGCATTTTGGACTGTGAAATAACAAAAATAATAAAATGGAAACAACAGCTTACAAACACAGTAACTAAAGCACATCTGCAGTGTGGAGAAAGTAAGCCATTTTAAACAAAGAAACCTGAATCTACTTGTGTCCATTTACAAAGGAGGAAAGCAGAGAAACGGAAAGACAGGGGGAGACTCCTGGGCTCTCAGATGCTGAGAATCTGACAGTCCTGTCAGGAGAAGCACAGCAGACACAGAACGGGATGGTCAGTATGTGTCCACCTGCCTCAGTCTGAGAGGCTCTGTTGACACTGCACAGTGATCTCTGACACTCGGTCCTGAGGGCACTGTAAATATGAAAAAGCATGGCGGATATGTGTTGGCAGGGTGGGTAGGGTTGATTTAGGATAGATGGGGATTTAAAGGTATTGTTGGGGAGACAGTGTACCTGTGTGTGTGGCTGTGTTTTGTTGTTACCGGTAATTTTATAATTGTCTTATTAGTGCTTTGGCAAAAAAAAAATATATATATATATATATATATATATATATATATATATATCTGCCAATAAGGCCCGAGAGAAAGAGAGTGCAAAAGGAAGTGAGTGAGAGCGAGAGTGATTGAGTGAGATTTTGACTGGTAAAGGTGCAGGAATGTGGCCTTCTGGGATACAGGCAGCAGTGATTGTCAGAGAGCTGAGAATAGCAGCAATCATAGAGACGGGGTCAAGAATGCAGAATATTATTCATGCAAGGTGATTAGACAGGAAGCTCGCGTTGAAGCGAAAACCCACTGACTCTAAAATGACCCTGATCTGATGGGTTCAATCCTGTTGACTGATCTCCCCATGTTCCTTCATCCGTTTCTCTCTGGACTGCAGCTATGCTGAACATATCAGAGACTAATATACCAAAATACTAACACCAACCTTGCCTTATTCCACATTATCTTGTCCCTTCCCCATTCAGTGCTTTTTCTCTCTTTTTTTTCTTCCTCTGAGCTACACTACCAGAGAACACTAATAGGTTTTGCCTTGCCTCCTGCTCAGTCTGTCACTTCTGTAATTAATAAGTGGATGGATCGTGCTCCCCCTTGCATCCCTCATGCCAGAACCACGCTCCTCCTGCCAGCTTCTGATGTAAGCTTGGCAGTTGAGCTTGAGTGAATTCCACAGACCGACTTCAAAATATTTTACCTCCATAATCCCCTCTGAGGAGACATCTCCAGGAATATCAGCTCACTTATAGCATTAGGAATTCACAGGGAAATAACTAAATCAAGAAAAATAAAACAAGCAGGAAATAAAATTAAATCTTGCACCTACCTGTAATGGAGACTTAGGGACCCAGGTGTGGGTGAGCAAAGACAAAGTCAAAACCAGGCGAGGGGTCAGAGCTGGCAAACAGGTGTATAGAGGGAATCCAAAAACATGGTCAGGTAAACAAGCAAGGGGTCAAAAACTAGCAAACACCGCAAAGAAGGAGATCCAAGAATCAGTAGTCAAGAAAGGAAGCAAGGGTCAAAACACAGGTACACAGAAATAGAAATAGGTGGCTTAGAAATGTAACTCAGGGAGAATACAAGACTTAATAAAGCACCTAGGAAACAAAGGATAATATATAGGTCACACTGATGAGCTAGGGCAATGAGAACCAGGTGGGTTGACTTAGTGGAATTAGTGAATTAGTGGAGATGGACTGACAATCAAGAGAAAACTAAACTAAAACTCAGGAGACTGTGATTTCTGGAGGTAGACAGGGGCAGTATGAGGCACATACATGACACTGTAAGTTATGAAAATATGTGTGATTACACTTAGGCAATGTATACTTTTCCCATCAAAACAGTAGATTAGACAAGTAGGTCTGGAGTGCCCACCATCTTCGTGTTTCTGCTCCAGCAGAACTCTAACTTAACTATCTGAACACTTCACTGAACTAAAATTGTTTATTTGCACCTTTTACATTTTCAGCTTAATCATTTTCAATTGGTGAAGTTGGCATGGTTTTGTTAATTATTAATTTAAGTATCTGAGATCTCAGCTCTAGAAAGAACCAGAAGATAATGATACTCAAGGACCAATGTAGAGAACCACTTGCCTGCCAGTTCACTAGTATATAATGGAGTTTCAATGGCTGTGTTGTGTAGGCAGAGTAAGAGTAAGTGAGATTCAGCTTAAACAAATTGGAAGCACAGACTTTTCTGAAACTTTTAGATATTATAATTTATAGTTCTGCGGTCTCCAGCACTGGTCCTGGAAAGTTAATCAACACCATTAACTCAACCATTTCTAAAGGAGGAGGCTATTCCAGTCCCAGAGGACCAGGTTTCTACAGGTTGTGCAGATATATTACATAACAGCAACTGATTAAGGCTTGGAGTTTCACAAGTGTTTTGGCATCTTAGCCTAATAATGACTTAATTAAGAAAATAAGACCTGCAGTGGAATGAAAACCAGAGACCCCTTTAGCCCTTGAGCACTGGAATTGTCCACCCCTGTCAGAAGACTCTGAAACATTTCATTTTGAACAGTGGAATAAACATCGGAACGTCCTGCAAGGGTTCAAGGACGAGGTAGCTGAACACATGAGTTTTCTAATCGATGGATAACTCACATGCATCCCCAGTCTTTAGAAACTGCTGATTTAGGGATGTAAATGTAACTGGATTAGGACCCAGCAGAAGTGGAGTTGGAGACCACTGATGGAACTGTTTACATTAATCACCCAAAACTGAGATTCTTTAAAATTCTAAGGTATCGGACACATTGCTGATTTTTGGGGGAAGAAATAACCCAACTTTTATTATTTTGTTATAGACAGTGGCTTTGAAGTATCAGGATTACTGCACATACCAAAATCTGGTGCAGTTATCCTTTCCACTGGGGCGAAACTGGACCCTATCCTCCTGGCTGATTTGCAATGGTTTGACTGCAGACCTGTTGTGCTGAGAATTTGCTTCACTGCTTTGAAGACATGGCTCACTCAGCCTTGAAAGATACCAGGGCTGTTCGAATCAAAGCTTCACGTCTGATCAAGGCTGATTTTACCACTGACACGTTTGTGTTAGATATCTATTTCTGTGCTGTGTCATCTTCAATACTCTGTATTTGAAAGCCAAAGCTAATGTGAATGTAAATAGGCTCTCTGAATATCTAAATCGATCAGAACGCCTACTCTGAATGAAACATCTTGGTCCGTGTCACTTCCTGTCCACTTGAAGCGATAAAACGAGTTGCGCACTTCAATTCCTCAAATCCGTTTTCAGGTTTCACTTTGCATTAACTTGATGTGTACTTGCACCCCACAAAGCCAATCCTACTGATGCTTATAATTTGATTACTTTTCTGGTTCTGTTCATCCAAAAAACTAGAATACGTTTTGTAAACTTCGATGGCTGACTGTTCACTTGAGAATAAAGGCAGTATCTCCCTTAATCCACAGCATTCATTATTATAATTAACACTATAATTAAAGAAAAGTGTTAATTACTCACTTTGATATGAATAGCTTTATCAAACACTGCACACCTTTGGGGATAACTGACAGATAACTGAGAAGGAAGGAGGGAATGGAAAGGGTTGCTTTTCAGCAGAGGCGGTTAAGACGCCAAGCTCCGAGAACAATAAGGAAAACATCTTTTCCCTGCTTGAAGTGAGTGGGATGTAGGTCATTGTTACATGGCGCACTTCCCATCTCACCCTGGGGCATAATCAGATCAGATCTCCGAGAGCCGAGCAGTGGCTGGCCAGTGACCGCGTCTGAAGGAATCAGCAGGTGCCTGAAGGGTCTGAAAGGCGGACATCAAGCCACACCTCAGGACTTCAGCTTGATTACCACTGACATAGTTAACCACGACAGAAATTACTTTTTTGATTTCTACCTAAATGGAGCCTGATAATGATTTTTCAATCAAAACATTTTTATCTCAAGTGGAGTGAGAGAGACTGGTCACTGAACTAAGATTCATAATCATATCAAAACAATCCCTGCCTGCGTCTGGTCCAAAAGGAGAGACATAAGGAACCTGAATCTTTGGGTCTGGAGCAGTGAAGACTACATGAACCTCCTTATTCGTGTTTTCGTAATATAAGCCAGGAGAGGCTCTTGAAACGGAATTCCTGGGATCCCATAAAAAACTGTTTGGGATCATTTGCCACTAAATGAGATGGATTGGATCGATAGTTCTGGAACCGTCCTTGTGTTTATCTGGTTCTGAAAAATATTACATCTAGTTGTGCCATTTAAAAACCCTACCATGAACAATTCCATCTTTTGAATCACTTTTGGAACATTTCAATATATTTTTTGGGTAGACTGGTCATATGGCTTTTAATTGCAGATTTGTTTATTAATAGTCATCCCCTAAAAAGCTCACAATTATGGTGCCCATGCAAAAGCATTAATATGGCCTTCAGTGAAGAAGTCTGTCATAATCCTGGGATTTCTTATTATAACCTTATATAGCCAATAAGAATTAGAAAACATCATTGTGTTTTCTGCAGTAGCCAATTGCTTTTCCATTTAGTTTTGGTGAGAAATCAAAATTGAACCTAAAATCAAATATTTGATTGACATAACACATTTTATTCAGATGAGAAATGAGCATTGTCAGGAAGGGCTAAAACAATGGAGGTTGTCGAGAGGGGGTACATTTTTGTGGGGAAAATAAAAGGACATTTGTGGCATCACAATTTTAAAGTGGCAGATTCCCCAAGACAAATGGAATAACATGGCCTTTGAGACTTTTAATAATACCGTACATCATATTGCAAAGATAATATTTATATGTCATTAATGAGATTAAACATTATGAAGGAGTATTAAGAATTTATCTTTCAGACATTTCATTATTATACAAACAAAAGCTTTACATCGAAAACTATCGAAAACTCAGTAAATCATATAATCAAAGCAAACCGAGGTTTCGGGGTTATGAAAACTCGGTGAAGCAGTCTTGAAATTGAAAATAAACATTTTTTAAGGATGTTTTTAATTATATGTACTTGTCCTTTTTTCTTTCAATACAAAAGGGGCCAAGCGCCAGATTACTGTATGGGAGAGAAAGCCTCCTAAACCTCCCAAAACAAAATGTAAAAACACATGCACAAAAATATTGTACAGTAATCCTTCCTGCTTATAATCCCAGGTGTTTTTCCCTAGAGTGCCTGATATGGGCTATTGCGTGATAAGCCTCCGCTATTTCATCTTTTCCCGGACACAGGCTGGATTCTGTTAACACTGGCTTATTGTACAGCCTTATACATTTGTGAGAGGTTGTTTTAAGCTCTGGTTACATCTGCCACACAACTGACTTCTGAGTTTGAGCAGTAGGGTCAGTTACTGTACAACCCAGGCTAAAGATGGCTGTCTGTCTCGGAGCATGCAAACTAAAATCTGCACCAAGATGGCAGCTGCCCTGAGTAATGACAACGGTGTCAATCAAGAGAAAATAGACAATTGCTTCTACTAGGTGGGATGCTCACTCCACTCCAAAAAAAACGAAATATGTGGATTATGCCACCACAAACAAGCAATATAACACAAGTGAGTAATAAATAACAAATCAAATCACATATGGTTCCCTCATGCGAATTCAATCTTACCTTCACCGCCCACATGGTGTTTTTTTGGGGGGGCAAATTTAACCGAATGACATTCTCAATTTACGGTTGGGTTTGACAGCTCTAAGTACCTCTGCAAAACTCAGACATCAAGAGCAAAGGCATAATCTCCAAAAAACATTAATTTCCAGAGTGGATTTCACAACGGTCAAGTCAACCAGAAATCAATACTGCAGTGATTCAGTCCAACAGAATCCGGGGCCTCATCTTGAGTAAACCGGTCTAATTTGAAAATCAGCCCATGGCTCAGTTTCCCTCAGTCCACATGACACAATCGTCCTTAGCCAGCCCACACTCGGGGGGCGACTTCTTGGTATCGTATATTAGAGAAACCAAATGCTGAGTGTAACGCGACCTAATGGAGTGATTAGTAAAAATGTGTTGTTTTTTTCCCCGTCTGCATTTCTAACATGTATGCCAGGATTTAATTTCATCCATGCAGATCTAGGATGCTTTGACTGTTGTGCTTCAATCACTGGTTGCCTAACAACAGTAAAAGCAGCTGTACACAACATATTTCACAATTAGTAGGTAATACAGGTACGCACAACTTTGCATTCTTTTTCCTCCACTAGAACTGCACATTTGTTATGGCCTATTAAAGTATGCTGCCTGCATGTACAGGTACAGAGTATTGACACCAAGCACAAACCAGAGTAGGACCAAATACTGTAATAAATACTGTACCAGCAATTTGTTCTGAACAGAGTGGTCCGACACGGGCCCCTATAGACTGACTTCACTAAGTGCTTAATATCCTTTAATCAAACCCCAGATTTTTTTAAAAGAGACAACATCCCCCTTCCCTTGCATGGCAGAAACTTGTGCATCAATAAGCTGGTGGACTTGGCAGAGTTTTTGAAAACTGAGTCCCCACAACACAAACTTGGTTAATTGCCACAGGTTACTAACGAGCTTTGGCACCTGGCTAGTACCCAGACAACCCAAAGATGGAGTGATGTTTGACTTCTCTCCGTAACACTATGGGGTAACAGGAAGGTAAAACTCGAGCACGACGCCTGAACAATAACAATGTCATTAGCGTTAACGGAGACGCTTGTATCGTGTTTCCCGTGATCTGCTTTCGTTCTGTAACAGTCGAGATTCCAGCTTGCGGTCTTCAAATCACGAGCAATCAAAACAGGCTTTGTTTGATGGATTCCTTTACCTGCCCTGAATAATCAATTTGCTGATGTCAACAGTGAATTGCATCCCCCTCCTCTCTCCTGTCAGAATGGATGTTAAAGTAATTCCTCTCCTGACTCAACATTCAAACTTCTTAACCCTCAAATTATAAACATAGTCAAATAGAATCCCAGGGATTTTGATGATTAAGTCCTTTTGAAAAGAATTCTTTGGCGTTAATGCTGGTTTAAAAAGAGACAATATGGGTCAAACTTTACAATAATGGACAAAACAAGTGCCTAGTGCATTCAGGAATGCATACCACAAGAATAAGGAAGGCACGTCATCTGAGCTAGACTAGTCGAGTCTGTAACCCTGATCCCTAACCCTCACTGTCACTTGAACTTGAAGTGCGTGAGATATCCAGGTGTCCCTCCCGTGGCATTCATATTCATAGTGTGACCAAGAAATGGAAATATAGAAAACGTCCTCCTAAATTGAGATGTGAATGTAGATTTGTGTGGAGTGGAGAGTTAAAGGTAGAGCAAACTACAGGTAAGGTCTTTTCTCCTCTGTTTAGTTCACAAGCTGTGCTAAAGACTAAATGCAAAATCTGTTTCATATTCATATTTCTGAGACAGAGATTCTGTGTACTAATTAAGTTTCCCTGGCAAACTTGATAGTAGGCATATTATAAAGTGATGTAGTTTCATTAAGATGTTCACTGTATCAAATCCTCCTGTCTACATACTGAACTTCCACCAGAGAATATTAGTGTGGTGAGTTATCTTTTTCTGTAACATTTGCAGTAAATCAACAACCATTTTGAGAAACTCAAGACTGGCGATGACTCAGACAAGACGAGAACACAAACACACACGTGCACACGAGTGAACGGATGCATAACTTTGGCTCAGTCTAATACAAGATTAAAGCGATCAGAGCCTGACATTTCATACATTTCTGCAGGAAGCATGCCCAAACATACACGGAAACCCCTGTATAATGAATTAAAAATGAATTGGATTTATGATTCTCCGCTGTGTGACTGTACAGAATCATACTCTGATGCCTGTTCTCCCTTCTTGTTCGCTTTCTGATGTCCACTTACTAATATGATGCTCTGTATTCAGCTGTACTACTGAGATAAAGCAAAGCAGAGGGCAGGAGTACTCAAAATTGCAACTGCCAATGATAAAAATCAGCTGTAGCACTAAATTAAAGCAATGGACTTTCTCTGAACTGACCTCCCAATTCCAAAATATCTCTTTCCATTCTAATGTGCTCCAGGTTAATGATGAGCTACTGAGGCAGTTGGTTCGACCAGCGTATACTTTTGCTTGGCTGTGAGCGAATATAGATGACCTGTAAGCTTGCCAGGTGTTGTAGCTGAATTAGGAAGACCTTAAAATACATCAGTACGCCGTTTCACAGACCGTAGCTCAGGGCGGATTCAATGATACCTCTGCATATGAAACAGAAATATTTCAGAATGCATTTATTGAATTGGATCTAATAACCCAAGATTTTTGTATCCAAGATTTATATCTGCATCTTGTGAAATGCTTATGTTTATGAAGGTTACTCAGGAGGGAGAGACATCATGCGGGCAATTGTCGTCACAGTGTGAGATTGATTTTCAATTGCTAGACCTGTCATTATCTCAGACTCTTCAAACAAACAGTAATCACCACCCACACCCCGGGATCCCTATTAAAATCAAATGGACAGGTGGATGGAAATTGCACTACTTACGGGCATTCCTACTGTGTTTACATTAGGAAGTTCATTTCTGGACTTATTTCCAGGTGGCCAAGCAATTCTGAATAAGGTACGCAAAGCAGACCCACTCCAAATGCCTCATGGGAGCATTTGCTCAAAGAGAGAGAGTATTGCCAGGTGTGTCATTTTCACATATGCACTAACATGACACTAGGGTTCTTTTGTTTGTATTATCCACCAGTTGACCTTGAGTGGTTGTGCACCAGTATATATACATATATACAGTACTGTGCACAAGATTTAGGTAGGTGTGAAAAAATGCTGTAAAGTAAGAATGCTTTATAGATATGTTAATAGATTATATTTATCAATTAATTAATTGCAAAGTGAGTGATCAGAAGAAAAATCTACATCAAATCCATATTTGGTGTGACCACCCTTTGTCTTCAAAACCAAATATGGATTTGATGTAGATGTTTCTTCTGATCACTCACTTTGCATTTAGTTAATAGATAAATGTCATATTTATCATATTTATATTTATATATATATATATATATATATATATATATATATATATATATATATATATTTCTTTATAACATCCAAATCCAACGCCAACCTTGCTTTCTGTCTATTTCAATGCCTGTCCCATTCTTGGTAGCATAATGAGAGGGGACTGTATATTTCTATAAAACCGTTAATACACCCAAGCTATGGTCAATTTCAACTTTGGCCAGAAAGTAGAGGAAATAAATATGGAACGAATGTGGTTAAATTATACCCACCTACAATACAAGATGAATTTCACTTTCCAGTAGGGGATGCAAACCACACATGGAGTAATCTTTTGTTGGGTTCCTTTTTCCTCCGTTACGTCTGGATATTTAAGAAGTATGCACCACATCTTTGCAATCATTATGCCTCCATTCAAACCTCCTGGAAAAATCCTGCTGGCCTGTTGAAAAGAATGCATTAAGCTGATTATTTATCATCCCAGGCCAGGACATGAACCGTTGACCTTTTGTTCAAGAAGCAGAGATGTTAAATTTCTAATAAAGGGCAAACTCCTCAATGAGAGCTTTATTGTTGGTGCCAGTGCACAGATACACAAATCCTACAATGGCTGCAGGGGTCATCATCACATATTTCCCTTCGTTAGAGCAAGCATAACCTTTAACACAGAGACAGTCAGTAACTCCATACATAACACATAAGCACAATATGTCTTGAGTTGGGCTCCAGTTGTGACCAATCCTGCTTCAGCCTAGTTATTCAACAGGACTTAATTAACCTTTACCATTATAAAACAGGCTTCTTCTACACAACACACTTCACCTTAGAAGCCAAGTCGTTGCGTTGCGTTATACATTAGACACATGTGGCCCACACAGCTCTCTGTTACACCTTCTAGTCTAGTAGTATTAAACAAGGAGTTCTGTTGGTGGCCAGTTACCCAGAGCAGAGTTTGGTCATACAGACAATTGTTCAGGTCTATATACTGTGACAGACAAGTAGTGCACAATGGACGTTACATAAGGAAGGAATGGGTCCCTCAGGTGTAGCCGAAACGCAGCCACAAACCTGCAGTCACACAAAATTCCCTCGGACACCTGTCAGCCCAGCAGGTGCGACACACCTGTCAGCAATACTGAACGGAGCCCTATAAAAGGAAACACCTGCTCTATCATGTTGCAGTGAACCTGAGGGGAAACACAGGAGGGTGTTAGGAGCTTTAGGAGCAAGAGGAGAGGTTATTGTGTGCTTACCTGGACTTGACCAGGCATTGTTTTGAGAACCCGAACGAATCTGACAGTATATCTTCAGTGGCTTTATATTAATACCTGTGAGGTATCCCAAACATTCCCCTACTATGAAGAGCATCATGCACATTTAGTAGATAAGGTGACTCTGTATTCAAACACTTCATTGACACAATTTGAAATGCCTGTATAGATACACCTAATACAGGAACACAGAAGTGCTTTTCCTGGAAGAGCCCACAGTGCGTCATTGATTCTCCTTGTTCAATCTGTCAGTCAGTCACAGTTATTCTTTATGAGGCAGGCCTGTTGTGAAAGGCCTCCTGCTGACCATGTGGGTAGAGAGGTGTCATTTCCATCATCAAAGCCATTCACAACACAAATACATGGAACCAGAGATGATGACAACAGCTTGTCCGCAGCCAAACTGCACAGCATTGATTCTGCCATTTACAGTCGTATTACTTTGTGATCTTGCCTGAGACCTGTACGTCAATTTAAGTCAAGAGAAATTATCACAAAGTAAAATTTGGTATCTGTGGTTATTTGGAACATACATCTCCCAGCAGCTCCTTTCCACATTCCTCACAAATTCACCTGGATTGTTGGACATTTATCTTACAGTTTGTTTCACTTCAGCCTCCCCCAAAGGAAAATAATTGTACATTAGAAACAAAGAAATAGTAAAGTAACTGGAGTACAAAAGCCATAAAAAGACCAATACATGTCGTCCAATATATGTTGTGAATAATTTAGTACTGAACTATTAGGTACCCAAAAGACTAGCCTACATAAAAATTAATGGATTGGTGCCTGTAGTTTATATACCACCATTGTATAGTGTGACAAACTCAGGTTAACAGCAGTGAAATTGTGCATTTTGTTCTAAACTGAGTGTCGTGTGAATATACATGCACAAATTAAAACACAAATATATTAAGGAGCATAGGCTACTTTGTGGCATTTTTGCAATGAAGTCCATAACCTAATGCCTGGTTTTGAAATGCTGTTGTCTAAGCCCATCCTGCTGCATGATCAACTGCAGAGCAAAGCCAACAGGTTTCAAGAGCTTCTCTAAGAATGCATGTCCAGGATTTTTCACTTTAGTAAATTAATATGGGATTTGGGCTTCCGGATGCAATAGGAGCATATTGCCTGCAGTGACAAACAGGTTTGTCACGCAGCTATTTCTGTAGATTATATCCATAGAGGCCTCCTTCGGCAGTGGGAGGATTTGGCACGGCCGAGGAGGATTACCATAAAACGAGAGGTAGGATTTTCGAATTTACATTAAATCCAGCGCTAATCTGGTCCCAAAGCATCATCCCAAAGTACAAACGCACCCGTTAGACAGCAATATTTTATACTGTCCTACCCAGCACACACACCACTTAAGAGACCAACCAAATTACAGCAAAGAGATTGAGATCTTGAGATGAGTGATTAGACCTGAGGCAGCTTGACTGTAAAACAGGGGTGTCAAACTAATTTGAGGTCGAGGGCCACATTGGACCAAATAGCACTTCATGAGGGCCATAGCATAAAACCTAATAAAATTACAGCACAGAGTCCACTTTGGTTTGCTTTTTTTTCTCAATTACAGTTTTTTTCTCAATTGCTTAGACACAATTCCTGGAACAACTCACCATTTTCTCAAATCTTCACACACAATTTAAAAAACTCACACCCAACGGTACAAACATCTAACTTCTTGGTCCCAATTCAAACTTTGTCACCAGACAACACACACAAGCTGTCAAAAACACAGACTACATGACTGTTTGTTACACACTGGAGGGATTCATTCAAAACACTGCTACCAAAATGTTTAGAATAGGTTTTCAGATCTGTTTTCAGGAACACCCTGGTGAGAGAAATTCAAAACAGTACTGTAATAAATACCTCTTACATTAGTGGATAAGGGAATACTAATGTATATGCTGTTCTGATCAAAAACCTGACCTTTGAAATGTCAGACTGACAAAACATGTAAGGAAGAGTCCATGCACAGTATAATACACAATTTCCAAATGCTTTATTTCCAAATGCAGCAAATGTACAGGTTACTCAACATCAGCATCATCATCAACGTTCTCATCATCTCGTCTCAGGTCTGACTCAGGCCTAATATCTCATCAACGTCACACACATTATGTTTGCTGTTGCCAGGCACCGTGGGAAAAATGCCCTGGATAGACTCCACAGACATCACCACAGGCGTCCACCATCGCCTCCAGGAGGTTTTGCTGTGCGTAGAGCTTGCAGTTAAATTCTCTCCACCACCATGCTGAGAGAAATTCCTCAGTCGGATTCAGAAATGGGGAATATGCTGGCAAGAAAAGAATGGTGAACCTGGGGTGGTCATTGAACCAGGTGCGAACCAGAGCAGCCCGATGGAAACTCACGATATCCCAAATGACAACATATTGGGCTTGCTCTGGTTGTCCTGGCTCCCCTTCATGTTATTGTACAGCTGATCTAGAAATTGAAGGAGTTGTGCCGTGTTGTATGGACTCACTTTGACATGGCGGTTGAGGAAGCCACGATTGCTGATGGCTGCATATAGGGTGACGTTGCCTCTCCTCTGGCCAGGAACTTGTATGAAGGCACGGTGACCAATGATGTTGCGCCCCCTTTTTTGCCTTTTTGTTAGGTTGAACCCTGCCTCATCGATGAAGATGTACTCCTGTGGGTCAGCCATGGCATCCAGCTCAAAGACTCTCTACAGAAGTCAAGAAACACACATTTTACTGTACTGCAAATACAGTACTGTAGTGTACTACTGTACTGGAATGAAAGATTGTGTACTGCAGTTACTGTAACACATTACTATACAATACTGTACTGATATGCTGGAGAGATGGGCCATACTCTACATACTGTAAAAATTCTGTACAGTATAGCAATTACCTGAACATATTGGAATCGTTGCTCCTAAACTCTGTTTGAATTCCTTTCAAAAGGCACACGGTACAGCTGCTTTGTCCTTATGTGGTTCTTCTGAACCATCCAGTCAATCAATCAATCAATTTTTATTTGTATAGCACCCTTCGCAGGGTAGCCACAGAGCGCTTTACAGAATGGTAAACATACAACAAATGTACAGCAAAATAAAATGTACATAAATACAATAATACAATGGTGGAAATGCTGATGCTGTCAATTCCTTGGAAGACTACCTAGTCTTCAACTATTTGGGTTTGAATTTCTCTCAAACGGATGGCATTACTGGCAATCACCATATTCACCAGGGCAGTCTCCTGCTGAGTTGTGACAAGTCTCCGCCTACCTCCAATAGATGGCCGCCTCTCAGTTCTGCAGAAATGAAAGTTGACCATTACTGACCTATGGTCATCCATTACTGTGGTAAAAACTACACTGAGAACAAAGTGGAGATTCAGTCTATATGCACTACAACCATGCATATATGTGATACTATTACATGTATCACAGTAACAACAAGGCAAATTACCCGTTTTCCCTTCTGAAAGTTCAGACAATGGATGCAACCGTGTAACGGCTTAGGTTGGGTTGCACTAGCTGTCCAGCTTCTCTCATAGTCCTCCCATGTATGAGCACATGCACGTCGTCATCCTCATCGTCATCGTCATCGTCATCATTCTCGTCATCATTCTCTTCCTCTTCCTCTTCCTCTTCCTCTTCCTCTTCCTCTTCCTCTCTGTTGTCTTGCAACTTTGGCATTGTTAGGATCCATTGATCCAAAGCACATGGACCTGCCTCTAGGCCCTATTTGTTGATCCTGCAATTCTGATTGGTGTGTTAACAATTTTGAGGCTTAGTGTTTGCACCTGGAGAAAGGTGTGCTCTTTGAGTTTAGGTTGTGATGACTTGAGTTAATTATATTGAGAGCATGTGTTTGCTGAATGAATATATAGTGCAATGAATGATTTATTTGGACACTTTTGTGTAAGGTTTTGCAGAAAGAGTTTTGAATATTGAAACGTGTGGAAACAGGTGAATAGTGTTTACGGTTATGGGAAATGCGTGTATGTTTGAGAATGACGTAAGGGTGTGGGTTTTTGTGCTACATGAACCAGTTCTTGTGTTTAAGCAATCGAGAAAAACTCCTGGAAATGTACGACCACACACTCACAGAGACCCATGTACGCACAGACTGTTGTGTGAACTGTAATGTTTTAGTGTTCAGCTAATAAACGCATGATGTTCTTCATTAATGTGAAATCAGTCCTCTTTTTTCTGGGATAACATCTGTGTTTAGTTGTTTCTGTTAACTTGCTAACTCACCATGTGCATAGTAACTGCTTTAAGAAACACTTAAAGTAGGCTAACATCACTTTCTAACCTTTGTAATATAACCTCCATCAACACTTATACTTGAAATCAAGCGCTTCTCTCGTGCACAGAGAGCACAGAGCAGAGAACAGAGACAGCTGACCAATGGCAGCGCTTCAGTCCTGTGTGTGGGCGTGTAGCTTGCCTATAACAGCGGAGGACTTAATGCAGCTAGGGGATGAAAAAACTAAAAATATATATTTTTTGTTTTTGTGGTTCTCGTTTTGTTTTTGTTTTTCATTTTACATTTCTGTTCTTCCTTTCGCTTTTGTGTTCTGCTTTTTGTTTTTGTGTTTCTCTTTTTGCATTTCTTTCTCTTTTTGCATTTGCGTTCTGCTTTTTGTTTTTGTTTCTCTTTTTGCATTTGTGTTTCTCTTTTTGCAATTCTGTTTCTCTTTATGTTTTTCTGTTTTTCTTTCTGCAATTGCCTTTTTCTTTGTGTTTTTTTTGTGTTTTTCTTTTGACAGTTGCAGTTTTCCATTTGAAGTTGTGTTTTGCACTTCCGGGCTACCGTACTGAAGGGGTCAGTTGATCAATTATATTATAGGTGACAACCTTTTATTTTAGACCTTGAACAGTTGCAGGTGCTGTCCTGTCATTAAAAGGTTGGGTGGTGTTTTTGTTCTGTTTCTTTGTAATGATGGTAAAATGAAAAAGACAAAATATATTTAATTGTAATGTGTATTGTCTTCATTCTTTTCTAATTAGCTTTGAGGCATTCTTTCAAAAAACAAGGACCAAGAGCCAGATTAAATCAAAACTTTGACCCACCCT